>NC_140610.1:6819801-8021801 GCF_057381915.1 Diplotaxodon limnothrissa | reverse complement strand
TTAGCGTTTTTGTTGTGTCAGTCTACCGTCATATTCTTCACATGGGCTATGAAGCGCACAAAAAACAAGATCCTGTGAAATTCATGGCTGACAAAACTGACATTTTGCTCAGGCCTGTTATTGGGCTTATGCCATTTGAAGAGATTAAAAAAAAAGTCAGTGAAGGTCTCCAACTTGGTGTGGAAGGGTAGTAGTTACTGCACCATCTTTGGTATTGGGTTTGTATTTGCCTTTCATGAAAAAGGTCAGCAGCTCGCCTTTCCCTTTGACATATATGGGCCCTCTTCGGATAAAACGAAAGCCGTACTCCTTCAGGATGTCATAGCAGTCCTCTACAACCTGAGGTCCAAGTAGAACATAGCATTTAGAAGAGATGGACACAATAAAAAGGATGCTTAAATTTGCTGCATCTTTGGTTTTGGGAACGTTTGGTTGTGCTACCTGAATGTTTCCCATCACTCCAGTTGACTCCATTCTGCTCGCCACGTTGACCGCGTTGCCCCAGATGTCATAGTGAGGTTTACGAGCTCCGATCACTCCGGCCAGAACTGCTCCTTTATTTAGACCTTAAGGGATCAAAAAGGAGACATGAACACATGTGCACATTTGCAGTTGGACACTCAGACTCACTCTCAGGTGCAAACACTGACCGATTCGTAGCATAAAGTTGTTGAAGGACTGCTTGTTGAGGTTGTTGAGGGTGACTTTCATGGCCAAGGCAAAGTCTGCCAGGTCAGCGAGGTGCTGCCAGCGCTCAATCAGCAACTGGTCCTCTGGCTGTAGACAACCAGTAAATAGCTCTTATAATTATTAGAATAATCACTTTAGATAAAAGGCTTCAACAGATTGGTATAGACATATAATGCTGATAGATTATCACACCTTGCGGTTGCCATATCCATTTGTGTTGCTTTCTGGTGTGAGGCCTGATGCGGCCATGTAGGTGCTTCCAATCGTCTTGATCTTAGTAATGCACCTGAACTCGTCCCTGTCTAATAACTGGTGGGGAAAGTGGACACTGATTAGTTTTACTTCCTGGTGTTAAGTTCATGCTTTGAGGTCACGTTTAGTTTAGTGTACGTTTAGTGTGCAACATTGCCAGAACTCACGCTGTCAAAGTCGGAGATTATCTCATTGAGAATCCTCAGACACTCAATGCCCCCGTTATTGATGCTCTCCTCAGTGTAGAAATCAGAAAAATTGGGGATGGATGCAAACATTACCCCTATTTCATCATACCCCTGGCTGTACAGCTCCTATACAAAACAAATGACTTGTTGGGTCATAAAAAACAGATTTTTAAGCTTATTGCTACTAATATGTAATTATAAGATGGGCCACAAGATGGCACAGTACAGCATCACCTGCGGTACCTTCATTACTTTAAGCTGCTTTTGAACAACTGTTTCTGCTGCTCACACAGAAGGTGTAAGCTCAAATGGTTTTAAATCGCAAAATGCTGTTTAATATGGCTTCTCCTCCATTCTCACTCATGTTGTTTTCTCTCCCTGACTCCTATGGTAACAAACTCAACATATATACCTCGTCTCTTTTTTTAGTGCCCAGAAAGTGTTTTGCCACATGCTCTGGCAGCATGTTGGTGACCAACGCTTCATTCCAGCGTCTCATTTCAAAGACTCTCTCTTTCTGATCGCGCACGCCAATCTTCCACAGAAATAGTTTCCTTGACTGTTGCTCCAGCTGCACACAGACACGCAACACAGACAGAATTAATGACATATTTTGAGAGAAACCTATTATGGAAAAATTAGAATTTTGTTGAATAACATTTTCTTGTTCTAACCCTCCGGGTGTTACATAGATGTGACACTCACGTGGCGTGCAAAGAAGTAAAAGCCAATCATCATAACAATAATCATCACTGTCATGAGGTACTTGGATGGCACTATCAATGTTCTGAAAATACAAAAGTGGGATACCATTAGAGACAATACTGTCATTAACAGTGCTGAAAAAAAGTAATTGGCCCCTTAACCCTTAACTGGTTGTGCCACCCTTGGCAACAAGAACTGCAATCAAGCATTTGCAATAACTGGCAAAGAATCTTTCACATCACTGTAGTGAAATTTTGGTCCAGTCTTCTTTGCACACTTGTTTTAATTCAGCTACACTGGAAGGTTTTCAAGCATGAACGGCCTGTGTAAGGTCACGCCAAAGCATCTTAAGACGATTTATGTCTGGACTTTGTCTAGGCCACTCCAAAACCTTCATCTTGCTTTCTTTGAGCCATTCAAAGGTGGATCTGCTGGTGTTTCAGATCATTGTTCTGCTGCATAACCCAAGTGTGCTTGAGCTTCATGGCAGGAATTCATGGTCAGACTTCAGGATTTTCTGGTAAAGAGCAGAATTCATGGTTCCATCAGTTACAGCAAGTTGTCCAGGTCCTGAAGCAGCAAAGCATCCCTGGACCATCATGCTACCACCACCATGTTTGGTGGTATGATGTTCTTTTTACGAAAAGTGTTAGTTTATACCAGATGGAACAGGACTCAAACGTTCCAAAAAATGTAACTTTTGTCTCGTCAGTCCACAGAATATTTTCCCAAACTTCTTGGGGATCATCAAGATGTTTTTTGTAAACTATGAGATGTTCTTTATCTTCTTTTTGGGTTATTATTACTCAAGTTAGCATTGTCTAATAACTATTAAAATTTGTTTGATCATATGAACTATGTAAGTATGACAAATCTGGAACAACCTAAAAAAAACAATAAGGAGTCAACTACTTTTTCACAGCACTGTAAACACAGCAGCAAATCCAACCTAAAGCAAAACACCCAGAATAACCTAAAAGAGACATCTATCGATGATTAGTCATTTCTCACCTGTAGGAGGCAAACTGCATGTAATCATACAGATCATATAGGTCCCGCCAGCTGTAGATATTAACGGCTCCAGTTGCTGTGACAACCAGCACCATGAGGCCTAGTTTAATCAGGTGGCTCACTTGCACCAACATGGTTGTTGCAATGAGTGACATCACAGCCATGAAGCTGTAGTGCTTCGGATTATCTGCACAGCCTCCATCACCGAGCGACTCCAACATCGGACCAGACGTGCTGTTGAAGATCCGAAGGGATGGAGGTGCACAACTTAACTGCAACACAACGAAAAGAAAAAAATCCACTCACTCCAACTGGCAGAAAAATTGACAACTTCACGTTTTGAGCTAAAACTTGTGCCTATGTCGAGAATAACCCGAATACGACAACAGTAGTAGTAGTACTTCATTTTCTTCAAAGGGCGACTGTCACTTCTACATGACAGCCTAGCAGAGAAATGAACGCTCTCTTTAGCATCCGCTATTCTCTTCAGCTCACAAAGGCAGCAGCGTGTGTAGCAAGTTGCTCCTATGGGGCTGTGACAAATGAGCCAGCAGGCAGCAAGACGGACAACTAATAGACCCCACTGGGATCATACTGTCAGACGCATAAAAGGCAGCGATAGTCTGATGAGGACAAAGTAGGAACACACTTATGGAAAGTCGAATGCACACACACTCAGATTGGGAGCTATGATGTTGTACATTAATCCCAACTGGAATTTCCTGGAAACTGATTGTATGTGTTTTCCCGTTATGACATTAAGTTATATAACGAAATGACAAAAAAGTTCATCCATATTGCCACGATTACGGACATGCACACATGCAGTTTTACCAAGTTTCTTGAAGTCGTACCATGTCAGCGATCACAGCCATGGTTAGAACAAATATGCTTGCCATGGCCCACGTGTTTCTCGCCCATCGTGTGCGATCAATCCACATTGAGAAAGACACCAACCTCTTGGAGAACATCTGTGATAAGAAAATGTTAAAAAGGTGGCCATCTTTTATATAGTGTAGTGTAAACTGTAGAACTTTCATTCTGTCCTGTGTGACAATAAAATCAGTACTGCTTTGAGAAAAATTCCTTATCAATTGTAAAAACCAATCAAAATGCTAAATATCACTTAGCTAAAGCCCTGCGAGAATAAATTTTTTACAGGACTGAATTCAGTGCTCTGAAAAGCTAAGTACACCCTTAATGCTTCCATAGGACTTAAGACCTTAAGAAGCAGCAAAGTGCTGCAAATCAAATGCACATGATTAGCAAGTGTGAGCACCTCTATAAAAGCAGAGGTTTCGTCAGCTTGCTGATTTGGAGCATTCAGGTGTGTGTTAACACAATGGCACAATCTTTCCAGTAGTGGACGTCCCAGCAAATTCACCCCAAGGTTAGACTCTGCAATTCTCAGAAAACTGCAAAAAACATCAACAAAAAACCAGGAGCTACAGTACATCTCAGACTCTACAGATCTCAGTTAGCATGTTAAAGTTCATGAGAGACCATTTAGAAATAGACTGAACAAGTAGATCTTATTTGGAAGGGTTGCCAGCAAAAAGCCTCTTCTCTAATTGCAACTTAAAAATAACACAAAACTTCTGGAACAACATCCTTTGGACTTTTGGACATCAATATGGAGATGTACAGCTGTATTGCACAAGACTATATTTGGCAAAAACCAAGCACAATATATCAGCATAAACACCCCAACTGTCAACCACAGTGGTGGAGGAGTGATGGGCTTGTTTTGCAACCACGGGACCTGAACACCTTGCAGTCACCGAGTTGACCACAAACTCCACTGTATAGCAAAGTTTCTAGAGTCCAACTGGGTTGTTCAACAGGATGATCCAGGCACAGCAGCAACAGAAAAGCTGAAAAAGAAAAGAATCAAGGTGCTGCAATGACCTTGTCAAAATCCAGACTTCAACCTGACTGAAATGCTGTGGCGGGACTTTAAGAGAGCTGTGCATGAACAGTGCCCAAGAACCTCAATGAACTGAAGTAACATTGTATAGTAGAGTGGGCCAAAGTTCCCACCCAATGATGTGAGAGACTGATAACATCAGACTGTTACTTCAAGGTATTGTTGCTAAGGTTGCTCTAAAACCTATTGAATCATGGGGTGTACTTAGTTTTTCACATCACCATAGTTTTTAGGCTCTACATTATTGTTAGAGAGCTTTGAACATACTAATCAAAGGCATTTAGCAATTAATTGGTTACCATTGTCGACAATTTACAAAAAAATTACGTTTCCTTTTTAAAAAAAAAATTCTCACCCTGGGGAAGATGGCTGCCAGGGAGCATACTGTGAGTATTAGCAGCAATACCTGTCCTACTGCGAGAGTCACATAGTTCACAAACAACCTAGAAGGAGAAAACACATCATCAGACAACGTCCTACAATTTCTAATAAATTATCATGTGCTATCACTACAACAATACATTGGCCAAGGAGTCAGTCCCAGCTGTTACAGGGTGAGAGTCGGGGTATACCCAGAACAAGTGTATAGCAGGGCTAACACAGGGAGACAGACAACCACACATGCTCATACTCATTTAGTATCACCAATTCACCTAACATGGAAGTGTTTGGACTGCTGGAGGAAACCGGCACAGTTACACGGAGAACATGCAAACTCCACATACAAAGGTCTGCTGGGAGGTGATGGTGCTGCACCGCTGTGCCACCCATGCTATAAAGTGACACATACATGATACATAAACTCACAGTGGGTCTATGAAGACCTCCATTGCTGTGATGAAAAGGAGTACGATCATGCAGCAGGAGAAGGCCGCTCCGCTCCTCCTCTCCTTCTCTGAGGAGTAGTGGTCCTCCAACTTTCCATCCACAAAACGGAGAGAAACGGGGTTGATCTCATGATCCTTCATTCTGTCAAAAATGCAGTGAGATTTAGCAGGTAGAAAAGAACATTTTGAAGGACATGGATACTAAAAAGGGGGGATGGGACACCGATTGAGGAGATGCATGTGGGTTACTTCACTGAGTTTGTTTCTTTTCAATTCCTGGAACACCGAATCCGATTTCTATGATTTAGTCTTTAAAATGAATCCTTTTATTGCACTTTTTCAAATTAAATTTATTTAAAGTTTCTTTTTTCTTACATTTTTTGAGTCTCTCTCTCCAGCAGCTCCTGCTGGAGTCGTCTGTTGATGGTTTGTTCCTCGGCTCTGTTAGTCATCTAAGGTTGCCAGTAATGCAAAGAGAAACGCATCAGATACAGACAACATTACCAAGTGAAGCTTTCTCTTTTATAATTGAAAGAAATAATTCACATAATTTATCTTTTTATAAACATATAGATAGGCCTTACTCATGTATACACAAGTAACAACACACTTTAATCTTTGGTTACTGAAATGATGACCGGCAGCTGTAATTCACCTCCTTTTTAGACTCAGTAGGTGTGGACTGTTGTGAGACTGCATTCCCATTGGATGCTGTGGTGTTGATCAACTGTTTGGAATTTCTATTGGTCAATGTACCAGGTGTCTGAGGAGGAGAAGCAGATACAACATCTGTTAATATTACATCAATAACAAAAACAAAAAATGTTCATTTAATTGATTTGATTTATTTTGTATGGGATAAAGGAACAAGACACTCACATTTCCATTGAGTCCATTGGCTTTCTGCTTAGGAACTAGAACTAAGTAAGTGTCAATGCCTTTCTCCAGCAGGTACTCACACCTCTCTCCACCATTCCCCGGCTCCAGGTCAAATTCCCCATGCAGACTGTCTTTTGTGGTCTGGGAAATATGCACTCTCCTAGATAGCATACAAAACTGTGAATTTTAGAAAAAAAAAAAAGAACTGCTCTCAGACACACACTACGCAGACACCAAGGAAGCGCACAATTTTCCTACCCAGGAATCCCTCCAGATTCCATTTTATTGGCCACAGTGACATCTGTGGACCAAACATCAAACTGCCAGCGTTTCTGCCCGAGTACTCCTCCCAGCACGGTGCCGGTGTGGACGCCCACGCGCATGTCAACCTCTGTTTGTGTCTTTTCTCGAACGTACCTAGACCATGAGAGAAATCAGGGGGTCACTGGAAAATTAACTGTTGCTCATATTGTTAAGCAGCTTTAAAATTTTAATTGAGCCTTTCCTCTCTAGTTTTTTTCTCTCTATGTGGTGACTTCCTTTCTCCATTATTTTGTCTAAGCTTTTTTTTTTTTTTTTTAATTTACAGTTTTAATTCTAATGTTTTAATAATAATGTTTTCATTGTGTTTTCCTCCCCTATTCCTAATTAGTAAAGTCACTACTTACGAGATGGCTTTTACCATAGCCAGGCCCATCTTTATAGAACACACGGCATGGTCCTCCCTGAAGTCAGGAACACCACAGATGCAATAGTAACAGTCTCCAAGAATCTTAATCCTCAGCTGATGATGTTCCTGTAATGTGAGATCAGACACGGATGTTTACCTCAATAACAGAAAGGTACTGATACTATAACTCAGACAATCCAATAATGTCATTTTATAGTCTCATAAACACTTCTCAGAACATAATTCAGAAAAAAGATGTTTGTAGAAATCAAGAAATTGTGTCATCTCATCGTTTTGTCTGGCAGAGTGGCTTGAGTTCTAATTCACAATATGCAGTGGTCGGTTAGTTTATAACTTTGAGAACCGCTAAGACTTTAAGTAAGGGGTGAGTCTGCTTCAATTGACAGGTGTGCACACACAGAGCTGTAGCTGATGACTGTCTGCTATTAACTGGACCTCTACACACTGTGTATAGCATTTTCGAGGAATTATCTGACAAATAATATTACTTCTTGTGTTGTACAAATCACCCAAAAGGTTTGCGCTTCAGTTTTGGTGAGCATATTTTTCATATTTTATAAGCCTGTTACTTAGTTAGCAGTAATTAGCATATATCTGTATCTGCTGTATAGTTTATGGATGTAGCCTGCTAACCAAACTTGTTAGCCCTCGCTGATGACTCAGCGTATACCCATTTCCAAACCAACATGGTGGCAGTCAAAACATTAATGTTGAGGTTTTAAAATGTCTAAAACCAATGGGTGGTGTCATGGTGGCTACTAGCTTTACAGAGTCTGTCTGTGCACATGTAGCAGAGTAGCATTCCAGCCAAGCAGAAACTGGGTGCTAACTACAATGGAGGCTAGAGAATAAGTTATTAATGAGGTTGTTACACCAAGTCAAGCTAGCATAGAATTTTGTTACATTTCTACCAAAAATAATTCAGAAATATCCAGTAGTAATATTTCTTAACAATAGACTCACTGACAACTTTATTAGGCACAGCCGTTCAACTGCTTGTTAATACATAAGTTCAAATGGAGCATCAGCATGGAGAAAAAGTTTGATTTAAGTGACTCTGAAGGTGGCATGGTTGTTGGTGTCAGACAGGCTGGTCTGAGTATTTCAGAAACCGCTTATCTACTGGGATTTTCCCACCATCTTTAGAGTTTACAGAGGAAAAAAAGAAAAATATCCACTGAGCAGCAGTCCTCTGGACAAAAATGCCTTGTTAGTTTTAGATGTCAGATGACAAACAACACATCTCTGGAGGCACAACAGATCTAACCTCGAAGAAAACTGGACAGCAGCAGAACACCACACCGGGTGCCACTGCTGTCAGCTAAGCAGAGGAAGCTGAGGGTACAATTAGGCTCAACAAAAAGACTGAGAAGTTGTTGCCTAATGTGATGAGTCTTGATTTCTGCTGTAACATAGGGCTGGTAGGGTCAGGATTTGGTTTAAATAACATGAACGTATGCATCCAACGTATGCATCCTTGTATTGTTAGTGTAATGGTATGGAGGACATTTTCTTGCCAATCTTTGTGCCCTCACTACTAATTCTTTAAACTCCACAGCCCACTAGAGTATTGTTACTGACCATGTCCATCCCTCTATAACCACAGTGCACCCATCTTCTAATGGTTGCTTCAAAGAATGTCACAAAGCTCAAACAATCTCAAACTGGCTTTTTGAACATGCCAATGAGTTCACTGTACTCAACTGGTCTCCACAGTCACGAGCACCTTTTGGATGAGGCAGAACTGAAGATTTGCAGCTGACAAATGTGGATCAAATGTGTGATGTTATCATGTCAGTATGACAAAAAGTCTCTGAGGAATGTTCCAGCACCGTGTTGAAACCACTCTGATACTCACTGCTGCCAGTTTATCAAAGCGAGCAAACAGTTCATTGAGCAACTTTACAAGCTCCTGGGCGCTGCAGGCTGAGGACAACTGGGTGAAGCCCACAATGTCTGCAAACAGGATGCTGCAATAAAAGTGGATGATTAAAAATAATGTAACACTTTCTTGTTGCAAAAAATATTGTGAAACAGATGTTTGATCAAATTAAAAAGTCATTTTTTTTAGTGATCCAGACCTAACGTTTTCATGGCGGTACATGTACATGGTGTTGAACTGCTGCTGCTGCCGGACTTCGTTCTGATTTGCCTGGTTCTTCATGCCCTGCAGCATCTCATCAGCAATGTGTTTGGGCAGGATGGACAGTAATAGTTCCTCCTACATAGAGCAAGATTTGAAAGAAGGTGCGAGATGTGAGAAATAGGAAAAGAAAAGTCATCCCTATTTCTGTATGTGTAAAGAAAGTGTACAAATTTACATTTTATTTTCCTCTTAGCTCTCAAGAATCCCGTCAAGTGGTCAGATATGTCCTAACTGGCTGGTTGTTTTCCATCTTTGACCCAGTCTCCCACTGAAAAGGCACAGTGGGAATACTATCTCTCCTCTGTCCCTTCCTTTGTCTTTTTGCCTCCCCATCCGTATCCACACGTCCCTCGCTTTTCACCATCTTTTCCGCCCCTTTTTCAAACAACTCTCAAGAGTCTGCTGTCTTTGTTTTGCAAATAGTCACAGGCAGGCGTGACAGTGTCTTAAAGGGAAGAATTAAATGCTTGGTGACAATAACTGCACATTTGTATCATCTTTCAATCTGTGATGATGGTGAGCAATTGCCAGTTTTTTCGCAATTTGCGATTGCTGTTAGATACATTACCGCCGTTTCTTTAATTTAACACCTCTTCTAGCTGAGATAAGCCTTCATAACAGATTAATATTGATGCCACAGAAGGTAAAGCATGGCATAGTGGCTGTAAGGAACACAAAAGAGCAAGCTTAAAGGATTTACAGCAAAATGGTGACCTGAATGCAGCTTGAGGTTTGATTAAAATGAAGAAGTAATAAACAGGCTAACATATAATAAAAAGTGTAAAAACATAATTCCTTTTTAAAATGCTTCATTGGGAAACATGTCCTCATGTCTGTTGGCTGGCAAAGTGCTAAAGGGACCTTATTGTGTCAGGTCCCTGACGGTGGCTGCGCTGGTGAAAACAACCGCCTCTCTAACAACCTATTAGTCCTGAGCTGAGCAAAACATCCTGTAATTAATCAGTGTGTTGCATCTCACCCTTCTATTTGTGTACTTGTGCATTTGTGGATTTGTTTGGCCAAAAATAAGAAAATGTGTTCACTCACCAAAGAAAATGTGCACGTGGGTATGGGTAATATACCTGCTGAGTGCTCTGCTCCTCCAGTGTTAGTTTCACCTCCAGTGACTGACGAGCTTCCAAAAATGCTGTCCTGTACTTCCTGTCTGCCATGTAGTACGACATCACACCCACTATGATGGCACACAGGTACAGCACCACGTTGGCTAGCAACTGAAAAAGAGGAGAAAAGTGCCACAAAAGTGTTTGTGTGGACAATAATAATATGCATTATAATAAAGAGTATATTTATAAATATTATTATAATTTCATCATCATCTCAACTGCTGAAATGAATTTACCAAATATGGGTAAACAAAGCATTTATCTTAGCTTATATATAAGAGAAACCTAACGTGTGAATATGATGTGTGTATATATTGTATTTATATATGTTTATATTATTTCTACATTGAAGTGGATGCCAAATTTCATTTTTATTTGAGTAATGTACTTTTCAGTGACAATAAATTGAATCTAATCTAAAGATCAGTTTGTGGAAACTGACTTTTAACTTTTAGATGCAATTTTGTTTCCAAATTGCTCAAAACAACATTATTTGGGATGTAGTGCAATCACACATGGTGTATTCATATGCACTCTCATTATAAATTGAGACTGCGTTTAAAATAATATTATATCTGACTTGTATATATTTACCTTTGGGGCCCTAAAACCAAGTGTGGCAAAAAGACAATAAATGTGAATGGAAGGAAATTAGTTTGCATTAACAAAACACTGCACAAAATCGAAAAAACAAAGGGGTTTTATTTAACGCAGTGAATTATGAATTTATTTACTATGCATAATCCAAACCCACTTTACCTGTCACACCTCTCCACTTGGGTATTAGGCCCTGAAACAGTGTGAGGCCCCTTAAATTTTGCACTGTTTGCATAATGGTCTTACTGTGGTGCCAGTGCTCTAGCCTGGTGAAGGGCTGGTGCAGCCTAGTAAAAAGAAAAACTTACAACATGCATAAATTTGGGTCCTGGATGGGAACCACTGCCCTAGAATCAAATGTACACACATCTAATATCGCACTTTCTGCTTTTCTTTGTTGTTGTTGTTTGTTTTGCATTCACAAACGTTTTAAAGTCCTAGCTGCTTTATTCCTTGTGAGTTTACCAGACATTTACCTGTCTGACCAGCATCGCCCCCTGCGCGCCATCCTTAAACTTCTGAG
Organism: Diplotaxodon limnothrissa; assembly: GCF_057381915.1. Taxonomy (NCBI): domain Eukaryota; kingdom Metazoa; phylum Chordata; class Actinopteri; order Cichliformes; family Cichlidae; genus Diplotaxodon; species Diplotaxodon limnothrissa. Next base: position 8,010,241 of record NC_140610.1, on the reverse strand, counting down.
CCACCGTGATCCCCAAAACCAGAGTGTGAATCCCGCACGAGAGGACAACGAGGAGAAGCAGGGCCACCAGGTTCAGTGGCAAAGTTAGAAAGCAGGAGAAAATGAAGAAAGTCTGCCAGCCCACCGAGTCACTAGCATGTGGGAAGCGCTCGTAGTTTAGTCCCATGTAACACAAAACATGCACGGTGACCATCAGCCACAGTATGTAGGCCACTGCTCCGCGCCACACAGGTGATGCGGGGAGTTTCTGCAACCAGCACAACACGTAGAGCGCAACGTCCGCAGTCAGCCCCACAGCTGCCACCACCACCATCGCCAGTTTGTCCTCAGTGTACACAACCGCACACATGATGATGACGAAGCTGTTGAAGAGAGCGGCGAACATCACCAGCACTAGCAGGTTCTCCTGTCTCTGCCGACGGAAGTAGTTCTGATAGAGCCTTTCCAGCGACTCGGGGGTAAAGGTGAGGCGCACTGCGCGGGGCAGGCAGTGGCAGCAGCTGGACTGCACTACGGTCACTTCACGCCTCCGACCCACGTCACGGCCCGGATCACTGGAAACCTGGGCCGAGTACTCCACCGAGTACTCTGCAGACTGCTCCGTGTCCATTGTGCGGACCCGGTTCAGAGACATGCTTCTTTGTTAAAGGTTAATCCTCTTGGTTAGTGGAATACTGTTACAACACTAATGTGAAAATCCACGGAAAGGTTGTGACGTGCCCCATTACTTTTTGATTTTTTTTGCAGCTGACCGCATGATCAAAGTTTTCATGATTTTTAAAGGCTCTTCCAAACGAGACAAAAACATTTAAATCAGAAAATAACTCCATTCCATTCTTCAGTTCAGTCCCACCATGAAAAGTGGCTTACCTTTTAATTTAGAGTTAGTGCCTTCAAATACAAAAACACATTTAAGATAGAGGAGATTCTCAGAGCCTCTAGTTCCCAAGCAGGTGAAGTCTCGTTTGTCATTGTTGTAGATCTACTAAATCAATATCAATGCAAAATATAATATTTTCAGAGAGACTTCTGTAAGCTTTACTCTGGTTACTTTTATCTGCCTAAACACATCAGTTCTAAGATGCTCTTCCGTCTTCTGATCATTTTCTGTCTCTCTCCTGCCTCCCCCCTTCTCTGAGTGCTTCTGTTACTGTTGCTAAGACGAAACCAAAGAAACTGCCAGCGTGCAGTCATGTCTTGGGAAATGTGGCAGCGATGCTGTGAAGAGCTTAGAAAAAAAGAAGAAGAAAGAGGACGATTAAGGTCACTGAAATTAAAAAAAAAGGAAAGCTTTCTAATGTTTTTATTTAACACTGGTATCCACAACAGCACGTTAAAACACAAGCATTTTATCTGTATAACAGATACCATGCCTTATGACACTGGATTTAATGTTTTTGCCTCAAGTTTTTTACTTGCAAAAATGCAACACAAGAACATTTACAGACAGATGTAAACTTAGGCGTCAATCAGTCTCTGTGAGCATTTGTGGTTGGTGGTGATTTTCCTATCATGCCGCTTAGAGCGCTCCCCAAAGCCAACACTATGGCCGTTAGGACTCCCACAGTCCCCAGTTTCCCCAGAGCTGCAGTGCCCAGCGCTGCAGCCCCAAGTGCCCCGGCTCCAATAGGTGCTGCTGCTGCGGTGACCGTTTCCATGCCGATTTCTTTTATTAGCACAGGCCCCGTGAGGAGGCCCCTTTGCAGATTCACCTCAGTGTGGAACGGGCTCTTTGGTGCACCCAGAACAAATGCCCCTACCGCAACAAGGGTGATTGTTACAAGTTCTGATGCGGTGAACGGACTTGCTTTAAGTAACTGGCATTCTGCTGCCACAACTGCACCGATGATGACAGAACCTAAAACTGCTAAAGTTGAATTCCTTGACTGAAATGCCCATCTTGCTGCAACACTTGCGGCTCCAAGTGAGACCCCTGCAGCTGTGGCCGCCCCTAGCGTCCCTGCTGTGCTGCCTCTGGCCCCTAGAGAGGAGCTCCACTGCAGAATGGCTCTCAAAGCCACTGATGTCATTATAGCAACTCCCAAAGCGACCTTTCCAGCCACCTCTGGACCCAGTCCGACCATGGCCACAGTTCCCAGGCCAGCTCCAAGCAGCGCCGCAGACAGATAGGCCACCCAGAGGACTGACTGCAGCATCACAACAACCTCTTCTTTTGACCCGTCTACTGCTTCACCTGCCCCTAAACCCACAAAAAATCCCAGAATCCCCACAAAAACAGAGTAGAAGAATATTCTCTCCAGCAGTTTGCACCCAGTTTTAGATTTGGGTCTTCGAGGGACTGTTAGTAGCCTTCGAAGGACAAAGAGGACAACGATAGTCAGAATCATGCTAATGAGTCCAAAAAAGGCTCCCAACTGTCCATACACTACACTGAGGTATAGAGTGGTGAAGATGATCAACAGAGCTGTGGTCATGTCGTTAATGTTGGAATACGAGTAGACGAAAAGGACCAGAGCACCTTGCACCACAATGTAGATCCACGGTGGAAGGACGCCCGCTAACAATCCAGTAGTGACAGCACCTACCACAACAGAGGCTCCTGTTGTGGCCTCTGCTAACCAGGGCAGTCTCACTCCAACTTTACTCAACAGTGTCATCACCATGGCAGCGAGGAGGAAACCACTTCCAAGACATAAGAGTACCGAGGTGAACACGAGGCATGCCATCACTACTGCAACACCAGTGGAACCGGCCCGTCCAGCAGCCAGAGTTGCAACGTTAAGCAGGAGGCCATCTTCAGTCAGAGTGGGTTCAACTGCAAATAATGCAGCTTCTCCGAACACAAAACCTGCTGCTCCACTTCCAACGAGGGCTGACACCACACCAAAAACACCTGAAATAAAAAAGGAGTTAAGTCAAGTACTGTCTACTGTTTTACACTTGAAAGCAAATGTAAGCACTTCTAAGTATATGCATTCAGTTTGTATTACTCTAGTAGTCATCTGGAATAAGGTTTCCTTTCTAGAAAAGTGTTTTCATCCCACAAAATTTTACCTGACTTCATAAAACATAAACAACCACTAGAAACTAAAAAGGGATTTGTTCCTCATTACATTGCTTCTCTGTTATATTTAAGAGGGGAAAATAGAGTTGTAGTCAGAAGTTGAGATCCACTTATCATGGGCAAGCATGTCATAATCATTTTGGGTTTGTAATGATTTCTTAGACTTTCTTTTTCCAGGGTGTAATTATTGAGCAGCATACATTATTAATGACTGCAAATACAAGAATTGGGTGCACAAGTTTGAATTGAAGTTTGAATCTCGAGTCCACACAAGGCAAATATATACATACACAATCATCTTTTAATAAGTGGTGCTCAACGTCTTTACTTGAGAAGGTAAAGGCTTATCAACTTCTCGTTGGTGATCATGATTGACTATAACAAGCAATTTCTGTTTTCTAGCTTAAAAAGGATTTCAGAATTCACTGGATTGACAAGTTGAGGTCTGTTAAAGCCATTTCTAAACAACCTCAGATTTCAAGTTCATCAGCTCAAACAATGCTATTTAAGTATAGAGTAAAAAGTGTCACCACTTTGCCAAGGTGTGAAAGAAGACCCAAACTGTCACCCTCAGATGAGAGGAAATAGGTTAGGATGTTCAGAAATAACCCAGGAACCACAAAGGCTCAAGCCTGCCATGAACAGGAAACTGCATCACCAGTGTCACTATCCACAGTGAAGCCAGTTTTACATCACCATGGGTGAGAAAACCCTGCTTCAAAAACTAAAATTGGCATCTGCCAACATGGACAAGCCAAATGCCTTCTGGAGGCAGGTTTTATGGCAAAACGAGATAAAGACTGAGATATCTGGCCATAGGGCTGTTCGATATAACGATATATATCGGTGATGATATAAAAACATCTATCGTTTGATTTTACGCTATCGTTTGTTTCGTGGTGTTGCAAAATAAACTGTTTACGACAATATTTTTTCATCGTTCTGATGGTCACTGTAGTGGCTATATTAATTTCTTAAAGTTCTCTCTTTCTCTTATATTTAATATAACCACACTACTGACGGATAAGCGCCTGTTTTTATGCGCGACGGTAACACCTTCGCCTGTCCGCTGGTATATGTTCCACATAAACCTTTCACAATAAAGCTCAAGATCCTGTTGAGACTTTTCAAAATAAACTGAATCACGTGAAAGAGCAGCTTATTTACGGATGAGAAGTAAAAAAGAGCCGCCAGGTGCTAAAAAAAATAAACCAAACGTTAGAACAGGCAACCCGCAGCACGCCGTGTAATAAATACAAAGAAAACGGCGGCCGTTACAACTTATGTCTAAAAATGTATAGTTTCATGCATCTGTTAAAACACTCGACTCCGGGTAAAGGACGCGCAGCTGGAAACACTTCACGCAAGTCGAGCTGCCCGAGATTCACAGAATTTACAGAAAATGTTAAATTTTTGTGATTTATATCGTTATCAGGACGATAGAATTCTTATATCGGGATATGAGATTTTGGTCATATCGCACAGCCCTATCTGGCCACAGTTACAAGACACATAATTGGAGGAGTAAAGGTGAGGCTTTCAAGAATGCTGTACCAACTGTCAAGCATGGTGGTGGTAGCATCATGATCTACTGCCAGTGGTACTGCCACGTTGCACAAATCGGGTGTTCCAACTGGACAACAATCCGCAAAACACACCAAAACTGGTTTCGGAATGGATAAAGCAGGCTAACATTAATAATCTGGAATGGTCTTCTAAAAGTGCCGACCTCAACCATGTCAAAAATGTGTGGACTATGCTTGAATTCCAGTTCTGTGTCAGTAAACCAACCACCTGAAATGAACTCTAATTTCTTCATAAAGATTCAAATATCCAGCCAGAATTGTGTCAGAAGCTTGCTACCAAAAGCATGTGGTGGAAGTGTAATATTAGTCGAGATGTATGTATATATATTTGAGTTTGTATGTACTTTTGACTGTGTGTGGATCTGAGAAAATTCAAAAGAACATTTTGTACTCAATTCTTGTTTTTAAAAGTTGTTAAAGATGTATGCTATACAATCATTCCACAGTAGAAAAAATAGTTCAAATGGAATCTTCATAAGCCCCAAATTACCATGTAACTCATACCCATGATGACAGTGATCACAAATGCAGGTTTGACTTCACTTGTTTATCTGACAGCTACAATTTCAGGAAGTTGAAACTAGGAAGTCTGTTTATTTCAGTTGGCCCATTATTTGCAAGAGGTCACCACGGGTGGATTAAATGCTATTATTTATGTGTAATGTTCCACATTTACACTGCGATACTGCAAGTTTGCTAACTTGTATGCGGAGATTGTTCTGCACATGCGCAAACCAGCTCCTGTCACTTTAAAGGGAAAATGAAAACGAGTGGACGACAGCAAGTTGAAACCAGGAAGTCTGTTTAAACGCAAAAAAGGACAAAAAAAGTTTCAACAGACCAGCTACCCACCCTGAAGTCTATATCAATAGAGACCGTTTTTTTACCAAATGAGAGATATTAAACCCTCGTCTGCAATTGTTTTCATTTAGTTAGCTCTGGAGCATGCCTGCAGTTTTTACATCCGTGTGATATAACCATTGGGTCCAGTACATAAAGGTAGCTGCTGTATAGATTTTTAATATACTGTTTAAACCCCTGGTTTATTTAATTTTAAGTAGTTTTTGCAGCTTAGTATCTTACCCAGGCTTGCGTCTGCCATGTTTCCCTGTGTAGCAGCTCACAGGTTTCACCGTTTCCTGTTCGATGTCACGTTTGACACACCGTGGTCTGAGCCAATCAGAAAAACACAAAAGCTGCGCGTGTCAGTGCGTCACCCTAATAGTAGTGATGGGCAGATGAAGCCCCATGAAGCACTGAAGCTTTTCATCCAATTGGTTCACCCCAACGCGAAGCTTCATGAAGCTTCATTTGCTCTAGCAGGACACCTACTGGACGTAAAAATAATAGCTGGCATGAATTTGAAGAGTGTGGCATTTTGCACACAGCCTGTAAATGTCAACAACAAAAGGAGTGTGTAAAACATGTATATTGTAGTGATGGCAGTATACTGTGTATATTTATAGTGGCAGTATGGGAAATGATTATTTGGAAATGCTTGAAATGGAAATGATCATTTACTGTGAGGTGAGGTGTGGTTGGGGTGTGGACAGTAGTTGTGCTTTTGTAACGTTGAGGTATGGACAGCTACACACTGAGGCTTTGAGCCTCAGTCCTGCCTGTTCACATTTTATTCTGTAAAAACTAAATTTTCACTGCTTTTACGTCCTTTTTAGTGGGGAGAACATAGCTAGGATTTAATGATTTAACAAATCTTTTGAATCCTTTGTCCTCCACAATGCTAAATGGCTGGGAGTCCTCAATCACCATGCTGACCAGGTCTTCATCTATTTGAGATTGTTCTCCTGAGGAAAGACAATAAAGATAAAGCACAAATATAAATATCACACACGTAACTTATAACAGCTGTATAATATTGTTATATCATTTAGTAACATTACTGCATCCTATATTATCATTGCATTTGATGGCTCACCTGGTCTTGCTCCACGATCGGTGTCCCCCTTATTCTCATGCAAAGCTCTGTAGTGCCTAAGCATGGATGAGGTGTTGCTGTTATATCCCAGCTCCCTGGCACATAGCAAACACTTCACCTTGTACAAAAGTCAAGACAGCTCAACATAAATTGTATTGCACCATCAGTATCATGACAATACATCTTCTGTAGAAATTTACATACCTTGTTGGGAGGAATAAGATCAAAATGTTCCCACACAGGGGAGGACATCCTCCTCTTCTTAGCTGGCTCCATTCTCTCCTGACTTTCCTCAGTCTCATAAACCTCCATACGGTCTCCAAACTCTCACTAACCGCAACTCTCCATCAAACACCCACATTTTTGAATGAAGTCTGAGGGGTTTATATCGCTGTCATATCTCGCGGCAAAGTTCGAACCACTTCATGAACCAGTCACGTGGTACAGCCGGGCAGCGAGGCTTCGGACGTCATCATTTTCAGCTCCTCCCATAAATGAAGCAAGCCTCGATACGCGCTTCGCGGAAACGCCCCCTCCATTACTCGACACACGCTCCGAAGCCTCGATACAGAACGTCCCATCACTACCTAATAGTCCAGTGTAAAAAAACAAACAAAAAACAAACATTAAACAACTGTAACATATACAGTAATATACAAATCTTTTGGGCCATCTTTTATATTTTGCTTCAAAGCAGCCTGAATTTCGTCCTTTTTTAAAGCTTTCTAAACGTTTTTCAGAATTTTTCTTTGTACATGAGCTACAGCAGAACGCTGCTGCAGGATTTATCATCTATGAATTTTTAGCAACTTTCGAAGCAACTAAATCCAGGTTTTGTGGTTCCAAATTTTGTATTCCAAGTGCTCTTCCTGCCGGATGTGGATATGTTTACATATTTGCTGTAATAATTCTAATAATAGAACTTCCTCTCTGAGGAAGAAGCAGTAGTTATTTTGTTCATCACATATGGACATCACCAGGATTGTAACTCCAAATGAGAGGTGAAGGCTACTACAATCTATGGCTTTTATGAAACAACATTGTAAGAATGATTTGATAACATTTAACATCACCTCATTAAACATAAACAGTTCGAAACTGGAATAGGTGTTTTTTTTTTTGTTAGATCAAATTAGCTACAAAACTGAGGTAAATAAACCGCAATTACAGGTAGTGATGGGACGTTCTGTATCGAGGCTTCGGAGCGTGTGTCGAGTAATGGAGGGGGCGTTTCCGCGAAGCGCGTATCGAGGCTTGCTTCATTTATGGGAGGAGCTGAAAATGATGACGTCCGAAGCCTCGCTGCCCGGCTGTACCACGTGACTGGTTCATGAAGTGGTTCGAACTTTGCCGCGAGATATGACAGCGATATAAACCCCTCAGACTTCATTCAAAAATGTGGGTGTTTGATGGAGAGTTGCGGTTAGTGAGAGTTTGGAGACCGTATGGAGGTTTATGAGACTGAGGAAAGTCAGGAGAGAATGGAGCCAGCTAAGAAGAGGAGGATGTCCTCCCCTGTGTGGGAACATTTTGATCTTATTCCTCCCAACAAGGTATGTAAATTTCTACAGAAGATGTATTGTCATGATACTGATGGTGCAATACAATTTATGTTGAGCTGTCTTGACTTTTGTACAAGGTGAAGTGTTTGCTATGTGCCAGGGAGCTGGGATATAACAGCAACACCTCATCCATGCTTAGGCACTACAGAGCTTTGCATGAGAATAAGGGGGACACCGATCGTGGAGCAAGACCAGGTGAGCCATCAAATGCAATGATAATATAGGATGCAGTAATGTTACTAAATGATATAACAATATTATACAGCTGTTATAAGTTACGTGTGTGATATTTATATTTGTGCTTTATCTTTATTGTCTTTCCTCAGGAGAACAATCTCAAATAGATGAAGACCTGGTCAGCATGGTGATTGAGGACTCCCAGCCATTTAGCATTGTGGAGGACAAAGGATTCAAAAGATTTGTTAAATCATTAAATCCTAGCTATGTTCTCCCCACTAAAAAGGACGTAAAAGCAGTGAAAATTTAGTTTTTACAGAATAAAATGTGAACAGGCAGGACTGAGGCTCAAAGCCTCAGTGTGTAGCTGTCCATACCTCAACGTTACAAAAGCACAACTACTGTCCACACCCCAACCACACCTCACCTCACAGTAAATGATCATTTCCATTTCAAGCATTTCCAAATAATCATTTCCCATACTGCCACTATAAATATACACAGTATACTGCCATCACTACAATATACATGTTTTACACACTCCTTTTGTTGTTGACATTTACAGGCTGTGTGCAAAATGCCACACTCTTCAAATTCATGCCAGCTATTATTTTTACGTCCAGTAGGTGTCCTGCTAGAGCAAATGAAGCTTCATGAAGCTTCGCGTTGGGGTGAACCAATTGGATGAAAAGCTTCAGTGCTTCATGGGGCTTCATCTGCCCATCACTAATTACAGGTCTCCCCGGCGGTTTTTCTCTCTATTGCTTCCTGGTTTGTGGTCAGCTGATAGGGTTCCTTTGTCACGTGGCCCCCACTTCCTTGTCATGTGTACTTTTTTGTATATTCCCCCACAGTAGGACCGAGCGGATTTTCTTTTATCACAGTATTTATTTAAAGAAGTGAGGGAGAGACCAGAGACAAGAGCACAGAATCGGACTGCAGGAGGCTGAGCTCTTGGTCTTATTTGCTCTGTCTAGCTTTCAGTTTCCAAGAGCCGTGATCGGACTTCAGTGAGTTCAGCTTTTCATTTCATACATTTATTCAGCAAATCCCTTCGTTTAAACCATTTAAACGTGCGTTTTAAATTGCTAGAATAATTGTTGTCTATGCCAGATTAGTTATAAGTAATAAGCTACCGTCAAGTTAGTGTTTATAATACAAAAAACTCGCTTGAGATCGAGTGTTGCGTATTTACAAGAACCAAATGACGATCATGTTGCGAACAGCTTTTATATTCTAACTTTTATTTAGCAGAACATCGTTTATATAAGCATGTGATTTTTATTTGGTCATCTGACACGATCAGTCTATTTCACTGGTAAGTCACCGCGCAGGTTGTTTTGCGTTCACACCCATGTTAGGTGATTTTTCGTCAGGTGCTGCAATCATTAACCTGTATTTGCCCTTTAGTCTTCTGGACGTACTCTTCTGGCTCATCTTTGACACACTGCACTAACATCTGATTCAGCTTGTAATTTTGTATTTGCAGAAATGCATGTTGCAGTTCTCTTTTTTGCCTTTGCGCTCACTGGGACCACTTTGGCCCTTGACAATGGACTGATGAAGACCCCTCCCATGGGGTGGTTGGCATGGGAACGATACCGATGTGATATTGACTGTGAAAACGACCCAAAGAACTGCATCAGGTAAGCCAAAATTTTGAATGTGTACCACCAGGCTTGATTGTATTGAAAACTTAAAAGGTATTTAGGTATTATAACTATAATGGTCTAGTCTCAGTTTTATAGCGATATAATAACAGGATATAACAAAAGCCAGTAGAAGCAGTTGGTTTGAACAGAATATCTAATAGATATGGTAGTGCTCTTTACACTCTTTACACTCTTATCTTCAAATAGTCAGATGTCTATTCTTATTAATGTACAGAATTCACCTGCTTGCTGCCACTACTGCACATTCACCAAATGTATATACTATATATGTATATATAATGTTCTTCCCCCCCCACCACCATTCTTGCACATGTCGAGGAGGATGTCAGGTTACATTCCATTAATAATAATAATAATAATGGATACTTTATTGATCCCCATGGGGAAATTACTTGTTTTTCTCTGCATTTGACCCATTCACTCAGTGAAGCAGTGGGCAGCCCACTAAGCAGGCGCCCGGGGAGCAGTGTGTAGGGACGGTACCTTGCTCAGGGGTACCTCAGGGTAGCCGTTAAGTGGATTCGAACCGCCGACCTTCCGATCATGGGGCGACCACTTTACCTACTGAGCTATCCCTGCCCCAGCCCCATTGTGTGTTATACAAGTATAACTATGCATGTGACAAATAAAGAACCTTGAACCAGTATCAGTGTAAATAGGAATGCGATTGAGACAATTATGAAACATCTATGTCTTTCTTCCAGTGAAAATCTGTTCATGGACATGGCAGACAGACTTGCAGAGGATGGCTGGAAGGAACTCGGCTATGTCTACGTGAACATAGATGACTGCTGGTCTTCCAAACAAAGAGACGATCAGGGACGGCTGCAGCCTGATCCTAAGAGGTGCAGTATTTGCTGCGTGAGCACAAAGACCATTGTAAACATATATCTGTTATTGGCCAACAGTCAGTGAAGTAGTGTGACAGTCATACAATCATGTGAAAAGCAAAACACAGTACTCAGGAGATTGATAGCAGGTATGTTTTAGTGTCAGCACAAATATGAATTTTCACTTCCCTGGAAAGTGCAAAAGGAAATTGGGTTACAGGATTAAAAAAAAATCATGCTGTGGTTACAAAATGAAAGCTGAAGGCTTTTTTAAAATGTGTGTGTTTGATATTACTCTTTCAGGTTTCCAGGAGGAATCAAAAAGCTGGCACACTACTTGCATAACAGAGGCCTAAAGCTGGGCATCTATGGGGACATGGGCAAACTCACATGTATGGCCTACCCTGGCACACCGCTGGATAAGATCGAATTAGATGCTCAAACATTTGCAGACTGGGAGGTGGATATGTTAAAATATGACGGCTGTTACTCTAATGCCATGGAGCAAGAGCTGGGTAAAAACACAAGACTGAACCTTTTCTGTGTGGATAATAAGATATTGCTGATTGGACCTCATTTGAGATCTCCTGTTCACTGTTTTGAACAGGTTACCCTCTCATGTCAAAGGCTTTAAATGCTACAGGGCGTCCCATTGGCTATTCCTGCAGCTGGCCTGCCTACCAGGGTGGGCTGCCACCTAAGGTACGATTAAAATCCAAAATACTTTTTGATGTTTTGTTCGAATCCTGTTCTAATACTTAGTATTTGCTTCTTCACTATATGAAACTGATGCGTGTTTTTAGGTAAATTACACTCAGCTGGGTGAGATCTGCAACCTGTGGCGTAACTATGGTGACATCCAGGACTCTTGGGACAGTGTACTGAACATTGTTGACTGGTTCTTTGAAAATCAGGACGCCCTGACACCTGCAGCAGGTCCTGGAAGGTGGAACGACCCTGATATGGTTTGTTCAATTGAAATTTCTTACTGTCTCCCCAAATATAAACATATTTATAATAATAATAACAATAATAACAATAATAATGGGGATTTTAACCACGCGGACCTGAAATCTGTACTTCACAATTTCCACCGTAATGTGAAGTGTGCTACCAGAGGAGATAGAACGTTGGACCAGGTGTACACCAACATGGCGAATGCGTACAGAGCCCAGGCTTATCCCCACCTGGGTCTGTCAGACCATCTCTCCCTTCTGCTACACCCAATATACACACAAAAGATCAAGAGCACTGGGATTACAACCAAAACCGTGAGAACATGGCCGCAGGATGCTATTCCGATGCTTCAGGACTGTTTCCACTGCACAGACTGGGATGTATTCAAGGTGCAGGACACTGACAATCGTGTCGCATTGGACAGTTACACCTCCACTGTCTTGGACTACATCTGTTTCTGTGTGGACAATGTAACAACTTGGAAACGATTCCGTGTGTTCCCTAATAATCCACCCTGGATGACACACGGAGTTCAACAACTTATTCGAACAAGGAACAACGCTTTCAAATCCGGGGACCAGGAGGCATACAGTGCTGCCAGGGCCAACCTGAGAAGAGGCATCAAGACTGCCAAGCAGCAGCACAGGAGGCGTATCGAGGCCAGGTTTGAGAACCACACAAACCCAAGGCAGGTCTGGGAGGGCATCAGGGCTATCACGGACTACAAAAGAAGAACACCATCACCCTCAGCCGACAGTTCTACTCTGGCTGAGGATCTAAATCTCTTTTATGCCCGTTTTGACAGGGAGAACACCGACCCTGTCCTGTCCCCTCTCCCCTCAACCGACCCTGCTCCGGTCCTGAGCACTCATGAGCTGAGGCGTGTGTTCCGGAGCATTAACACCAGGAAGGCGGCCGGGCCGGATGGAGTGCTGGGCCGGGTGCTAAAAGACTGTGCTGCGGACCTGGCGGACGTCTTCACCTCTATATATAACACCTCGTTGTCCTGTTCACTGGTACCATCCTGTTTCAAAGCAGCAACCATCGTTCCCATCCCAAAACAGTCAAATGTCACATGTCTGAACGATTTCAGACCTGTGGCACTCACCCCCATTCCCGCCAAATGCCTGGAGAGACTGGTCATTAAACACATCAGAGCTGCTTTTCCACCATCCCTGGACTCGCACCAGTTTGCATACAGGGAGAACCGGTCAACCGAGGATGCGATCGCCACAGTGCTGCACACATTACTGAAGCACTTGGAACACAGGAACACCTATGCACGGCTCCTCTTTGTAGACTACAGCTCGGCTTTTAATACCATCCGGCCATACAAACTCCGTCCCAAACTCCACCAACTGGGACTTAACTCCTCTCTGTGCAACTGGATTGTGGACTTCCTCACTAACCGTAGACAGAGTGTCAGAGTGGGTAAGAACACCTCTTCCACCCTTGTGGTCAACACCGGTGCCCCTCAGGGGTGTGTCCTGAGCCCTCTGCTATACACTCTCTTCACCCATGACTGTATTTCCTCCTGCGCGTCCAATCTCATTGTTAAGTTTGCAGATGACACTACAGTGCTCGGACTTATATCCAACAATGATGAGACAAACTATAGGACAGAGGTGCAACAACTAGAGTCATGGTGCCACGACAATAACTTGGTCTTAAACACCAAAAAGACCAAGGAGATCATTGTAGATTTCCGGAAGAGGGGTCATAACAACCATCTGCCTCTCTTCATTGGCAGTGAGGCGGTGGAGAGGGTGAGCAGTTTTAAATTCTTGGGGGTAACTGTGACCGAGGACCTGTCCTGGGGCAACCATATCACCTCAGTTGTACGGAAGGCCCAACAGCGCCTCTACTACCTGAGGAGACTGCGGAGCGCACACATTCCCAGATCTCTGATGTTGAACTTCTACAACTGTGCCATCAGCAGCGTTCTGACGTATGGATTTCTAGTGTGGTTCCCCAGCTGCACCAAGGCCGATCAGCAAGCACTCCAGCGGGTGGTGAAAGAAGCTGGCAGAATTATTGGAACAAGTCTGCCAGAGATCAGTAATATCTTCCCCACTCGCTGTCTGAGGAGGGTGCACAGTATCCTGCGGGACCAACATCACCCTGCGCGCCACCTTTTCCATCTGCTGCCCTCAGGGAGAAGGTACAGGTCTATACAGGCCAGAACATCCAGACTGGCCAACAGCCTGTATCCACAGGCTGTGAGGCTCCTGAACTCTCTGCCCCCCTCTCACGGACAATAACCATATCCAACTTCTTAATAGCAATGAACTGGTCTGCATTGGTGCATCATATCTTTGTTCTCTTCCCCCTCCTGCACCCCCCCTCTTTCTTAAATAGATAACTATCATATCTGATATCATATCTCACAGTACAATAATATTGAATGGGTTGCATTGTTGTATTTTGTCATGTTTCTCAGGTCTTTGTCTGAATTTCTACGAACATTATTGCTAAGGATTGTCTTATTGCATTGGAGTCACACTGGGTTAAATATGTACACTTGGGTTTTAAGGGGTATTTATTATTTTCTTCTTTTTTTTGGGTTGTATGGAAGCCCCAAACGCAATTTCATTGTTCTTGACAATGACAATAAATAAATAAATACTAAATACTAAATACTAATAATAATAATAGTTACAAAGTGCTTTATAGAATAGCATAAACAATAGAAAAGCCACATATACATGTTTCACTTACAGATACATGAACAAATACAAAATCTACCATATGATCAGAGATTCATTCCAAACCAAAAGCTCAACTACAAAAACGGATTTTAAGAAGTTGTTTAAAACAAACCACAGAATCAGCTGGCCTGTTAGGCTGAGGAAGGCCATTTCACAGTTTGGACACAATTACCTCACAAGCACGATCACCTCTGGTTTAAAAATCAGAGCGAGGGGCAGGTGGAGATGGTGTTTAGAAGACCAGAGAGGCTGGCTACAGTGATACATTCACAGAAACTCTGCTATATAAGCAGGAGCCTGTCTATGTAGAGCTTTATATAAATAATAAAATGATTTTATATATGTCTATATTTACTGTCTCTGCTTACTCTACGATTTGTTTAAGCCTCTTCAGTGCTCTACATATACATTTGTTGTGCACAAATCATTCAGCTACACCTCCATACTGAAAGATAGATTACATGTACTACAGACTACAGCCTCCAATTTAATTCTTTGGTGTGAAAATTTTTAATCTTCACAGCTGATTATTGGCGACTTTGGCCTCAGCATGGAACAGTCTCGTTCTCAGATGGCTCTCTGGGCGATCATGGCGGCTCCTCTTTTCATGTCTAATGACCTCCGTACCATCTCCAGCGGTGCCCAGAGCATCCTGCGGAACGAAATGGCCATCAGCATCAACCAGGATGCCCTGGGTATCCAGGGAAGACGCATTGTGAAGGTGAAGCACAATTTAGTAGATACATTTCTTTTTTAAATGACTCTTTTTGTGGACTTTTGTGCAATGTTTTTTGTTTCATTGTTCACATTTTTTCTTTCTCTCAGGAGAAAAGTGGCATTGAAGTGTTCTGGCGCCCCCTGTCAAAAAATGCCAGCGCTTTATTGTTCTTCAGCCGTCGTACAGACATGCCCTATCGCTACACGACTTCCCTCAGCAAACTCAGCTACACTGCAGGCAGCTACAAGGTATGTGTTTATAGACTTAGGAGGGATGTGTATCGTGTTTCGACCTGGTTCACTCGAGGTGAGAGGGTTAATTTTGGCAAGCAAGGTTGACTCAGACTTCCCTGTTTTTGAAGTTTCAAAGTTAACAACGTAAAACAGCACTACAGAAAACAAACAAAAAAATCCAAGAAACAAACAAACAAAAGATTGAAATCTTTTCAAATATTATAGCATTATAGCACGGTACATGACTCAGTCTTTTATTAAATGGTAAATGGCCTGTATTTGTACAAGAATTAGCGTGAAGTAGCTTGACAATATAAGTGGGGGCCTCTCCTCGTAAGGCCATGACAGTACGAGTCAAGATTTTAAACTGATATCTGAAACTAACTGGAAGTCAGTGCAGACTCTTTAGCAATGGGGTTATATGAGAAAATTTGCGAGTTAAAGATAAGATAAGATAAGATAACCTTTATTAGTCCCACACGTGGGAAATTTGTTTTGTCACAGCAGGAAGTGGACAGTGCAAAAGTTATGAGGCAAAAATTAGAATACAATAAGAATAAATACAGTACACAACTGTACAGAATAGAATAAAATAAAATACTATATACAGTAGAATAAAATAAAATAAATATACAATAAGATAAAAATAGAATACAAATACAAATACTATATACAACTGAGTAAAAATACAACGATGACAGAAAGGATTATTGCACTTAGTATTATTGCATATGTATGGATGTGTGTGCTTGATCAGTTAAAGTCTTTATTATGGAGTCTGACAGCAGTGGGGAGGAAAGACCTGCGAAATCTCTCCGTCCCACACCGTGGGTGCCGCAGTCTCCCACTGAAGGAGCTGCTCAGTGCTGTCACAGTCTGCTGCATGGGGTGGGAGATGTTGTCCATCAGGGATGACAGCTTAGCCGCCGTTCTCCTGTCACTCACCACCTCCACTGGGTCCAGAGGGCATCCTAGAACAGAGCTGGCCCTTCGGATAAAAGCTTTGCCGCAGCTTTTTGGACAGCTTGACGGCGATTTATAGAAGCCTTTGACAGACAAGGGGAAAGGGCATTACAACAGGCTAATTGGGACGAGACCTGAGAGACAACAGTCCTGAGTTTAGTGATATTTCTTAAGTGAAGAAAGCACAGAGGGGGTCAAAAACTTGATGTGGGCATCAAAAGATTGGTAAAAAGTTAACCCAAGATTCAGAGGTTTTACAGTGGATGAGAAAGATTCCAAACATTGTCTAATTTGGGGCTTAATGCTCTCTGGAGCCAGAATTAAACAATCTATCTTGTCTGTATTAAGCTGCAGAAAATTGTTTGCCATCCAACCATTAATTTCCTTAAGACCAATGTTCCCTCTAAGCTGTGCGCGTGAGAAATTGCGCACTGCTGGCACGGTCTCTGCGCACAGAAAATCTGCGTTGCGCACAAAAAATAAATAAATAATCTAACCTGAATTGAAATTAAAACTTTATCAATTCTGTTTTGCAGTGTTACTCAGTAAGTGACTAGCTGCTCCCGTATGGGATTACAACGATGCCATCTTATCCCATAGTCCAGCCTATCTATATATATATATATATATATATATATATATATAAAAAACAAAACACCCAGCACGCCCCTGCGGGCGGTTTATCCTTCAAGCTCGGGTCCTCTACCAGAGGCCTGGGAGCTTGAGGGTCCTGCGCAGTATCTTAGCTGTTCCCAGGACTGCGCTCTTCTGGACAGAGATCTCCGATGTTGTTCCTGGGATCTGCTGGAGCCACTCGCCTAGCTTGGGAGTCACCGCACCTAGTGCTCCGATTACCACGGGGACCACCGTTACCTTCACCCTCCACATCCTCTCGAGCTCTTCTCTGAGCCCTTGGTATTTCTCCAGCTTCTCGTGTTCCTTCTTCCTGATATTGCTGTCATTCGGAACCGCTACATCGATCACTACGGCCATCTTCTTCTGTTTGTCTACCACCACTATGTCCGGTTGGTTAGCCACCACCATTTTGTCCGTCTGTATCTGGAAGTCCCACAGGATCTTAGCTCGGTCATTCTCCACCACCCTTGGGGGCATCTCCCATTTTGACCTCGGGACTTCCAGGTTATACTCGGCACAGATGTTCCTGTACACTATGCCGGCCACTTGGTTATGGCGTTCCATGTATGCCTTGCCTGCTAGCATCTTGCACCCTGCTGTTATGTGCTGGATTGTCTCTGGGGCATCTTTACACAGCCTGCACCTGGGGTCTTGCCTGGTGTGATAGACCCCAGCCTCTATGGATCTTGTGCTCAGAGCTTGTTCTTGTGCTGCCATGATTAGTGCCTCTGTGCTGTCTTTCAGTCCAGCTTTGTCCAGCCACTGGTAGGATTTCTGGATATCAGCCACCTCCTCTATCTGCCGGTGGTACATACCGTGCAGGGGCCTGTCCTTCCATGATGGTTCCTCGTCTCCCTCCTCTTTCTTGGGTTTCTGCTGCCTGAGGTATTCACTGAGCACTCGGTCAGTTGGGGCCATCTTCCTAATGTATTCTTGGATGTTCGTTGTCTCATCCTGGACTGTGGTGCTGACACTCACCAGTCCCCGGCCCCCTTCCTTCCGCTTAGCGTACAGCCTCAGGGTGCTGGATTTGGGGTGAAACCCTCCATGCATGGTAAGGAGCTTTCTTGTCTTTATGTCAGTGGCTTCTATCTCCTCCTTTGGCCAGCCTATTACCCCAGCAGGGTACCTGATCACGGGCAGGGCGTACGTGTTGATGGCCCGGATCTTGTTCTTACCATTCAGCTGACTCCTCAGGACTTGCCTGACCCTCTGCAGGTACTTGGTGGTTGCAGCTTTTCTAGCGGCCTCTTCATGGTTCCCATTCGCCTGTGGGATCCCCAAGTACTTGTAACTGTCCTCTATGTCTGCAATGTTGCCTTCTGGTAGTTCAATCCCCTCAGTTCTGACTACCTTCCCTCTCTTTGTTACCATCCGACTACACTTCTCCAGTCCGAACGACATTCCAATGTCATTGCTGTATAGCCTGGTAGTGTGGATCAGTGAATCGATGTCTCGTTCACTCTTGGCATACAGCTTGATGTCATCCATGTACAGGAGGTGGCTGACAACTGCTCCGTTCTGTAGTCGGTATCCGTAGCCAGTCTTGTTAATGATCTCACTGAGGGGGTTCAGGCCTATGCAGAACAGCAGTGGGGACAGAGCATCTCCTTGGTAGATCCCGCACTTGATGGTGACTTGTGCTATGGGCTTGGAGTTGGCCTCTAGTGTTGTACGCCACATCCCCATTGAGTTCCTGATGAAGGCTCTTAGGGTCCCATTGATCTTGTACAATTCTAGGCATTCCAGTATCCAGCTGTGGGGCATTGAGTCATAGGCCTTCTTGTAATCAATCCAGGCAGTGCACAGGTTGGTCAGTCTGGTCTTGCAGTCTCGGCTGATTGTTCTGTCTACCAGTAGCTGGTGTTTTGCGCCTCTGGTATTCTTGCCAATTCCTTTCTGTGTCCCGCTCATGTATTGACCCATGTGCCTGTTCATCTTAGCCGATATGATGCCTGACAGGAGCTTCCATGTAGTACTGAGGCAGGTTATTGGTCGGTAGTTGGAGGGGACCGGTCCCTTCTTGGGGTCCTTGGGGATCAGGACCGTCCGGCCTTCAGTTAGCCATTCCGGGTGTCTCTCGTTAACTAGCAGCTGGTTCATTTGTGCTGCCAGACGCTCGTGGAGTGCAGTCAGCTTCTTCAGCCAGTAGGCGTGAACCATGTCGGGCCCTGGTGCTGTCCAACTCTTCATACTGGAGACCCTTTCTTGGATATCTGCCACTGTGATGGTTACTGGACCCTGTTCAGGGAGGTCGCTGTGGTCAGCCCTCAGATCCTCTAGCCACTGAGCATTGCCGTTATGGGTTGCATCCTTCTCCCATATGCTCTTCCAGTATTGCTCCGTCTCCAGCCTTGGTGGTGCTGTTCTCTTATTGTTCCCTTGCCACTGAGAGTACACCTTTGCTGGTTCTGTGGAGAACAGCTGGTTTATTCTCCTGCCTTCTATCTCTCTGGTGTATCTCCTCAAGCGGCTGGCCAAGGCTGTGAGTCTTTGCTTGGCAGTTTCCAAGGCCTCAGGTATGGACAGCTTGCTGTATTTCTTAGGCACCTTATTTGTCGCACCTTTCTGCAACTCCGTTAGTTGGCTAACCTCCCTCCGTGCTACTTTGATCTTGCCCTCTAGCCTCCTTCTCCATGGAGGGTACTGCCCCTTGTCGCTGTTCAACTTGTAGCCAAGCATCTCACTGATCACTGTTGCCGTATTGTAGATCAGCTTGTTAGTGTCGGTAATCGTGGTTGTAGGTATTGCCCGTAGTGCTGCGTTAACATCATCTAGCAGACCTTCTGAGGGAACTTCACGTAATCTTGGTAACCGGCTACGCGGGATCCAGGTTTCAAGCTTGGCCATGATCCTATTTTTCAGGTCAGTTCCTCTCGCACTCAACGATCCTTCTCCTATCGCACTTGGGGCTATGTACCCAATCTCGGGTGGGGGTGATGATATCTCCCCCCTGACCTGGCGTCCTGACTCCTCCTTGCCGTAGCATTTGTGTTGTACCTCGTCAATCTCTAGCTGTGAGAGCAGTCCCTTCTTTCGAATGTTGGAACACTGAGCTACTAGTTGTTTCGCCGTCATTGTGGATGTTGGGTATCGAAGAATCCATAGGTCCCTCATCCTATTCATGTAGCCCCTTCCGCCAGGGTTACTTGCATAGTAGCATTCCAACAACGCCCTGTTTTCGTCTCTTGCCCACCGATGCCTTCTTGTTCCAGTAGCCCACTTTTCGTCAGGGTGCCCTGGTTCCTCAACACCTGACGCGGACCTTGTTGATCCGGGCGACGTCCGAGCCGGCATGCCTTCATATTTATCTGTCTCGCTCATGTCTGCGGTAGGCTTGCTTAGCATAGGGGGTCTAGCCTTAGGACCCTTACTGGATACAGACGCCCCAGGCAGGAATCGAACTTGCGATCCTCTGTTCCAAAGGCGTGTAGTCTAACCACTACGCTATCCAGCTGCTTTTATATATATATATATATATATATATATATATATATATATAATCAAGTCCTGAGGAGTCAGCTGAATGGTAAGAACAAGATCTGGGCCATCAACACGTACGCCCTGCCCGTGATCAGGTACCCTGCTGGGGTAATAGGCTGGCCAAAGGAGGAGATAGAAGCCACTGACATAAAGACAAGAAAGCTCCTTACCATGCATGGAGGGTTTCACCCCAAGTCCAGCACCCTGAGGCTGTACGCTAAGCGGAAGGAAGGGGGCCGGGGACTGGTGAGTGTCAGCACCACAGTCCAGGATGAGACAACGAACATCCAAGAATACATTGGGAAGATGGCCCCAACTGACCGAGTGCTCAGTGAATACCTCAGGCAGCAGAAACCCAAGAAAGAGGAGGGAGACGAGGAACCATCATGGAAGGACAGGCCCCTGCACGGTATGTACCACCGGCAGATAGAGGAGGTGGCTGATATCCAGAAATCCTACTAGTGGCTGGACAAAGCTGGACTGAAAGACAGCACAGAGGCACTAATCATGGCAGCACAAGAACAAGCTCTGAGCACAAGATCCATAGAGGCTGGGGTCTATCACACCAGGCAAGACCCCAGGTGCAGGCTGTGTAAAGATGCCCCAGAGACAATCCAGCACATAACAGCAGGGTGCAAGATGCTAGCAGGCAAGGCATACATGGAACGCCATAACCAAGTGGCCGGCATAGTGTACAGGAACATCTGTGCCGAGTATAACCTGGAAGTCCCGAGGTCAAAATGGGAGATGCCCCCAAGGGTGGTGGAGAATGACCGAGCTAAGATCCTGTGGGACTTCCAGATACAGACGGACAAAATGGTGGTGGCTAACCAACCGGACATAGTGGTGGTAGACAAACAGAAGAAGACGGCCGTAGTGATCGATGTAGCGGTTCCGAATGACAGCAATATCAGGAAGAAGGAACACGAGAAGCTGGAGAAATACCAAGGGCTCAGAGAAGAGCTCGAGAGGATGTGGAGGGTGAAGGTAACGGTGGTCCCCGTGGTAATCGGAGCACTAGGTGCGGTGACTCCCAAGCTAGGTGAGTGGCTCCAGCAGATCCCGGGAATAACATTGGAGATCTCTGTCCAGAAGAGCGCAGTCCTGGGAACAGCTAAGATACTGCGCAGGACCCTCAAGCTCCCAGGCCTCTGGTAGAGGACCCGAGCTTGAAGGATAAACCGCCCGCAGGGGCGTGCTGGGTGTTGTTATATTTATATATATATTTATATATATATGCAGCTAATCAACGTCATTGACAGGCTATGGCAGCGTCCTTATGTGCCGACAGCGGTGTTTTAGCTAGTAAAGCGGCGTGGCTGATGTGGAGTGAAGTCACGCTAATGATAACGTGTACAACCATTGGAGATGTGAGCAGGACAGACGGAACAATTGACGGAAAAAGTGTGGACTTTATACCAGTTTTTAAATTGTGTTGATAGGCCACGTAAAACCAGAGTTATGATAAAAATATCTGCAATCTTTCTTTGTTTTTTACTGAATACTGTCGTTGTTTATATTTACTGCGGGAAGAAACAGTAAAACCTGCGTTTTATAAGGAAAACGCCCAAAAGCACTCTCCACCTGTGAGCAAAAAACAAAACCAAAAAACCCCACCCTTTCCTATTGGTGGAAAAATGTACCATGTTGACCAATCAAAAAATGATGTGGCAACATGGCATTTAGTCATTTAGGAGAGGGGGAAGTTTTAGGAGTGATGGCCATGTTTTGAGATGTGAGAGATTTGCAATGTTTAGTGCAAATCTTGTGTAGTTAGTGTGTAGTGTAGTCAATAGTTTTGTTGTGTGTGTCAGAACAATGAGGCGACTACTGAATGTTACAGGTGTTACAGGAGTGATACATCTCCTGTTGTCAGGCCTGCAGGTATCAGGCTGTTGTTCTCCTTTATCTCATAGTGGACAGAAATTATGTTTTGGAGTGGCACGAATAATTTGTGTGCCATCAAATTTGATGCAGAGCTTTATAAAAAAAATAAATTAAAAAATTAAAAAAAGAAAGTTTTGTTTTCAAAATTGGAGTTCAGGTTATTCTTTACTTCCAAAAGTGTTAACATACTACACAGGTCATGAACAAGATTTTTTTTTAAAAATTTTCATTGTAAGTGGGCTAAAGCAGTTAATTAAAAGTAGTCTAAGACAAATGCTGTAATTTGATTATTTTAATAAACCATGTAACTTGGATGGATTCGATGCTGGCGTGACCACAGTGCACACGTCTGCTGTTGCTCACAGTGGTCCAAGGGACCGCTCAGGGAGTTTGTGTGTTCGCTCAGACACATGAAAAATTAGAGGGAACATTGCTTAAGACAGTCCATTAGAATGGATAGTTTATTCAATTCATAAGGTTTAAAAGAAAGGTACAGCTGAATAGAGCAGGGCGATATGGCCAAAAATATTTATCACGATATATATTTGAAAATTTGCGATAACGATATAACCGACGATATAATTGATGCGAGACAAAATACAACTCCACAACATTACTAGCGCAAAAAGACAACCTTCCATTTATTTTCACTTAAACAAGAAGCTGGTTTTTATGTACATTAAAGCTTTATAAAAATGTAACAGTGCAAATGCAAATTCCTTGCTGAAAGTTTAACCAAAAGGCATTTCCAGTAGAAATGGGCTGACATATCCTGAGCATAACCATGTATAATATCCACTGAAGTTAAAAAGAGGTGCTTTGCAACATTAAACTGCAGTGTGCAGTACGTATTTTTCGGACCATAAGGTGCACGGGATTATAAGGCACATTAAGCGAAACAAAGCAGTCAGATAAATCAAACTTTATTAAACTCATTCTTCTTGCTTCCTCCACTTCTGTACCATTGATTCATTAATGTTGAATTCTCTGGCAGCTGCTCTATTCCCATGTTGTTGCAGTATATTAATGACTAACCTCGTATTGTGGATGGATTATCTCAGTTGTTCTCCTGACTGAAGTTTGGTCCGTTTACAGCATCCTGCCATGCGATTGCATTTGTTTCTAACCATGAAGAACCTTCACGTTAACTTTTATAAGTGGAAAAGTGTTAGTGTTCGTCCTCCAGCTTCACTGTTTATGTTATGCTAACATAGCTGTGTCGCTAGCGATCACGTAGCACATCATTATATACCAGCTAGCCCAACTTCAGTAACCCTACAAACGTCACTGCTGTTTAGTTTCCTGTCTTCATTTATGTTGGAAGTGATAGCAGAGCTGTACGTTTGATTTTTTTCAGAAATCTCTCAGTCAGAACATGCAATATCATGCTTAGGTAACTAGCGAAACTAGCGAGCTAACTTCCGCTAGCTTCCTGCTAACTTCTAACTCCGTTAAATGTAATAACTTTTGTTTTCATGGATGCCTGGAAGTTAAACTTTATAGTTACACCTGGTAAAGCAGCAATTCTGATCGTTTTATTAAAGATGAAAGAATTTAGACAGTTTTTAACTCTAAGTGATGCTGCAGTGTTGTTTGACCTGAAGTATACGGAGTTTAGGACCCAGATTACTCCCAGATTTAAGAGCATCTTAGTCCGACAAATACGACAATAACAACGGCCGCTTGCATGTTCTGCAAAAAAATGTGCTTTGTTGTGTATCTGACGGACAAACACCAAACCAGTTCCACATCACGGAAGTTGCACCATTTTTACAAACCAATTCTGGTTCATCTGTTTCACTCAACAATCGGCCATGTGCGTATGAAAACAAAGGCACTGCGCATGCGCGTTTTACTCCCATTCTATCGCGATATTTCATTTTCCTATCGTTGCCTAACATTATACCGGTATTACCGTGAACGGTATAATATGGCCCAGCCCTACAGCTGAATATCATCTGCATACAGATGATAGGATATGGATTTAAAATGACTACTAATATGGCCTAGTGGTAGGATATACAATGAGAACAACAATGGACTTAGAACAGATCTTTAAGTAACACATGATGAGAATCTAGCTACATCTGACCAAAGGTTTCCCACTGAGACCAAAAGTGTTCTATCAGCAAGATGTCTGTCTTTATACTTGCTAGAGAAATTCACTTCTGTTTCTCGTCTTCTTTGTAGGTTTTCAACGTCTTCACAGATGAGACCGCATCGCTCAAAGACTCCACTGAATTTGTAGTGTCCGTGAACCCCACA
Organism: Diplotaxodon limnothrissa; assembly: GCF_057381915.1. NCBI lineage: Eukaryota > Metazoa > Chordata > Actinopteri > Cichliformes > Cichlidae > Diplotaxodon > Diplotaxodon limnothrissa. Next base: position 7,985,602 of record NC_140610.1, on the reverse strand, counting down.
GGGGTGGTGATGTGGTACGTCTCTGCACCTGCCAAATTCAACCTCCGCCAGTTCTATCAAGGGGGCACGCTCCATGGTCGTGTCTATGATGATCGTGAGGAAAATGCCATTCCACGGGTTTTCCTCTGACCACTCACAGACCCCACTTTCTAATCCTTAAGTTTTTGTCTTTTACCTCAGTAGTAATGTCTTGATGATCGAATGATTTGTTTCTATCTAAGCACAGGTGCAGGCGCATAGCTCTGAACTGTGTTTTACAATTGCCTCTTCCAAGTAAGAACATGCTTGAAACTCAGGGTCATCCACTTTACATCTGTATATGGCACAAATGTGCTCTTGTTGATGCGATCTCCAGCTGGATCTTCACTTGAAAGTAACTGGGCCACAAGAGTTTCTGTGCTCAACAGTAAAGAGAGATGATGATTTTAAAATTTTATCTGAGATGTGCCAAAGCAAAGTCACTGATCCCAGATCGGGAGGTCTTCACTTGTCTTAGGCTACGTCCACACGTACACGGGTATTTTTGAAAACAGAGATTTTCCGTTTTCCTTTTAAAAAAATAATCCCGTCCACACATAAACACAGAAATGAAGGAAAACGCTGCTAGGAACATGCCAAAGCAACAGTTGGCGATATATTCTTAACCGTGTAGAAATGTTGGCCAATCAGAAGTCTAGAAGCCTGGGTGGGAAATAGTAAACAAAGCTGGGGCATAGAAGCAGAACCAAGTTGTATGTGTGGAGGGACAGTAACTGTGTGTGTATATGTAAGCATTTAAACACTGCACCCGTGTACGTGTGGACGTAGCCTTAAGATTTTTTTTTAAAATAGAGATCAGTCTTTGTCAGCTCAGAAAGACAAATGTGGAAAAAAAGTTTTAGAAAAAACTCATTAATGATTTATATGTTTTTATGTGACCTAAGTAAACAATTTATCATCAAATTCTCTAAATAAATGAAAACGCTGTATTTCAGTTCTTCAGGTTTCCTTTCAGTGATTAAGATGTTTTTCACTTTTAGCTTTCACTTGCCAGTTCTTTGTCCCAGAGTGACTTATCTTAAGGTCAGTTTAGTTCCAGTTCTGTTTTCTATAAAATTTATTTATTTATTTATATAATACTTGTAGTTCTTGGTCTTTTTTTTTTTAGTTCTTGGTATTGAATGCATTTTCACCAAAGTGAGAGTCACAAGACTTTATCTTATAGCATTTATCATCTATGAATTTTTAGCAACTTTTGAAGCAACTAAATCCAGGTTTTGTGGTTCCAAATTTTGTATTCCAAGTGCTCCTCCTGCTGGATGTGGATATGTTTACACTTTTGCTGTAAGGAAGAAGCAGTAGTTATTTTGTTCATCACCCAAAGACATCACCAGGATTGTAACGCCAAATGAGAGGTGAAGGCTACTACAATCTATAGCTTTTTATGAAACATAATGTATGAATGATTTGATCACATTTAACATCACCTCATTAAACATAAACAGTTCGAAACTGGAATAGGTGTTTTTTTTTTTTTTTAGATCAGCTACAGAACTGAGGTAAATAAACGTAATCCAGAGCTTCCCAAAGTGTGGGGTCCGGTATGAAAAGTGGAAAAAAAAACCCCAAATGCTTGGACACTGCTAACACAGGGCGCCCACACAAACGCAGAGCAGGAGATGAAGCATAGCTGAATATGTTTCCAAACCAACTTCATTCTAAGCCAAAGACTAGAAAATATGGTGAAGCATATCTTCCCTTTGGTTTCACCTGCACAAGTGCCAAGGTAGGTCTCTCCTGCATAATTGGTTTTCCCTGTGTTGGGAGCGGGCTGGGCTCTTCAAATCATGGACAAACAGTATCCCACATAATTGATTTTTAGTTCACAAACACTTGTTGTAATGACTAACTACACCTGACATTTTGGGGATGTTAGCTCTGTATAAAGTAAAGTTACAGTGGGATACAAATAATATCAGGCTGATCCTGCTACGATTTGTTCCCTCGGTTCAAATCAAGACAAACAGTATCCCACAGCTGTTTATGTTTTTAAACCCATTTTGCACAGAGAGGCATTTTTTTGAAAAATGTATTGACAGCAATGTTGAATATTTTTACACAGAAAAAAACAACTACACGTAAAAAAAATCACACCGTGATGCCTCTGCCTTTATAAATGGAGGGACAGTAACTGCGTGTGTATGTAAGCGTGTAAAAACTGAAGATAGTCAGATTAACAGTATTTTGTCTCTATCTGCCATTCTGCAATTCATCTCATGTAAACAATAAGGTGGCGCACAGTCTGACGTGAAAAAAGGCACATACCTTTGACATTGCGTGACGAACTCTGTATTCCTCTTCCACATGTAAACGCAAAAAGGACTTTTATAAAATCTCCGTTTTCGGTGATTCGAAACACGTGTAGGTGTGGACGTAGCATAAAAGAGTTAGTAGTTTACTTTCTTACTACCTGTAATTTATTGCAGATTACTTGTATTTGCCTAATTGTTTACTAAATGTTTGAGGTGTGAAATAAACCGCAATGGAGCAAAATACAGGTGTGTGTGGTTGGAGGATGTGTTTGTGCGTGCGTGCGCGCGGGGGGGGGGGCAACATTTTCCTTGTAAAACAAAGGGGAGCCTAGCAAAAAAAGTTTGGGAACTAGTGATGGGTCGTTCGCGAACGAAATGGCTCTTAGATCCGACTCTTTGAAGTGAACGACGCGAGCCGGCTCCTTATCGCGAGCCGTCACGTGTTTTTTGTTTTTTTTGTTTTTCTCTTTTCTTTCTCTCAACCTCTCTCTAGCACTTTTTTTCCGCTTCACTCTGCACGGGAGTCTTGTGCTTTATGCTGGGCAGAGGGGGGAGGGGCGGTAGTTACACTCGCAGTAGCACAGGAACAGAGACAGAGAAAGAGAGCCAGAGACAACAACGTCACATTAGAAAGGTATAGTAATCATCCACAACTATTTTCAGTTGCAGATGATAAAGGATTCAGAAAGTTTATTCATGCGGGCCCATATGACAGAGAATATGCATCTTCTTTTTGTTTTCATATTATAATTTATATTTAATTGTGTTGTGGTTTGCAGTGTTTTGTGTTGTTTTACTTTAAATTTGTAAAAGGAAAAAGCGGAAAATTTAAATAGTTAAAAGTTGAAATGTGAATAGTTGATTTTTGTATTATATGATTTATTTATTACATTTTTTGTGGAGTGAATAAATGAAAGTATATTTACGGTGGCCCCTACAGACAAAGCACGTAAAAACTCCAAAACACGTACAAACTCTGAAGCACATACAAACCCTGAAGCACGTACAAACTCCAAAACACGTAAAAACTCCAAAACACGTAAAAACTCCAAAACACGTACAAACTCCGAAGCACATAAAAACTCAGAAGCACATAAAAACTCAAAACACGTACAAAAGACAACAGAAGTGCTCCAGGATGCTGGGCGCAGTGTGGAGTTTTTGTTGTCTTGTGGCTACACAAGCCAGCAAGTACCAACGACTGGATTTGGTGTGTGGTAATAACAGGTAAATGAACTTTTTTTAAAATTATTTGAATATATATGAGTGCCTGTGTTTAAATACACAAACAATACACACATGCTTTCAATTGTGTAATTTAAGTGATCTAGTAGCTCTGCTTTGGAAGTTCAGTTCATGCTAGAAATGTGTTTTATATTTATATATAAACATATATAAATAAAACCACTTTTTTTACGTTAGTAATTCCTTTTGTGCAACAATTTTATAGTATTGTTAATAATAAATTAATTAAAGCAACAAAACAACCTGAAGAGCCGATTCGGAGCCGAAAGAGCCGGCTCTTTTTAGTGATCCGAACCGAAAGAGCCGGCTCTCTAAAAAGAGCCGAAAATCCCATCACTATTGGGAACCACTGTAATCAACGGTCTCCCCGGCGCTTTTTGTCTCGCTTCCTGGTTTGTGGTCAGCTGATAGGGTTCCTTTGTCACGTGGCCCCCACTTCCTTGTCATGTGTACTTTTTTGTATATTCCCCCACAGTAGGACCGAGCGGATTTTCTTTTATCACAGTATTTATTTAAAGAAGTGAGGGAGAGACCAGAGACAAGAGCACAGAATCGGACTGCAGGAGGCTGAGCTCTTGGTCTTATTTGCTCTGTCTAGCTTTCAGTTTCCAAGAGCCGTGATCGGACTTCAGTGAGTTCAGCTTTTCATTTCATACATTTATTCAGCAAATCCCTTCGTTTAAATCATTTAAACGTGTATTAGATTCCCTGCGTTTTAAATTGCTAGAATAATTGTTGTCTATGCCAGATTAGTTATAAGTAATAAGCTACCGTCAAGTTGGTGTTTATAATACAAAAAACTCGCTTGAGATCGAGTGTTGCGTATTTACAAGAACCAAATGACGATCATGTTGCGAACAGCTTTTATATTCTAACTTTTATTTAGCAGAACATCGTTTATATAAGCATGTGATTTTTATTTGGTCATCTGACACGATCAGTCTATTTCACTGGTAAGTCACCGCGCAGGTTGTTTTGCGTTCACACCCATGTCAGGTGATTTTTCGTCAGGTGCTGCAATCATTAACCTGTATTTGCCCTTTAGTCTTCTGGACGTACTCTTCTGGCTCATCTTTGACACACTGCACTAACATCTGATTCAGCTTGTAATTTTGTATTTGCAGAAATGCATGTTGCAGTTCTCTTTTTTGCCTTTGCGCTCACTGGGACCACTTTGGCCCTTGACAATGGACTGATGAGGACCCCTCCCATGGGGTGGTTGGCATGGGAACGATACCGATGTGATATTGACTGTGAAAACGACCCAAAGAACTGCATCAGGTAAGCCAAAATTTTGAATGTGTACCACCAGGCTTGATTGTATTGAAAACTTAAAAGGTATTTAGGTATTATAACTATAATGGTCTAGTCTCAGTTTTATAGCGATATAATAACAGGATATAACAAAAGCCAGTAGAAGCAGTCGGTTTGAACAGAATATCTAATAGATATGGTAGTGCTCTTTACACTCTTTACACTCTTATCTTCAAATGCAGTATCAGTGTAAATAGGAATGCGATTGAGACAATTATGAAACATCTTTGTCCTTCTTCCAGTGAAAATCTGTTCATGGACATGGCAGACAGACTTGCAGAGGATGGCTGGAAGGAACTCGGCTACGTCTACGTGAACATAGATGACTGCTGGTCTTCCAAACAAAGAGACGATCAGGGACGGCTGCAGCCTGATCCTAAGAGGTGCAGTATTTGCTGCGTGAGCACAAAGACCATTGTAAACATATATCTGTTATTGGCCTACAGCCAGTGAAGTAGTGTGACAGTCATACAATCATGTGAAAAGCAAAACACAGTACTCAGGAGATTGATAGCAGGTATGTTTTAGTGTCAGCACAAATATGAATTTTCACTTCCCTGGAAAGTGCAAAAGGAAATTGGGTTACAGGATTAAAAAAAAATCATGCTGTGGTTACAAAATGAAAGCTGAAGGCTTTTTTAAAATGTGTGTGTTTGATATTACTCTTTCAGGTTTCCAGGAGGAATCAAAAAGCTGGCACACTACTTGCATAACAGAGGCCTAAAGCTGGGCATCTATGGGGACATGGGCAAACTCACATGTGGGGGCTACCCTGGCACCCCGCTGGACAAGATCGAATTAGATGCTCAAACATTTGCAGACTGGGAGGTGGATATGTTTAAATATGACGGCTGTTACTCTAATGCCACGGAGCAAGAGCTGGGTAAAAACACAAGACTGAACCTTTTCTGTGTGGATAATAAGATATTGCTGATTGGACCTCATTTGAGATCTCCTGTTCACTGTTTTGAACAGGTTACCCTCTCATGTCAAAGGCTTTAAATGCTACAGGGCGTCCCATTGGCTATTCCTGCAGCTGGCCTGCCTACCAGGGTGGGCTGCCACCTAAGGTACGATTAAAATCCAAAATACTTTTTGATGTTTTGTTCGAATCCTGTTCTAATACTTAGTATTTGCTTCTTCACTATATGAAACTGATGCGTGTTTTTAGGTAAATTACACTCAGCTGGGTGAGATCTGCAACCTGTGGCGTAACTATGGTGACATCCAGGACTCTTGGGACAGTGTACTGAACATTGTTGACTGGTTCTTTGAAAATCAGGACGCCCTGACATCTGCAGCAGGTCCTGGAAGGTGGAACGACCCTGATATGGTTTGTTCAATTGAAATTTGTAATATCTTCCCCAAATGTGAAGTGCTTTAGGGAATAGCATAAGCAATAGAAAAGCCACAAATACATGTTTAAACTTACAGACACATGAACAAACACAAAATTTAACATATGATCAGAGATTCATTCCAAACCAAAAGCTCATCTACAAAAACGGGTTTTCAGAAGTTGTTTAAAACAAACCACAGAATCTGTCTCTGCTTACTCTACGATTTGTTTAAGCGTCTTCAGTGCTCTACATATATATTTGTTGTGCACAAATCATTCAGCTACACCTCCATACTGAAAGATAGATTACATGTACTACAGACTACAGCCTCCAATTTAATTCTTTGGTGTGAAAATTTTTAATCTTCACAGCTGATTATTGGCGACTTTGGCCTCAGCATGGAACAGTCTCGTTCTCAGATGGCTCTCTGGGCGATCATGGCGGCTCCTCTTTTCATGTCTAATGACCTCCGTACCATCTCCAGCGGTGCCCAGAGCATCCTGCGGAACGAAATGGCCATCAGCATCAACCAGGATGCCCTGGGTATCCAGGGAAGACGCATTGTGAAGGTGAAGCACAATTTAGTAGATACATTTCTTTTTTAAATGACTCTTTTTGTGGACTTTTGTGCAATGTTTTTTTGTTTCATTGTTCACATTTTTTCTTTCTCTCAGGAGAAAAGTGGCATTGAAGTATTCTGGCGCCCCCTGTCAAAAAATGCCAGCGCTTTATTGTTCTTCAGCCGTCGTACAGACATGCCCTATCGCTACACAACTTCCCTCAGCAAACTCAACTACACTGCAGGCAGCTACAAGGTATGTGTTTATAGACTTAGGAGGGATGTGTATCGTGTTTCGACCTGGTTCACTCGGGGTGAGAGGGGTAATTTTGGCAAGCAAGGTTAACTCAGACTTCCCTGTTTTTGAAGTTTGAAGTTACCAACGTAAAACAGCACTACAGAAAACAAACGGGGGAAAAAATTTCAAGAAACAAACAAACAAAAGATTGAAATCTATTCAAATATTATAGCATTATAGCACGGTACATGACTCAGTCTTTTATTAGGATTACGTGAATAAAATTAAATCATGTGCTGCACTAACCTACCAAAATCATCCAAGTAGATCAACTCCTAATCTGTGATTAGTTGGGGTGGTGTGAAATGTGGAAGCTAACACCTGACCCAGTCTCCAGGGTGTGGCGAGTGTCTCAAACGACAACCAAAAAAACAAGTTACACAACAACAAAGTATCAACTGCAAGTCCAGCTCGTCATACACAAGGCCAGATCACGGGGGCAGGCTGGTGACATTAAATCAGAGCTGCCCTAGGTGACAGTCATGCTTCTTGTTTAAAGCAGGTGTCGTTATTATGGTTGAAGCACTGGAACTCAGGCACTGGTCCAATGAGTCATACTGGAAGAGAACACCAAAAGGGAGCTGTCAGGATAGCAAGCTGGATGTGATACAACTGCTGGCTCCAGTTCTTATTTCGCACTAAGCAAGCACAGAAAATTTGCATAGTCACTCATGCTAGTGCTGAAACTGCTGCAGCAGGTCAGGGCAGTTGTGCGAGCTTAACTGGTGTTGGTATTCAATTCAATTCAATTTTATTTATATAGCGCCAAATCACAACAAAAGTCGCCTCAAGGCGCATTATATTGTACAGTAGATCGCACAATAATAGATACAGAGAAAAACCCAACAATCATATGACCCCCTATGAGCAGCAGTTTGGCGACAGTGGGAAAGAAAACTCCCTTTTAACAGGAAGAAAACTCCAGCAGAACCAGGCTCAGGGACGGGCGGGGCCATCTGCTGCGACTGGTTGGGGTGAGAGAAGGAAAACAGGATAAAGACATGCTGTGGAAGAGAGACAAATTTACGGAAACATATGTGTTGTAGGTCTTTTAGGATATCAATTGAATGACTAAAACAACAAAACATTGTGGGTGTGTTTTATATAAAATCCCTTTAAGCTGAACACGATAAAAAAAATCCTGCAAATGCAGTCACACTAAAAGGTAAAGGAGATGTAGTAATGCTGGGCCTTTACATACACCACATTGACAAAAGTTTGACAGTATGGTGTATATGCATTAACATTAACAAGATTTAACAACAGCCCAACAATTGTGTCCCCCAGGCTTCATCACATGGGTTTCTAGTCTGTAGAAGATATTAGGTGTGTAATGTGGAGATGGCTTTCATCTGTGTATATTGTGTATAGTCCCTGGGCTGTTCCTTTCCCTCTGACCTAGAGATTTGGAATTCAGCCATAATACACCAGTTGGACATCTGTTCCCTGCCACTCTACAAATTCAGTAGAATCTTTCTGAACATTATTAATGTACAATATGAAGAAGAGTCGAAACCATTTATTAGCGGGCAATATTGTTGGCCGGTATTAGTTATTGGTGTCAGCATTATAATAGCTACTGAATGAAAATTAGGAAACGAGAGGGGTGAAACACCCTTCAACCCTGTTAGGATTGCTGTCTTTGAATTTTTTTTTTTCCACCAGGGGGCACTCTGCAACTTCTTTGTTTTGAAATCTCAAAGAAAACAAATATTGACAGTATTGGACTTTTAAATATAGCTATCATATTTGACCAAATATTAGTATCTGTATCAGAGAGAGAAAGAGAGAGAGATCCATAGCTTTGGCGCTAAGGTTTGGAAGGCATAATCCTCTATGGTTTTCAGACAGGTGTAGAATCCCCAGTAGACCACTATCAGTGTACCTAAGGATCCAGTTTGGAGAATTAGCGTGAAGTAGCTTGACAATATAAGTGGGGGCCTCTCCTCGTAAGGCCATGACAGTACGAGTCAAGATTTTAAATTGATATCTGAAATTAACTGGAAGCCAGTGCAGACTCTTTAGCAATGAGAAAATATCACACCATTTTGGACAGCTTAACGGCGATTTATAGAAGCCTTTGACAGACAAGGAAAAAGGGCATTACAACAGGCTAATTGGGAGGAGACGAAGACATCAAGCTTCTCCAATTCACCTTGAGAGACAACAGTCCTGAGTTTAGTGATATTTCTTAAGTGAAGAAAGCACAGAGGGGGTCAAAGATTCAGAGGTTTTACAGTGAATGAGAAACATCCCAATAATTGTCTAATTTGAGGCTTAATGCTCTCTGGAGCCAGAATTAAACAATCTATCTTGTCTGTATTAAGCTGCAGAAAATTGTTTGCCATCCAACCATTAATTTCCTTAAGACAGTCCATTAGAATGGATAGTTTATCCAATTCATAAGGTTTAAAAGAAAGGTACAGCTGAATATCATCTGCATACAGATGATAGGAAATGGATTTAAAATGACTACTAATATGGCCTAGTGGTAGGATATACAATGAGAACAACAATGGACTTAGAACAGATCTTTAAGTAACACATGATGAGAATCTAGCTACATCTGACCAAAGGTTTCCCACTGAGACCAAAAGTGTTCTATCAGCAAGATGTCTGTCTTTATACTTGCTAGAGAAATTCACTTCTGTTTCTCGTCTTCTTTGTAGGTTTTCAACGTCTTCACAGATGAGACCGCATCGCTCAAAGACTCCACTGAATTTGTAGTGTCCGTGAACCCCACAGGAGTGGTGATGTGGTACGTCTCTGCACCTGCCAAATTCAACCTCCGCCAGTTCTATCAAGGGGGCACGCTCCATGGTCGTGTCTATGATGATCGTGAGGAAAATGCCATTCCACGGGTTTTCCTCTGACCACTCACAGACCCCACTTTCTAATCCTTAAGTTTTTGTCTTTTACCTCAGTAGTAATGTCTTGATGATCGAATGATTTGTTTCTATCTAAGCACAGGTGCAGGCGCATAGCTCTGAACTGTGTTTTACAATTGCCTCTTCCAAGTAAGAACATGCTTGAAACTCAGGGTCATCCACTTTACATCTGTATATGGCACAAATGTGCTCTTGTTGATGCGATCTCCAGCTGGATCTTCACTTGAAAGTAACTGGGCCACAAGAGTTTCTGTGCTCAACAGTAAAGAGAGATGATGATTTTAAAATTTTATCTGAGATGTGCCAAAGCAAAGTCACTGATCCCAGATCGGCACTGTGACTGAGAGGTCTTCACTTGTCTTAGATTTTGTTTTTTAATAGAGATTAGTCTTTGTCAGCTCAGAAAGACAAAAGTGGAAACAAGTTTTAGAAAAAACTCATTAATGATTTATATGTTTTTATGTGACCTAAGTAAACAATTTGTCATCAAATTCTCTAAATAAATGAAAACGCTGTATTTCAGTTCTTCGGGTTTCCTTACAGTGATTACACGCTACATACTACAACTACATAGTACATACAAACATATGCAGCAGAGTGCTTTGATTTTTGCACTATACATCCATATGAGTAATATGGGTTCCAGCCAGCTCCTACAAGCTTTTTCAAAGGTACCAAGATGTTTTTCACTTTTAGCTTTCACTTCCCAGTTCTTTGTCAGAAAGTGACATCTCTTAAGGTCAGTTTAGTTCCAGTTCTGTTTTCTATAAAATTTATTTATTTTTATAATACAAAAAAACCCCTTTCATCAAGTAGTTCTTGGTATTGAATGCACTTTCACTCTACTGTTATCTAAAGCAGGGCTGTTAAAATCATTTTATATCCCCTTAAAACCTGAGCTATGAAGTGATTGCCAGAAAATTCATTTTTTTTGAAAATGGAGAGTTTATTGAACCAACTGACATATTTGTTTAAAAAAAAAATAATTAAATTTTACTTTCCATGTATGACTTTTTATTTTTCCCTATTGCTAACTCTTGCGTTTAAAAAAAAAAAAGAAGCTTAACTTTATTGTGCAATTCATTAACATTTTGCAGTGGGGAAAAATATCCCACAGATGTTAAAATCTCAAAACGTCATAAAAAACTGTAAGTATTAAATATGATACACTGGGCATTAATGAGTTAAAATTGACCCATTTTCCCATTAACTTAGAAACAAGCAAAACAAAAAAATATTTTAATTGTTCCTCTTTCTTTCAGTATAAAGAAATCTAAACCCTGAAATGTCTCAAGTAAAAGAAATACAAGTTCATTGTTACGTCTTAGTATTTTTTACACTTTATAAATTAAACACAGTTGTAGTAAGTCGAATTAAGCTCCCAGCACGATGCTTTGGGCTTAAATTTTAGAAATACAAAAAGACTATGCCAAGTATTTGTGAAGTAATTACATCACTACATCTTTACTGTTAAATGACAAAGAGAAAATGTCCTTTTTACTGTGAACCAACTTTGAAAAGATACATTTCTATATTAACTAGTAACAAAACTGTCAAAACTAGTTAAATGTGTAAATTTGTGCCTTCCTCCTTTGCATTTCTCATGGTCTAATATAGCCTATCGTTAGCAACGTGAAGTCTTTTTAACTTTGAATGAATAAATGATCACTCAAAGACCCCCTTGTAGTTTGGTACCTATATACAGAAATGTAACATACAGATTTGGTTGGCAGACAAAGGCACCGAACATACAAAGAAAAACCCATAATTTAGCTAACATACACTCAGAGTCAACCCTATATGCAGCCAGCAGAGGTCAGCACTGCTCTTCAGTCTGTCTCGGCCTTCTCGCCACTGCCAAAAAGTGCACCTGCTTAACAGTGCAAGGACAATCAGCCCATTCTGCTTTGTCCTTTTTCTCTCGATTATGCTTTCCTCTCTGACGTCACCTTCTCTAATTTGGACACTTGTACTACAATGTATTAACTTATTTCATACTTTATTTTGTCCTTGGATTCTTCCAGTGAACATCATCCGTTAATTCCTTCATTGTATTCATTCTGTCTCCTCATCTTTGCTCCTCCCTTCTCTCCTCCTCCCACTTGGCTCTTTCAGCTCAATCTTGCACGTATCACCTCTGACCTTGGCCTTAAAGCCAGTGTTTGCCCACCGATTCAAGATACTGAAGTCACGTGACTGTGGGCATTGGCATTAGGTCAATTCAAGCTTTGTGTACGTCTGTGCTGTTGCATCCGTGTGGGAAAGCGGATCATTGTCTTCTGTTCTTCCCCATTCAGTCATCTCAGATATCCTTTGCCTGGCAGAGCACGGCATCTCTCACTGTCCAGGTCCCTGCAGTTTTTCTGTGAAAGAAGGGGAGTTAGATGATAGAAAGAATGAGAGAACAGAGCAAGAAGGATTTGGGCATAGGCAGAAGGGGGGGCCTCTCAAAAGTCTATTTGAAAGTGCAAATGAGCAGAGGAGGGGGTGAATGGGAGAGATGAGAGAAAGAGAGAGAGAGAGAAAGAGAACGAGGGAATGAGTGAGGGAGGGGGCTGAGATGAGGAGAGCGTTCCTGCCGATGCTCACGTAGGCCACAGCTGCAGAGACGCAGTTACCACTCTCATCTTTGTGCCCCCGCAACACCAACAGCCCTGATTCAATTCTCTTGGTCCCCCCCTCTCCCTCACCATCACGCTCATTTCCGTCCCGCTGCTAGTCACACTCTCTGCCTCGCGCCTCCAAAATCCAATACAGATGAAGGGGTATTTGACGACCGCGCTGGTACGAATGGCATGCAGATGGGAGTTTGGATATAGGTCAGAATACATATATGGTCTCAAAGGGGGCCATATGCTCAAAACGCAATAGGTGCTGCTACAGAAAAAGAAAGTGATCACGCTGTGGCTCTTTTATGTCTGCCCTGTTACCTAACACATTCCTGCCTGCGCGCTGACACAAAAACCTGCAGTTTTCTAGAGAAGCAGAGACAGCGAGTACGATTTGTGTGCACAGACAGAAACACTGCTGTCATGCATCTCAGATTAGCCTGATGACATCATCACCCCATCTCATGCTGCCAGTCTGCTTGGCTGGTGGCTGATTCCTGACGTCCGATCCAATTCAGAAAAGGTGCTACACATTGTTATGTGTTCCCTCTTTATTCCTCATGGTGTTATGCCTTTTTTTGGGCTCCTGTGGCCATTTTAAACAATATTAAACATGCCCCTGTTATTTTTTTCTTTTTAATCGTCAGACATGTAAAGAATAATGTCACAATGGAACAGCATTAATGTGATAGAGTTATGAAAAGAAGGTGAATAATTAGAAAAATATGATGGACCTGAAACCTTAATTTCATCCATAAAGTCTGATTTTCATTGTGTGCATATAAAACAGCTAACAACTATTCATCCTTTACTCACATTAGGGAAAAAGGGGTCAGAGGGAAAACATATTTTCTTGTCTTTAGCTTTCTTTCTGATTTGCTGTTGAGGTAGTCTCTTAAAGCTGACTGACTATAACAGCTGAATGTATTAAAAGATTATTAAGCTGTTGTTGTTGTTGCAGAAACCAAAAAAGTCTGCAAATTTGCTGCCTTACCATCTTTTTCAAACCCAGAGAGAGCTCTAGTCCACATCAAGTTTTAATGTTTAGAGTTTTTGGTTACAGTGACCATTCATTCGTCATTTCCTGTCGGTGGAAATTTCCTGGACTGGACACCCAGGTTTTATTTTAAGCAATCATGGAAAGCTTGAAAGGTATTACTTAACAGACATGTGTTGCAATCCCACTCCTGCCTCTGGTGCCGCTTTGACGTCCTTGTTCCTCCTGCTTTTACTTGCTCATGCATTACTCAAAGACCAGATACCTCCAATGGCTTACATTACATGGTTGTGTTGGTCTCTGTGTCCCTCATAAAGCATAGCACAGTGTTCAGGCCCCAGAAAAAAACACTTTGTTCTGCCTCCACCTTTAGACTGAAAGTAGTCAACCATTAAAATAGCATGAGTTTGGATTCCCGGTGGAGATTGTTCTGCCCTGTTCTGCCTTTATGGCATTTATAGCAAAGGATGCCCTGCTGACTGTATGGAGACTCCATATATGTGCCGTTGTATTCCAAGACATTTATAGCCAATATCTTCAGGAAGTGCATATGTGCATAATTGCTTCATGTGTTATGTCTGAAATGGATATAAAGCAGACAACTGATTCATCTATGCCTCATCACAGTGTAGATTTCCATATTTCTAGATGTAATCACGAGACTATGTAGTCATAATTTTTTATGAATGAATGTCTGGATTCGTCCACCAGTGGCTGCTGTTGACTCAGTAACAGGCGCACCCGGTAACAGTTTCTGTGTACGAGGCAGGCTGCACGTTGCCGAAGCACTGCGCGCATGCCAACTGGGCAGACTGTCAGCTGCTTTCTCACTGGCAGTCTGTGTAGGTCAAAGTCAGACTGTGGCCAATACTGCTCACTCTGCTTCTCTCTTACACACACACAGAGTCATGATCTCATTCTTTCCCTTTAACTTTATATCTCTCCTTCTTGACTTTGAACTCACATTCATACACTTAACCTCTAATTTTCTCCCACTTGATCCTTTTGCTGAACACACAAATCATCTACTGTATATCCTGGATCACATTTACATTTATAAAGGTGTGTGTGGTCATTGCAGTCCCTCGGTTTATACACTGTGTGAGGTTTCAGATCCCGATGCCTTTCTGAGCAGCAGAATAAAACTCAGTCAGTCTGGCTGGCTGGTGTGCTGGAGCTGAGCACAGTCTTCCAGCTGCTGGGTTTAGTCCAAACCGGCTTCAAGTAGAATGGCTGGAAGAGACTGGAAAGATCAAGTGGAATTCTTGTGAGTTTGCATGTGTGTATTTAGATAGGGTCACATTAAAAGAGGTCTGACAGATTTCCAGGTGACATCTGATAAGCATTCACACAGCAACAATTTGTTAGGTAACATGATGCTATTTGAGCTGCTGCTGATAATGGGGTTTCGAGTAAAGCCCTGTAATAAAACGCAGCATGATGCTGTAGAAACTTTGAACAGATTAGTTGGCAAAAAGAAGTCATGTGCGGGTGTGCATTTCTCGGGGGCGGTGGAATAAAAATAGAGACGTGATAGGTCAACAATGCTTCTCTTCTAACCTTCAGTCTGAACTGTGAATATCCATGTGCATGATTTTCTGTGCTATTTTTGTTTGTGTCTGTCAGCATTTAAACTTTCTCTTTTTTATACCGGTGGATTCTTCAGCTGATTGGCCTTCGTGATTGTCATCCCCTCTCCTTTAGCTTGTTGGGCTGCTTGTTACCAGGACCAATTGTTGCCTGCTGACCTGACAATCTGTCATTTGTTTACACAGTAGCACTGCTATAAACTGTCCCTTTTCCAAGTAAGGGTGTCCTGAAGAGGTCATAAGAAGGTTGTTGCTCATCACTCATAATTTGAGATATCCAATAAGCTTGATTGCTTCTGTAAGCAATATAAGATGCAACAACACAATGGCTATTCTTATCAATAACGGATTGGATTCTTTTTTAAATTACTAAAAAATATTCAGTTTCCGGAGAAAAAAAAAAGTAGAATGATAATATATTACACACTGATCATTACTTTCTTTTAGAAAGTAATCCCTAGACCCGGTTCGTAGAGTACGCTTGGGGAGTGTGATTGTGTGTACAGTGTCTCTCTATGTCTGTCTCCATGTTGGTTGAGTGTGGAGTAAGTGCATATGAGAGCATGAGGGTGGGAATGGATGTTTGTATCTGTGTGTGCCTGTATGTCTGTGTCTATATGTCAGGTTGGGTGTCAGGCGCCACCTCTCTGGGGACATCTCAGGCCCTCCAAGGTTTGGAGGCCTATCTCCCCCTACCACCACTTCCCCTGCCAGTGGCGGACTCCCTCAGACATCGGTGCGTTGGTGGTTCTTTGTGTCCGGGGATGGGCGTCCAGGTACACACCGGCTCACTCCTTGGCGGCCGCTTATCGGGGCCTGGGGCTCGCTCGGGCCACTTCGGAGGTGGGGTGCCCCCGGCCTCTCGGCCTGGGGCTCGGTCACTCAGGCACGGCTGGCTGCCGGCGGAGCTCACGGGCGCGTCACTGCAACCCCCCCTGGCTTCTGCTCCGCGGCTGCTGAGTGAGCCCTCATCTGGGACTCTCCTCAGCTCTTTCTGGGACAGTGGCGCGGCTGCCCCTCTGTTAGTCTTCCTTGGTCTCTTGTGTTCTGGGGGCCTCTGGATGTCTGGAGTTTTGATCTCCTCCACACCTGCTTCACGCCCTGGAGGACGGGGCTGTGGCTCCCCCACACCCTCTAGCAGATCATTACATGAAGGAACCTTTTAAAAAAACAAGCGCGTCCATGCTCACAGGTGTACACACGGGCGCTCACACACACAAACTACACCCTTTTTGGCTCCTACCTCAAAGCACACTGTGTGCTGTCGATCTTACGTGCTGCACAATAATGTTTAATATTTAGTATTTACTGTCATATTCCCATATATCATTGTGATGTTGTTTATTCTATTACTCTTGTTCTCTTCTGCTTGTTTTCTTTTTTCTTTCTCAACAGGTGATCCAGGTGATCGATATATGCATTTTTTTTCTCTGCTTATTCTGTTGGTTTTGTTTTTTGCCCTTCTCCCCCGTCCCTCTTCTCAGCTGTCTTTCTTTCCCTCTTTCTTTTTCCCCTTCTTTCCTCCAGTCAAGTCTGTCCCATATTCAGTAAGTGAAAATAAAATAAACAATAAAAGGGGAATCAAATGGACCATTACGGCAAGGCTGGGATGGTCAATTTGGTAAAGTAAATCCGTTGGGCATCTTTCTTCGCCTTTAGACAATAATTCTGATGGCAAAAGAGCCAAACGGGACAGGCAAAAAAAAAGTAATCCCTTTAATAATTTATTTACTCTCTGTAGAAAGTCATTCATTGCTCTAACCATGACATTAC
The DNA here is from genome assembly GCF_057381915.1 of Diplotaxodon limnothrissa. NCBI lineage: Eukaryota > Metazoa > Chordata > Actinopteri > Cichliformes > Cichlidae > Diplotaxodon > Diplotaxodon limnothrissa. Next base: position 7,968,699 of record NC_140610.1, on the reverse strand, counting down.
TTTGCATTTCTCATTGTCTGAGATTCATTGCAGTACATGCTCGTATTGTTTGGTCTTTTCATACTGTTGGCTATGAAATGAAAATGATACGATGCTTTTATAAGGTGTTGTAGGTGCATAAATGCAAAAAATGGGTCATTTTAGCCCATTGCTAGGTGGTTGCTAGGCAACATGATGACATTATATTATACAGGGTGGGCCATTTATATGGATACACCGTAATAACACGGGAATGGTTGGTGATATTAAAGTCCTGTTTGTGACACATTAGTATATGTGAGGGGGCAAACTCCTCAAGATGGGTGGTGACCATGGTGGCCATTTAGAAGTCGGCAATCTTGGATACAACTTTTGTTTTTTTCAATAGGAAGAGGACCATGTGACACATCAAACTTATTGGTAATGTCACAAGAAAAACAATGGTGTGCTTGGTTTCAATGTAACTTTATTCTTTCATGTGTGAGGTGTAGAGGAGAGACTGTTTGCATTAGGTGACAAGTGGTTCACCAGGCTGACAAGCTGGAGTCAGAAACTGATTTTTCCTCTTGTGGCTGGATATACCAACCTTAAATTTAATTCTGGATTTGACAGGCTGAGCCACTATTAAAGGAGGACCCCTTTAATAGTGGCTCAATGAACTTGAATGCAAACTTCAGAAACTGCCTGTGTTTCGGGTGTAGAGCCACATGAAAATAAGCATCTGTTAGATCGATTGTTGCAAACCAATCTCCCAGACTGACTGCATAAAGCAGGGGTGTCAAACTCAAATACGTAGTGGGCCAAAATTCAAAACTGGAACAAAGTCGCGGGCTAACATTAATATTTATTGAAAAAAAAAATCTTCCTCCAGATATAAGAATGAATCTTTTCTTATGGACTCAAATAAGCTTTGCTGGAAAACTGAATATGGAACAAGCAAAGCTTAATACTAAACAATATATATATTAGCTGTATAATACCAGTAGGCCAGCTCTAATAGTAATTTGGTATGGCTTCGTGGGCCAAATGTAATTAGGCCAAATTTGGCCCGCAGGCCAGAGTTTGACACCTATGGCATAAAGTGTCCTACTTTAGCTTTTGATAATTTTTGTGAAGTTTGCCAGTAACACCATTTTATATGTATTGGGGTGTTTTTGATTGTGTGTTATTGTTAGTGTTCCTAAAGGAATAGTTTTGTCGGGTAATGAAATCCCCCCCTCCACACACAAGGTATGAAAAGCTGCTGTATGGTCCACTTTCTCTTAGACTTAGTCAATAACAACTTGTTTGCCAGTGACAATCGTTCTTAGATCCATCCCTCCAAAACAACAGCAACAGAGAAGTAGTGAAAATGTTTAAATGTAATTAACCTATAGAACTTAAACACAAAAAAAATGCCTAAAATACTTTATATTAGACTATAAAGTCATCATTAAAAACACTCAATTTCTTTAGTGGATTTAGTTGTCCACTTTAAGATGAAAAAAAAAAATTCTTAAAACTGGATCAAATATAATTGTGAATCAGACTGAGCTGATACCTTGACTTTCCTACAGTTTCTTGAGCGTAGCTATTAATAAAAATATCTTTAATATATGCTAACCTACATTGACTATCATCATCTGTCTTCATAACATTTGGATTGCTGTTGCCCTAAAAAGATCACACAGCAGAGACTCTTCAAAGAGTCACCCGACCACCACCCACCCCACCCCCAGTCTTTAAATCCATGTCATTTGGCTCACTGTTGACTTAAAAAGATCACACATGTGAAGCTGACCTTCAGCCTAGCTCCCCCACTGCCTGCTGTGTATGTCTCTGCAGGCATAGTGCGTCTAAACATTAACTTTCAGGACTGGGCACAGTTTAGTCTAATGGAGCTGCTGCGAATGTTTGTGCAGTGTGTACTTATGTGTCTATATAAGTGGTTATGCTTTTTCCCCCAAGATCTTGTGAGAGGTCCAAAGTAGAAATGCCATTAAATATTTATATTCTCCAGGCAAGGAGAGTAAAAGTATCATCTGCATCTGTTATTAATTAACACTGTAAATGGCAGAGAAAGAAGGAAGATGCTTCACTTGAAATTTATAATCCGTCAGAGTCAAGGATCAGAGTGCAGAAAGCACCTGGTGTACTGGCACAGATCATTAGATTCCTTCTGGCACTGCAGGGGCTGATGTGCACCTAGCCCACAGGGGGGCCTCACTACCACCTGCACTACAGGGTCTTTTTCACCAGGCAGCATGGTTCCCAGTCTTCGAGCTGACATGTGAGCAGCTGTTCTTTCACTCCATTATGAGTACAATTGAGGCTTTGTGTGTGTTGAAGAAAAGAACTACTTGTCAAAACTGTGACAAAAAAGTCCCCTACTCTGTGTCACACTGAGATTTTGGGGCAAGTCATAGTTATGTGTGAACATTGTCACGTACAACACTATAAATGACTCACATATAGTAGCAATAAGTCAAACAGTCAATCCAATTTGCTTTATCTCAAGCTTCTTGTGTTCTTTGACTGCTGCTGACCTGAGGAAGCACACTAATAATTTGCAAGATTATAACACGTTATCATCTCTGTTGCACATTAGTTTACTGTGTTCTGGTATAATTATTTCCTCATCTTGTTTGCAACCTTGTTTCAAAGCAATGAGGAAAGGCAATCTTAAGAATACAAAGTTCAATTCACGTGTCAACTTGACGAGTCACACAATTCATTTACACTGAAACTTTTTTGGAAGTACTTTATCCTATTTTATCCTTCCATTTAACTGGGCCACTGCACTAATGTCCCCCCCAAGGTCATTTGTAATTGCCCCATGACCACTGGGGGGCAGTAGGGTATTAAGTGACCAGTGACGGGGGAAATAATTCAAAATAACTCAGGTGGTTCCTCCAGAACTCACAGAAGCACATGAATGATCGGTATTTGGAGTCACGTCAGTTTTAGCTGTGACCTTGTCTCCAATGCTCTGTAGCTGGGCTGAGGAATGACACTGCAAAAGCAAGCCTTTTGTGAGCGCTTTAAAACTGCAGTGCAATTTTTTAAGGTCATTTGTCCACTTTTTCCCTCTGCCAATAGTAAGAAAGATCAAAACTGCACGGCGGCATGTGAAATTATTGGTTCGGGGGAAAGTTAGCACTCTCCTGTAATTTGGCATTTTGTTAGACACTCAAACGCAAAAGGGAAAACTTGGAAAGAAGAGAAATAAAAAGCATAGATTGACCACAGGATACCATATCCTGATCATAGTCTTCATTCCAAGGCCCCATAAATCACCTGTGGCTGACCTTCTGACTATGTTGCAACCAACCAAGATCTTTCATTGCACCCTAATTGTCACCTTGGTACTTTATGTTGTTTTCACCCCCCCTTTCTGAGGACTTTGAAGTCCTGAAAAGCAGCCACTGTTTATTGAGAGCAGAACCGAAAAAAAAGAGTAGGAGGAGAAGATAGAAATCTGCAGATCTGCCACTCATGTGAATGATCTGGGAAAATCTGGGACATGGGAATTTGAGTTTGAGAATGCCATAACAAGGAATAATAGCTATGAAATGTGTGATTTTGATGATGTGGATTTTGCAAGGGCATGAATGGAAATAGTGTTGTGGGAGGATTTATTGTGCTTGTGTGTGGGAATTGGAAAACAAGTAGAGAAAGAGATTTGAGAAAAGAATATATGGTTTCATTTTTATCTGTTTACTGCTGTTTCAGACCAGTATAGCACAGCATAGACGTTCATGTCTGTAGTTTAAGACCATTTAGTTGGAGAGAACAAAAGCCTTGTTTTCAACACCTATGGAAAATATGACTGCACAAAGTCACAAGACTGCCTTTGTAATTAGGCAGTGTCAAATATTTGACTTTGTCATTACAACCACCTGTCTCTCACTCCCTACCCCCGTCACACACATACAGATACACACACAGAAGCACGTGCACACACACACACATGCAGAACTTGTTTTTGTCACATAGGAGGACATCATGTAAATTGCATTAATTCCCAGGGCACATAGTTTACTTGTTTGTTTGTTTTTTGGGTGAGGGGGGTGGGGGGGGGTGGGGGGGGGGGGTTCATTGACAACAGCTGTATTATGCCGAAATACAGCATATCAGAATTTGTCAAGGACAGAGCAATGAGGTGGCTTATTGGCTCATTTCTCTAACTGTTAATAATTTCCCAAACACCAGCTTTCAAGTAAGGTATTGCATTGTTGACATATGAAATATTAGAAAGCAACAGCAAAAACCAGAGCAATAAGAATAATTTACAAATCAGTTTCTAAATCAGCCTTTTATGCTCTGAAAAGTAAATTATGCTTTTATAAGTTGATAATTTGCATTATTGCTATAAAGGAGTCCTTTTAGCTTATTGGCTGGTGTTTGCCAGGCAACGTGATGAGATCATAATATTGGATATAGATGAAAACCTCCAGGGGCCTAAGATGTACCCATGTGCCAATTTTGGTTGCTCAATTTATAATTGTGTAGGGGTTTGCAGACAAATAGAAGAGATCTGGTATTATAGTCTTATTTTCAATTATCTTATTGATCTGTATTTAACCTATCATCAGTTTAACATATGGGTTATAGATATTAATGGCGTGTTGGGATTTAAAAAAAAAAAATCAAATCCTATTTTTATGATTTTTTTTCAAGGTTTTGATTCACAAATCCCATTCCATGTAGCTGTCAACTCATGTTTTCTCAATGTTTTTAACACATATTCATGTTTTAAACATTTTAAAATTGTATTTAAGTATAATGCTAACACTTACAACTTCCTCACTGCTTTGTCGTACATTCTTGAAGGTGCTCGAGGTCTGCTTGCTTACAAGGTAACACTTTTTTTTTTATCACAGAAGAAAAAAACCTATGGCTGAATAAGATCTAAATGCTAATAAAGTAAAGAACAGAAAAGGATATAAAGATATCCACATTATATAAAGAAAAGCAATATAGCAACTTCCGTAGCATTTGTCCCTACAGGCACTCCTCTTTCAGTAACTGAGTAGGCTAGCTAGTATAACTAAGGATTTAAGATTGCTAAACTGACTCTGGCAGTGTGGCTGGGAACTTCACCTATCATTAAGAATGAATAGAAAAGTAGCTAATAGATAATAAGGTATATGTGAAAAAATAGAAAGGCAAAAAAAGAAAACTAAAGTAACATTATGCACTTGCATGCTATAAGTCATGAGTAAAGCACAGTTTAAAAAACAGTAGTTGTAATTGTTGTAATGCAATTAAATCTTGACACTTGACAATTAACATCCATCCATCTTTATGAGATTTTTCAAGGTGAGCTAAATTTGGAAGCCAACTGAACTAAACAACAATTTCACACCTGATGAAACCCCCCCAAACAAAACAAAAACAATACCCGATTTTCAAACAAAAGTTCATTCAGTGATATAGCAGATCTGTGTGCTTTGTGCTTCAAGTTTCTCGCCACTGGTCAGTACCATGAAGGGAGGAGGCACCTTTTTTTCTTTTAAGTTTCAAGCTAGTCCTTGGATTAACTTTGCCAATTACTTATCTTAAACTTAAGCTTAATCACTACATGCCAACCCCCCCAGCTCTTATCCTTTATATTAACGTAACACCGGGTTTCCAATCTCCAAATCTAATATGTTTTCCCTGTGGGAAACAGCCATTCGTCTGAATGAGGGAGGTGAGCCCAACATAATGCTTTCTTGACTTGTAACTTCACAAGTGTTTTGTGGATTGTTCTTATAAGAATTAGCACTTACCACACCAAACCTGTCATTACTGTAGACAAAGGCTTGAGGTAAATGTATAAAACACAAACAAATGTTATACAATCAAAAGCGTGATGGGCAGGACGTAGTGTAATATTTACATCTAATATTCTCCTACTGATGCAGTAATGACTCAGAGAAGGTGCCAGTTAAAGGGGTCAGGATAACCAGTGAAACTTTACAGCCAGCTCCATTACCAAGAACCTGGTGGATATTTTTGACAGCAGCTCTCACCACTGCACAGTGTAGATAAACACATACCATTTAAGTTCCCTGTCATAATCCTGCAGTCAACAAACCTTCCCTGGCAACATTGCTCTGCCAGTTTACAATGCTAAGTCACAATTACAGTACCTCTAATTACTGGGTTAACTCTTTGTATGTATGAATGTCAGTGTATGTGTGTGAGTTTGAATATCTGTGTTTCTGCCCAGCCACACCAGTGTCTGCAGGGAAAAGAGGTTTTAGGGATGTGGTCGAAGGCAGATGGAATCCCTTAAACACACTGCTGCATGGTTCTCCTGAATCTTTAAAATGTATTTTAACCAGTTTACCCCCAAAATAGTATATATACAAAAAAAAGATGGAGTGCCATTTAAAAATAAAAAATCAACACAAGGCGCAGATATGCCAAAAAAAACTAGGAAGGTTTAAAGTTGCCACTGTAAAAGTCTTTCTAAGAAATACCTTTCTTGTGCTCACTGCATTTTCCCTGCCACAACTCCAGGCTATATTTGGCCTCTGCTGCTCTGCTCAGCCTTTCTTTGTAGCTGGCCTTTTGCTTCTCCCTCACCAAGGGATGGTGAGCAAAATAAGAGTATGAAAGCTATGCTTATCAGTCTGTGGGGCTGCATTTAAACACACTCGTGATTTAAGATGAACCAGTAATTGGAAAGGCTATAAGAGCATCCCCAACTTAGTTCAATGGCTCTGAGGTTTATTTAACAGTAAAAGCAGACAAAGTAATGATTTTGACCTGATTATGGCACCAGATGTTAATGATTTAGCAAAGTTTTCGCTCCTCTGCACACCTTGAGTGAGTGTACAACATTTAATGCTAATCGGTAAAATAGCTGATGAGTCATTTCACTCAAAACCACATGTGGAAACCTCATGACGCTTAAAGTCAGAGGATCACCACCGTCACTGGAATCCACAGTCTCTGAGCAATCTTCAAAAACGTTACCAAATGTTGTGCTGATTCACCAAGTGAATGTGAAAACTTCAGTGGTGCTAGATGAAAAGTCAAGGGATGACACAAAAGCCCATTATACATCATGACAGTCTGTATACAAACATTCAAAGTGCTGGACCACCCAACACTGTGCACAGACTGAGGTCATGATCTAAGGAGAAAGTCACTTAAGAGTAGCCTCAAGAGTATGACTTACACTGACGTCACATGATTTCATCATCGAAATGAGGTAAACAAAAACTGGGAAGGAGACAGAGAAGAGGTGAGTTAACACAAAGGGCAAGGGAAGGTGTCGAAATTGAGCTATTGCTCAATGGGTAAAGTGGGTTGGAGGTAGTATGTGATAAATAACATGATTTATTTATTTTTTTAAAACAACCCAAAACAAAAGGAGATGGTCAATAAAACCCAAGTAGAGGAAGATTCACAAGCAGGGAGTGTGTTAAAGGATTAAAAAAACCAGTCAGTGAAACAAATAAAAAACAAGGGTACTGGACTTATAATTTTAACCACTGTACTACACATGGGATATGGAAAATGAAAAATACAGCTGGAATTGCTTGAATCAAGTCAAATTTTAAAATCAGACAATTGCAGCAACCAACTATGTTTTTAGCCTTTACATGAATTCTCACAGACCATAGGTTTTTCCAACCTGCACTAAGATAAGCACAGAGAATCTCCAACTGCTTCTCTGTTGCAGCCAATAGTGATGTGTCGGTCGCGAACGAAACGGCTCTTAGAGCCGACTCTTTGAAGTGAACGACATTGGGAGTCGTGTTTTTTTTCTTCTGTCTTTCACCCTCTCTTTTTTCCGCTTCACTATGCATGAGAACCTTGTGCTTGCGCTGGACAGAGGGGGGAGGGGCGGTAGTTACACTCGCAGTAGCACAGGAACAGACCAGGAGGGAGAGAGAGAGAAAGACAGCCAGGGACAACAACATCACATTAGAAAGGTATAGTAATCATCCACAACTATTTTCAGTTGCGGATGATAAAGGATTCAGAAATTTTATTCATGCAGACCCATATGACAGAGAATGTGTATCTTCTGTTTGTTTTCATATTTTAATTTATATTTAATTGTGTTGTGGTTTGCAGTGTTTTGTGTCACTTCAATTTTATTAAAAAGGAAAAAGCTGAAAATTTAAATACCTTAAAGGCCGGTCCGTGAAAATAATGTCGGGCATAAACCGGTCCGTGGCGCAAAAAAGGTTGGGGACCGCTGTCCTAAAACATATACGAAAATGGCCATGACAAAGCATCAACTCCTGGATCAAACCAAGAATTTCTCCCTTCTGTTGCATTCTCTTGAGAATTGGCTAAACCCAAATCTCAGTTTTACCTTTGTTGTTTCGAACCATCAGGACCAGCTCATCATTGCTTGGTGCCAACTTCATTATTTTCACAGCGCGTTTCTTTGCGGACTTATATTCTGAAAAAACGCAACTCTTTCAGTTAATCTCATATTTAAAAAATTCTGAATTTCGTGTTACTTATTCACAAGTTAGAGACACATCTGCTAACAGGCGTGCCGTAGCATCTGTCTGCTAGGCCTCGCCTCCGCTAATTTGAGCAGCTAAACTGGAGCTCTTGACAGTGTTTGTGCCTTTTGGAGCATTTTTAATGGCACATAATATGACCTACTCTTTGAGATAGGCGGAGAAATTTGTTCTTCATTTTTGGTGAGTGAAATTTGTATACTTTATTAGTCTGTTATTTAGTACTAGTGTTGGCTAATAAGAGCAGTAGCACTCACCCCTCTCGTGTAAACATGATGAATTCTGGCTCTGTCAGGCAAAATACTAATGTTGACGCTTCAAAATTGGAATTCCACAAAGTAGCTGGTGACGTCACCGTGGTTACGTCCATATTTTACATAAGTCACCAGTACTGAATCTTTGCTCAGTGTATTGACTTGGCACGCTTTTGTGTGCTTCTCTGAAAAAAACCAAACAAATAAAAACCCAAACAGTCATTTAGCACAGGGATCTTGCAGGAACAAAAGCAAAAACGATTTTTCTTATCAGTGCAGCCACACTTGTAACACGAGGTGATGTAATTTACATGGGGACTGTGCCCTGCTGAACTGCATGGCCTCTCATATTTTTAAACGATCCTGCGCTTGTCTCTGTGTTCACCTTGAACTTTAATATCTCTTCTTGTTGCCACTCCCAGACATTCTGCTCTGCACACCAATAAAAAGCAAAGCTCCACCACCACCTTTTCTAATTGTATAAAATATAAGTAGGCATCTTCAAATGCTTCCAGACAGTCTTTTGTGCCTCCAATGCACCGTAACTGTCTGTGCACATGCTCGTAAACCCATGTAAACCCTGTATGTAGCATTAGCAGAGGCCTGTGGCGGCTGGAGCAGAGTCAAAGCAATCGTCGCTGCCAAGAAACTTCTGGCTCTCTCTGTGGCATATTCTCCTGAAACCCGAGGTGCAACATTGACATTATCTCAGTACACAAGCGCTAGAAAGAAGTACTAGCGGTTTGTGGAAAAAGTAAAGCAGTTATGTAAAACTTTAAATGAACCACCATGCACCTGTTTGATAGGGCACCCTTGATACTGATTCCTTCTCATGTTTTCATAAACTGCCTATTTGCGCACTTTGGATGGGACTGATAAACTGCAAGCCGTGACCTATAGCTTTACCCCCCAGAAAGTTCCCGGTTTGTTAGTTGTGTGGTCGATGCACTAAGCCGCCAAATAGGAACACATACCATTCCCGAGAACTCCGCAGGACTAGAGGATCTGGTGACAGTGGCTCTTGGCTTAAAGATAGTCAATGCTAAAATGAGATACACTATGTGGGGGGTGTGGTAGGAGCATGAGGTATGAGAGCAAGAGGGAAAAGTGGAGATAGTGGGCAGAGGAAAGCGAGAAGTGTAATGTGGGGCTCGAACGATCATGTGTCAATGAGTTCATATTTATCCCTCCTTGCTTCACTCTGGGGAGGAGTAAGGAGGGGTGCTGCTTTTATGAATCCACTGCATGTTTTCATTTCTCTTTTATCCCCTTCGTATGGAAAGAGTTACATTTTGGCAGCTGGCTTTCATGTGCACGTCGCTTCCATTATTTATACAGTCTTTGTGCACACTTCACAAAGCGAAATCCCACCACGGCTCATGAGATTGGTGATAGGTTGTTTACTTTCACACTATACTTGACATGTATTCTTAATGGCACCATGAAACTTAAAATTCCTTGTGAAGTTCCTATAGGTACTCCTCACTGTACAAGGGTATATCCAGCTTACTGTATATGATATACCTTCACAAAGGCTCAAATGAAAGGGGGATTTCAGGTTTGCTATTGAACATTCACTTTGAGGAATTCTCCAGAGATCACACACCACTTCCACTGTTCAGTTCTTTCTAATGTTATTGAGTGTGTGTGTATATATGCTCGTTTTGACTCTCTCTCTGTGTGTGTGTGTGAATATCTGTTCTCTTATCTGCTTGTCCTTGAGCTTAAGACTGCCAGACAAACCTCAGTAAGCTTGTCAGACAAAAACAGACAGCGTAAACATGCTCACCCTTCAATGTTCTGTATTTCTTGGATATTTCTGCCACTACTGTCCAGATCAAATTGCAGAGCTGCGAGATGTTCCATTGTGCTATGCAGCCCAGTCCAACAAGTTTTCAACATTACGGTCACATTCATTGAAATGTAAGATTTTTTTTGTAGTAGAATTCTTTGAAAACCAGTAAAGAAAAGAAAATTAAAATATTTTATTTGAAGACCCATACAAGTATAGTCTTTAAATATGATCTAAATAAGCAAGTAGTTTTTTCTTTATCTTCTGTCTAAGTCTGTGTGGGGTCTCTCCTGGTACTCTTACATCCTTGCGCAGATTGATTTGTGATCCTAATCAACTTAAAATGTACGTAGGTGGATGTCTGTCACTCTGTGTTAGCCCCAGAGCAGACAGCCGACCCCGGCCCTTGCCCTGTGACAGCTGGGGTAAGCTCCAACCCCCACGACCCTGAACTGGACAAGTGGTTAAGAAAATCAATGGATAAATACGGAGCGGTGAAAAAGCATCTGTCTCCTTCTTGAGTTCTTACTATTTTACATAGTTCTCACACTGAAGTATTTCAGATCATTGAACAAACCAAAGAAAGGTAACCCAAGTAAACACAACATGCAGTTCCTAAATCATGATTTTATTTAATAAGGGAGAAACATATTCTAACCTACCTGGCCTGGTGTGAAAAAGTAATTGTCCCTTAAATGTACTAACTGGTTTTGCCTGCCTTAGCAGCAAGAACTGCAATTAAGCGCTTGTGATAACTGGAAATGCATCTTTCATTTCACTGTGGATGAATTTTGGCCCACTCTTCTTTACAGAAATGTTTTGATTCGGCGACACTGGAGAATTCTCTAGTATGAATAGCTTGTTCAGGGCATCTCAATGAGATTTCATTCTGGACTTTGACTAAGTCACGCCAAAATCTTCATGTGGTTTTTTTTGAGCCATTCATAGGTGGACAGAGGTGGTGTGCTGTGGATCATTGTCCTGTAGCATAAGCCAAGTGTGCTTGAGCTTCAGGGCTCAAACCGATGGTCAGACTTCAGGATTTTCTGGTGGAGGGCAGAATTCATGGGCCCATCAGTTATACTACAAGTCATCCAGGGCTTGAAACAGCAGAGCTGCATCAGACCATCATACTACCACCACCATGTTCGACTGTTGGTATGATTTTCTTTTGTTGAGATGCTGTGTTAGCTTTATGCCAGATGTAATGGGACACAAAGCTTCTAAGAAATGCAAATGTTGTGTGGTCAAACCACAGAATCTTTCCCCAGAAGTCTTCAAGATCATCAAGATTATTTTTGGTAAATGTGAGATGAGTCTTTGTACTCTTTTTGGTCAGCAGTAATTTTCTCCCATGGATGCTATTTTTGCCCATTTTTGTCTCCTTTTTATTGCTGAATCATAAGCACTAAATTTAACTGAGGCAAGTGAGGCCTGAAGTTCTTTAGACATTGTTCTGGGTTCTTTTATAACCTCCTAGATGAGTCATCAGTGCATTCTTGGAGATATTTTGGTAGACTCCTCCTTTTGGAAAGGTTCACCCACTATTCCAAGTTTCACTGTGATTCGCTGGAGTCCTGAAGCCTGAGAAATAGCTTTATAACCTTTTCCACACTGATAGATGTCAATCACTTTGTTTCTCAGCTGTTTGTGGCATGATATGTTGGGTTTTTTTTTTTTTTTTTTTTTTAATCTTTCAATTCCTTAGTTTCTGTGTTTTTTGAATTTTAGTAAGAAGTCTTGTTTTTTTTCTTGTATATCCTTACTATTGACAATAATCTCCCTAGTGTTCCTGTTCGTGCCTCGCTCTGCGTTCCCTGTCACTGACTTCTTGAGTCGTATTATTTAGGTCTGTGTTCCGGATAGTTTTCCTGTTTTACTTGTTACTTGTTAATTTTCTGTTGCTTCATGTGTTAGCTCTGTCATTCCCTGATTGCTTTCACCTGTTGTTCATTACTTCCACCTGTGTCTTCTTCCTCAGCTGTTTGCCATCCCCAATCAGTTCTCAGTTCTTTTGTCAGTTTGTCCTTGATATGTTTTCTGCTCGTTCCCTGGAGTTTCTGGATTTTTAGTTTATTGCTACTTTTAGGACATTTACAAACAACCTAATACAGGAATTGTTTTTTTTTAGTGATTGGAAAAGCTTCGGGTTTTGTGAAAAGCTGAAACATTTGATGCAACTGTGCCAGAAAAACAATCTGACATCCATCTCCACAGTGACACCTACTGGCTACTTTTGCAATGGTCATATCTTGATAATGCTATTCTTTGAAACAAAGACATAGACACAGTTTCCAAATGAAGCTACATATTATCCCTAACTGTCGATAATTATGATCAAATCATCAAAAAATGAGATTGTTAAGGACAGCAAGATGTGACGGTAATGGACGGTGTGTTTCGGCAAATACTATTTTTCCACATTTCTGCAAGAGAAACCTTTACATTCTATACTACACATTTCCTGTAAACGCCCAAATACACACACTAATGGTACACCAGGGTCAATTTAGTGTTCTTCTCTTACAAACAACCCATACTGTTAGATGGGTATGACAGTGCCATCGTACCACATCTCTTAATTTCTTACTGTTGTTCTGTTGCAAAGAAACTTAGTGTGAATTTTGACTGTGCTTTAAAATTTGATCAACAGATTAGCTCTGTTGTAAAGACAAACAGAGTAGTTCAGGCTTTTATTACTGCTTGTCTAGGCTATTGTAACTCATATGTTTGCTCTGATCAGTCACTACTTCGTCGCCTACAAGCTGTTCAAAATGCAGTAGCACGCCTTTTGATGGGAAAGAAACGCTGTGATCACATTACACCTATAGTGACCTCCTTCAAGACCATTTGAGGATCCAGTTTAAAATTTAATTGATGTTTTTAAGTGCCTCAATGGTTTGAGTCTCCGTCCTACCAGAGCACTGAGGTCTACGAATCAGGTGTTTTGGGACATTCCTAGATCCAGGATTAAAAGCAGAGCTGGTAAAGTCTTTTCAGTGGTGGCTCCTAATCTTTGGAACAACTTACCTTTTCACATAAGAGCTGCATAGTCTCTTAATCATTTTAAAACACTGTAAAAAACTTACTAGTTCTTGCTTGCTCTCAGGTCTAATTGAGCAGAGTGTCCTGGCTTTTATTATGCAGTCTAACTTGTGTTGTTGTGTTTGATTTTTAGTATTTAGTGACTGTTACATATAATGTGTATTTTGTATAGCTCATGCAGGACTTTGGTTAGCTGGGGTTGTTTAAAGTGTGCTATAGAAATAAACTTTGATTTGACTTGCATGCAGACCAGGCAGGCTTTGTTTCGAACTGGCTGAATGACAACCTGCGCTACCTCCTAAACCACACCTGCTACACAGAACACAGACTGCTTGACAGGACTGTCTATTTACTGTTTCATAATGAAAAAAAGTGTATCCATCATTCAGCCTCCTGAAAATGATGTGTGTAATGAATAAAGGGACATCTAAACAACTTTTATAGCTTATACGTGGAAAAAATCCCAGTTATGAAATTTCAGTGGCTGGATGTAATGACGCAAATGACTCTTTCAGTTCAGCTGGCTTTAATGAAAAAGGAAGCAAGTGGTTTTTGAGATGCTTCATGTTTCCTGTTATTTTTATATTCAAACGGATATACGCATAAGCTAAACTGTAATCTGTGCTGTAATGCAATGGTTTTACGTTATTCTACTTTCTTGGAAGACTCTGTTTCCTGCGTGCATGCTCTCTGTCATGTAATAACCTGGTGGTGTTTTTCTTTTGGGGGTGCAGCACATTACAGGGAGTGCAGAATTATTAGGCAAATGAGTATTTTGTCAACATCATCCTCTTCATGCATGTTGTCTTACTCCAAGCTGTATAGGCTCGAAAGCCTACTACCAATGAAGCATATTACGTGATGTGCATCTCTGTAATGAGAAGGGGTGTGGTCTAATGACATCAACACCCTATATCAGGTGTGCATAATTATTAGGCAGCGTCCTTTCCTTTGGCAAAATGGGTCAAAAGAAGGACTTGACAGGCTCAGAAAAGTCAAAAATAGTGAGATATCTTGCAGAGGGATGCAGCAGTCTCAAAATTGCAAAGCTTCTGAAGCGTGATCATCGAACAATCAAGCGTTTCATTCAAAATAGTCAACAGGGTCGCAAGAAGCGTGTGGAAAAACCAAGGCGCAAAATAACTGCCCATGAACTGAGAAAAGTCAAGCGTGCAGCTGCCAAGATGCCACTTGCCACCAGTTTGGCCATATTTCAGAGCTGCAACATCACTGGAGTGCCCAAAAGCACAAGGTGTGCAATACTCAGAGACATGGCCAAGGTAAGAAAGGCTGAAAGACGACCACCACTGAACAAGACACACAAGCTGAAACGTCAAGACTGGGCCAAGAAATATCTCAAGACTGGTTTTTCTAAGGTTTTATGGACTGATGAAATGAGAGTGAGTCTTGATGGGCCAGATGGATGGGCCCGTGGCTGGATTGGTAAAGGGCAGAGAGCTCCAGTCCGACTCAGACGCCAGCAAGGTGGAGGTGGAGTACTGGTTTGGGCTGGTATGATGAGCTTGTGGGGCCTTTTCGGGTTGAGGATGGAGTCAAGCTCAACTCCCAGTCCTACTGCCAGTTTCTGGAAGACACCTTCTTCAAGCAGTGGTACAGGAAGAAGTCTGCATCCTTCAAGAAAAACATGATTTTCATGCAGGACAATGCTCCATCACACGCGTCCAAGTACTCCACAGCGTGGCTGGCAAGAAAGGGTATAAAAGAAGAAAAACTAATGACATGGCCACCTTGTTCACCTGATCTGGACCCCATTGAGAACCTGTGGTCCATCATCAAATGTGAGATTTACAAGGAGGGAAAACAGTACACCTCTCTGAACAGTGTCTGGGAGGCTGTGGTTGCTGCTGCACGCAATGTTGATGGTGAACAGATCAAAACACTGACAGAATCCATGGATGGCAGGCTTTTGAGTGTCCTTGCAAAGAAAGGTGGCTATATTGGTCGCTGATTTGTTTTTGTTTTGTTTTTGAATGTCAGAAATGTATATTTGTGAATGTGGAGATGTTATATTGGTTTCACTGGTAAAAATAAATAATTGAAATGGGTATATATTTGTTTTTTGTTAAGTTGCCTAATAATTATGCACAGTAATAGTCACCTGCACACACAGATATCCCCCTAAAATAGCTAAAACTAAAAACTACTTCCAAAAACATTCAGCTTTGATATTAATGATTAATGATTAATTTTTTGGGTTCATTGAGAACATGGTTGTTGTTCAATAATAACATTATTCCTCAAAAATACAACTTGCCTAATAATTCTGCACTCCCTGTATTCTGTGATGAAGCAGAGGACCTTCTGAGGCTGAAGTAATCTTAAAAACCTAGCACAATGTTGAGTGATTGGATGATAGATTTCTTGGACAGAATTGTTAGTTGCTATCAATCCACGTATGCGAAAATCCTCAAATATGGCACAGTAAGCAGATTATACCTAATCCACTTAGGGTGTTAGATTATTTTATATGCTATACACTCTGTGATCACAACGTGAGACATAATGCGACAAGATTGCACACTATATGAGCTAAATATAAGACATGGGATTTGCTTGTGAACATCACACTTGTAATGGGTGTGAAGTATTAGCTGTGGTGTGACACATAGGCTTTAGAATACTGTGTAACGAGTCACACTAAAATAGAGAACTGCATCAGCTGTTACAATGTTAATGATAATGCCATCATTCCTTTTTTAGAGTGCAACCAGTTCTGGTTAAATGCCCCCACCGACCCACCCATTTACTTGCGGTTTGATTGGCAAGCCTAAGTAAAACGAAAGTAATCACATGTTAATGATTTAAGTGGTCAGAAATAGGCCGATTTCACAGAGAACACGCTGGGAATGTCTAAATCTCACCTTACACAGGCCCCTCTAAATGCTAATCTCTCTGAAATATCTGCTGCTCCAGGACACTGTGTTTCTGGGCGACGTGTTACCTACAATTAGCCACGGCTAATTAACGGCACCACCAGCCAGCGTGTACAATAAAGCAATGAGGCATGGCTCAGTAGCTTGGCTACTAGCTGTTAAACACAGCCAGGTGTCTCATATTTTTAAAAAGCCGTCGTTAATCAAGCTTAATTATTGTACCTGCGGATCATGTGTCTGAAAATGGAAAATTACTGTATTTGTCATCACCAGGTTGCAAATGCCTTTAAGGGTGTGTAGGTGTTTTACACCACATCACGGCACATAACTGGATATCCTCTTAGCTCCCATCCTTTTATATCTGACACAGCAACAACTCTGTGAGATGATCTGATCTTGTGTTTAGTGTTTAAAGTGAATGTTATTTAACTCTGTAAGTCAAAGTGGATATTTTCTCCATCCATATTTCATCCATTCATCTCCAACTGGCTGCTGGATACTTGGTTTTAAACCACTGTTGCCCAGTGAGAGTAGAACGAGGGACAGGAGTTTGGTTCAGTGTGGGAAAAGTCAGGGAGACACTACACAGCATGTTTATTGTCTTGGGCAGCTGATACCAGCAAAATGTTCTGGTCAAAGTTTGTTGTGGTCATCCAGAGGACGAAAATGGTCCAGTGTCTGCCCCGAGGGAGGAAGATGAGAAGTGAGTCATAGAGAAGAAAGAAGGAGGCTAAACAACTATAAAAGGAGGGTAAGGTTGACAGAAATGAGCAAATAACTTCCACTGAGTGACTGGTGCTCAGCTATGACAGTCTCTCAACCAGGTTTTCAAACATAAAACCAGCAAATACCTGCAGAATGACAGAACTTTTAATCTAGGTGGTCGGAGATGGAAGATGTGAAGGTCATGGTGACATGGGGGACCAGGTGAATAAGGCCATAGACCCTCGTTACACATTTTCAAGCTGGCAACTGTTTGTAGGCATCTTTGGCTAGCAACCAAATCACTAGGAGGTTTGTGGTGCAGCAGTTTTTTGTTTTTTTGCTGTTGATTTCACCTAACAAGAGCCAGCAACGTCCAGTTACCACTGACAACCAGGCAGGGAATGCACATTTTTCCATAGCATGTCCAATTTGGTGGATAACTCTCGAGGAGTGTGTACATGAAAAATGTGCAAAAACGGCACTTGTTTGTGAATTGTTGTTGCCACATGGCCCACATCAAATATTAACAGTACGTTGCTGTCTTTTTTCAGTATAATATTTAATTTTTTTTTTCAAATGCAGCATTTTATTGGAATGTAAAGTTCAAATCATGATTTAAATGTCTTGTGGTTATTAGTACATTTACACTGTGTTCAGACTTGGATTGTTGTGAATGTGTGATGTGGTTTCTAGTGTCAGTTTGGCTGAGAACAGCGTTAAAGTTTAGCTAGCAAGGTGACAGAGAGTTCTGTAGTGATTAATAAGATCTAGCCAATGTTCATCTGCAGTAAAGTTGCTGATGGTATTGAAAACAGACAAAGCTGATATCTTGTAACAGTTCAAGGAAGAAGAAACATGCATTCAGGGTAGTCGTGCGGGGGCATATTTTACAGTTACAAATTGTTATGGAAATTGCACTGCTTTTGCCCACTTTATTATGTACACTTTGCTAGTACCAGGCTGGACCCTGTTTTGCTTTCAGAAGTGATTCAGGTGCTGGAAACAGTTCTCAGACATTGTGGTCCATATTGACATGATACCATCACACAGTTGCTGCAGATTTGTTGACTTCACAGCCATAATGTGAACGCATGTTCCCCAAGGTGCATTTGAGAAATCTGAGTGCAGTGAATTCATTGTCATCTAAGGAGCTTGGAAAGAAAAGCGCCTGGACTTTTTTAAGTTGCTTGAAGATGTTTCACCAACAACAAGGCACCAACTGTCTGCCATTTATAATCCAGTTTTGAGATCCCTTCCCAGATGCCTTAACGCCCACTCACATCCTGGGCCATTTGACCTCAGGAAATCACATGATAGGGTGGGGATAGGTTTCACAATGAGCTCACCTGAAACCTTGGCTGATTGTGACCTACACCCGTTTTCACATCTGGGCTCGTGTGATAAGGTAGAGGATCATTAGGGTGTCCATTGTCCCTCTTGGGGGGACACTCCCACAGGGCTTAAATCTGGGACTCTCCACCATTTGACCCCAGACCTGAAGAAGCTTCTCGGATGAGAGGTGAAACATCTTCAAGCAACTTAAAGAAGTCCAGACGCTTTTCTTTCCAAGCTCCTTAGACTGTGATGACCTGAATGAACCTTCACAGACAAATCATTGTCATGTTCAAGAAACCAGTTTTAGATGACTTGAACTTTGTGAGAAAACAAATCCATTACACCACCAGCACCCTGGACCACTGATATAAAGGAGGATGGATCCATGCTGTCACATTGTGTCTGGCAAATTCTGATCATATCATCTGAATGAAGCAGCAGAAAGTGAGACTCAACAGGCTAGGCAACATTTTCCAATCATCTGTTGTCCAGTTTTGGTGAGCCCATGTGAACTGTAACCTCGGTTTCCTATTTCACGCTGTCAGGAGTGCCACTCCAATTTGGTTTTCTGCTGTTGTAGCGCATCTTCCTCAAGATTTAAAGTACTGTGAATTCAAAGATGTTCTTCTGCATACTTTGGGTGTAAAAACTGTTTATTTGAGTTACTGTTGCCTTTCTATCAGGTCAAAGCAGGCTTGCCTAGTTCTCCTCTGATCTCTGGCATCAACGAGGCATTTCCTCCCACAGAACTGCCGCTCACTGGATATTTTCTCTTTTTCGGATCATTCTCTGTAAACCCTAGAAACTGGGAAAATCCCAGGAGATCAACAGTTTCTGAAATACTCCGATTAGTCTTTTGACACCAACAACCATGCCATGTTCAAAGTAACTGGCATGGTCCCCATTCTGATGCTCAGTTTGAACATCAAGAAGTCATCTAGACCAAGTCTAGATGACTAAATGTGTTTACTTAGGGTGGCTGATTCAATATTTGTGGTAAGCAATTGATTAGGTGTAACTAATAAATAACTAATAAAGTGTGTAACTAATAAAATGTGGGATCCCACATTTTGTTGTAGGCATAAAAATTGATGTTAATTCAGCTACAGACACACAAGCAGATGATAGATGTTACCTTTCATAAAGTTTTGAAAGGCCTTTTATATAACAATATAACAAAAACAAAAAACTGTTAGATAAGAAGTCAGACAGCATACATGCACACACTTGCACAGAAATGAAGCCAAAACTACTTTTTGGACTTTGGGATTACAAGAGTCAAGTTTCACTAGAGAGCCTCCTTATATCCATGTTCACCATAATCTTGCAGGTGTCACTGACGATTTAATCACTGATTTTCTTTTGGAGGAATGAGGGAGTAAATTAGTGTTGTTCTCTGCTGTAATCCTAAAATTTCATCCCTTCTAAAGTCGGCTTCCTCTACTGTTTTCTGAGTGATTTGCAGTTGATCGGGAGATGAATGGTTTGCCAAGTTTTAACACTGAGCCCTTGTGGATTCTCTAACAAGGCCAGGCCTGTCTAATACAAAACACTACACAAATCGAGCTCCTTTCTGCCTGATCTGCAGTAATTCCCCCAGCTCACATCACTTCCTCACTTGCAGATCTCGCAGTTATACAGCACACACTGTAATGCCAGCAAATTACTTTTCAAAACTGCTCAACTGCTAATTAGATAGCTTTGGTGCAGACGTGCTGGGTCAGTGACCCTCTGCCCTACAGAAGTGCTCTTAAGCAAGACAGAATCCCTCATTGTTCCTGAACTCGATTCTCCCTGAGCAGGGGCAAAGTTAAAAGAATGTTTCGATAAGAAGATTGATATAATAGTTTGAGACTGCTCTGGTATTGACTTAAGTGTTTCACAACAAAAATAAATAAATCTTGAAGCACCTAAGTTAAAGAGTTGTCCCAAAAATATCACATTTGATTTGATTAAAAACAGGCAGGAAGCACGGTTGCAGCACAGTCACGCACGATTTCATTTCGTGCAATTCAAAGTAGATCTGAATGTAGGGCACGGAAAAAGAGACAGAGAGAGAGAGAGAGCGGTGAGAGGAAGTAATCACTAAAGTGAATTGATCAATCGATGCATTTATTTTCTTGTACATGAAAACAAATACACGCACGCAGCACACACACGGGTATTTCTGGTGAATGGTAATGCTGTCATAATGAGGGTAAGCTGGACTACACCCATGTGAGAGATGAGTGGGTGCTCTGGAGCCAGGCTGGCAAAACCACAATTGACCAGTCTGCCCAGTCGAGTATACACTTCATAAATGTAACGCCATGATGTCAGTTTAAAACTCACAACCTTTGCCCAGTTCAGCCCAGTCCTCGTTTCTGTCAGTGAGCATATTACATTTGCTGAGTTCCCTCAGTTTCTCTTGTTCTTCTACATTCAAACACACCTACAGATGAATGAGGACACGGTGTGCTCCCCCCTCTGCACCACTCTCCCTTCCTTCACCTTATCCCTTCTCACACCTGCTCGCCTCCATTCCAACCTTATCCTCTTTTCTCACCCCTGCACCTCACCAACACTTCAGCTCAATTAGTCTCTTTTCCACTGCTCCTCTAGTCATCCTTAAACAGATTTAAGTCTTACTCTCATTCACTCCCTCCTTCCCTCTCCGGTTTCTGGCCTCATGCATCATGAAGGATATTTTCCAGTGTGACAGTCAGTTAGAAATGTGAATAAATATAGATCAGAAGCCTTAAAGACAACGTACGTGTAAGTGAGCACATATCAGGCCTAAACGCTGCAGACACGCCTCAGGGAGGGGTTTTGCCGAGTCATGATTTCTCTCGGTTTAAATCAGCAGCGTGGTGTGATTTACCTGCTTGCGAGCACGTCTCTTGTTTCAGGTCTTAAGGTTCGCAGGACTTTAATCTGACTAGCTTTCCTTGTTCTCCATTTTCGCTCTGTGGAAACCTGATCTCAACCTGAGTCATTTTCATATTCATCAATCTGTCATTATATATTTCAGGTAAAGAGGCAATGCTATCATTTGTTGTATGCCTGGATTTGAAAATTGCACAAGAAATATAGCTTTCAATTGTGCATTGTTACTTCCCTCCCTTGGTCACACCACATAAGGGGGCAGGGATAGCTCAGTAGGTAAAGTGGTCGCCCCATGATCGGAAGGTCGGCGGTTCGAATCCACTTAACGGCTACCCTGAGGTACCCCTGAGCAAGGTACCGTCCCTACACACTGCTCCCCGGGCGCCTGCTTAGTGGGCTGCCCACTGCTTCACTGAGTGAATGGGTCAAATGCAGAGAAAAACAAGTAATTTCCCCATGGGGATCAATAAAGTATCCATTATTATCATTATTATTATTATACTATAATGACTCTCTGGGTGTGGTCAGGGAAATAACAGACTAACTCATATACATAACAGGTAAACTGTCCCATTTAATATTGCCTGCAGTGGAAAAATCCCTCAGTTCCCTTTGTAATTTTTGAAATGTTTACATCTGCTTTAATAAATAGTTAAACAATAACTTGATTGTCAGTATGTAATGAAATATCACCTGCAGTGACCACACCATAAAGATGATCTACCAACAGTTTTTCTTTTGACTTTATGGAAAACAGGTTTGCTGTTTTAGTCACATTTAGCTGTCTTCGACATAAAGCCACAAGAGGAAGATATTTTCGGGTAAAAGGTAAGGCGAACGCCTTACTATATGCTTTTCACACCTAACAAGGGAACCTAGTGGAATATTTAACTGTTAGATATTTCATGCTATTTTATGCCAAATATTCAAAATTTCTAAAGCTTCAAACCACCTAATTTTATTTTGCCTTTCTTGACAACCAGAAATCCACCTAACAGACACAGAAGAACTGTTGGATAAAGCTATTTATCGAGGACTAACTACCCCCGAAAATTCAGCATAAGAATTTGTTCGCTCCAAAGTAGTGCATGTGTCTAGAATCAGAAAGAGACTGCACAAATCTGATTTGCAAGGTGGTCCAGTGATTAACACTTTTGCCTCACACCAAGAAAGGTCTAAGTTCAAACCTATAGTGGGTTAACCCTAACCCCTAATGTCCAAATATCCCCCCAAAAGGCCATGGGATGGCAAGGTCCCAAGTTGATCTGATAATCTTTTGCATTCTTCTGTGTCTTTGACTCGGATATTAATCGCAATGCTCAAAATCCAGCAAAGCACAAAGACCAGTCATGCTGATCATGACATGTTGCACCAGTTAAAAGTAAATAAAAGGAGCACCAGAGCAGTCTTCCGTTGAGTGTGATATTTTTCTTTCATTCTGCAATGGTGTGATTCGATTGCATCATCAGTATATGATGTGATATCGATAGATTTCACTGTTTTCACAAACACTCCTTACAGATAAAGTTCCCCATTCAGATTTACTTATCTTCCTTTTTGGGGAAACGTGAAAAGAAAGTTTGATTTGCCTGTTTTCCAACCACACACATGTACACACATGTCAGCTGCTTTTACACACCTTTTTTTTTTTGCTTTCAGTTTACCTGACTGTTGTTTTTTGGTGTGGTTAGAGTAATCAGGACCAATAATTTTATTGAATTCTGTCCATACTGTATAGGAATGTTTCTTGTTTGTTAAGCTACTTTAAGACTGACCTGTGAATCATTCAATAAGAAAAAGAAAATGAAAATGTGTTGCGTTTACCCACCACAGACCAATTTTAAATAGTTTTTTATGCACTTTGTTACCAGCAGCCTGTTGTAAAACCTGAATGTAGGAAAAATGCTAAATATAACAGCTTGGCAGGCATAAATGGTACCTTTGTTCCAACAAGTTGATTCTTAAACAGCAGAAATAGAAAAAAAAATCTAGCAAAGACCTGACACTGGACCTGAGAGATGCATCTGGCCCTTCAATCGATCCATCTGCTGTTCACTGAAGCCTCATCAGAAATCGCATCAGCGGAAGGGTGGCTGTCAAGAAGCCATTCCTAAGGGAAACAGGGAGAAAAGGATGAGATATACCAAACTACACAAGAACTGGAAAGAGAATAAGTGGCAACATCATTTGTCATCAATATGCATGGAGCAGATTGGAGGAGAAGTACAACAGTGAGTACAAGGCTTTGTAGTTGTTTGAGGCTGTTTTTCAGTCAATGGTGTTGGAGATCTTGTCAGAACTGATGGAATTATGAATGCAGAAAAGCATCTTCAGATTTTGATCCACCATTGGGAAAACATCTGATTGGCAACGATTCATGATTGCAAATACGCTGCTCATGGAGTAAACACTATTAGTCATGGATTGGCCTCCCCAGAGCCCGGACTTCAACATTATTGAAGCAGCGTGGGATTATCTCAACAGAGAACAGAATGAAAGCAGCCAACATCCAAAGAACAGCTTTAAATGTCGTCCAAGAAGCCTGGAGAATTATTCAATGACTAATGACATTCAAGCTTGTTAGAATTGCACAAACTCTTTTGCCTTGTATACTGTGTTTACATCTTTTCCCCACTTTTCTTGCAAAATATAAAGAAATGAGAGGTGACTTTTTTTGCACAGTACTGTATATTATCCATTTGTTGGTGAGATCATAGTTATAAACAACAAATTCCCCTCTGAGTCTTTTTATGAAACATATAAAAATCTGAAAAAGTTTAAATCATGTTAACATAATTCATCTGGACAATCTGGACAGGCAGCTAACTTGCTTGCTTCTTTCTGGGCTCATGTTAAATCACAGATTAGATGGTTTATGGCATTCTTGTGGGAGTTTTACCCAGTGAAGGGGGGCCCACAATTTACAGGGATTATATGGTGTGCTTTATATCTAGGTATGCACATAAAGAGCATGAGCCAGGGAGAGCAGAGCTTTTGCATGGCTGCATTAGCACCATGCAGGAGCTAATCCAGCAAGCAGCAAGCAATGGGGCTAAGTGGAACAGAGTTTTAAAACAAACACGTCCAAAGAGCCAAAAACTGCCACTTAATCTACATTCATAGGGGTTAGATTTGGTCCTAGAGATCAGCTGCTGCTGAAGGGTCACTGACTAATACATGCTCTTACAGCTAAACCTGCTCATTGTCCCCCCTTTTGGGTAAAAATTGAGACAAAATGGTTATTTGGAGAAGCTGAGCAAAAATAGACAGCCTACTTTTATTTGGAAGCTGCTGATATCAGGTTTGCTGTAAAACACATGCATAAAGTGTCAAAATACAAGCTGCATGTCCAAAAGTTCAAATTAAAAGGCAGAGTGGGGGAAAACAGGGTCTACAGGGGTAAACGGGAACTGTAGACCATGAGCCAAAAAAAAGGAAATCAGTTCCTAGGACTTTATTTCTAGGTAATGTTTTTGAGTTCCTAAAAAGGTCTTTCCAAGAAAAGTTGCTGTGGGGACTGTGGGGCCAATGAAAAGGTAGATCGATGATGCAGGTAAACAAGAATCTTTATTCCGTTCAATTTAACAAGTGGCAGCCAGTGATGTTGACTCAAGTAGATATCTGTGTAGCTGAAAGCTCACCTGCACCCCCCCCCCCCCCCAATATAAAGACACAGTCAGATAATGATTGACTCCTTGTTTTGGAAGTATTCCTTGTCGTCATTGAGGATTTGCTTGTTAATGCCTAACAGTTGCAGAGAGCTGAGCAGAAGGGATGCAGTGTTTCTTCGAATCAATGAAATATGATCCAGGAAGGCTGATTTACGTAATAGATTCATGCGTTTAAAGGTTTATCAGATGCCAAAGCACTACATCGTATAATAAAAAACGATTAGGAAGGATTTTACACGCTAACTTGAAAGTGATTATGGCAACAATCATTATACAGCAACCATAAAGCCCACTGCGTCAGCACATCTCCCCCATCAATACAGTGATTGGCGGTGGGTTGGCGGCTTTATTCAGTAGTCCAAATGTTGATGTAGTGAAATGAATGCGAAGCAATCAATGCGCTCCATGACTACGCCTGTAAAACAGTAAAATAAAAGTAAAAATCAGATCTGATTTAAGTTCGGCCAGGCTGAACCTCTGGATCGCTTCAAGCGTGGCTGCTATTTTTAGGTGGCTCTTTTTAAACTTGCAAGTGTGCATTTGCATGCACCTCCAGCTTGTGCAGATAGTGAACATAAACCTGATGTCATCTGACGTTCATGTCAGGGATGACAGCCCAGTATCTGACTATGACCTAAAAGCTAAACGGGGGGTCGGCTTTTGAGAAGGGGATATTTGGTGCAACGAATTGAACTGTGGGCATGTTCCACTCTTCTGTTGTATGCTGGCAGTCAGCAGATTTTGGTCCCTACCTGCTCTACTCACATGATTCATTTCACTATAACTCACTATGTCATTTTCTCCTAATTGAAATTCAAGTACGAGGTCACTGTTTCGACATGCTGGAGGAAATCCAGTGCACATCCGCAGGTGTGTGAGTGCAAGCAGCCAGAGCAGACTTCCGTGGAGTGATTTAAAAATAACAGCAGAGCTTAAAATGGTCCAGTGGTGCACCAACAGACAATCTTGAGTGGGACAGTGGCTAAATTTAAACAAGGTATGCATGATCACACCAACTACTGCAGAGTGAGTATAATGTATCCCAGATTTGTCTCACCATAACCTGCATAAAAAAGCACATTTATCTTGCCTTTACTGTTAATCACACAAATCAACACAAATTAAGTGTCATTCTCTTCTGCGCTCTGATAGACAGTTGGAGGAATGAATTATTTGATGTCCTGCAGAATTTGTACATTTGCTCACTTCAAAATAAATGAACAGTCTGCAATTTTTATGGTAGTTTCATTTTTAATGTAAAGAGACAGAATATCAACCAAAACCCCAGAAAAACACCTTACGTAAAACTCTCACACTGACTTGCATGTCACTGAGCGAGATAAGTATTTGGTCTCTGTAATCTCTTTAATCAGAGATTCAGACACGGCTTGGGAGAAAGTGTTGTGGTCAGGTGAAACATAAATGCAGCTCTTTGGCATCAACGACCTGCCGTGTCAGAAATGCAGAGTACGACCCAAAGAACACCATCCCCGCTGTCAAACACGGAGGTGGAAACATTATGGTTTGGGCTGTTTTTCCTGCTAAGGCTACAGGACAATTTTACTGCATTGAGGGGCCATCCATCTATCCATTTTCTTCCGCTTATCCAGGGCCAGGTCGCACGGGCAGCAGCCCAAGCAGAGAAGCCCAGACCTCCCTCTCCCCAGCCACCTCCTCCAGCTTATCCGGGGGAACACCAAGGCGTTCCCAGGCCATTCGAGAGACATAATCTCTCCAGCGTGTCCAGTGTGCCCTGGGCTTCCTCCCGGTGGGACATGCCCAGAAAACCTCGCCCAGGATGCATCCTCGTCAGATGCCCGAACCACCTCAACTGGCTCCTTTCGATGTGGAGGAGCAGCGGTTCTACACTGAGCCCCTCCTGAATGGCTGAACTTCTCACCCTATCTCTAAGGGAGAGGCCAGTCACCCTTAGGAAGAAACCCATTTCTGCTGCTTGTAATGGCGATCTCGTGCTTTCGGTCACTACCCACAGCTCGTGACCATAGGTGAGGGTAGTGGCGTAGATTGACCGGTAAATTGAGAGCTTCACTTCACTCAGCTCTCTCTTCACCACAACAGACCGGTACAGCGGCTGCAGTGGTGCGGACGCTGTACTGGCACCAATCCGTCTGTCGATCTCCCGCTCCCTTCTCCCATCACTCGTGAACAAGACCTCGAAATACTTAAACTCCTCCACTTGGGGCAGGGTCTCGTCCCTGACCCGGAGTGGGCCAATGGACCATAAATTATTGGATGAGAACCTTGTTCCTTTAGCTAGAACACTGAAGATGGGTCTGGAAGGGTCTTCCAGCAAAACAATAAAAAAACAAAACAAAAAAGTGGCCAAGAAGAAGCACATTAAAGTTGTGGAATGGCCCAGCCAGAAAAAAATGTGGTGGGAGCTGAAGCTTAGAGAGTTTCTGTAAAGAGGAGTGGGCCAACATCCCTCCTTAGACGTGTACAAACCTGGTGACCAACTACAAGAAACTCTCTCTACCATTAAATATTAGAGACTGTTCATTTCTTTGGAAGTGAGCACAACTTACAAATTCAGCAGTGAATTGAATAATTACTTCCCCACTGCAGCCGTCTATACTCAGATTTAACAAATGAAGATATTGCATGGTGCTTTAAGGTGGCATTTTATTCATTGAACTGAATATCGGTCTCTCATAAAAATATATATATATTTATGTGCAGGAGTTTCTTATTCGTCTCTTCGGCTTTCTTTCATTATTATTAGATGTGCGAATGTCACTTTGCCGCACAAAAACAGAAGAACACCGCTGCCCAATTAAATTTCCGAAAAACACAGCATTCACAACACAGCAACCCTTTTCTTATTTTTTATAAAACAATATGATTTGAAAATAAATATGCTTTACTGTTTACACAGACAAAGAAAACATGTTAATAGTGAAGAAGAGACAAAGGGATCTAATAATTAGGGCTCTAAGACCGATGGCAGAAAGATGCAGATTGTTATCCAGATTTGAAAACGGTGGTAGTGTTGTAGTATTGTATACTGAGCTGCGAGCAGTAGTTTTTTATATTTGCATCTTGGGCCGTGTACAAAACAAACGTCCGCTACTTACTTAAATACTTAAATACTTACTTCACACAGATGTATCCCATTCAATCACTCATATAGACATTAACTCTTACACACACACACACACACACACACAAGTTGAAATTCTACAGAGTACCCACGCCCTTAGATGAGACGGGTTGAAAAGGAGGAGGTGTTATCAGTACAAATGATCTATTTGGGAATGTTAAAATCATTTATGATTTTTTTGTTGTTGCTTATTTTGCTTCGTAGAAACGAGAGTAGCCATCAGTGACCTTACACATGGGGAGATAGGACAGCCACAGGTACATAACACTGCATACATAAATAGACCAAATTAAATATGGGTAGACTGAATACTGAAAAATACTCTATAACATAAATTATCTAGAATGAACTATTAGAGAGAGATATTAACTATGTACAGGTTTAGAGAAGCTGTATAATCACTGGATTCTGTATTGAGTTCAACATTGAAGAAAACTACGTCGACAGTTGACAGACTCCTGAAACAATGCAAACAAAAATAATTTAAAAAGCAGTACTCTTTCGTGAGGCACAGTTTTCAAATGGAATCAATCATACAGTGGTTTTCTTGTAGGACATAGCAATACATACAAACTCTATATCGATGACCAGTATCCCTTTAAAAGTATATGGCACTTCAGAGTCTCCTCTGATCACAGACGTGACCCATGTAAGCACAGGTCAGTGCTGCAAAGTCTTCAGAGGGAAGGAAGTGATATCACGAGGAGAAAAAAGGCAAAACGTCGTCTGAGAAAGGTCCATCCATCGCTTAAAAAAAAAAAAAAGACACCCACGTCCTCTTCAGTCCTGCCTGCTGTTTTAGCAGTTAAATATATATTAGATTGAGAGGTTTCGCATGTTATGATTGAAACACAACCACAGTAGACTCGTATCCAGTGGAGTAATTGTACACAATGATCTGACGATAAGACTACACCTGCACTGCAAGCCTGCTAGAAATGCAAAACCACATAGCTCCTATTTTGCTTTTAGACGAATCATGGGCTTAGTTATTACAGTAGCAGCAACAATTCTGTATATTCTTTTTTTTCTCTCTTTAAATGTGGTCTATGTACACACAGATATACAGTGGGAGGAAATTTCAGTTCAGTCCTTCTTTTTGTTCTGTTTCGGTCCATGGGGAATGCTTTCCACAGAAAAGAAGAGCTTACAGTTCAAAGGTCAAAAAGTGCGTGCTGTGAAGTATCTCTAATATATTCCTTCATCTTGTACATCTGGTGCCCCCACTTCTCTCATCTTCTTGGCTTGTCACATCTAAACAAGAAGAAAGAGAAATGATCATAAGCGCAATAAATGTTTATAGGGAACAGCAAAATCAGCCTATTTTTAATTCTTTTGTCTTGCTCACACAAATGCAGGCAAGGTGGCATTTATTTGGAGATAACTTATCTCATAAACTCCCCTTCCAGTTCTCCATCTATGCCCTACTGTACTATAAGCTGTTCCGATTCATTCACCTCTCAGTACTATCTGGGGATCTGTCTGGCCCAGTAGGCCTACCCCAAACCCCATATGCTGTCACATCTACATAAGGGTGTGGTCCCAGCTAGTGAATTAATAATTAAGTCAATTTGCCGCTTGGTCCTGGGCAAGCAGGGATGCAGCTTTTTGAAATAATCATAGTTTAAAACAATGAAAAGGGCATTGAAACAAATTTCTGCAGACTGCAGACTTTGCCAGTTCAACATATATTTATCCAGAAACTGCAGTTCCTCAAATGACCCAAAATTCCTCACTTGAACCTTCAAATTGGTAGTACGCAAACCGGTTACTGGCATCTCAGTTGCTATAAATGCAGTCTGATTTTATGTACTGTTTTTGCATTTAAAAGACTGTAAGACTACAAGAAACAGCATACAATTTTGTATGCAAACCATGTTCCAGTGCTAGTACATTAGATTACAGTAGTTTATAGTTGTACTAGAAGCTATAGTAGTCACGCGACTGAATATGAAGAGAACCTGCAAAAGCCTCCATAGTGGAGTCTAACAGGGATGTTGTGACTAGAGCCTGTTTGCTACCGATGTCATCTGACCGAACTATATTTGGATCTTAAGTTGGTTGCATTACTATAAATTCCACACAGGTTTTCCGTTTAGTCCAACAAATGGGTGAACCACTTTGCCGATGTTACTTACTTGCAGGTCCTCTCGTTGAGCTCTAGCTGGCGTTCTTTACAGTATTCGTCTGTGTGTTTGCAGGAGCACCGGCAGGTTGCAGGGTCCTGTACAAACAAACGCTTTCTCCTCTCTGAGCACTGATCACAACACGGCTCACAAACACTGGACAGACAACACAAGGAGATGGGGAGGAAGAAGGAAAGGCAGATTATCACAGTGCACCGTTATCACCCATAAGAAAGGTCACCCTTGGGTCAACCCTTTCATATGCTCCAGTTTGCTCCTCCGAGCCACTGCCAATTTGTGCATGTGACAGTTGTATAGTATTGCTCACAGGATCCCTCAGAGCAGGCAGAAAGTCAAGCAGTAGAAATAAACCTGCTCCCTACCCCCATCCTTGCCTAGCTGATTCGACCTCTCCTGAATGAACGATATGTGTTAGACATGCAGTTAGCGAAGCTCGAGACCAGTTCATGCATCACAAAGCAATATATGGCTTTAAAGTGCGGGTCAGTGACAGCGCACTTCTCACTCTCACTCTAAACTCGTGATAAAGAAGACTCGAGGGTCTGTTTGATGCACTGTTAGGAAAGATTTCATTTTATTGAAGGAAAGCCGAGGACTAGGTTTCCCACAGAGAGACATGAAATCAAAACAAAGGCTGAAAGTCATCTGAATTACAATTCTCAGCAGGTGTGAAGCCCCAGATACTTCATTGACATCTTAATATACAAATTACAAGTGAAAATACAGACAGGAATCTCTTCACAGTATGAACACTGAAGAAACATGATCTCGTTATATTACTTTTGAATAAAATATTAGTTTTTTATGGTTTCAGACACAAAAGCAGGCAAACAAAGAAATAAAAAAAACAGTCCTTGCTAAACAATTTGCTGAAAAAAAAGCAATAGATAGCATCACTCATATCTTCACATAACATGAAAAGTACCAGCATTAAGCACAGGACAGCAAAAAAACCAAACAAAAAACTGTTTGTAAAGATGAAAAGAACAAAGTGGGGAAAGGAGACGGGTACGAGACACAGCAAAGCAGCACAGACTCAACACTGAAGACGGGACTATGATTACAACCCTGGTGATCCCAGCACAGATACCAGAACAGTATGAGCCGGTTGGCAAAGCCATGCTGGTGGATCTGAGATCAGTGTCAGTAGACAGGAGGTTCATGTTACAGCTAGCAGCTGATCTAAGATCTGTTTATTTGAACTCCTTTAAACGTGGACATTATCAATAATAAAAAGAGCTATCTGACAAGAAGCCACAGCCAATTTGAACCCTAGGTTTTTGTCGGTTTTATGATACAATGCTGTATCTCGTCTCGAACATCAGTCAACCATTGCCTCGGTTATATTACTAGGAGATTAGTTGGAGATTTTGAGGTTAATGTTTATTCCTTGCAAGTTGGTATGTGGTCTGAAGTACCCCCTAGTTATCACTCAAAATTTAACTGAAGCTACCTTCGCAAAACACATCGGCAAACAGGGCATAGTCTAATATCCTGAACATAGACTGTAGATAAAAGGTGGACACAGCCAATATGAATTACCCATTCGTTAGCAAAGACTTCTTTTTTGCCATCGCGGTTTGTTCAAACGAGCGAGGAACGGATCTGACTAAGAAGCTGGATAGCTAAAAATTCCCCTGCTGGCCAGAAGAAAGAATACAGGTTTGAAAAACTTCCACAGTGGAAGTTCCTGAAACCTAAAAACTGTGTATGTCTTTTATATACAGTCTAAGATTCTGAATATTTAGGACATGGATGACAAGACAAAGTTTGGACACCACACGGAAGCAACATGCTAATCGATAGGGCCGATAAGCAAATTAAATGGTACAAATTAAAAGGGGCAAAATAACTCCTCCCAGATTAGCTTAATTATAAGAAGCGCAACACTCAGGTGCAGGTAGGTGGAGAAGGCAGAGCTGACATACGCATCATGAATTGTATTTTCAGGGTTTTTCTTTCGTTTTCTCTTTTGGCCTTTATTCTTGCCTGTCCGGGATTTTCTGCAAGAGAGACAGGAGAACAAGGCAGAGAGATGCCTGAGAGACTGATGAGAGTGACGTGCTTAAATCTCTGAATGATAATTGCTTAAGCCAACATGAATTGATCGCAATGTTTTTGGTTTTTAAAAAAATATGTATATCATTTTATTAGCTAAGAGTTTTAATTTTTGTTACTGATTGGCTTATATGGGATTCTAACTTCACACAAGGCTCTCTGGACCCAATTAATACGATGAGATATGATGTGAAATGAATGAGCGTAGTGAGAAAGTAACTCCATCATGAGTTAAATGACCTACAAATAACGCTTTTAGAAAGCAAGACAACAACTTATATCCTCTTTCTCAAAAAACAGCCAGAGTAAAGCAGCTCACTGTGTGAATATGATTAATATCGCATATTCCGAGACTAAGTTCCTTCACTGCCCAAAACTGGGCTCAAAAGATATGTATATATGTTTAAATAATAAGTACAATGACTCTGCAGAGAGTGAAAGCATATTGTTCTTTGTAGGTTATGGTGGGTGGAAGTTTCCCAGATGATCTGAATACAAAAAAAATTGGACTTTACCAAAACCGCATCTTTTAGTCTATTCGGGCCAACTCTTTATCACTGACTCGACTTGTTACAAACTGCAGCACAATGAGAACAGGCCAGTGTGTGCTTACAAAGCATGCACCTGGTGTATAGGCTGGATTTCATATGCATTATTTATAACGAGCTGAGTCAGATATAATTCCGCTGCACAAGGTATATTTAATTATGCTGGAAACTTTTTGTTAGTTAGACGTAACAGCAAAAACATGATTACAAGTATCTATTGGTATTTATGGCTAGCATATATACAGTACATTAATTCTACTTTCTAAGTAAGAAAAAATATAAAATATTATAAATATTAGGAGGAATAAGAAATAAATAGAAGCGTTGCAATTGTATCATGCACAGAAGACGTGATACAACTGCAGTGTCAGACTCACAGTGATGTGAAAAAGAAAGTTTTAACAGGACTCTATGTAGTCCTGGTAAAAACTAAGTGCACCCCATGATACAAGAGCTTGTCGAACAATTTTTAGCAGCAATATCTTAAAGCGGTTATTTTCTGTAAGACTTTCAGTCTCACACATCGTTCTGGAGAAATTTTGGTCCACTTTTCTTCACAGCGATTCTCCAGTTCATCCATGTTTGCGGGAATTCATTTATGCACAGCTCCAATGCCCCTCCACAGGATTTCGATCAGGTTGAGGTCTGACTAGGCCATTGCAGCACCTTTCCTTTTAAAGCCATTCTGTTGGAGATTTGACTTGTTGTATGACCCAGTTAGGACCAAGCTTTGGTTGTCGGACAGATGGCCTCACACGGTCTCTAGAATACTTTGGTATATAGAGGTGTTCATGGCCGACTCAATGACTGCAAGGTGCCCAGGTCCTTTGGCTAGAAAACAAACCCAAATTATCATCCCTCTACCACTGTGGCTGATAGTCGATATAAGATGCTTTTGCCGATATGTTGTGCTTGTTTTCCCCAAATGTGGTGCTGTGCATTATGGCCAAACGTCTCCACTTTGGTCTCATCTGTCCAAAGGACATCGTTCCAGAAGTCTTGTGGTTTGTTCAGATGCAACTTTGCAGACCTAAGCCGTGCTGCCATTGTCTTTTTAGAGTGAAGATGCTTTTTCCTGGCAGCCTTCCAAACAAGCCATACATTTAACATGCTAACTGAGGCCTGTAGAGTCTGTAGTTTCTCTGAGCATTGCAGGGTCAGACCTTGGGTTGAGCTGACTCGGACGTCCACTCCTGGGAAGATTGTGGCATTGTGTTAACACACAGCTGAATGTTCCAGACCAGAAAACTGCCAAAACTTTACTTTTAAAGAGATATTAATTAATCGATTATCAATTAATTGATAATCAGCAAATGTACTCGATTAAATTATTATCAGTTAACCAAGTACATTTCATTATCAGCGCTTGGCTGCTATTTACTCTTTTAATCATTGTGGAAGCAAAAAGGGTGTACTTAGTTTTTCACAGGACCGTATAAAGTCCCGTGAAAACTTCATTTTTCACAGAGCTGTATAGTCCTGTGACCTCAGGTCATATCAAAGCACATAACCTGATGTTACTCCATTATTCAGTCACATAGGTGCTTTTTTTAAACTTATGTTCAGTGGGTGACCTTAAAAATAAAGTTGCCCTCTTTTTAGTATGACAGATGTTTTTCTTGAAGGTTTTGCTGCTGTTGGTAGTGCAGTCTGTCAAAGAATTTTAGATTTTTAGACTATTATTAGAATTGGATTCTCATTTGACTGAATCTTTCCTTATTTTACACGTCTCTTTCCACATGTGTCCACTCTGCACTTGACACCTAGCTACCTTATTGATGGGCAAACCAAATTTCATTTTATGAAAATGACTGGGAAGGAAGGCTGCAGCCATGCTAGCAGCACATTTAGGTTTAACTTTAGCACAGCAGTGCTTTGAGCTAAATGCAACATCAGCATGGTAACTTGCTCACAATGACAATGCTAACATGTTGATGTGTAGCTAGGTAAAAGGCTATTTAGCCTTGGTTTAGTGTATTAGCATGATAACATTTGCCAATTAGCACTATGCCCAGCCGCGGCTGGTGGTGGTATGTTGTTAGTTTTGCAAATACGTATTCATAATCCAAAGCGGGTGATATTGATGGCGCTTTATGAATGATTGGAAGGGATCAAATTATTTTCTGCAGACCATCACCACTCAATGGATGTGTGCAACATTCAAGACTGTCCACCCACTAGTTGTTTTTTCCCCACCTAAACATGAATGTAATAGAGAACAACTTGGGGGATAACCAAAGTCATGATTAATATTGAAACGATCACTGTTTTCTTGTACAAAATGCGCTAATAATTGTAGAGAATTTTTAGTTCAGGGAAAACTGCGGATGGACTGGCAAACTGAAAAGAATCTGTCATTGCTATCACTGTGAGCATGGCTAAAAATAACATTTTGATTCAGGGATGTATCTGGATCACAGACTGCAGAAGTCATAAATGGGGCTAACTAAGCCCCATTTAGGACTGATTGATAAATACAGCATCTAGGTCTGTGTAACAGAATGAAGCAGACGTGTTTCAAATGTAAAATCCACACAATTTCTGCAGAGACGTTGATAATTAACTAATTTCACAACCTCAACATAATGAGTCATCCTAACAGACTTTGAGACTCTTGCCTTAGAGAGGTTAGCCAACATGAATCAAAATATCAGAAACAAGAACATGAACTGTTACCCTAAAGTAACACCCCACCAAAGCCACACTCGCAAAAACAGTTAAAGCAAAGTTCAAGAAGATCACGCAGCTACCCCTTATCTATATGACAGACGACCTGACATAAAACCAAAACAACAACCCCACAATGGAAAAATATCAACGGCTACTCACAGAAAGAGGATTAAAGAGTTTAATGACCCTTAGCACACTGACTTCTGTAGTATTCAAAGGGAGGCCCTCTTAAGATAGGACTATAAACACAAAAGTTTAACAGATCTTCAAAAACACTGTTATCTATATCAGAGGAGTCAGAAACCAAAGTTGCAGAAGTCAAGTGGCATCTACACAGCAGAGACGAGGGAGACGAATGCAGATGAGATAGAAAAGGTGGGAAAGGTGTAAAGGACAGGTTTGCAAGTGCAATGAACTCATCAAGTGTCACTCATTGACCTGAGCGGGATTAGCTGGTATTCCCAATGTTTATTATCTGACAGCAGCATGTTAATTTGTGCTCACTATAGGACGATCTCATGTTGCTTGTTCACTGAGGTTTTGATGACATGTTATTGCTTTTGGCTTTTCTATCTGTGTTTTTGTCTTTCTTTTTTTATATTAAAGAAAGAAAAAAGGAGGAAGTGGGAGTGGGAAAATAACAGGCACATCATTTATGTTCAAAAGGGACTATAGTATAATTTGGGAAGGCTGAGAGTTGCAGACAAATGATTGTTTGTTGGCAAGGCAAAACCGGAAAAAGATCAAATCTCAAGTCCCTATTGTTTTCCACCCAAATCACAATCTCCATGCAGAAAGAGCGCTGTACTCACTTTTCTTTCTTTTCTGTCACTTCATTCTTTAACCTGAAAGGCAGAAACAAAACAACATGACATTAGATCACAGCATGCAACTGTATCCCGGTAAACAGATACTTATCAAGATCATCAGGGACTGGGGGCTTATTATCATCATGGGTGGAATCACATGAATCTTTTCACATCACATTGCGTCACCGTCCTTTACCAGAACCTATGATAAATCTAGTTTCTTTTCAAGTATCTGGCATCTGCAACTGGCAAGTGAATTCAATTTATTGGGAAATTTTGCAGTTCTTGGATTATATTCATTGATGGATCCACACAAAACACATACACACAACTACAAACACATTTTGACAGGTTTGCTTCACTTCCCAGCCAATAACAGTGTGGAGTTGCTGGCATATCTGGAGGCAATAGTTATTCCAAAGTCTTAGGAAACAATGTTTCCTGCAAGGTAATAGACCACTTGCCAAGTTTCTGCTTTACATAGTAGTACAGCAAGTCTGCACAGGATGGAGAACGCATGACAGTATATGTGTTTACATATACTGTACATTAGGATACAAATTCTTTACTTCAAGTAGCAACACAGTAAAACTACCCAATTACAAGCTAAACGTCTAGTTTTAATTTAAAAGTTGAGTAGTTACAAGAACAAAACTGTACTAAAGCCAACCCTATACTGGAGGATAGACCCTTTAAATACTTACACTGGGTTATAGCTAGAGTTCATACTGCCATATAGCTAAAGTGTTTTAAGCACCAGTCACAAAAACACAAAGTATAGGACTGAGCAGCTTTTTTCCAGAGGGGTCTGCCTCTCCAAACCAGGGGCATGCTGATCAGGTTTTTAGAGTAGGTATGTCTGTACCTGTAGGTTATAAATATGCTGGCAAAGCTTTCTCATTTACATATGTCTGAATTCTACTGGTCAATCACATCAAATGCAGTCAGTCCAAGTGGTGAGCATTTGCTAAAATGTAGCGTCAGCACCATCAGCGATTGTTCAGTGACAATGTAGCTTTTGATGTGCAGTCATAAACAATGACCCACTGATGTAAAAAGAGATCTAGGTGCAGATGATTCCCAGAAGGGTTGTAAACTTAACAAAACCAAAAGCTATCAACCAACCCTTTAATGTACAATGTATATATATATATATATATATATATATATATATATATATATATATATATATATATATATATCAGTTTCCCAGCGACTTAATAGCTATCAGAATCAGAATCAGAATCAGAATCAGAATGGGTTTATTGCCAGATGTTGAGGTTTACAACATTAGGAAATTGCTGCTATAAAGCAGTTCCTGTAATAGTTAAGTCATAATTTTAAAATAGAACTAAATGGATTCATAGCACCATCTAAATTTTTATAAAGGTGTCTTAAAGGTTTATAGCTTCAAGTAAATGGTGAACTAGGACGTCACTGCTGCAGACATGCAGAACTAATTCCCTGTGGATATTTTGCCCAAATTCGGAAGTTTGATGGACAAGTGGCTTCAACGTGAGATACAGTTTAAAAAAAAAAGAAGAGCTATTCAACTCGGCCTTTGGCCAATACTCATACTTGCAATGTTTGCTTTATTGTCAGGGTTTCCTGAAACGTGGGAGGATTAGTAAACCTTGACGCTCTGTCAAGGTTTACTAATTCATGACACAGAGCTCAAATCTGCCATCATAATGTCACGAGTATGGAAAACTACACATGTCCAACAAGAAACAGCAAAAAAGGTGACAAGAAAAAGTGATTATATAGTGTTTGTTGATGCTAGGCCACAAGAGGGACATCATTTGATGTTGATAATGTTACTTGTTTCACCTATTTCTGCCAGTCAAAGCAAAACAGCAAACTGACTGGATCCGTGGTAATTTCAGTCACAGTTAACCTTGTCTCTGGGCAGTCTGTGAGAGGGTCCAGAGACAACTTGTGAACCATCAAACCTAAGACAAGGCCACATCTAAATATAACACTGAATAAAAGCCTCTGAATAGAAGCCATATATACCTAGTTTCCACTGATGCAGAGCCTTTGCATACATGGCAGAAGCTGGGGTAATTTGCACAGGGAAGGGTCTGAGATGGACAGAATCTGCAGTGCACATCGTTCGAACAATAATACAGTGCTGTTTTTGCAGCACCATATTGCCCCAGTAAAATGCAAAATGTCACTTTATAACACTTATCTCACAGACCTATATCTAAACTATGGACCGAGGAGCGATCTCCTTGTCGCAATTGCAAACAATGCTTTAGAGGGCATTGTACTCGATGGAACCAAGATGAATGTAAGCAGCATTGTGAATGTCTGCTGTGATGTGTTCAAACCTGCTCGGGTCTTTTTAGAATCAGCGAAGTGAAAGAAGCAAAGATAAGATATGGATTTAGGTGATACACATCTGGTGAATGTGTCAGATGAAAACTTCAAACAATAACTTCACATGGCGTGCTTGGCCAACTTCCACTCTGCTCCACAAAGGCACGTTGATTTGCCTGCAGTGATGTTTGGCTGTGCTTTGTGTGGATGTGAGTATGTGTGTGTGTGTGTGTGTGTGTTCAGGGTTTCTTACCTACACTCGCATGCGCTGTGTTCTGTAAAACTCATGAAAATATCATTTTTTTGCCTCCTGGGATTAATTCTTTTAATCTGTAAAAGAAAGAGAAAAATAAGAAATACACGTTGGTGTGTCGTATTTCTAAATATCCAGTGTCCTTCATTGTTCCTCAAGTTAAAGTCAGGGTAGTAATATAATAGAAAAGGCAGATCCGAATGGATCCAAATGCACAGCTTTTGCATGCTACAATAGGGTTCAGTGCTCAAAGGTCACACCTAAGCAGCCTTTGAGCTATGTGCACTTGGACAGGCTGAAGGGGCTTTTTTATGCTAAGTACCATGAGGGCCCTGGGCTGGTCGGACAGACACTTGTAAAGCCTGTGCACCTTCTTAGCTTGACGTTTGGGCAAAAATAAACTGAATAAGTGTCCATATTTAGGATACAGACATATCCTTCTTTGGCATAACTGCCAAAGAAGAAAAAACAATATAAAAACACAAGTATTACTGCTCCAAATAACGTTGCTGACCTCCATTGTAACGTTATAAGTGGATGTCGGCGTGCACTGCAGCATCTCGTCGTTGCAGCAGCCGGCACAGCGTGTTAAAACGACGCATGACGGGATGAAGATGTGCTCCACCTCATCTGGATACTCCTGCAGAATTTCCACCAAAAGCTCCCGAGGTTGACACAAACTCTTGTTGTACACCTCCATCAGAGGGATCACTGGGAGACAGAGTAACAGTGCACACAGTTAGAAAATGGCAGAGGAGCCATAGTATAAGTGAGTCACTCCTGAACACACACACCTAAATGGAGATGTGAATAAAGAAAATTGGCAGGCTCACAACAAACACTATACACATAAACATGCACACACACGTTTTATGTTGTATTATTCCATCGAGTAGCGCTCGGTGTCTACCATCAAATACAGACTGGACTGACCTACTTTTACACACTTATGTAATTCCTCACTGAAATTAACAAGTACTCTTCTATGTTGTGTTTCCAACCCCTTTCACTTTTCACTTCAGGAGTGACGTTACCAACCCTCCAGCTTCACCAAAGGCCTCTCAGATAGACTCAAGAACCCCTTCATCAACACCAGCTCTTGTTTATTTGAGCTAATTAGATCCGGACTACTCTCAGCTTACCAATTAATCTGTGCAATTACTTTTAGCTTACCATTCATCGTTTAGAGAACAGTATCAACTTTTTTACCCATATTGGCTTACTTTTTCAGCTGTTCATTTGCCCATCTCACCTCTAAATCACAGTATTAACAGTTTATCTGTTACTTTATGTTAACAAACCCTATCCACATATGTGTGACCCTCAAATGTATTTACCACCCCTTCATATGTCAGTCAGCGATATCCTTCAGTCTCATTGGCAGTCTTTACCGCTATTGCCATCTACAGGTCAAACTTTTAGGTTATTATCTCAGCATCTTTCCAAATATCCATGTTAACTATAGAAGTATCCCCTAGGGTAGATGCACCCTGACTCGGAGTCACTGCTGTCTGACGTCATCACCTGCACTGAATATTCTCTGGTCTTGAATGTCACCCAATTTTTTGTATCCATATTGCCTAAAGCTGTAAACTAATAGCCTGTTGTGTGCTTTTCACCTTCAGTCTATTTCCCCCCCACACACCAACCTCCCGTCACTGAGTCTTTGCAGGAGTTCTGCTCTTGAGAAAGATGTTAGCACACAGACCAGCAATACCTCCAGAACATCACTCAGAGCATTGCTGGACCTAAAACAACCCCAGTCTGAGAACCCTCTGGGAAGCCAAACCAAACATGCTGGGCCTGAGCAACATCACGAAGTTCAGCTTCTGATTGTCCAATTTATGTTGGGCAATGCTGGGATTGTGCAAAACTAAACTTAAGGCCAAGAGGGTGACATTCCTTTCTATAAAAGACTCTGGTCTCTATAACATTTCACCAGCTTAACCTCAAACGAGGAGGAATGCTGTTCAACATGAACGTGTCCAACGGTAAGATTTAGAGATGAAACAGCTCATTTTCTTTAGCTTAAAAAAAAAAAAAAAAAAAAAAAAAAGGAGAGTCATGGTCCCGGATGACTCTCCATAGGGTCAAATGACAATTTTGTCCACTAGGAGGCAATAATTTGCCTTTAATGTCAAGGTGAAATTCAAACCAGCCCTTTGTTTTATTGGCTTTTAGCCAACCAGGGAGTCCAG
Organism: Diplotaxodon limnothrissa; assembly: GCF_057381915.1. Lineage (NCBI taxonomy): Eukaryota > Metazoa > Chordata > Actinopteri > Cichliformes > Cichlidae > Diplotaxodon > Diplotaxodon limnothrissa. The sequence goes on along the minus strand of NC_140610.1, from coordinate 7,927,571 downwards.
CACAGACTGTATTCCCACGGTGCCCTGTAGGACACCTACCGTTATGTGGACCTCTTTCTGTTTCCCTCGGTATGTGGGCACTCTGCAAGAAAAAAGAAATAAAAAAAAGCACGCCGTTAGTTACAGTAGATTGTGCAAGAACTTAGCATAACCCTCTCCATGCCCCTTACTTATCCACAGTTGTGCCAAAGACATATTTACATTATGACATCGCTGTTGAAACATGAAAACCACACAAACATGCCTCTTATCACAGGCCAACCTACACACGGTATAGACTGCAATCACATTTTAAGGGTTTAAATATTCATAAGCTTTTAACACTAATAACAATAAGGTTCTATAGAACATCAGCTGTTCATCCGAGGGGTGGCAGTTTTTCAAAATAAAACACCCGAAGATACAATTCCTTAATCAGCCTGCTCCTAGTCTAATTATAACTTATATGTATATGTGGTGAGGGAGGCCGTATATGGGCAAATGTTTGATCGGAGGCACAGCGTGTCAAACCATCTGACCTAAGTTCAGCCACATTAACGTGACCAAACTTCATAAACTTCAGGATTGGCTGTTTAGTTTCAGTTACTAGACCTTTATTGTTGTGCTGCTCCACTGCCTCCAGGCAGCACGGATTAATAACCGCTGCCATTAAAGCCGGCAAGAATTTCAGCCTGCTACTTTCCCCTCACAGGGGGGTAGCTGTCACCACACCAGTTGGGCCACAAAGGATTTTTTTTTGGCAACTTTCCATTCGTTCGTTACGCACAATGCCGTCTCGTCTTCACACACGCGCGCGCGCACAACCCTTCCCTCTCCCATTTTTTTTTCACATAGGAGCACGCGCAACTCACGCAATATCTCACCAATGTTGCATGAGATACGGCCTGTGCCGAGTGAGCCGGCATTTGGCGATAAGAAACTCTTTTCTGTTTCTTAATGAAAGGAGAAAGGAGGAGGAAAGAGGAGGAGGAGGGGGAAAAGAAAAGAAAGAAAGGAGAGGAAAAAAATGAAGAAGGTCGGTTTGTTAGCAGGCCCCACCCCCTTCTGGTGGCGTGAGAGGGTCCAACCTTGTGGGCTGAGAGACCCCAGCCCCCCCAAAAAGCGCACTATACATTAATGTATGGGTGTCAAGCTGCCAGCACCGGCTCTTAAATGATACATGCCGGCTTATAGACGAGCATTTTAGCCTTCACCCGCGTGCAGTCCAGTGTTGATTGAGAGGCCTAACTGTCATTAAGTGATCCAGTTAGTTCAATGAACACTTCACCGGACTCCAGCCTGCTAGTGCTTTTATTATGCTGGGGCTGAGATGCTCGCGAGAGGAGCTGTGTTGCCGCCGGAAACCAAAAGGAAGCAATGGGCTCTTTTGAAAGTGGTGTTACAAGAAAGTCCAATCATGTTACAGGAAAACGCGCAGCCTCCTACTGAGGTTGTATTTTTTTTCACCTTGAAACCTTTGCTCAAAGCCATACCAGCAGTTGATTAATGATTATATAAAAACGATTTACAGTGGGCACTAAAGCGCCATTACAATCCCGCCGCTAGATCGGCTGATTAATCTCGGTTTGAGGGGGATGACTAACGTTCGGTCACTACTGGAATCAAGGGTTGAATTCCAGTTTGAGAACTGGAGCCGCTTCTTGTAGCAGAAAAAGCCAGAATGCCGGTAGTGAACCTGCTCACAAGTCCTAAATCAGAATGGAGCCACTGCGCCTTTAAAGCGTAATAATATCTCCAAGGTGGTTTTTTAGAGCAGGCCTGCAGTCAGCCAACGCCAAACTTAAGATGATTTTTCTGCGTTTTAATAAAAGAAATAAACACTTAGCGTAGATTTACAGGATAAAAAAAGGCTCGCAACACCCGCCGAGTGTGTGTGGGTTATGTTTATACAACGCCACTTTTGCGTAATGGCTGTTTAAATCTCCTCAAAAAAAAAAAAAAAAAAGCCACAAAACATTTGAGCTTGTTTAAACACGAGCGGTGACCTAGCTAGAGGAAAGACAAGGACAAGCTACACATTAATGAGCAGTCCCTACATGGCTCAATAGATGTGATCTTTTTTTTTTTCTTTTAAATTTGTTCTCTGTGGGTCAGTTTGCTGTCCGGGGACACTCACCTTGACAGCTGACAGCGTCAAAAATAATAGTGTCAAACTGTCAATAAAGTTCATGGTGTTTGAAATCCAATCCAAGGGGGCAGACGATCTTTGTTTAGAAAAAAATAAAATCAGCAGGCCAAATGTGGCTTTTTGTTCTCAAGCATGAAGTTCACAAGTACGACAATATACAAGAGGACCGGCTAAAACTTCTCTGAAAGGGCAGGAGGTTGTAAAAGCAAATCCATGCTGGTCCCAAGGATACAATCCTTCGCGTGTTAACTACTTCTTCTTTTTGTCTCAACTGTTGCCAATTATTTTCAAGATATCCAGAAACACGAGAATCCAAGATGCACAACGTCTCACATTGTTCCGCAGCAGATCTTTATTTTCTTGCAAGGGAGTAGCAATCCACATTACAGAAATAATCCCATGCTTGTTGAGCCAGGCGTCTCCAAGTGTCTGTCCATTTGAAACTTGAAGCCGTGGACGAGGATGATATTCAGTGGAAAAGAAAACCGCGGTGTCAGTTTAATCGTGGCGAGAAACTTTTGTCTCTTTAGCTCTGGCTGATTTATCTTTAACCCGGTATCATCACTCGGCTCTTGTCTTAGTGCGTCCTCTTCTGTCTGTCGTATAGTGTGGAGAGATCGCGGTACGAAGGAAGTGAATGATCTGGTAGGTGTGTCCTATAGAGCTCTGCGCTAATAGGAGCCCAGAATGCCCCCACCAAAAAAGAAAAAAAGTGATCTTATACATGTGTAATATTGCATATAGGCAAATAGGCAAGATTTACAAAGGGGTTATATATAAAATAGACACATGATCAGTTTTATATCATTATATCTGCGTTGTTGTATCTGTCCTCTGTTCTACATTATGACCAATCCATCCCTTAAAATATCGTTGTAGAACTGTTATGTGACATTTCATGAAACTTCGTTTCCCCTCTTGGCCACAGCTGCCTTGAAAAATATATTTTAAAGTCGGTAAAACGCCTTCCATGTAAAAAAAAAAAAAAAAGAATATGTAAAAGTCACTTTGGAAAAACAAACAAACAAAAAACAAAAAAACAAAACAAAAAACCCTGAATGAAGCTCCTACTGTGTGCCAGGTATGCTCTCTCTGGCTCAGAATGACTCGATATCAGTTTAGAGATATGGTTGATAGCTTATATGCAACAAGTCATTTACAGCAGCTTAAACACCGCTAATCGTTTTTAAAAAATATATTTTATTTTTAGTCGATTTTTAAAAATCATTTTTAAGGCAAATACCAGACATCACGTTTTTTTTTTGCCACAACACCTGTCTATTTGTACCCCCCCCCCCCCAAATTTGTATTTCTTTTACATGTGAATAAGAAGAAAGAAAACTCTTTGGATACGACAGTCGTATCACGGGGTCGTTACAGCGCAGATCTATGTAACAAATGAACTCCTTTTTGGGGCACCTTCCGAATCGTTTACTGCGAGGGAAATACCGGTGAACGCACACCGGCGCAATAATCTTGTGAGGTTTTAATTTTGTACTGGGGCTCTAATGCGGTACCGGGGTAAGTATTTTCCAGCCTTGTGACTAGACATGAGAGGGCACCCAACTTGTCGACGTAGTAGAGCGTGTGTGGCTGGACACGTAAGCCTTGTGCGTGCGTGCTCCGGTCAACGTTTTCCGCTTGTGATCCGCTGCGACGCATATATCAGGTGCGGTCTGCATCCCTGAGCTCGGCGGAAAAGAAGTATTTGCGTCGTGACTTCCTGGACAAAATATTCTTCGATGGACGTATTTTCTGTGCAGTTTCTCGTCACCTGCCCCCCATCCTGTTGGGGGGCAGGAGGGGGAGGAGGAAAGGGGAGACAAGATGAGAATATAGTTATGGAGCCGGTGAAGCAGCCCGATGGTGACGCCCTTGTGACGTTCACAATGATGCTAAGGACAATTAAAAACAAAAACAAAAAAGCCCACAGTAAAGACAAAAAGGCTCAATCTGAGTAAGAATAACGAAGACAGCATGGCAGTTATTTAATTAAATAAAAGCCACACCTTCAAATAGTTAACAACAATGACTTATTAGCAGAAAATGGATTTTACAAGCAAAAATGGATATATTAAAGTAGCCTGCGTGGTATTTTAGAATATCCTAATAAATACACGTGGTTGAGTGAAATACTGAAGAAATGAATGATGCAAACATAGATGAAGCACATCAGTACCTCAAAAGAGGATTTGTTTAAATGTAAAGTGCCCTACAGTTAACCAGTGCTCACAGTCTGTTTTCCCCCCTCTTATTTCTATTGAACTGGAAGAAAAAAAATGTCATATTTCTCTTTTTATTTTTAAGGTCTTCCTAATCTAAGACTTGCTTTGTGTGATTTCCATGTATTCTCTCTGATTTCCTGTGCCCTCTTCTGGCCATTGCAGGAAGAGCAGTTTTGTCTACCTCCATCTCAATGACAGATTGATAGACACCTAGGAAATGGAATGAGCTGATAAGTATGTAATGACATAACCTGGCAGCTATGTTCCGGCTTCAGTTCATACCTTATCGTGCCTTTAATGGTATGAGAGAGAGAAGGGGGGGGAAAAAAAAGATCCCACAAACAATGAGACTTTACAGTGCAAAGAACTGAGGCATGATAAAGCAGAAAGCAGAGAAGCAGAGTGAATGACAGATAAGGAGAAAGACAGCTTTAAGGAGGAGAAGGCTGACATGTAATTGTAGCAGTCCTGAGAGGAGTTCCTTGGCTGGCTTCAGAGTTAAATTGAAGAATAACAGTTGGGTTCATTAGCGGTGTCACTAAGCTCCTGTTTCTGCTGACTCAGAGCGTGTGGATTCACCTGTGTGTGCTGGTGCAGTCTCTACAGTGGATACAGTTGGTCTGTGCACACTTTCTGCTGACTTGGTACAGGCATAGCTAAACACATGCACTTTTAATGAAACAGTGCTTTCCTAAAAGTACAAAAAACAGCCTCCCCTGCGTTGAACTGCACACTGACGCACATTTGCAAACGTCATCGTGTTAGCACAAAAGCAGGGTGATGCCTGTCGGCGCTGTGGGGACAGCGGCCTGGTGTAATACTCCAGCAAACACTCCATGAGCCGCGGCTTTATCAGTGATAGGACACAAGAGTAATTAGCTGTTTACAGTACAGCCAAAGTCACGTTGTTTTAAGCCGGTGAGTGTTTGGAGTTTTTCCATCCTGAGCAATCATGCCATGAGAACTGCAGTGTGAGTTCATGCAGCTGCACGAGTAGTTTTCCACACAAGTGCACGACACAGTAAAAAAAACACACACACACACACACACACACACACACACACACACACACACACACACACACAGGCTGGGTTAGAGAAGCCAGAGGTGTGCCTCTTACCTCGGTATTGCTTCATTGCTCTTTACAACCCTCTAAAATGAATCAATCTCTAATTAAGCGTTCATCTTTCAAAAATAAGAGCCGTGAAAGCAGACTACTTAGAGAGAACCAGTAGACTCACATATGTGGTATAGCAAAAAGCTCACCAGGCTTTCCGAAGGTCTTCCAAAGTTTGACCGCTTTTACACTCATTGTCAGTCCAGTCCTTGTATCCGACCACTTTTAGATGGATAATTATTATTTGTTAAGCCACCTAACAGGGACCTGTGAATCATTCAAGCATAAAAAGGCTCTTAACTTAAGGGAAGAACCGGTGTTGTGTCTTTAAATTGCTCTGAGAGATGCATCTGGAACTTCAGTTGATCCATCTGCTGTTCCCTGAAGCCTCATCAGAAATGGTCTCAATAGAAGTATGGCTATCAAGAAGCCATTTTAAAGAAAGGAAAACAGGGACGAAAGGGTGAGGCATAGCAAATTACATAAGAACTGGACTGAAGATAAGTTGTAACAGGTTTTATGGAGTGATGAAATTTGAAGGTTTTAGTTTAAATTGTCAGTTTTCAGAGGAGGTCAGTACAGAGGTAAATCAGTGTCTGCAGACAACTGCGAAACATGGTGGAGGCTCTGTCATGGTTTGGTGCTCCATTTCAGCCAGTGGTTATGAGCATCTTGGCAAAACTGAGTGAATTATGAATGCAGAAAATACAGTCAGATTTTTTATACAGCACACAATACCACCTGGAAATCATCGCAAAAGGTTCATTTTTCAGCATAGTCCAGCGAGTTGCACTTTTAATTCCCAGTTCAAACCTATAGTAGGTTAACCCTAATCCCCAATGTCCAAATATCCCCCAAAAAGCCATGGGATGGAGAGGTCCCAAGTTGATCTGATAATCTGTTGCATTCTTCTGTCTTTTTTTATTAATCACACTGTTTAAAATCATGCAAAGCACAAGAACCAGCCATGTTAGACCAGTTTAAAGTAAATAAAAAGGAGCACCACAGCAGTTTTAAGTTGAGTGTTTTTTTTTTTCATTCTGCAACGGTGTGGTATGATTGCATCATTAGTATATGATGCAATTCAACTGTTTTCACTTACACTTTTTTCAGATAAAGTTCTCCATTCAGATTTACTACAGTTCCTTTTTTTGGAAAACACAAAACAGAAGTTTGATTTGCTTGTTTCTTTAAACACACACACACACACACACACACACACACACACACACACACACACACACACACACACACACACACACACACAAATTATCGTTTTATTGTGCTTCTGAGGTTTCTTGTCACTTTGTGGTCTTTCAGTGTTTCTTAAGGAATTTCAAAGCTGCTTTTTAAGTTTTTTTTCAGTCCACTGCTTATACTTGACCATTTTTAGAGGCATGCTTTTTTATTTGTTAAGCCACTGACCTATGAATCATCCGAGCATAAAGAAGGCACCTAACTGAACCAGTTTTTTGTGTTTAAATTGGTCCTGACACAGGGAATGATAGATGCATCTAACCCTTCAGCTGAAACATCTGCTGTTCACTGAAGCCTCATCAGAAATGGTCTCAGTGGAAGGGTGACTGACAAGAAGCTATTCTTAAGGAAAGGAAACAGGGCTGAGGTGTACCAAATTACACAAGAACTGGACTGAAGATCAAACAGGTCCTGTAAGGCAGCGGTCCCCAACCCCCGGGCCATGGACCAGTACCGGTCCGTGAGTCATTTGGTACCGGGCCGTGAGTTAAGACTCGGGTGTGAAATATATGGCTTTCAGGGTTCTTAAAATCGGTTTTTAGCGTTATGTTGTTATCATTTTTTTCGTTTACTCGGTTTTCCTGGGTCTTTTCACGTGTGTTATGAATAAATCTTTTTTTCGGTACCGATACTGGTTTTATTTTGTTGTATTTATCCGTGACACCTTAAAGGCCGGTCCGTGAAAATATTGTCGGGCACAATCCGGTCCGTGGCGCAAAAAAGGTTGGAGACCACTGCCGTAAGGTGATGAATTCAATTCAATTCAATTCTTTATTTATTTGTCACATGTAGTTATAGCTGGTACAACATACAGTGAAATGTTTTTTCTGGCTAAAAAAGTACTCCCCCCGACTGTGCAAACATGCTAAAAAGGATTTTACATAAGCTAAGAAAAAAAGGAAAAGAAACAAAAGTTAAAAGTAAAAAAATATATAAAAAAACAATGTAAAAGTCCATATGTTTGTGCTTATAAATATATATCCATTCAAATATGAATATGTCATCAGTGTCTATGGAGGAGTCATGAAAGAGGTCCAACAGTCATGGTCTGTGCCCATCTGTAAAAAACGATGGAGGCTCGGTCATTGGTTTGGAGCTACATTTCAGCCAGTGATGTTTGGGATCTTGTCGAAACTGACTGAATTCTAAAACTTAGAAAAGTACCATCAGATTTTGTTTCACTTTGCTGTACCATCTGGCAACCATCAGATAGGCTTAAATTTTCAGCATGACAATGATCCCAAACACACTGCCAATGCAATAAAAGCATAGCTGGATAGAAAAACACAATGAAACACTATCAGTCATGGATTGACCTCACCCAACATTGCTGAAGCAATTTGGGATTGTCTTGACATAGAACAGAAAGAATGGCATCCAACAGCCAGAGAAGAGCTTTGAATGTCCCTCAAGAAGCCTGAAGAACTATTCCTGAAGATTATATTAAGAAATTAAAAGAAAGATTGCCTAAGAGAGTTCAAACTGCAGTGAAGAGTAAAGGTGGTCAAACCAAATATTGACTTTCAAGCCCATTAGAGTTATCTAAACTCTGTTTTCCCCCTGCATACTCTATTTCCTTGTTCAATAAATCATTGCGCCTATTTCGCATTTTCACAGCAAAATATGAAGTAATGGAAACTGGCTCAAGACTTTTGCTCATTACAGTAAAACAATTACAAAGTTTAAGGACATCCAAGTTAACAAATATAAATAAGCGGCACTGGTATGGGATGATCGGGCGATGGCTAATGATTTTGAGTGTGGCTAACAATGAACCGCACTCTTTAAATACATAAAGCAACAGAAGCTTTTCTTTACCTAAAGCCAAATGGCTGACTGCCAGGCTTTTATCACCTGTTGCTAAATTACACATTCTTCCTTTCTGTTGTCTTTCCTCCTTTCTGCCTTGCACACTCCCATTTGTTAGTAGTGAGTCTTTGCTTCTTGGCAATAAGCTCATGAGAGCTCAAGCTTCTCGTAAGGCCGTGGAAGGGAGTGATTGGCACGGCAAGGTGTGTCTGTCTGGATTATCATAGTTGACTTCTTAACCAATCTCTTATAAATTGTCCTTGAATTAACCCTTGTGCTTTCACCCGCTAATGCGCTCTGATAACATTCATCCCCCTGTGATTGAGCCGTATATGTGCGTGCACAGTTTCACATGGCTACATGGCTGACAGGAGAATGACTGCAGTACGTGCAGATGAGAGTGTCTCTCAGATTACGGTTGAGGGGATAAAAAAAAAGGAACCTTGTTAAAACTTTCAGGAACATGGAAGTGTGTAATTTAATTTGCTTTCTGTCTCTCAGAAGTGTTGCAAACATGAAACTGTTTAACAGAATTCCCCACTATGCTTCCTGCACCACGACAATTAATCTTTGTGTCTTATCAAATGTCATTCCATTTCCTGAAAGAAAACATCTGATAGCCACTTGGATGTGACACTGAACAGATGACTTCCGTCAACTCTTAAAGCGACTTTATAAGTTATTATCAGCCTGTCAGTGTCATAACTGTTAACCCTGCCCAGCTGTAAGGAGCGTGCCACACAGAGGAGGCGCACGTCCAACACCCAGCCTCCGTTCCCCTTCTCACCTTCTCCATCCTGCTCTCTTTTTCGGATAGGCAGATAAATTGAAGCTCTAAGATCAAGTGAGAGCAAAAGTTCAAGTACTTGAAGAGGCAAAAAAACCCAACCCAGCAGTTCCTAACCCTTTCCCTCTCCCACATATTCATCTGCATATGTCTAACACTTTTCTTTATCTGTTCTCCGCAGTTTATCTCTCTTGGTCAGTTCCAGTAAGGAGCTGGTTTTTGCGTTCTCTGCAGACAAGCAGTTCAAAGAGTTCATGGGCCCAATTGGTCAGTGAAGAAGAAAAATGAAAGGAAAAAGAGAAATAGGAGAGACAGAGGAGGATATAGTGTACAGGCTAGCCCTGTCAGCATTGATCATATTCGAATATGCTCGGAGCAGCGCTGAAGGAACGCATATTGAGTAAGACACGGCAGAAACACACTAATCTGCTGCTGCCCTCAGTGTATTTTCTCATCCTCGAGCTGAACTTGGCTGTGCGGACCAAGTCACTTTCTTGTTTGCTCAGTGGAAACTGAACAGAAAATGAGCAGCTCTTATGTTTTCTGGACAGTCTGAATGTTTAGTCTTTATAATTACTTCAAAAGCCCCAAATCCAACCTATTATCACATACAAAGAGGTTTACAGGCTTTTTGGAATTAAAGTTAGGTTAAAATGAACTCCTTTTGTAGAGTTTTACCCTTTTTGACATATGCAGAGGCTTATAATGACCTTGTTAAGTTAAAAGTACCAAACAATTAGAATCTAATACAAAAAACAGACACTGGAAAAACTGAACGTGATTTATTGCGAACAGAATTCAGTTAATAGGCTATTTGGACAGGAACCGCAGAGTCCAGTTGCTGGTAGTGGTGAAGATGAAGATGGAGATTTAGATGGCGCTCGGAGTGACCAGGGTGAAGCAGAGATGGGGAGGAAAGACAGAAGAGCATTGGGATTTAAAGCACTCAAAGCAGAGGCTGATTGGTTCGCAGAAGGCAGAGAAGAAAATGATTGGAGAAGAGTTATGATGTCAGAATTGAGTTTGACAGTATGCAAAAGATAAAGTGATATCAAGAATAGACTTGCAGCCTAAACTCCCATGAAAGAGGGCGGATGAGGGATAACAAATCTTCCTTATTGAACTTATGCATGAGAGTCATCAGAATTCAAATGGATTTCAAGTTCAGTGGAACACAGAAAAAGAAGTACACATTTAGTCCTACACATTTAAAAAAAAGGTCAAAGTTTCTACAAAGCATTAGCTACCTTTAAAATTAGAGTACTAAGAGATTTGAAAATGAGGTTACACAGTTTTCACAATATATGAGCCTAAACTTCAAAACCTTGACCATCCCATTCTTAATCCATAGGGTTTAATATGATGTCGGCCCAACCTTTGCAGCTATAACAGCTTCAGCTCTTCTGGAACTGCTTTCTACAAAGTTTAGAAGAAGTTTATGGGAAGTACGTTTGTGAGACACTGATTTTAGACGCAGTCTCCACTCTAATTCATCCCAAAAGGGTTTTCTCAGGACTCCATGCAGGCCAGTCAAGTTCTTCCAAACTCAATCATCCATGTCTTTATGGACCTTGCTTTGTGTACCTGTGCACAGTCATGTTGGAACAGGAAGGGGACATCCCTAAAATGTTCCCACAAAGTAAGGAGCATGAAATTGCTCCACCAAACTTTACGCTTGGCACGATGAAGTCAGACAAGTACCGTTTTCCTGGCAACTGGCAAACTCAGACTCGTGCATTGGATTGCCCGTTAGAGAGAAGATGTCTTCACTGCTCTAGGGTCCAGTGGCTGTGTGCGTTACAGCACTGAATGACTGGACTTGTTGCACAGGTGCCATCATATCACGGTACGACGCTGGAAGTCACTGAGCTCCTGAGAGTGACCCATTCTTTCGCAAACATAAAACTGAAAAAAAGTCTTGTGGGTCATTATTTTTATTATTTTTTAGGTGCCTGCAATTCTTTAGATGTCATTCTGGATTCATTTGTGACTTGAATGAGTCATTGATAGGCTCTTGAAGTAATTTTGATAGACGAGCCTCTTCTGGATAGGTTCACCACTGTTGCAAGTATTCTCCATTGGTGGATAATGGCTGTCACTGTAGTTCCATGGAGTTCCAAAGCCTTAGAAATGGCTTTTTAACCCTTTCCAGACTGACAGATCTCAATGACTTTGTTCCTCAGCTGTGCCTTTAGATTGTGACATAATCTGCTTCATTTTGTCAAACAGATCCTAGTTTGACAAAGGACCTGTCAAATGTCCTTGTCCTGTTTAATGTCCCTGTCCTAGTGTAATGATTCCTTGAATCGCTACACTAGGACGGGGGCATTAATACGCAGGGACATTTATTTTGTTTGTCTCACTTATCAGCAGGTCTGACAGGCACACTTTAACCATTGTTACTGGTTGTCTCTGTACTTTGACGCTGATGGATCATCAGTGTCAAAGTACTGAGACAGAGACCTTTGGATCAAAGGTATCAACACATCTAGCTACTCTTCTTCTTTATGACAACCTGACACTTACTTCACCCACAACGTATCTCAAACACAGCAGCTAAGTCTTTTTGAAATTTTTCCTTAAAAAGGAAAGTGGAAATGATTAATTTCCAACCAGACTGACTCAGATGATAAGTCATTTGGGGCAACTGGTCAAACTTCGCATGTACTGCTTTATCATTCATGTTTCAAGGGGAAAATATTTCGTCCAGGAAAGTAAGCAATATAAGACTATTTCCAGAGGATGAGGTAGTCAGATACTGGACTTTCACCCAGGAGGTTAGGGTTTTAGACCTTTACAAAATCTTGACTGACATATTTATGTTTTATTTTAGTTTAGTTTTCAGTTACAGTTTGTTTAGGTTTAGGCACCAAAAGTAGTTTAGGAAAATATCATGGTTTGGGTTTAAATACACCCTTTCATAACTTTAACAACATGTTAGAAGCTTAACTACTATTTTAATGGTAATCAGGACGAGTCCCACCCCATCTGATATATGACTGCTGCCTGAAGATGATCAGCAGAGGGAAAGTAAGAAAACCGGCGGCCAAGATAGGTTCATTTAAAGGTTACGTATGATGTCACAACAAGAGCAATTTTTCTTTTCAAATGTACTTAAGGATGCGGTTTATTTAAAATATTTTATATTTATAGTAGTACTGCAGTAACTTCCTCTCCAACACCCAAAATCACTCATTAGGCCCCTTTTAAAAGTATCATTTGGCGTTTTCCTGTAAACAAAGAAAAGTTAAGTTTACATTTAGTGTTACTCACCGAAGGGTTTATATAGTGTGCATATCCTGATTCTTCTTTCTTCCCCCCCCTTTTTTTTCGTCAGTGTCATCATGACACAGCCACAGAGCATCTGCATCTGCCATCACTGCCGGTATTGTGCTTTGGATCAGCTCTTGGCTCTTTAGATAGCAAATGTTCCTCTGTGTCCAAAGGTTACTTGATGACTTTACTAACGTGATGTGAAAGACACTAAAATGTTCCACAGATGCATTCGTCACTACATGCATATTCACTCACTTAACGCGCAATAGTTTTTTTTTTCCCCCATTGTAAGTGCTGACCAGAGAGTGCTATCATGGCCAAAGAAAACCAATGTTTACTGTTGGTAAGAAGCAGGAAGCGAACCTTCATCTCTGTTTGTTGAGCTAAACAAGAATAATCTCACTGTTTAACATGTCTTTAAACTACATCCATGACTTTGTCTCACTCTGTCTAAATAGTATCCTGAAGAGTGCAATTCCTCATAGAGAAAACAAAGCCAAATCTTATCCATTCCTGAATGTCAGGCTTTTAAATGAATGGTATTTGCTGTAGATTTCCCCCTCCCGAGCTTTTATCTCTTACAAGAACATCTCCCAGGTGTGTTTGGAAACTCTCAGTTTAAGTCACTTTCCTTACGCACACACTGGCTTATCTGTGTGTACCTTTCACTGTGGGCCTGCCACAACTCTCCTCATCCTGCCTGGCTGATGGCCACACAGGCATCCTCATAAGCACAAATACAAACACACACACCCATTTACTCATCCGAATGCTCCTATTCACACAAATACTGACCTGTGACCTCAGGCCGTGACCCCAGGTTAATTACTGCATTGTGAAGCAGAGCTAGATGCCCACTGATTTGAAACATACAAAAACTATATTGTCTTTAAATTTATTAGATGTTCATAGTCCCATGAATCTTGAACATGTTAGTGAGCACCACCAGCAAGTTGACATTAAAGAGGTCCTCTGAAGATAACCCATAAAAAACTTTATTCCACAGCTTTTATGGGAAAGAATGGAATAGAATTGTCCCATATTTAAGATTGTGACTCTAAAACGATATCTGCACATGACTATGCACAGTCTGTAAGCAAACCGAGAAGATTTTGTCACCAGAAACTGATTTCTGGTGACAAGATCTCTGTCAAAGGCTTGTACTGTGAGTTCTGTTGGCCAGGCATGTTTAGGCATGCATTGTCTACAAAAGATTGTATTTTGCAGAAATGCAATCTTAAAAATATCCCCTATTCTCTAATGATTTATTTATTTTTAAAAAAATCCACTGTTAATAATGACCAGTCCACAGAGCAGGAATAATTGTATCTGCTGGATAAAGCTCAGAAATATTGTTGGTTGGTCCAACAAGTTGCGTCAGCAGATTAGCTGATAAGTTCCTAGATTGGTGGTCAGTTAGCGGCAAATTCAAAGGCATACGCTGTTGAAACTCTGTTATCGCCTGGTTTACTGGGAGGCCGAAATCTCACATGCAAACACCTTAAAACCAATGCAAATAAAAGTCAAACTATTTATCAGACATTAGAGTGAAACTACATATTTGTAATAATCTTTTTAAATCCACAAAAAACACAAAGTCAAATCTAAACGTTTACACTGTAACCCTCTGGTTTGAACTAATATAAAGAAAAAATAGATAAAAAAAAAAAAAAAAAAAGTTCACGTTTGCATGAATTCGCCTTTTTTCTGAGTGTTTCGTGGCAAGCCAAGCCAGCCGTTAGGATCTTACTTCAGGTGCAGATTCCTCTCACATTGTGATACTCACAGTTATTAAATATGCCATTACTGAAACCACATGATGGCTCATGTAACGCACGCTCTGAATGAACTCATTCCATAAGTATTTACTCCCGTGACATCAAAAGAGCCATACCCATAAAATGCAACACAAGTCGACAATTGCATCATAAAAATTTTGATTCATAAAGTGGCTCTGTAAACTTCTGTGTTTTGGCGCCACACCCCAAGCACTTTTCAAACGTTTTGATGACTGTCTGCCAGTTGCGGGATTAATTTATCGTTAATGTAGGATACTCTGAGTAGCAGTTGAATTTGCTGAGACATGTTTACACTCCACTTAAAAGGTGAGGCGGAACTCCAGCGAATCAAAGGAATGGAAACAAACCCGCGAGGGAAACGAGGCAGGTAAAATACACAATCACCCAACTCCTCCCCCTGGAGAAAGCTATTCACCACATTCCTGAGCATAAGAGTGTGAAACTAAAATACACACAAATTCAATGGTCACACACATTCACATGCACACCCATATGTAGATATCTAAATGGGGAAACAATAAAAAAAACAAAAAATAATAAACAAAGGACAGACAATAAGATAATAGACGTCAATTCTTAAATATATAAACGTTTACGTGAACTGACACACCAGCTATTTCTGCACATTGTGTTGCATTGTAATGATATACCACCTCTCCCTCTTTAACAAGAGGCTGAGCCTTCAGCTGTAATCACAGCAGGAACGCATCCTGCCGTTTGGACGGTTTGTAAGGGAGTACCCTGCAATAAACAAAGAATATGTCATCAGAAAACACTTTTTTCCCCTGTCGCATGTGATGAGTCATGCTGCGTGAGTTTGTTGGTGTTGTGAAGTAACGTTCAGTCTGATTGATGTGGGAAGATACTAATATTCGGTGACTGCTGTGGTGACTCTCCAGTCATGGGAGAATTCACACACACACACAAGTGTGCGCACAAACAAGCATATGAATTTTTAAAAATGATAATTTTTTTTAAAGGGCCTTACACTGAATGTGCTAGGACTCACTTTTATGAGAGGGTTTACATGAACAGGCAACAGTGTGCGAGCACTCAGACCCAAAATACAAAACAGAGACAAAGCAAGAGGCAAATTTACATAGCTTCTCCGCGGCCTGTAGCGCTATTTATCCATTTAGATCAGGGGTCACGGGGGTCTGGAGACACATGCGGCTCTTTTGTCCATCTCCAGTAGCTCCCTGTGGTTTTGTCCAAAAAAAAAAAAAAAAAAAAAAAAAAAACAGAAAAAAGAAACCTTGATGAATATGAAAGCGATCCCTTTGCTGAACCTCAATTGTGATGGCTAATGTGGATGTTCACACAAATGGCTAGTCCCGAATCCTCCTAGCTATGACTGGATTTGTGCATTTACAACAACACGCACAAAACTTTATAGTTCCTTTTGTTTAAAAGAGAGCCCAAACTTGCTAATAGATAGTTTTCCCTTCACGTCACAATTTTCAGTGAATAAGTAGTAAAGAATTTTAGGTATTATAATTTTACAATGCCATACAATCCAAAACAGTTAATTATAATCTAAGTGGAAAGTTATAAAGTACTAAATAATCATAAATAGCTCACTGCAGAATAGTGACATGTAGGGAAAGATTTGAATTCCAGGTATTAGTGCAGCTCATTTATACTTGATAGTCTTGATCACTTCCATCAAGGTAAGATAAGAAATCATTTGTTATAAAAGGTAACAATTAATTTAAAGTCACCCTTTACTGCTTCCATCGGAATTCGGAGGTGAAGTAGCAGTGAGCGGCTGCTAATCAAATGCACTTGTTTAACTGATCATCAGAAAGTCTGAGCACTTATATCTATACTTCTGGAGAATGTAAAGTGTGTTAACACATTGATACAATATTTGCAGGAGTGGATTTTCCGGCAAATTCAGCCTCTGGAAAGTGCAGAGATACTGCAAAAAAACCCCAAGAACTACAGCTCAGTCTCTACAGGCCTCAGTTAGCATGTTAAGGTTCATGACAGTAATATTAGAAAAAAAAAGACTGAACAAATATGGGTTGTTGGGAAGGGATACCAGGAGAAAATCTCTTCTTTGTAAAAAAGAACATGGCAGCACAGCGCAGGTTTGCAAAGCTCAACATATCACAAAAGCACGGTGGTGGAAGGGTGATGATTTGGGCTTATTTTGCAGCCACAAGACCTGGGCACTACAATCTCCTCTGTCTATCAAAGTATTCTAGTATTCAAATGTGAGTCCATCTCACATTTGACTCACGTGTCAATGACTCACATGTGAAGGAATTGTGAGCCATGCTGCATGACTCAGTTTCAAGCCTCTCGACATGGGTAGATGCATGCTTCCTTCCTGACACTGATAGGGCGTATGAGTCGTTAGGACGAGAATTAATAGTAAAATATGCAAATGTGAATTTGGATTTTATTTAACTCATATTGCATGTAACTTCCTTATTTCCTTTTACGTTTACAGTAAAAGGAAAATATGATGAAAGTTGTGTAGGACAAAAACTTATTGTCTTCTGTCTTTCTGTGGGTGTAGAAGTGGAAGTCCTCCAAAAAACACTGCCAAGTTGGTCCTTGTTTCTACATGTTCATATCTGTCAGTTACCAAAAAAACAAAAAAAACAAAAAAACAAAACAAAGAAATTTGCATTTTTACCGAACTTCCTTCAAACAGCATGTCGACTGGAAATATGACATAATTAAATGTTTTTTCCTCTTACACAATGGAGGCTTCAAGGCTGAATATTCACAGTGACACTGGAGGCTCTGTGGAGATAATTTAATTTCAATTTATCTCTTCTCTAATCAGTGTTTTCCATGAACCCCCACAAACCTTTGCATTATAGAAGCTTGTTCCTTCCACAGATGACAAGTTTTAGCCTTTGACCCTGGTGGGAATAATGTACCAGTCCAGGCGTGGGTCAATGAAAGGCATGACGCTGATGATGATGCTCAAGCTGGAGGCCTTCCTTCTTCAGCATCATTTTACTGCAACATCACTGGTGATGTTAAAAGCTTCTATTTCCTGGAAATTATTGCCTTTCACCTTGACATTATTAAATTCATACAAAAAAAAAACAAAACATCCCCTTAAGACATTTTAGTAATATTGTGTTCTGTAATCTAATTAAAAACTTATTTCATTGACTAAAAGCTCGGCATTTCCCCAGAACTGAGGTACTAATAAAGATAATCTACTAAGTAATTGGTGGAAACGACATAAGCCACACAGTCAGTTACTTAAAGGCAAACAAGCTTAAGATTTAAAGTCAGAACAAACAATGGAGCCAAGAAAAGGATCCGATTTAACACTAACAGTTGGAAACGTCACATCATTATGATACAGTATTTCAACATATAGTGTGCACCAACAACAACAAAAAGTTTCGTTTTTAAGAAACCACCAATCAGTGTTTACATTTTTAATATACAAGCTGGTTATGATGGGCAGAATGTAAAATAAATTACTGTGAATATGAGTCTCTGTATGTCATCGTGGTTTGATGTGCTCCTGCATGAGGACGCCTACTGTTGCCGGCTTCTGTTGGCCTATGCTGGCAGTGGGAACGGGAATCAAGAAGCAATTCCAAATAGTAAATTTCTGATTGGTACGCTTGAAAGCTTATCAGGACCTTTTATCAGCACTTGCATGATTTTCTGCCAACTTCAAAAAGAACAAAAAAACAACACTTCTGTCAAATTCACTTCCAGACTCATACTTGAGTCATGTTCAGGTATTTTTTTCCTACTGGTTGTGTTCTGATTTCGAGAAGATAAAACAGGTGCATCAACACCGAAATCTTCCACCCTGTTTGGCTGTTGTTTCCGTGTCTGTCTGTGTGCTGACAGATGATGTGAATGCAACAGTGTCTGTATGTGAGATAAGTTTACAGGCATATACTTGAGAGGTCAGGAGTTGTCAGTCTAAATACAAGATATAAGACAGAAATAAAAATTTCTTAAATTGCCAGGTTCCAAAATAATTTTAAATATAAACCCAGACACAGGACATATTAGACTTTGGCATTATTATTGAACAAAAATGAAGCCAAAATGAGGAATCAGTGTGTGAAACGCTAAATGCACCCATGATTCAGTATCTTGTAGAACCACCTTTATCAACAGCATATTGAAGTAATGGTTTTCTGTGTAACATTATCAGTTTGTCAGCAATTTTGACTCACTCTTCTTTACAACATTGCCTCTTCTCATTGAGATTTGTGATGATTTATTCATGCACAGCTCTCTTGAGTTCCTGCCACAGCATTTCAATCAGGTTGATGTCTCGACTTTAACTGAGCCCCTGCAGCAGCTTGATTCTTTTTTTTTCTGTTGCAGATTCAATTTCGATTGAATTTTGGCCAAGCTTCAGCTGTCAGACAGATGGTCTCATATTTGATTTCAGAATACTTTGGTATACAAACGTTTGTAGAGTTCGTAGTCGTCTCAATGACTGCGAGGTGCTCAGGTCCTGTGGCTGCAACAGAAGCCAAAATCGTCACACTTCCACCACCGTGCAAGACAGCTGGTCCAAGGTGTTTGTGCTGATTTACTGCGTTTGGTTTTCCCCAGAAATCAAACACTGGTGTGGTTCTGTGCATTATGGCCAAACATATCCACTTTAGTCTCATCTGTCCAAAGGACATTGTTTCAGGTGTCTGTTTGCGCAGCTCTGCAAACCTAAACCATGCTGCCAATTTTTAAATTCTTTTAGAGAGAGAAGATCCTCGCAGCCCTTCCAAATGAACCATAATTGTCATGGCTGTGTGAAGGCAGGCAGGAAAAGGTGGATCCAAGAGCAGGACTCGCGGAGGCACAGGTGAACTCAAAAACCCTCGGCTTTATTGTGGGATTACAGATAGAACAAAGAACTAACTAAACTGGAAAGCAACTAAACTGGCAGGCAAACAGAACACACAGGGAGGTATGAGGGTACGACGCGACAGAGAGCACAGGAAAACACAGGGCTTATAGACACAGAGGAGTAATCAGGGAATGAGAAACAGAAGGAAGATACAGCTGGGAGAGATCAGGGCTAACGAGACAAGGGAGGAGTAAAACGGAACACACCGACATCGCAAATGACCATGATCCTTCAATTTAAAAATAGGAAACAAAACACACTTTACTAAGACACGGACTAGACAGAGAAACACAGACTAGACAGTATCACTAACTAATCAGAACATAGGTCATAATCTAGAAAAGCACCAAAACATAAGAAACAGAAAAAGCTGGGTCAAAATGACCCAGAACCGTGACAATAATGGTTCTGTCTTAATCTAATTGCACTGTTTTCATAAACCTTAACATTTAACATGCTAACTGAGGCCTGTAGATGTAGGACTGCAATGTCTTGAATATTTTGCAATTTCTCTGAGCATTGCACAGTCTTACCTTGTGGTTGATTTGCTGGAACGTCCACACCCTGGAAGATTAAAACATTCAAGGCAGTTGCCAGATTCGTGAATAATCTTTCTCACTGCAGAATAATGGACTTTAGATTGCTTGCAAATGGTGTTATAACCTTTCCCAGACTGACAAGCAGCAACATTTGCTTCTCTAAGATCATTGCTGCTGTCTTTCCTCCTTGTGTTCAAACACACCACAATGCTCCAGAACAGCAAACAACCCAAACTCCTGCTTTTTATGGAGGTGTTCACACTTGCTGATCAACAGTCAATCAGTTGCATTTGCTTAGAAGCAGCTGGCTGCCCTCTTTATTCATGGAGAAGCAGTAAGGGTGTGCTCAGTTTTTTACACACTGTTTCTCCATTTTTGGCTTAGTTTTTGCAGAATAAATACTGACATTATGCAATACTTCATGTTTTGTTGTTCATCTGAGGTTGTACTTAAATAACTTTTTCAACTTCTAAGGAGTGGGTGGTTTTTCAAGTGATAGATAAATCTTAGTGGGAAAGAAGATGTTGGTTCTTGTTTACAGGGCTGTTTTATGTCTGATGGCATAGATATCATACACACTACAGAGGTTTCTTGCAACCTGGAAGTATTTATAATAATCAGTAATCTCACTGATGAAATTACCCTACAATAACTGCACATTTCCAAGCTCCAGCTCAGTTATTATCAAAGACAGTTGACATAACAAAGCTCTGCTTGAATACACTCAGTTATACTGTGCAAAATTACAGGATGTATTTAGTCTTTCTTTAACACACAGTTGCAGAAAAAGAAACTTGTAGATAAAAAGGAGGGAGAGAAGTAGGTAAAATGGAATTGCGGGAAAAGATACAATTGGTTAAGGATTCCTGTAAAATGTGTAGAGGGCTCGGCTAACTGATAGTAAAACTGATACTTTACTTGTGACTGCTTGCTTGTCTCATCATGGTAAAATGTGGTACTGGTGATACCCCAGGTAGCCAGAACTACCATAAAGGCAGTTTTAAGTACTTATAAGTCTGTGGTTAAATTTTCTTCTATGCATACAGCCATTAACCTATCCAAGTAAAAACATTAAGACGGATTCAGTGACATTAACACTGATTTTATTAGAAAAAATATACCTTGTATCACATTTAGGTACAAGGTTAGAGCTGGGCACGTACACACTATGTTAAAGAAAGTATAAAATACAAATACATTTCCAAAATACAAGTATATTAACACAAGACCATATATGCAAATTCTAAAACCATGCATTCCTGCTGCACCAACAAAACCCAAACGTGTTGTGCATTTATGGGGTGGCTGTAGCTCAGGTGGCAGAGCAGGTCAGCCACTAATCAGAAGGCCGGTGGTTCGATCCCAGGCTGCATCCTGGCTGCATGCCAAATATCCTTGGGCAAGATACTAACCCCATGTTTGCCTACTGGTGGTGGTCAGAGGGCCCGGTGGCGCCAGTGTCCGGCAGCCTCGCCTCTGTCAGTGCGCTACAATGTAGCTTGCTATCGCCTGTGTGTGAATGGGTGAATGACTGAATGTAGTGTAAAGCGCTTTGGGGTCCTATGGACTAGAAAAGCGCTATACAAATGCAGGCCATCTATGAATACACATATGTTCATCCTTTTTAAAAACAGGGACGAATACATATGTCGAATGAATGAACGAACGAATGAACGAACATTAATTTGATTAATTTGTTTTGATTAATGTTTGGATAATGCCCCAGTCCCACATTTGTTTCCCATTTAAATTTTTTGTAACTTGTGTAAATTATTTGTAACTTCCCATATTATACTGCAGTATATATACTAAGCTTCCTGTACTGCTGGTGTGTGTGTGTGTGTGTGTGAGAGAGAGATCATTGAAAATGTTGGTAGCAGCCACATTAGCAGGTCTAAAAGAAGATTTTTGTCAACTCAAAATGCCGCCACGAAACTTCACATATGTGTATTTTGACTTTAAAAGATGGGTGTTGTCTCAGCTGATGCGACTGTGAGCCCATCATAACATGATCTCCAGACTGAATTTGCTAATGTTGTGACTTAACTTCAAATTGGCTGTAACGCCATGACCATAGCAGAAGCGGCCCATGCGTAATTTAGTACTTGTCAAGCCAGCATAAATAAACACAATTTTTTAGAAGCAAAGTTCTCAGCAACAGCCTCAAAGGCTGTCAACAGAACAATGTGATCCCTCTCTGTCTTCCCACTAGTGAACAAACACTCAGTTCAATCTTTTTGGGCAACTGGATAAACCGAAAGCAGCTGCAACTGTTTTTACATCTGTCCAACGCTGCTCCCCACCAACTCTGTCACTGAAGAGCTACTCCAATGCATACTTTAGGTTAAAATTACCACTACTTTTCAGATATATATTGAATTACTTGGAGTTAAGGGGAAGCAAACAGTGCCAGCATATTTTGGGTTAGGAGGAGGTGGAGGTGGTAGGTGTGCATGTCGTGTGCTGCTCATGGCTGCTTCAGCAGAGCAGATGCCTGCTGAGAGAGGAGACTGAAGAAACATGATCAACACTCACACCTGCTCTGATGGCCAGACCCTGAGGATGAAATATTGCTAAGGTTTCAGTTTTTCCCGAGAAGACTAAAAAAAGGGCCAAAGTGAATATTTAGTTTTCCACTGTCTGTTCTTCGGCCTCAGTTAATTTAGGATGATCACTGCCTTAGGTGTTTCTGTCCAGACGTTTCCAAATAAACAGCAAAATTCTAAAGAACTTATTTAAAATTGGCCATTAGTCTCCGAGTGCCAGTAAGCCTGAACAGGCCTCTTCTTGGGAAACTTTGTAAATATGTGACCATCATTTCTGTGACCATGCTTTCCTAATTATGATCAAATCCATGCAAGTTTACCACGAAACTTGTTTCCTCTCAAACATCGTTGATCAGACTAAGAACAGTGCCGACTTTAATCTACAGAAAACATTCCTGGAGAGAATATATATCCATACAGTTTGGACAGAGTACCTGTGATTGAAAGCAGAGGAACTTTGCAGTGTGTGCAGGCACAAATGTGTGTGTGTGTGTGTATCCCCTTTAGTTGACTAAATTGCCTTGTGTCTGTTAGTTCTGCATGCCTCACTCTGACTGGATTCACAGACTGGTAGTGAAACCCAACACTCACACAGGGGAGAAAAGCCTTTCCCAAAAGTCTGGCTTGATTTCTTTACGAGGTGCAGTGTCACACTAGGTGGGCCAGCACACAGGGGAGTCTGCAAAAACCTGACACTGAACACGCCAAAACGAGCCCGCGCCACTTAAATTTACTCGAAGAAATTAAGATGCTATGTTTTCACAGAGCAGGATGCCCTGGTTTTAATACGGGGAGGATGTAAATCAAAGAGAGAGAAAAGAGCAGAGGGGGCAAAAGTGGAGTGGATCAGAAAAGCTGACCTCTGCTCATGAGCGAAGGTTATTTATGTGAGCAAGGTGAAAGACCAGGCCAGGGTTATAGCAAGGCTGATTTCTGGTGTTGACAAGAAACTTTGACATTTTGCGTAAAACTAGATTTTGCTAATGACTCAGAGACAGAGTATTTCAGAAGGCTGTTCCTCCCCAAGTGTATCATTAGCTGCTCCATTGACGTGCTGAACCTGAGTAATGACGCAGGATATGGAACTTCACTATTGCAACAGGAGAACCACTTTAACACAGCACTTTGTGAACATGACATCTTGTTAGTGACATATTTTCCTCAAATTTTAAATCCCTTTTTCACATATCTGTAGTTCATTTTCTCATTACTCATTTCTTTCTCTCCATCATTTTCCTGCCCCGCCTAGCTTTTCAGTTTCAATTACAGTCTTTACAACCAACATTGGCGCTGTCCACACTCCGTCTACACGCCCGTGTTTTCTTTTTATATCCTTTAAAATACCTAAATGTCCTCAGTTTGTTCATCTGGCTGCCAGACATGAAACAATATATGAACTCATTTTCTCTCTCAGCCCTCCTCTGCTTTGTCCTTGTGCTCCCGAGGCAGCGGCTATAAATCTCAACGGGCCACTAAGTGTCTTATCTGCTGTGCGTATTGGCTGTCTCTGGTTTGCCCAGGCAGAGTTTTAATGAGGACACCGACACCCTTGTTGCCTTTGTGTGGTCTGCTTGGAGTCTTAACAATATGACGCTGCATTCTATAAACCAAGGGAGGCCAGTGTGATCACCATGTTTGCAGAGGAAGCAGAGAAGATGCTAACTGGCTTGTGATCAGAGTCTGATAATTGCACAGAAACAAGCGAACCCGTTCTCATTACAAAGTTGGAAAAAGGAAAAAGTAATTTCCTGTATATGAAGTCACTGAGCCTGTGATGCAAACTGTCTGGAACGTGGTTTAAAGAGAGGTGAATTCAGTGGTTTAGGTCAGCTGATGTAAATACCTTTTCCCCCCCCCGTCACAGCTGACAGAGGGCCAACACCAATAGACAGAAGAGACGGCTTTCAGATGTAGAAGAAGCGTGGGCTCCAAACGCGTTTATGCAGAGAGGGTGAGAATTTATGACTCAAAATGTGGTTTTGTAAAAGCATATGATTTTGAATTACATCATCAGCTTTAGAAACAAACCAGTGTGAAATGTGTTCGTTCAAGTTTAGTCCCTGTGTGTTAGTGGAAGTGGTTGAATTCATTCACGTCGAGGAAAAACAAGTCCTCGGGTATGCAGGGTGGTGCAGTAATGCAAGAGGGTACAGCGTTTTACAGCAAATTAAATGCAATTTGTAGCACAGTCATTACATTCCTTGAAACCACTGATGCCAGCAGCCTTGATCTGTTATAAACTTTGTTATATTTTTCATTTTCACACTCTATTCAAAAAACTGTTTTTCCAACAGTAGTTCTTACCTTGGTCATGGATCTGCCAATTGACTAAGATGTTTCAGAAGCATTTTTGATTGAATCCTTTTATCAAGTTATATGCAAAAGCATCCTACATGGTTCACATTTCTGGAGGCTCAGCAGAGGAAAAAAGAGGACAGCAGTTGCATTGAATTTTTTAGTTACAAGTAGTTGCAATGACCATTTTCAACATCAAGGTGATTGCACAGATCACCTGGTAGGAGGCAACCTGTCTCCAAACAATCGTGGTACTCACAGAAATCGCTTTCAATTCAATTCAATTCAATTTTATTTATATAGCGCCAAATCACAACATAAGTCGCCTCAAGGCGCTTCATAGATACAGAGAAAAACCCAACAATCATATGACCCCCTATGAGCAAGCACTTTGGCAACAGTGGGAAGGAAAAACTCCCTTTTAACAGGAAGAAACCTCCGGCAGAACCAGGCTCAGGGAGGGGCGGCCATCTGCTGCGACCGGTTGGGGTGAGAGAAGGAAGACAGGATAAAAGACATGCTGTGAAAGAGAGACAGAGAATAATAACAGATATGGTTCAATGCAGAGAGGTCTGTTAATACATAGTGAGCGAGAAAGGTGACTGGAAAGGAAAAACTCAATGCGTCATGGGAATCCCCCGGCAGCCAATGTCTATTGCAGCATAACTAAGGGAGGATTCAGGGTCACCTGGTCCAGCCCTAACTATATGCTTTCAGACAGACCTGCGAAAGTGTGAAAATAACTGGCAGCTAATTTATAAAAGTAGACAGATTGCCAACATGTTGCAATCCATCTCAGTAAGTCTGCACCAATGACTGCAGTTTGTCTACGATGTGTCTCTTTGCAGTAGGGGGACTTGATTCAACTGGTTGCATTTTGGGTGCATTCCTGTTAAATGTCCATCCTGCACTAATTATTTCATAATTTCTGGAGGTGTTTCTGAATTTTTAAGTGTGAGTGTAAGTTCATGTGAATTTCTGTGCATGTAGAGGCAAAACATTTGTGAGTTTTGTTGATTTATCACAGTTAATCACCAACTTTGACCTCATCCAAACCTCATACATACTGATAGCAGACTGATTCCATCTTATTACAGTTTTATCGCCTTCTTGATGCACCAACTTTGCCAAGTGCAAGTAGTTGCAGGCCTGGTCCCTGTTGTAGAAGCAACCATCCCATTTCTTGTGCTGCTTACTTTACAACGAGGAACTGGAAACACAGATGCTGTCAGTAGTGATATCTGCTCATAGTATCTTTTGCCAGCTCCGAGCACTGCTTCAGGTGTTTGTGATGCTTGAAGACACGTCTCAGAAAGAGGACGACTGAAGCATGACTGATTGGATTTGCACTAACCCACAGCTGCCCTGGTAATTGTAGTGATGCATGAGTTTGATGATGAGTAGATGCAAAGTAAACTTCAAACTGGCAGGAATGCTATGAATTGTAGGAGCTTGTTTTGGCCTTATGGTCAATACTGTCTTCTGTTTTTATGAGGGTACCTTTGTCATATGCGGAAATCCTGCTTAATTGCCCATTGATCTCGGCTGTATCTAGTACAAATGGAATTTCGTGTTCGCAGTGTTGTGTCAATAAGGTATGTGGAAAAATAAGAATAACTAAGACTCTCCCTGTGTCGAGTTCTGCTGGCGCCACTGACTTTGTGTGTGTGTGTGTGTGCGTGTGTGTGTGTGCATTTAATTAATGCATGCACTATTGATTTAAGTCCTGCCACTTGCTCATGTCTGTACTGGTCAATACTTTAAAACTTTCAGTGCTTATAAGATGTCTTTCTGATCAGGAGTTAGTTGTTAGAGTTAATAGAAATTTCTTGTCAGTGGAGTGATTTGAAACAGTTTTTCAGCACAGATGAAGAAACTGAAGGTAGATGACCAACACTGGCAAAAACATGGGGAACACACTTTCCTTCTGCTCCAGTGTTGAGTAATTACCTGTTTTGTTTGCGTGTTTTGTGTTCCAGCTTACGTACTTGCAGGGTACAGCTACATCTGGAAGGTGTTTGAAACCATAACATATATGTGTTTGCAGCACTATCCTCCATTGACGTAAGAATGCATATTCAATCTTGGCCGGGAGGTAAACACAAGCGCCTTAAGCTTCTCACAAATGTGGTCATCATGTGCTAAGAGGCAATTAAAATTCTTATTTACTAGCCTGTTAAATTCATTCATACATTCGGATGATGAGAAGCTGTATGCCGAAGAACCCACAGGTTGGAATAAGTGTCTTTTACTTAAAGGCTGTGAACACTAAATAGTGGTAACCTTGAAAGAAAACATGCAGGCATGAATTCATAGTCAAAACATAAGATCAGTGTTACGTAAAACAAAATAGGAAAAAAACCCATACACATAATTTTGTCTCCGTTACAGATTAGAAATGAACAAGTATTATTTTTTTGACTGCATTAACTGTTGAGACGTTATACACCTCAGCAGTTAATGCAGTACAATTATTCAGAGGTTTTGATGTAGTTAGGCAAATTGATGGAAACACAACAAAAAAAAAAGCTAATTTTTAATAATTTGTTGACAATCCCTTCAAGGGGAATGGCTGCGTGATGTCTCGAGCCCACAGACCAAACAATTCCTTTCAAACAAACAGCACACAACAATTCCTCCTTTGTGATGCTTTGTCAGGTCTGTGCCGCAGCTTCAGTTGTTGCTTGTTTGTGGTTCTTTGTGCTTTTAGCTTTGTTGACTTGATCGCTGCACAACATTTCACTTCAGTTGCGTAATTTCACATGAACTTTGCTGCGCTTAAATGAGCAGACAGTAGGACACGGGGATCTTCAAAAAGAGCTACCTCTGTCTCCAGCCATGTCACTTTTTAACATGAGTGATCAGATGCCAATGGAAAGCATGCACGCCCATGCATCACGCCGTCTCTGCTGTCCTTTCATTCTGTTACATGTTGATTATTACTTTGACCCGTCCAAAGTGTGCTTTTCCTGAGCTGGTCTGACTTTCTTGGATGTTCTTGGATGTCTAATGTGACCTTTTTGTGCTCAAGGCTGACAAATTGTTTGCACCTTGTGGTGAATCCTCTGTGCTTGCTCCTTTGAAGTCGTCTCTTTAAAGTAAACTTGGACAATTATATCCCTACCTCCTGGAAAGTGTTCTGCACTTGGCTGGATATTGCAAAGGGCCTTGTCTTTACCATGACAAATTATCCTATGATCATTCACCGCTGCTGTCTTCAGTGGATGTCTGAGTTCACAAAGGTTCTTTTTGTTTCTCAGAATGAAACAAACTCTTGACTGGGTGCTTCCTAATGTTCTCATTATCTCCGATTGCGATTTGTTGTTGTACATTTTAAGGTTTCACTTGTATAAAGAGCATGTTGTGGGTTCACAGCCACAGCTAAATGCAAAGGGCAGAGTAGGATCTTGGAAAGATTCCACCTTTTTACTTCTTTAATTGGACAAAGAGTTGTCTAATTACATTTCATTCATTTAAATACCCTCTAACTAAAGGTGAGAGTCTGGAAATTAAGTTCAACAACTAAAATAACCCAAATTATAGTACTACATGAGTCTAACTAGCCTCTTTTTTGTGAGATACAAATCCCTGATAAAATGTTGTAGTTGTACACCAACGATCCTTTTCAGTATCAACTTCCCAAGTTATTTCCGACTGAAACTGGAGCTCACTGTACCGTGGATGCTGCCGAGGCTTTTCGTTGAAAGCTAATACTTTAGCTTCTTTGAAAGGACAAGTATTCAACACATGGCTGAGGACACAGCAGGAGAAAGGACTGCTTTCTGACCCTGCGCTACTTTGACCTCACGATGACCTCCACTGAAGTAAGGAAGAGATCCCCTTCACTGATCTCTGTCAAATAAAACACTGACCACTAATATATCAGTCAGCATTCGTCAGCCGTAATGGCGGTCCATCCTCAAATGCTCTATTAAAGACAGGTAGGGCACATATTGTTAAGCTTTTTAAATGTTTACTAATTAGGGCCAGCAGGATGATCTGGTCCTCATTCAGACACTTTGTGGCTCAGTTTTATTAAAACAAAACACCCTGTGGCTTAGCAATTTCCACCCCCATTGGATTAAAAACACTTCCCTCTGTGATTAGATCTTCCTGCCACGGAAAAAGAAAACACATTTTGCCCAGGTAAACAATGCAGACAGAAATAGAGGTAATCTTGGCCTCAGACCTCAAATATTCAATCAAACCATCCATGGTTTAGGAAGTACTCATGCACAGCCTGATCAGCTTGGCGGATGCTCGTCCCTCTCCTGAGGAAGTTCACCACAGCAGGATGTTAACTCTACCACCTACTGCACATCCACACTTAGAAAAACACATGTTTGGCACCACTGTGGTAAACATCTAAGATAAGCAACAAAAGTTTCTCTCTTCTTGACCTCAAACATAACTACGCAAGTGTGTGCGAAATGCCAGGCGATCTTTTCACTCAATAAACAGCCAACCACAGTGAGAAAACCACTGGTTTACTGGTTATCTACGAGAAAACCAAAGCCAGTACAGATGATCCGGTAATTTCTAAATATACCCGATAAGCTACTCTGTCAGGATACCTGTGCTAATATGCTATATGCATTCACAGATTTCCAGACTAATAGACAGGCGTGCCTATACGATAGTGAAAGTGATAAATATCTGTTAGTGAGAAAGATGAGTCAGAGCTTGTAGTAACTGAGCGCTTCAGTGGTATATTGCAATGGTTACTTAGAAATTCACAGTAGAAACAGGGAATGGCACAGGAGTTTCCTTATAACTGTATGTAACTGATTTCCATTGCATGGTGAAGTTCTCAGGTTTGAGACCAAGATGAAAGGCAAACCCAATCTGTGAGACAAACTAGAGTGATCCTGGTCCAAAACCTGGATAAGTGGAAGGGTTACGTCACGAAGGGCATCCGGCGTAAAATCTTTGCCAAATCAACATGTGGATCCATCCACTGTGGTGACCCATTGGGAACATGGGAGCAGGCAAAAGCACATTCTGCAACACTTATATTGTAATGTAAAGACCCAATAATAAACCCTTGTATGCAAGCGTGTGGCAAAGGGGGGGGGGGACTTGCTCTTAATGGAAAGAGACCTCTGGCAGAACCAGGTCGGGAAAGGTAGCCATGTGCTGTTTTAAATGTTAAAGGGAGGTGGATTTTCTATGAAAGCATAACTCAGGACAAGAAATCCCCTCTTAACTCGGGTATGGCGATAATAATCAAACATGCCCAACGATTAAGTTTTATAGTGAAATTCTTGTTAACTGTATAACGATTTAGGTAGCATAAAGGATAAATTACATTAAAATGAGACATTTTTAAATGTTTTTTTGGTCAGAAGAGGCAAAAAAAAAAAAGGAAAGGGAAGGGAAAAACTTACAAGGCTGTTAGAGAGTGTGTGTGAATGTGTGGTTTTGCTTGCCTGCACCTCTAAACAGACTTGCTGGGGCCAGGTAAGGTAGTGAAGCACAGTTGTTGACACACAAGTCTGTGCTTTTTGTCACCTGGAGAAAGGCTGCATGCTAAAACTTGTATGCGATGCAGACAGATGACAGCCTTGACAACATTGCAAGAACATGGCCTGAGAATTTTTGCTCTGTGCTGCGGTGAAGTGGGCCTCAAGAGACAGATTTCTTGATTAGTTTTCTTTCTCAGGCTCTAACTCCTGCTATTTTTTCCCAGCAGTAAGACAACAACATTTATATTTTGAATTGTACAGTCAAATTCTTGAGGTCTGTCTCTCTCCCCCCTACTTTAAATGTCCTCTTGGCAGTCTGTGCCTTTTTAAATGCGCACAGCCCTGCAGAAAGAAAGGCGATTTGAAAGAAATATAGTGCAGTTAGAGTAAATTTTACTTATCGATGTGCAGCGTACCTGCAGCCTTGTTTCTGTACACAGACAAATAGCAGCAGAAGGGTCTTCTGAAGGGAGGAAATGTCTAATTATGTTGACTTTGACAACATGCCAGTTTCACTATCATAAAGGCGAGGTGCGCTCAAACAAAAAGGCCAGCAGAAAAGCTCTGAGAACAAACTAACATTGCTCTCTCGCTCTCTCTGGCTCTTTCTCTTGCTCTCCCACCTTGCTGCTTTTCCAGAAAGTCAATATTGACCTTCAGTCATAAAGCAGGGTCTCAGATCTTATGTAATTTACTGCGTACAGTAAAATCCAGAGATGTGAGGGAGAGAGCCCACGAGAGCAAGCAGACACACAAGGGGGTTATGTAGAAAGATTGCTCTTGGTTGTATTATGTTTCAGAAGAAAAAAGACTTACAACATGGAAAAGATGTGAGGGGAGTGAAAAGGGAAGGCAATAGACGAGGATGATGAAACAACATAGAGGGGCCTGAAGGATGTGTTTAAGGCTGGTAGGTAAGGGGATTTAGTGGTGGGGATGGACAAAAGAAAGGCAAAAATCTTGGAAGTGGTGCTGGAGGGCAGTGAAGGGGAAGAAAGAGGCCAGACAGGAGGGGTGAGAAGAGGCTCAGGGTGGCAGTGAAGGCTACTGAAGCTCTGCAGGAGTTTGGGAACCAGTGAACCTTGCTCTACCCTCCCACCTCTTCTCTTCTCAGGCCCCTCTCCATCAATGTGAGGAAAGCCTCCTGTCGTGCTGGCAATATGTTTCCCATGAGCTTTAACATGTGGCCCATTAACCCTTCTCTGGAACATCTCATGCTGTTATTCTTACGTGTTTGGTGGAAGCTTTATGGAAAATAAAATAATATTTTGCTGAAAACACGATGACATCTCAGTGACCACAAAGATGGAGATGAACCGGCAAGGGGTGGGGGGACAGGGGGATGATGAGGCAGTTTAATGACGATAATGGTGATATGATCACGAGGAACTCCAATGTCAGCAGTCTCTTTCACAAATTGTCATAGACACCATTATGTCACTTACTGCTCTGTGAAGATATGGGTCAGCATTTTGGCCTCTACCATGTTAATACTTAAAGTTTATACTTTAAGTTTATAGTTAATCCTCATTGGACCAACATATCTGTAGCTTGAAAACGAGTCAATAGATACTGCGAATTAGAAAATGTTGTTGATGTTACACCACTCCAGGACAACTTGGTGTAAACAGCAGAACCGAGTTTATTTGGGTACTTCAGAACCGTGGCTTTCACATACAGAGCCCAAAAATACACTCTTCTTCTTTTCCTTTTTCGAACATAGTTTTTTCTTTTTTCGTGACTGCCCCCTACTGGTGGAAAAACATGTAGCAGCCAAAAATCCAAACATATAGTTGAATAACACAAATACCAACAGATTTATGCAATGTTTTGGACATATTTTAGCTTTACACTTTACCAAGTGCTACATTCCTCCCCTGCTAAATAAATGTTGTCCCAACATTGAGGAAACATGACAATAAGAAACAAAAATAAACAACTATACTTCTCTTTTCCTTGTGACAACGTAGAGATGGCGTAAGTCGGAATAGGATTTAGCAGTGCTTTAAGATCACTTTCATGATGCACTATTGGACCTCAGGTGACAGAATCACATGTTACTCTCTTACCAGATAAGCATCGGCTTATAACAATGCTGAGTTGTTTCCAACAGTCCACATACAATTATTACCCTCTAAGACATTACTATCACTTTATCACGTGCTCCGGAGCTTATCAACTTAGATAGTAACCATTTAATCACAATTAACCTCATCAAACATAACGATCCAATGTCTTACGCTACCATCCCAAAAGTATCAAATACTTGTGTCACCATATTGGTAAGGCCTTGTAAGTCCCCATACATTTTTGAAAAGTAACATCATTTAAATTCAAAAAAACTCTTTCACAGTTCAATAATAACTAACTGGCACATAAGCTGCATAGTAAGGCATCTGTAGAGCTGCCCAAGGTACTCCAAACTGGTCATAGAATGGCGGTGCTGCTGCACTGGCATACAATGGGTTAACACTGTGACCAATTGCTCTTTGAACTGGTTGGCCAAACGCATCATAAGTCAATATTTTCCGTGGACATCTCTCCCTCTGAGATCTTCTCGGCTGCGGTTCCGACAGTTCTGGGTTCATTTCACTGGGCTGACCTGGCGAAGCAACAGTGTCTGATGATGCTGAGGTGTCATGTTCAGCGTTACCTTGTCCATTCACCATTTCTACTTGAAACTCTTCAGCATCCACTCTAAGCTCCGTGCTCTTTCGCTGAAGGTCCTGGTCCAGTTCAGTAGCAGGTGCAGACACCATTAAATCCCCTTGAGGCTGACAGTGGTGGTGCCTCACTCTCTGAGACCAATACTGTTCTTCATCATCTGAGCTCTCTATATGGTTCGATGCGTCTTGTAGGTCTCTTTGTTTTTGTGTCTGTGTAGTGTGGCTTCGTTCAGTTCTTGTTATTGTGGGAAGCGGTAATGCATTACAGGGCATTAACATGTTGCGGTGGAGGATACGGCCTCGCCCAGCACCACGCTCCGGCTTAACCTCATAAACAGGGCTGTTTTCCCCCTTTTGAGAGATCACTATGTGAACTTGATCCTCCCAATAGGAGCGTAACTTTCCCGGGCCTCCCCTCTCTGACATGTTCCTGACAAGTACCCTGTCCCCAGGTGAGAGTACAGCACTTTGTCTCTTCAGGTCATAATGTGATTTCCCTCTTGCCAGAGTCTTTTTAATGTTTCTGGATGCAATGTCATATGCTTCTTTCATTTGTTGTTGCCATTTGTGAGCATAATCCTCATATGATTTGCATTTGTTCGTCTCACTCAGTCCAAAAATTACATCAATAGGGAGACGTGGATGTCTACCAAAGAGTAAATAAAAGGGCGAGTACCCTGTCGAGTCACTAGTTGTGCAATTATAGGCATGCACAACTTTGTTTACATAGTCACTCCAGTTTCCTTTCTTTTCCTCATCCAGGGTCCGGAGCATTGACAGCAAGGTGCGATTAAACCTTTCCACTGGGTTCCCCTGTGGATGGTAGGGTGTGGTCTTTGAATTGGCTATTCCTGTGTACTTCTGCAGCTGTTTGAATAAATGGTTTTCAAATTCTCTGCCTTGATCGTGATGTAATTTACCAGGAAAACCAAATTTCAAGGAAAAGTCATTAAAAATTTTGTCTGCTGCTGTTTTGCCAGATTTGTTGCGTGTAGGGTAGGCTTGAGCAAACTTGGTGAAGTTGTCCTGTAACACTAAAATATACTCATACCCTCCCCTGCTCTTTTCGAGATGGACATAGTCTATTGAAACCATTTCAAAGGGTGCAGTAGCCGGCACGTGACACATGGGGGCCCTACACTGAACTGTAGGTTTTTTCTGAATATTACATTTGCACACCTGTGTGATGAAAAACTCAATATCTTTGTACATATTCGGCCAATAAAACCTACTCCTTGCCAAATTCATCACACGGTCCACCCCCAAGTGACCCATTTCGCAGTGAAGGTGTTTGTACACCAGTTCTTTGTGCGATTCCGGAATCACAATCTGAGTGTAAGTCACAGTCTTTCGTATCAGCAACCCGTCATCTGAGATAAACAGCTTTTTCCACTCGTGTAGTAGCTGTTTTCCTGTAGGGGTTTTGAGCGCTGATGTCTTGTCAAGACTCGCACCAGTACTCTTTAAGTTAAGAACATAAGCTATGGCAGGGTCCTGCTTTTGAGCTTGCAATAGCTCCTGCGTTGTGATCCTCACATCTGGCAGATTTTCTGTAAGTATTTTGTTTACTTCTGGATTGCATGTTATGGCTGATATCCAATCCAGTTGTTTGTCTTCCTGTGTTTCAATGGCATTCAGTACTGCGCTTAACACTTCAGGCGAACACAGCTCAGTACATTCTGACATGTATGAATCCATACTAGAAGGTGTTCTGGACAAAAAGTCTGCATCAACGTTACTTTTTCCGGGTCGGTATTTCAGTGTTATGTTAAAATCAGCCAGCTCGGAAACCCATCTGTGCCCTGTTGCATTCAGTTTAGCTGTGCCTAAAACATAGGTTAAAGGGTTGTTATCACTGTACACTGTCACTGAGGGAGCATAGAACAAATAGTCTCTAAAGCGCTCAGTCACAGCCCATTTTAGTGCCAAAAACTCAAGTTTCCCTGAGTGCCACCTGTAGTTCCTCTCAGCTTGTGTTAATGTTCTTGACCCATATCCAATGACTCTTAATTTACTGTCCTGCCTCTGATACAAAACTGCACCAAGGCCTTCTTCTGAAGCATCGATGTGCAGAATGAAGGGTTCCTCAAACTTAGGATAAGCCATCACAGGTGGATTAGTCAAAACATCCACCAAATAGTCTAGTGCTTTTTGGTGGCTGTCACTCCATATGATTTTTTGGGTGGGTGCAGCATGCCCCGCCTTGGCTGACCGCGCTGGTGTTTGGGTGTGGTCAACTGAGAGTAAATCATATAGGCACTTTGCATGTCTTGAAAAATCTTGTACATAGCTTCGGTAGTATCCTAAAAATCCTAAAAGCTTTCTCAGCTCTTTAATGTTTGTTGGTGGGTTGTCCTTCAAAGCTCGTACTGCTTGTACCTCTTTGTCATCCATTTTGTAGCCGTCTGCTGAAATGATTTTGCCCACATAGCGGACCTCATTTTTAAACAAGTCACATTTATCAGGTCTTAGTTTTACTCCCCAAGCCCGCTGACGTTTGAGAACTGATCTCAAATCTTCAATATGCTGTTCAAATGTTTGACTGTACACCAAAACATCATCTAAATATGGAGTGCATAGTTTGTCCCTCAAGCCTTCCAAACTTTCCTCCATGCTCCGCTGGAAAGCTGCAGGTGCATTGGTGAGTCCAAATGGGATTCTATTCCATTCATACAGCCCCCAGGGTGTTGTGAAGGCGGTATATTTTTTTGAGTCTTCGCTGATTTCACCGTGATAGTACGCTTTGCCTTGGTCAAGCACACTAAACCACCTATTGCCGCCAAGTCCATCAAGGATTTCCTGTATTCGTGGAATAGGGTGTCTGTCTGGAATGGTCTTTTTATTGAGGCCCCTATAATCAACACACAGTCTCAGGCCTCCATCCCGCCTCCTCACACACACTATTGGAGAGGCATATGGTGAGGTTGATTTGTGAATAAAGTCTTTTTTTAACAAGTCCTGAATGTGACTTTTTACTTCATCATAGAGAGCACGTGGGACCGCATTATAGGATTTGGCTACAGGAATCTGATCAGTGAGTTTGATATCCATTTTTAAATTTTTTATGTAACCAACTTCCTCTTTGTGTTTAGCAAATGCGCCTGACTCCTCCCTTAACATTTCCAAGACAACTGCCTGTTGTTCTGTGTTAAGGTGGCCCAAATTGACAGGTGGTTCCCAAGGCTCTTCTGCTGAGCTAGGTGGGTTCTGATTGTCTTTTTCTACAATCGAGCCTATCTGAGCTTCTTTGAGATTTACAGGATAACTATGTGTTACCCTCTCTATGTTACCTAGAAGGGTTTTAGGTGGCAGCACAATGTCATGTTTGGTAGCATTAGTAACATAGATATTGACTTTGCGGGTACTGCCTGATATAGACAGCAACTGGCAGTTAGATTTCAGACCCTCATCTAAAGACAAGTTTTCATCTGGCTCAAAAAGCATTTCACTTTTTACCTTTAGGTCTGTTTTGATGGAACAACTAACGCCGTACATTTGTCCACTCGGTACGACAATAGCTTTGCGTCCTGATCTGATAGGATAAGTAACTATCTCGCTACTGGTGGTGTGGATAAGGTTCAACAGTGCTTCTGCTTTGCTTGATCCTACTCTTAGAGAGTTTCTGAGTAAAGACAAGCTTTCACTGGACTGAGTAGTGTCTTTTTTTATCAGTTCCTCAATAGCATTAAACCCTATTATTGGTTTTTGCATCACATCCTGACTTACTAGGATTGGAACCCGAACCTCATTCTGAGCTACAGCTTTTCCTCTCGAATCACAAAGGCTAAGGCTAACTTCTACCCAACCCTGGAAAGGGACTTCAGATCCATTTACAGCTCTCAAGTCTAAAAGTTCATCCTTACTTAGTAAATCGCTGATGGGGTGAACTTCTAAGTGAGGTAAATTGTCTGATTTCCAGCATGCACTCATTATTGAAACTTGGGCTCCCGTGTCCCACAGTGCCTGTGTTTTGCAGTTATTCATTCTACACCATACTAGACACTTTCTGCCCACGAGCTGTGCTACTTTTCTTTTTTTGGTACTTAAATTTAACACGTTTGGGGGTTGGTTCCTAATTTTAGGATTTCCTGAGTCAGTTGGTGATGCTAGGGATAAGCTTTGGGCCTTGGGAATGTTATCACATTGGGACATTGGTGGTAAAGCTGTGGCTTGTCCCGCAGTCACAGCCCCGCCCAGTTTTCCTGCTTCTGAGCGCCCCTTACTTTACATCCCTTTGCCCAGTGAGAGTCACTGCCACATTTGAAACAATGGTCACAGTCCCTGTTTTCTTGTTGACATGCAGAGCATCGCCTTTTTGGTCTCTGAGCTGCCTTTCTGTACGCCCTGACTTGTCTACCACCATCACCACTTCTATCTCGTTGGACAGTTTGCACTAGTGAAGCTACCTGTCCTGTGAGTTCCCTAATTGCTGAGTTACTTTCCTCAATTGTTGCAAATAAGGAGTTATCTTTGAGGGTTTTAGCCGGTTTTGTGTCAGGCTGGCTTGTGCGGGGATCAGTAAGCGCTACATTCTGCTCAACTACATTTAGTCCTGTTCTAAATGACCTGTGGGCTTTTGCCTTTAACGCTCTCTCGCTTTCATTGTACTGGGCTGTTTGCATTTTCATTAATAAGAGTTCATCGCTACAGTTTTCATCCTGCAAATATGCTCTCATTTCTGCTCTGACATTGTCATTTAGAAGACCCGTTCTAATGGACTGAAAACATTGACTTTGAACAAGTTCTTTGTTATACTTTAGGCTAGACTGGGTGCGCTCAGATGCGAAAAGGATTTTTTGACGCAAATCCAGCACTCTAATCAGGAACTCAAGTGGTGTTTCATTTGCCCCCTGTGTAGCTTTGGTTAATTGCTGGTACAGTACTGTTGCATCCGTTTCTGCATAATGGGCTTTTAGAACTTGTCTCAGGCTGGTCAATGTGAGATCTTCTTTCCCTTCCAAATAGCTCCTTAGTTTTAACCCAGGACTGATGGCACGTATGACAGCCTCCACAATCTCAGCTTCAGAGTAGCCCGTTTTTAAGCCGCTTTCCATCTGGTGCTCTAAGCTACTGAAACTCAGCGTGTCTTTAGCTGTAGACTCACCCACATGTCCACTTATCCTGAAGTCTTTTCTGAATCCACCTGATGAAACATTACAGCAGCTGTTGCCAATACAGTCTCTCCCCTTGCGCTGTGTTTCGCCGTCCAGCGACGTCCTCATGGCCACCTGCTGCTCCGCTGATGTCCCTTGAGCCGCCTGATGCTCTAGCGATGTCATCGGCCCTGTCCGCTGCTCCGGAGGTGCCCGCGCCGCTGCCAGTTGCTCCTCGTGCACAGCCTCCACCGTCATCTCCGCTCTGTCTGAAGATGAAGACCGGACCACCGCTCCTGCGCCGACAGCCGCTGACCGCGCCTCCACCAGCAAAACCAGCACATCATTTAGCTCCAGAAGCACCGACATGCCTTCATCCTCTCGCTGTAAAAGCTCTTCTCGTTCACAAAACTGGCTAATAAGCTTAACGAGAGCTCTGCGAGATTTGCTTTGTATTTCTTTGCTGCCCTTTTCTGTAATATTACATAGTTCACATACTCTGAGCAGTTCTTCCAAAGAAAGTCCACATAACTTCTGCTCCAATTCCAACAAAAAATCTTCACGGTTCACAGACATGCTTGAAAGATAACTAAGACGAGTAAAACTCTCTCAGTGTATCCGACCGGAGAAAACACAGTTTCCGTGGCATTAGCTAGACTGTCGCAATCCGTTAGCATTAGCTCCTTTGCTCTGTCACGCTCCTTTACTGTGTTCCTCTGTGTGAAGTAGTCCCAAAAACTATCTCGGTGGGACCTCCAAAATGTTACACCACTCCAGGACAACTTGGTGTAAACAGCAGAACCGAGTTTATTTGGGTACTTCAGAACCGTGGCTTTCACATACAGAGCCCAAAAATACACTCTTCTTCTTTTCCTTTTTCGAACATAGTTTTTTCTTTTTTCGTGACTGCCCCCTACTGGTGGAAAAACATGTAGCAGCCAAAAATCCAAACATATAGTTGAATAACACAAATACCAACAGATTTATGCAATGTTTTGGACATATTTTAGCTTTACACTTTACCAAGTGCTACATTGATAATTAATTTGGATCCTCCTGTTTATCTGGAAGGAGATTCTCTGTTAAGACGAGCAAATTCTTCTTCTTTGCTTGTCTAACACGCTTGTCTAACTTGTGGGGTTCCACAAGGTTCAGTCTTGGGTCCTTTGTTATTTTCCTTTCATCCAACATCATTCAATGTTTTTCTAGCATTTCTTGTTATTCCTATGCTACAGCTGTATATGTATTTTAAGCCTCACTTCACCCCAGTTTACTGTTCTCCAATAATTACCTTGTTTTAAACTCCAACAAGACTGAGGCCTTACAGCATCTCTATACGTTCAAGAATCAGTCAAGCAAAGACCAGTGTTAGCAATCTTGATGTAATTTTTGAGTCTTCTCTGGACTTTCACTCACATGTAAAATCTATCTCATGTTTCTTTCTTTCAAGGAACATTTCTAAATTGCAAGCCTTAGTCTCCCCTCTGAACTAGAGGAAATTGTTCAGGCATTTGTGTCATCGTGCACAGATTATTGTAACACCCTGTTTACTGGCTTAGACAAATCATGTTTGTCACGCCTCCAAGCAATACAAAATGCTCCAGCCAGATGCCTCACTCATGCTTGCAAGCAATCTGACATTATCCTTTTTATTCTCTTTACACTGGCTCCAACTGATTTTAAAATTTCTTTTACAATTTCCAAACTTACATAAAGACCATAGAATAAAAAAACTCCAGACTATTTATCTGAACTTCTTGTTAAACACATTGCTGCTCGCCGTTTTCACTCACAAACTCAAAATCTATTAGCTGTCCCTCATACGAGACTGAAGACTGGGGCCTTCAATTTAATCAGGCCTTCTGCTGATACTCTTTTAAAAAAATTTTTTTATTCTGTCTGCGTGGATGGATCTCTTTTGATGTATAATGTTTGAATTGTTGTACCTCTCTTTGGGACTTTTATGTCGTGAAAACTGCTAAATACATGAACTTACTCACATAATTAGGACTAAGCAGTGCTGAAATAAAATACTAGAGTTTTACTCACCAAAACTTGAGCACAGGCTTTTTGGACTTGCTTTCAGTGCAGTTAACCACACAGCAAGCCATATTATTTGCCAGATAAAAATACTCCAAAAAACATAGTCACAGACATGGTCACAAGGTTCACTTCAGTCAGCCCAGCAGACCAGCTTCTTGTGTTGGCATCCACCTGGCTACACTGGTAACTGTAAACTATGACGTTTTAAAATTAGAAAAAAGTTAGTTACAGCCCTGGAAGTCGCCACTCAGTCTCATCGCTCTGTCAGTGGCACGCTATTGTCACTTTTAACTCTTAGATTTAGTGCATCGTCCATCATCCAGCACTATCAAAATTTAAATTTGCTCAGAAGTGTTTTATGAGGAAATATAGGTTAGGTTAGCTATGGACACTCGCCACCTGTCAGTGGCCAGCAGGAATCAACTGAGAAAGTGAGAACAATAGAAAAGAAACGAGAGGTTAAAGGTGACAATCTGTAATCCTGGTATTTATTCTGTTATTGTCAAAATGTATTAATCTACATGCTCTCTTTGATCTTCTGTTTTTTTTTCTTTTCAATCAAGACCCAATTGGGATTCACATTTTAATAGGACAGCGAGTTTTAGCAGGTGGATAGTCGCAAGTCTGACATTTCATATCCTTAAACGACATGTCACCATGGTCCAAACTTATTATTAAAAATTCTTGAAATGTTTAAAAATGTCACATAGTTAATCAACCTCAGGGCTTCCCCATGTGTTTGTTTAAGTGTGTTTATGTGTGAATGTGTGTGTTCAGGCATAGGCAGTGATTAGATTGAACAGAAAAGCCCCTATATCACACACAGCCAATAAAGAAGACAGACAGCTTTGAGCTAATCCTGCAGAATTTCAAAGCCTCATGAGATAGATAAAGGGAGGGACCATGGAAAGAAAAGATAGAAGGAGAGATGTTAGGAAACAGGCAGGGAGTTCAAAGATGGAGAAAAAGAAAAGGAAAAAGGCAGGGTCCAGGAGAGTTCAGTTGAAAAATTGTGAGAATAAGACCCTTTTGTAACCGCTGGTTAGTGCAGTGCTTGCCAGATCTCTGAAATTAGTTACCACCACAGGAGCTGTTTTTAAGACTTCCACAGTGTCTTTGTAATATTAAAAGTTGTCAGTGACTCAACCATTTTCCAAATAATTCATGCTGCTGGGAAAAATGAGTATCCAGCAGCAGTTACAATCATGTGCATTGCCAAATTTGCAACTGGAAATATTTTGTTATGCCAAACATTAACCGTTTATTGCAATTTCACATTGACATTTCTTAAGTATACCGAGCACTACTCTTTAAGGAAGCCAATGCAGAGTGTGTTTTGTCTGAACTGGCTGCCTTATCAGCCTCCTCTTGTCCTGTTGCCCCTGGCGACACATCCCACCTGGAGCGAGGCCAGCACCCCATTAAAGAGATCAAAGCTGGGTAAAGTGGATGAAGCGCTCTCTGTCTTTGTGTGTGTGTGTCTGTCTCCTGTATTCACGTGTTTATACCTGGCATGCCTCCCCTCCTGCTCTGCATTTCAGGAAAAAAAAAGTCTGCAAGAGCTTTTAATGGAGGGAAATACAGTATTGGGAATAATATGGGATGCAATTGACTCAGGAAAATTTGAACATTCTGTGTAGACACTTAGAGCAGTTAAGGAATCATTATCAGTGACAGATTACAGATGTGGTTGGCTACGCTGCCAGTGAGGCCTCCCACGCCGTCAGCTTAATGTTTCCAGAGAGCTTTACAAAAAAAACCCTGAACCAGGCCTATTTTTCTCTTGTTTCCTCCTGGGGGCATAGGTTAATTACTCCTAACTGTCAGCACTTGCTTAGTGGGCAAAGATAAAGTCATGTTCCTATTCCAGAGAAGCAGACACCACCAACCCTTTATATTTAGCACTGTTTGTTTACACGGACCAAAAAGAATCCTGGTGCATGTTTATGTGAGTTTTAAATATGACACAAAAAATAAAGCATTGACAAAGTCATCTACTGGAGGCGATGACTTGGTAAAACAAACAGAGTCGACAGCAGTCTCTCTCCTTTCACTGTTTGCTGTGCTTTTAGCAGTGAAAATGTGAGGCTGGCTTGACACCCTCCTCTCCTTCTCACTCTGCAAGACAGAAAAAAGGAAGCTGACTGAAAGGAGGCCAACTTTAGGAAACAAGTGTGAAAATTTGTTTGTTTTTTTTCCTCTCTGAAGTAGCTCCATTACAACAAGTGGCATAGTGTGGTAAAATGAATAAAAATAGTGTGGTAAAATGAATAAAAAGTGACTTGTAATTCCAGCATTTGTTTTCATAGCTATGGGAGGACAACAGGGAGGGAAGTTGGCCTTTTATAAATTACATCATTGCTGCTTTCCATTTTCCTTAAAAAAAAGAAAAGAAAAAAGAAGCAAATTAACATCACTTAAGTACGGTGGCCCTGGAAAGTCAAACGCACGTCAACTTATAAAAACACCAGCAAATAGCAAAATGCAGCAAAAGCACATAAAAAAACGTTGAATGAAATACAATGGAAATACATAAAACTATGCAAAAGCTCACAGAAGAACTGTGCTAACATGCTAACAGCAAACGACTAATGGCAAGCATATACCTATAGCAGTGGCATTCCATCGGGACAAGCAAGGCTAGCAGTGCTTGCTTTGTCAAATCTAAACATAGAGATAAATTAAAATGTGCCGAAGTAAAGTGAGCTCTCTCCTTTCATCTCAGACTGTGCTGTCATAAAGCTCCTCGCCTGTGAATTACTAAGTGCATCCAGCCTTAATGTTACTGCCAACTTGCTGTTGGCAATTGTCGCTGATTTCTACCTCATAGCGAAGTGTAGTCACGTCTGCCACTAAGGGTGTGTCCATCTCCTGTTAACAATGACTCAAACTGGGTAAGCTGAGATGCCAGCATCTTATTTCTAGTGTGCACTGGAGATAAACCACTGGTCTGTGACACTAAAATGATGGGAGACCAGAGTACGAGGCAAGCTGCCACTGGTCTGATACAATGCTGATATTACAGTATTATATTAATCATCAGTTCACGCACACCTGCATCTTTTTCTCACTCAGATCACATGCGCTACTTTTAAGCATGTCTTTTTCAAGCATGTCTCAATGCAACCCTTTACATGTTTTGGTTTCTGTCCCTTCTGCAGCTGTTCCATCATGTTATTGTCTCACTATGCAAAATTTTCTTTAATTCACTTTCTTTTGGTTTTTGTTCTGATTTTGCAGCATTTTTCTTTTTGCTGGTGATTGTTTAGGTTGCAGTGCATTTGACCTTTCAGGGCCACCGTACGTAAAAGCAACAATGCCTTGACATTTGATTCCAGCAGGCCGCAGCAATTGATGTTTTTGTGCTTGCGTAAAGACCATGGGTAATTCCTGCATGTCTCTGACAGCTCCGTCAAATAATAAAATGCTGACATCTGACCACCTGTTGTATGTATTAAACACTCAGAGACACGACACATGTGTTACATCTATAAATATTCTTGTTTTGATTCGGGCAATCGTCCAGCTGTTGTCCTTTAGAAAGGGTAACCACTGGACATAGCATGACCTTAGGAAATGTTTTAGTCAGTGTTGTATTTGTCTGCCACTTACTTTGTGTCCTTAAGCACACACTTTGGCAGCCTCCTCCAGGAGCGGAGCATAACTGAGAGGACCCACGAAGTCAAGCTCAGCCACAATCCCATCAGATCAGCTGATCTCAATGCCAGCCAACATCTACACTGTCCATTAGCACAGTCCATAGGTCACACTATTTAACTAGCTCTAGCCTTTCTACATTTGATGCAAATCTTCAAGCTGCTTTAAGGAATCTCTGTTCTGTGTAATTCCTAGGAGGTCCCAGAACTGAGCTATTCTGCCAAATATAAATTGATACAGATTGAAATCTCTTCTTTCGACTGTAGCACTCCTGAACAGCTTCAGATGTTCCTTAGAGTTCTGACTGGACCGGGCCACAAGTGCTCAAGGTCAAACCTTTGAAAAGGCATGGGAAAGACTGGTTGTCGTTATCAAATGACGTGCGTGAAACAATTTTACAAATGTATTCCAGTAAGCTGTATCACTGCAGCAACTTTCTTCCTAAAAAGACGTATCAATGCATCTTTGGAGTAAATCGACCTGTGAAGGAAATACTGGAGCTACACAAGTCACCTAAATGACTCATGGAGTACACAACAGTACTGTAAATGTTTACATTTGTGTATTTGGTTTTAGTCTAAACACATGTA
This sequence comes from Diplotaxodon limnothrissa, assembly GCF_057381915.1. NCBI lineage: Eukaryota > Metazoa > Chordata > Actinopteri > Cichliformes > Cichlidae > Diplotaxodon > Diplotaxodon limnothrissa. Next base: position 7,883,424 of record NC_140610.1, on the reverse strand, counting down.
ATGGAAGTGAAACAACATTTAATGTGTTAAGGTTTTTGGCTTCTAATATATACATTTTTAAAGATTTTTTTTCTGTTTACTTTAAAGACCAAAGAGCTTTTTGGTGTTCCTCCATTAGCCTCCTGTAGCAGTTAGAAAAGCCCTTTAGAGGGGAAACATGCTAAAGCCAAAAATAACATAAACATTATAAAAGTGCCAGTGCTGTGTAAAGACAGAAAAAATGAACCAGAAAAACAAAATTAAATGTAAAACCAGTATTTGTTACATGACTGAAAAAGACATCTCCCCCCCAAAAAAACAGTCATGCAAGAAGAACTGTGGTTGTTCGTGCATGTAGCAAGCATACAAGCAGCTGTGCTCAAGTTACTGTTTATACCCATAATTCTTACACAAAATATGTTCCAGAAAATATAAAGATTGCAGTAAATAACCCAGTGATTAAATCTTTGCAATCTTTGCGACCATACTGTGGCCATGTGAGCTTGGGTCATGCATTTTACACGGTTATAAATTTTGGGATATATGCTGATAGTGCACGTATGCAAATCCCAGTGGAACTTGACAGCATAGAAAATTTACATTACCCATTACCCAGCGGCCCTCTTGTGGGTGTGTTAATATTATCTGCTAAAATATATATTTACTGTAGAAACTGAACAGCTGTGTTGCAAGGTGAGCACTGGTGTGTGCACGTTTTCTGAAATGTCACCATGATAGCAATCATTTTATCCCCTTTCCTGAATTAGAGAATTGTAGCATGCACATGTTATCAGCCACTGCACTGCAGTCATTGTGACTGTGCTGATATGTAGGTCTGAACACGACTCAGGAATTTTGACTTTTTGCTAAATTTCTCCCTCCAAGAAGGGCCTTGGATGGTTTCCCATTTAAAAAAGGATAAGAATCACCAGCCCTCATCTTCATTCCATTCAGCGAGGTTTAATTTTATGGAATTCAAGAAACTTTCTCCAACTCTATGTAGAGGAAGGTTTCAGATAAGCTGCTTGTATACTTTAACCTGGATGAGGATCTGAGGAGAATAACTTGTAAAAACAGGTCAGCGGGAATCACTACAAACAGTTCAAAGAACCCCCCACAACCCCCGTAGGAGGCAGTAGAGATAATATTTCTAAACAGCAGTGCAGGGCATCCTGAACAGCCAGTGGAGCACGTCACTGCACGTATAAACACAGGGAAATGAATGAATGTGACTGTTTATTGTGGAATCTGCCTCTTCACCTTTCCTCTCAAATTGACATGGGAACTTCCTGTGTGGCTTCCCATCACCAGTCTTTAGACGGCACCATTACATAAGCACTAAAATCAAATAATGGGAGATATCAGTTTTGGGATATTTAATCAGTTTCCATGGTAAGCGTATAAATAGTGCTCCTGTAGAGGGAATGACTCTGTTGGCTGCAGTTACTGGCAGGTCCTCGGGAAACGCTAGCAAAAGCCATTTTCCAATTACAGTAAATCTTGTCATCGCTCTTCTCAAGTACCCATGTGGCACTGGCTACAAGCCACCGTGCTACTTGGATAGGAGGCAACCACAGGGGGACAGAAATAAAATTTCGATCTCTCTGGTCAGACAAAGTTGTTACAGTTTCAGACTGTGTGCTCACATTATTAACCTAGAATAGGATTCAGCCAAGAGAATTTATTTTGGGCATGAAATATTTAGTCTGGCTCATTTAAAAATTCATACTTTCAAGCAATTATCTAATTTTAAAGTGGTGGGAAAAGGCCTGTGAAATGGGTCAGCCTGACGGGGCGACCAAAGGATTTAATGCAGAGAATATGTAACATTATTCCTGGTTTAACTGAGGACATTTGCTCAGTCTGTCTGGAAAACATCACTAAAAAAATATGTTAAAACGAAACCAGGAATACAGAGTACACAGCCACATTTCTGACATGGGTGCCACTAAGTCTTGAGCCAAATGCTACTGTCAGCATCCCAGCTTGCTAAATTTGGACTAATGTGCCCGTGGTCATCATGGAAACATCCATTAATGCCATAAGCAGCAAACACAAAGAACAGCTGCCACTATAATTTGCGTTTTTTGGTGGGAAAAAAGATTGATGTATTTCATATTGTAATATTTGTTCATCTGCAAAGTGTTAAACACGTAGACCAGATGAAATCAGTGGTACATGTGGTACAAGTATAAACTAGTACAAGTTAAGGGCGGGGAAACATAAAAATACTGCACGTGATACAGGGGCGTAATTTCCAGAGGGGTTAGGGGGGTTATGACCCCCCCAATAATCAGACCCAATCAATATAACCCTCCCAATAAAATTATGAATTATCTTGCATAAATAGGCTGTTGATTTCTTTACTCATTTCAGGTATTACCAGCAAAATAGTTGCATGTGTAATCATCTACACCGATGATGTGATAACATGATAACAGTAGCATTACAATACAGCATTTCTACAATACACGATACAGTATGTAGCAGGACAATCATTTACAATATATCATAACTGTAAAAAAAGGTGTGGTGTAAGGACCTTTATGGAGGTATTTCTAGTGTTAGGTATTACATGAAGATTTTGACTATACATTTTATGGTACTCAATACTTTCAACATCATACTGTATTATGCTGAAACACATCACATTCATCTGTCACAGGCTCTCCCTAAGTTTCCTTATGGTTGGTGTTTAGACATGCTTGAGGAATCCTTTCCCGTTATACCTGAGCCTCACTGCCAGGTCCAAGAACAACCTCACTGCTCTGTGAAGACAGTCCATTTTCCATTCTGTATTTTCCACAGGCAAGAAGCCCACAGTGTGTCTGTGAGTTCTTTCTTTCTTACCTTCATTTACACAGGGAGGCTATGCTTACGTGTCCATTAGGGGCGAGTGGTTGCAATGAATACCTATGCTGTAAAAATGACTCTTCCTTCAAGGACAACTTACTACAAGCTTTTTTCTAACAAGCCTTGCCAACAACTCAGAGGGTTTGAAATAAATCTGTAAGAATCCTACAATCTTCTGATTCCTAATTACTGCAGTGTGTCTTTCAGAATATTAATCATCCTGTGGTTAGGAGGAACATCTCTGCACCACCTGCTTTCTGTCAGAATAGTCCAAATAACAGACCTGGCAGATTGTTTAAAGTCAGCTGATATGTTTAAATTGCTGATATGATATGAGTGAGAGTTTAACTAGGAGAATGGTGGAGATTATACAAGAGAAATAAGCTGAGTATAGACATAAATTGCAAAGAGCACTTAAGCCAGAATGGCGACAGCTGATAAGTTAAATCTGTTGTGAATATTTTGTACACTGTTAGGCTCTAGTCACACAAGCCTAAAGACCGATCGGCGACCACCTGGTAAGCTCCGGTAGCAAGTGAAAAACGGTAGTTGCAGGAGGTTCACTGCATAAAAACTGCCTCAAAGAGAGTGCTGCACCAAAAATTGCTGGCTGCAGCAGCCACCCATAGTTTTCACAGAAGACAAACTGTCTGCAAACTTGAAAAACTCAGACTCAAACCGAATGTTAATAATGTTAGTCTTCAAAAGTTGTGGCTGGCTGGCTGATGAAACCAACACGTTTCAAGAGGTGATCATTCACCATTTGCTGTTTGTATTGCACTTTTTTACTGTTTTAAAACCACTTGGCAAGTAGTTGTAAAGTGTTTGCTGACACGTTGACGTCTTTCGTGGAAACTATAGATAACTTTGGCAGTCAAAGCAGTAAAAGCAACCACAAGCAGAGTTTCAGTGCTGCAGTAAAAACCAATTTCATCAACCAATCAAGTGATGCTCATTTTTCCCGAGAGACCTTTAGTTGCCAGATGTTTGCAGCTGTCTATAGGCTTGTGTGACTGGGAAATAAGAAAGAAAAGAAAACCAATTTGTTATTGGTCAAGTCTCAAATTATACTGCCCAGGGATATTTGGCATGCAGACTGGAGCAGCCAGGGATCAAACCACCAACCTTCTGATTGTCCTCTATCTCCTGAGCTACAGCCCCCCCATATAAAAACATATCCAAAAACGGTGCATCTTGTTATTATTCATAGTTTGCCTTCATAGGCTGAGAGGCACATGGATATGCCAGTTTTAAAGTAAATATGACACAAAAATATGAGTCATAAATATCCCCATTATTCAAATGATATGTAGGACTCTGATACTGATAAGCCATGACAGTCATGTCATTAAACTTGCAATGTCAGCAAATAATAAAGAATAAAATCCTTAACCTGACATGAACAGATTTTGCTTCCACTTGAGAAACCGCAGGAACAAAACTGTGTACATAAAACATCATCACCTTGTAAGATGATATTACGAACTTGTTAGCATGCAGTTTTGTTTTTATATGTCCAGCGGACTGACCGGCATTCAGTCGGTGTCATGTTACGTGTCCACTTGATGAATGCTGGTTATAATCTCCACCACCTCCTTTGGGAAATATGTGGCTCTTTACCAGCTCAGTGTTCCACCATGCTCCACCATCAGCTAGTTGCTAAGTTGTCATTTGTCGCTTGGTAAGTAGTAAACGGTAGGTTTATTGCAGCTTTTTGCACTACTGCTGCTACTACTGCTGGAAGTGATGCTGACGAGAACAGTGTGTGTAAATCAAAACTCTAAAGCTATGAGCCATGAAATCCAAGCCGTTAGGTGAAAAGCTAAACCTTAGCCTTTAGCTAGTTTCCACCTGCTAAGCGTCCAGCAGCGTCAACTGTAACTGTACCCCCCAGGCCAAAGGAAGATCTAAAAAAAAAGAAGTAAATATGACCCTTTAACTATTCCTATTCAAAATGTTAATAGATAAACAGATAACCCTGGAATCCTAGAAATCCATCTGCTAGTCTGTTGGCTAAGCCTCTGGGGGCAAAGGCCAATTTTAATGTGTTGCCAGGATATCTTGGAATGCCAAGATACGACTGATATCAGGTTCAAGATATCGTCTTCCGGCTGTCTGTCAATGTTTAAAAATGTAGATACATTTTAATGAGACGCAAATAGGCTAAAATACCATTTGATTGTCAGAAAATGCAATCCCACTTTTGCTCGTCTACAGGTGAGGAGAAGCCAAAATCAGACACAACCTAAAAACCCCAATGGGATTTGTGTCCACCCCAGATTAATCCAGTGAATCTTTGCTTTTTTAGGTGAAAATGTAAACCACTTCACTATAGAGTCACTTTTTCTTTGTCAAATGGCCAGAAAAGTGCCTAGATTTCTGTCAAATTAGGTAACAGGTGCATTGATTTTAATTTTTAGAAGAGTGATCACCCTTTACATGTTATCATCCTCTAAGACATCTATTGTCAGCTAAGGAAAACTGTGTACAATCCTCACAATGATGAAGTCGACACTAATGTCTTTGAACCTGTTTTAAAACTTTTTAATACTTGCAGCACTAACAAATGTTATGCAACTGATATGTTGCTATCTGTTTAAGTTCTAATAGTCCTAGGATGAGATGAAGCTGTTGTAATGACTGACCTTGAGTGAAAAGCCACAAAGAATGGTGTCAGGGTCAGTGCAGTTAAGGCAAAGAGACGTGGAAAGAAATGTCAAGTGTCAAACTGGAATGGTGACAACAGTCAATCCGGAGGTTGAACAAGATCTGATCCTTGATATCCATCTACTTGAAGATCAAGCTCTGTGCCAGTGAAACCTGGAACTATCAGCTAGAGGCCTGATGGTTTTCAGCTTGATACAATGATCACATGACCAGCACAGGATTCTATAAAAAATGGCTTGTGCAAACAACATCATGCAGATGACTTCAACTGGTTGACCACATCCTTTAAATGGCAATGGCATGGTTACCGCCATACACCAAGCACCAACAGGATGGCTGTTGGGGCTTTCTGTAAAAAACATCAGCTGGGATAAATACAAGACCTTGATGCTTGCATAGCAGAGTGCTTGTAACATCAGAGTATCAAAGTCTCGTTTGTGAATGTGACACATTATGCAACGTTTGAGTATTGGAGCTTATATCCTTATAACAGACACAGCCTGGTTCAGATATGGGGTTTTACATCTCTGAAGAAGATAAAAAATGTAAGATTATGTGACTGCTCATTTCAGCAATGCTGCTTTGTTTCAAGCTGGCATCAGCTACTTTAGAGAACATGATGACATCAGAAGTAATAAAAAGTTGTGGCCAAAGAATGCTTTTGTGAGTTTAAGCTAACACGACCAAGATGAAACATTTAGTTTTGTTACAATCCAGTATTTCTGGTGAAGTAATTATTTTACCCCCAGGCCTTAAAGACATCAAAACCCCTCACACTGAGCAAATGAGCAACTTGTGCTAACTCTGATTGGAGGTTAAAAAATCCAAGAGAGGAGGAGAGCAATGTCAGACGGAGAAGGGGCAGTTCGGTAGTCATGCTTACTTTACTCAGTAGGTTAATTACCACACTGACAGACTGATTACTGAGAGTGACAGAGGAGGGGGATCTAGCAGAAGCTGCACTCCTTCAAAAATGTGTGTGTGTTTGTGTCAGTGTTTGTAAGAGACAGCGAGATTCCAAAAGATAACTAGAGATTTGTATCAATGGTAACTTTATTGTGTGTATAATAAAATGATTTAAAGATTAAGGACATAAATCTATTCAGAGCTTAGTGGGTGTAAATTATTAAAGAACTGCTTTTTCTCTGTGTGTGTGTGTGTGGGCATGCGTGCACTGGACACCTGGAGTTTGAATAAAATGTTACAGATGTTTGTGTCTGTATGCGCTTTAGTTCCAGGGTCATTGCAAAGGTCCTTCATGTCACTGGAGTTGGAAAACAAACATCAACAGACACACGATAATTTCCTTGTCAGCAGGTTCTGGCATTGGTCACATGATTGCGATAGTTATCAGAGCACTCTGTGTGTGCTGTGGCAGTTACAAACAAAAGTTAAGTGACTGTAAAGACTGTGCCCAGACAAAGGCAGAGTCTAAACAGTGATAACACACTTAAATTCAAATGTGCTTTCTCTGATATTTATCACAGCAAAGACAAATTAATTAAACAAGCTGCCTGATTTCTTTCACTGAGCCCGACGGTCATATGTAAGTACTTTCAACACAGCTGTTTCTTATTTAGTCTAAAGGCTAATTTAGTACACAGACTTTGGAAACACGTTGAGTGTCGGACTACTGCAGGGGGATTCTCTTGCTTGATGTTTATGCAGACATGCGTGCGTGTTCATTATTTTTAACAGTCTTAACAAATAAGATAAGTGCGGCTGTGTCGTGAAAAGTTTGTCAGATCGGTCGTTCACATCTGCAGCGTGCTATCTGTTGGGGCCTTGCCCTGCACAACCTCAGTGACCCCCTCCTCTGACACATGTTTGGGGGTAGTGAGGCGAGGGATGAACCAAGAGATGAAGAAGGAAGTGAAAGAACAAGGAGGCTGTCTAAGTAGCTTAAGTGTTTTTTGTCTTCATCTGCTGGGGATCAAAGCTGGCTCCTGCTATAAGAGCTCTCTCTAGCTCCCTCATAAGAAGGATTAGTACGAAACAAATGCAGCCCTGGCTTGGCCTTTGCTGTCCCTCACAGAAATGAGGAGGAGGGGTAGATTCCCATGCCAGCACAGGTGGGCCGCTTACAAGCACAAGGAGGTTAAACGACACCTCATTTGGACAATATCCTGAAAAGTATTTTGGAAAGCCCTCTGTAAAGGATTATGATATCCCCACACAAGAGCTCACATACAAACCTTTCTTTTGATGCAGGGATGAGTCAGCATGTTCGAGGGAAGCTCACATGAGTTCAGCAGCTGACTGTCAGGCCAATAAACCAGTAGGTGTAAGATGAAGGACTGGAGAGTTGAATGAGTACACCGTGGCCTGTATGTTTGTGTGTGCTACCTATCCTATTGGGTTGCTAAATATCAAAAAGCTATTCTTCATTGTGAGTCCTTGCAGAGAAGCTGAAGTAGCAGACCCTGTTTTCATGCCTTATTAGGTTGTTCTATTTAATATCAAACTGAAATAGATCCTGGCAGCTGTCTGCTCCACCTGGCCAGGACCCTCACCACGCAGGTGACTCTGTAGTCAACACCATAACACAAACTGTAACTGAGAACGGTTTTTGTACAGTGTTTCTGTGAGTGTGTGTATGTGTGTGCACCTGTGTGCATGATGTGTTCCTGTGAGGAATGAGAGACGGAGGTGACTGGCGGATGCCACAAGTACTTTTAAGGCATTGTGACATTTCAGTGGACTGTGCGACATGTGTCTGCCAAAACCAGCAGGGTCGCACAGTTCTAACCTTGTCAGACCATGACCAACACCACTGGGCCGATAATTATCACAACAAACGTCAGGGATGTGTGATCAAAAGATGTGTCATGGGACTGGCCCCTGCAAGGTGATAGGATGGTTCTGGTGCTAAACAGTGCTAAATGAGCTGCGTGTTTATGTATCCATGGTGCCGTGACATGGCTGGAACAGGTTGCTGGAAATGCAGCTGAATGGTCACCCAAGGACATCCAGCCAGACTGGGTCATTTGACTTTAACAACATGGGTCCAGGAGGGTGGTGTTTATAGGACAGTGACATATATCATGTTGTTAAACACAGAAAAATACACATGCTGACTTCAAACATACAAAAACATATGAAATCTGTTCAATTTTCTTCAGTTTCACATTTTCTACAAGTAAAAAAGAGAGCTGACCATGAAGGTGAAGTTGTCTATTCAATGGTCTAACAACATACATACACTTTTCTGTATGTGATGACCAAGAGATTGCACACAAAAACACCAGAAATTAGCGCTCTATGAAGAATATCGAGGCGACTTTAGAAATAAGTTAACCTTTGTTGTTCAGGAGGGACTCACAGTAGAGCTGATGCTCCTCCACACTGAAAATAGCCCGTTGAGGTGGTTTAGGCATTTGACCTGGATGCCTCCTGGATGCCTTACTTGGGGAGGTGTTTCAGGCATGTCCAACCAGCAGGAGACACTGTGGGAGACCGTAGACTGTATATAAGACAGATATAGCTAACATCTGACATCACCTGCTAGTTAGTGAAGTTCCACAGTTAAACCTCAAGGTGGGTGACTTTGCTGTCACCATATTGCTGTCAAACTGAATATAAAGAACGAGGGGGTTTCTTTGCTTGCTTGGAACATCTCAGTATCTTTCTGGATGAGGTCTGGGGAAGCTGCAGGTTTGTTATCCAGATATATGTGTTATTGGGTGTTTGTGCTGATTTACACATTCACCTAACAACTGAAAGATTCTCAGTTTGATCCAAGGAGTGAACATAAATCCCCAATTACAAACATGCAGAGATGCCCACTATGCTAACCTCTTTGTGAATAAGGGACAGGCTGATTTATATTTAACTCTTGGCCTCTGTGGCTGTTGATATATTATCTTTGTCCAAAATGAGAATAGCAAAAATGAAACTGTTATTAAGAGGCTAACACAATGCTAATAAATGATAAAGAACTGAAGACTGGACTTAAGATTAAGAAAAGATTTAAAAAGAGTTATTAAGTTATGGTACTTTCAATAGTAATAAAATTGAAATTACACATATTTAGTTTTTTAGAAATGTGTGTATGACTTATTGAATATTGTCAATGTTTTTTTTATTAGCATCAACACTGTAGTACAAAGATATACATGGAGCAAGGCCACAATGCTCCTTTTTATATATTTACCCCACCCCAAAAACATATTGGGCACCGATCCAGAGGGGAAAAAATTAAAATAAATAAATGAATAAAGTGAATTTAAATGAGGTACAAGGAAATTCACCATATTTGAAGATGTGCACTTAAAGGGCAATAGTTTGCACAAAGTTAATCACAATCACACAGAAAAAGGATGTACGGCAGCTGTCAAGCATCTATTAGGTGGGTATCGTTCTAATTTTCTCAAAGTGTTTTAGCAATGTATCCCAAACGGCAAAAAATCTCTCCTTCGACCCCTTTATTTTTTCCAACTGTATAAATTGTGTCAGGTCACTAAATCACAAAGACGCTTTGGGTGGCTTTTTTGACTTCCAGTGCAATAATATCCTTGCTGCGTGCAAGCAGTGTAGTAAAAGTAAAAATATTGTCATTGGTTTTAATTTCCTTATTTTATCAAGTCTTAACTCACTATACAGGCAGAAACTTGTGTGTTTATTTCCTGGTTTCTTTTGATAGTTAGTGTCTTGTTTGACTTCCTTCCTGTCTGATTGTCTTGATTTTCTGCACCTGTTTCTAGTTACCCTCCTTGTGTCTAATCCCCAATGAATTCCTTGTGTATAAATAGTCCAGTCCTTCTCTTTGTCTTTGATCTGTCACATTCTTTTGTCTGCTAAGTTCAGGATATGTTCTTGTTGTGTCCTTGTGCTAATGCTCTTTGAACTTTGTTTAATTGTGTTTCAGCATTAAAGTTCACTATTTATTTGTGAACTGTACCTCCTGTATTAATCTTCCCTTTACACCTCTACAATCCACACAACAGTAAGTTGTGACATTCATTTCCCTTTTAACGGTTTTAACTGTTGTAGTACTGTTTCAATGGTTGCATTTGGCCTTCAACTTTGTGACTCTTTCACTTGTAAAACAAGAAAAAGAAAGAAATATAAAAGTGTGTGCAACACTTTATTGCTCACAACCTAATTGTGATAAGTTGGTGATAAACCGGTACATGAACTGATGAAGATAACGATAAGGAGAAAGATGAAGGGGGATTCCAGTAGCTGGTGGGCCAAAACACTAGACATGAAGATAGCTGAAGCTGGGCTTATCAAAGCTCCAAGAAAAGGCCAAGGAAAGCCTGCAGAGGGGTGTACTACAAAGCAAATTCAACATATCTGAGCTGATTAGCTGGATTTAAAAAACTAAAAGCACAGCCAGAGTTAATCTTCTGCATAAATTGAACCAACCTCTACCAGCTATAGTTGCATCAGGTTATTCATAGAATATGAATGATGAGTATAAGAAAGAAAAATATTGAAAAATGGCTTCTTTTAAAATTTATATCTTCACATTACAGCTTTTAAACTTTGTTAAAATTTGTTTTATAATTAATTTTGCTTAAAACATAAACTATATTAAGACTGTTTGATGTCACACTGTTGTCAGGTGGTAAACTACAATGCTGTGAAAAACTTACTTTTCCCCTTCCTGACTTTTACATTTTTTTCCACGTGTCACACACTTTCATCAAACAAATATTAAACAAATATTAATAAACAAAGATAATGTAAATAGGATAAAGTAAATAAAAAATAATGTTTTAAAATGGTGATTTTACTTATTAAGGCAGTAAATTATCCACAAGTACCTGGGCCCTGTGTGTAAAAGTAACTGAATTCAGTTTTACTAGCCACACCCAGTCCTGATTACTGCTAGACCTGCTGAATCAAGAAATCACTTAGACAAAACCTGTCTGACAAAATGAAGAAAGCTAAAAGCTCTCAAAAAGCAACACATAATGCCACAATCTAAAGAGACAGATGAGAAACAAAGTCATTGATATCTATCACACTGTAAAGGGTTACAAATCAATGTCTAAGGCCCTTGGGAATCCAGCGAACCACAATGAGAGTTTGAGTTGAACCTTTGAAGACTGCGAAGACTTATTCAGGAGGTCATGAAAGAATCCAAAACAGCATCTAATGAATTCCAGGCCTCACATTTGCCAAAGAAATCTTGATGATCCCCAAGGCGTTTGGGAAAATAGTCTGCAGACCGAGGAGCGATAAGTTTAACTTTTTGGAAGGTTTGAGTCCTGTGACATCTTGTGTAAAACTAACACAGTAGTTCACAAAGAGGAAATCATACCAACAGTCAGACATGGTGGTAGTAGTGTGATGGTCTGAAACTGCTTTGCTGCTTCCTGGATGACTTGTTGTAATTGACGAAACCAGAAATTCTGCTCTTTACCGGAAAGTTAAAGTTCATGCCCTGAAGTGCACTCAGCTTATGCAGCAGGACAATAATCCTAAAGTCCATCTCTGAATGGCTCAGAAGCTTTGATAGAATTATTGCCAGTTATCGCAAATGCTTGTTTGCAGTTTTTGCTGCCAAGAGTTGCACAACCAGTTATTAGGTTTAGGGAGCAATATTTTTTTTCTACACTGAACAAGGCGAGTTTGGATAGTTTGCTTTTTCTTAAAAAAATCATCATTTAAAAACTAGTTTTTGTATTTATTCCAATTAATTTGTCTTCGTTTGATTTAAGTGTGAGAAAATGAAGAAAATGAAGAAATCAGGAAGGGGGCAAATACTTTTTGATGGCAAAGTGGGTTTCCAGAGGTTCTTTTATTTACTGCTATTTAAATAAACACAATATAAATGAACAGTGTTGTTTGGCGGTACCAGGCTTGTAGTTGTCTGTGCCGGGTCAATGCACATTTCTTTCTGAGGTGACAAGCAGAGGGGCTGACAAGTTCAGAGCTGTTTCACTTTGTTTCCTTTTTATACACAAACAACGTCCCACTGTCATCACTCCATCCTTCAAATGCCAAAGGGCCCCCTTTAGTGTGGTCCCAGAGCTGGCCTCTTGTCAGGCCCCATGATTTCTCTCCTGGAAAGCACGTCCCCAGAGAGGGAGCTTTTACTGAGTGCAAGTTCAGACCTTTTCTTCTCTGCCTCACATCCACAATAATAGAAATACTGGAAGACAGACAAAGATATTTGGTGAATGGAACTGAGCACATATTGCAAATCTTCCTGCCTTTGCTACATCTCACACAGACCATTTTTTTCTTCTTTTAAGGAAAATCTCCAGAGGGTCACTGCCCACTTTCCTCTTGTACCTAGTGACATAAGGATTGCCTTACTCTGACTGACACAGCATTGCCCCCTTCCTGATAGTGTTTTACAACTGGTAGTCAATCTCTCACCTTGTAAACCTGCCGGCCTGTGTTAGTATGTGTTATTGGGAGTTTTCTCACAGGTTCTCACTCTCACAGCTGCTTTTTCTTGTACTCTAGCTGTAATTTAAGCTACTCTGCAATGATAATGGATTTAACAGGTACTTTTTTTTATCACAGCTCTCACCAGATGTGCTCGGCAGCCTCAGGTTAGATCGCTAAGCATCGTGACTTTATTTCCTCTTAGGTGGTCCCCTGTTTTTACCCAGGTAAAGCTTACCTGGAGGTCCAGGATACACCTCTTAATTACCCATAACTTTCCAGTCCTGTACCTCACCTGACATACAGCCTCTTGCCTTTCCTCACAGCTTTTCCACCCTTAAAACTTGGAACCCAAAAGCACACAGATGTGCCGATAAGGTAATTTTTTGATGACTTAGATTTCACAGTTCTTTAAAGTGTAAACTAAAACCAGTGCTTCAAACCTCAGGTATCAAGTTTAGTTGTGGCAATATCTGCAGCCAAGGATTTATATATTTCCCATGAAATTCCGGGAATATAGTTTGACAAGTGGGGAATATGTGGTTATGTACTGCCTTCCAAGATTGAGGTGGCTTTTCTTGTCTTTAAATATTAGCATGCAGCCAAGGCATGCTTAGCTTAACTTGCACCCAAAACTAAAATTGGCAAATGGCTAAACTCATTAATCATTATATTAAATCAAAAACATGAACAGGCAACATGCCTTTAGACGTTTGTCTTGGCAGATCTTTCTCTTATCTTTGACCTACCTGTCCTCCCAGCTGTGATGGTGACTTATTGGCCAGAGCTCCATATTTAAAGAACAGACATAAGAATGACACCAATCTTCTCATGTGACTCTCGGAAAGAACGCAAATAGCCACTTTTCCCAACTTGCCAAACTATTTTTTTTAAGTCTCTGCAGGCTTCAAAATAAATCCTCAGATTTTTAAACAGTGCATGTAACTTGGAGGGCCTGCCCCTGACTACACAGAGTAATACTAAAAACACTATTGTCTTCAAACAAACAGTTCTGACTCACAAACTACAATCCAGCCTGGCCAAAACTTCAAAACTTGAGGCTCTAACTATATATTCTATTACTGCAGTGTGTCTCCAACAGCTTCCTTATAGTTCCTGACCTGATGGTCACGCTTCATTAAGCCTTTAAGAACTCACAAATGTGGCCATTTTTAACTGGTTAATGGTAAGGATTACAAGACAAATTGGCTTGACTTCTCCGCAAGACTCCTGTGATAAGTTAAGTTCTGGCTCCGGTGGAGCTGAAACAGACATTTTTCTGAGGCTAATGGATCCTCCTGTGTCTAGAAAAAAATTCTGGCATTGGCTTTACAAAGCATCGCAACCTAAATGGCAGCAAACACCAACATTTCTACATGCTTAACCTTTCCTAGATGTGTGAATTAGCAGAGGGAAAAGGGTGTGGATGAAGGAGGTGCGGCAAACACATGGGGGTTGTGGTGGGTGATGAAAAGAAGAGAAGGAGAATATAGTCGGGTGAGTAAGGAGGGGAAAGAGGCTGTCCCTGTCTCTGAGGTTGAGCAGGGGGGGGTAGAGGTGAAAGAAATGGTGGTCTATGCTGTCTGGGTGGTGGGACCCCAGGGAATGGCAGAATTATTAGGAGGCGCATCTGACAGGAGATAAATACAACGTGGGTAGTATCGCCACCAGGCAGGCAGGCAGACATAGTTGAAAACTACAATAAACTTTGCTATGTATGGGTTAAGAAAACTTTTCATGGAGTGCTGCACTGGAGGATTCATGACCTCTTCTGCTCAGACTTAAAGTAAATAATTTATCTTTTCCAGAAGGCATATACAAATATTCCCATCTTGAGATATCCTCATAGGTTTCTTCATTTCATTTATTTCTGTCCATATGACAAAACCTGTTAATTAGAGACCGTTCTCTTTGTAAATAACTCAATTATATCATTCTGGTCTTGTGTGTTGAGGTTCTTGGGATGTCACTATGTGGGTTATGCTCCATCTTGTTGGGTATGCATGTGCATGTGTTGATTAACAGATGGAGCACAGAAAACCACCGGGTACCCTCAGAAGCTCCAGTGGGTTTGGGTCATCTATCCGCTGTGTCATTTGTTAAAGGACATTTGAGATGACAAAGGGAAAAAAACATAGAGGCTGCGACGAGCCAAAATAAACAGGACAGCAGTGACTTTGATGAATCTTCCTTTTATGTGTCATTGTCAGGAGTTTTCAGCTTAAGTGTCCTTGGGATCCCTAAGCAACACAAACAAACAGCTGGAACGTGTCACAGCACTGCGCCTGACACAGTCGAAACATAACACGAAAGAGCATTTTTCTCATTCTGCTGGGGACGTGATGTTGGGGCGCTTTTTTGTCCACGCAGTTTTGGCTTTCCTGCCATTCTTCTGTGTAACACGTAACAGAAAGAAGGCCAAAATACAATTACAGAAAAATGTCTAATTAGCTTCAGACAGGGAAACCGAATCATTATCTGGCTGCCTTCACAATTTTACTGGCTTAAACGTCTGGACGTGAAATCTGCAATCTCTTTGTAGCTTCGTACTGAAGACGCATTGATGTGGTTTTGTCATTCAGTGACTCTTCCATAATGAGAGCAAATGACCGTGCTAATGCTTCCTGGCCTGCGGATCAAGGCATCAGTCATACAAATTGTAATGCTTCCTGTCCTGCTTCCAAACACACAGACAGCAGAGCTGTTTGTGAAAAGGAAATCAAGATAAATGGATAAATTGAGGGAAATTGTTTCATTTAATTCACAGTATGAGTAAGTTTTACACAAATGCAGCACATTTGTGTGTCGAAATGAAGATAAAGATTAAGGTTTTAAGGAACCAGAATCTTCTTGCTTGCCTCCTTCCCAGAAGGTTTCACTGCAGCTGGTTTGATGTCTGGCAAATCCAAATCACGTGGTCGTTGTTTTGATTGAAGACCTTTCACTGTTTATCTAAATGCTTGTCTGGTTCCATCCATCCAAACCTCTACCCCATGCTTTTAACTTTTTTTCTGCATTTCAAACAGATCTGGTGTATTGCTCCCTGACAGAGATATAATGACAGGGGTTACAAGAGACATTATTGTCTCTTTGTCAGAGAGTTTATCTTCTGGAGACTGTGACTAATTATGTTTAACATCGCGCCAGTTATCAATATGTCAACCGCATAGAGACCTTAAGATTGTTATCATCAGTAACACCCAATCGTCAAAACTGACATTTCAAACAAAACCGAAACAGAACAGAAAACATCATCGATAGCTATTTTTATTTCATTTTATCTTTTACCCGGCAATTAGTGGATAAGTCTTGTTAATTCACTGTCTTTCACACAGAAGTGATCTCCTGTCGGTGCCTGAGGAGGGTCAGGTAATTGACTTTCAAATTTCAAGAAAATCCTATGCACGGTACTGTGCAAAAGTCACGAGTCACCACCCATTTCTTTGTCTTACTAAAAAAATTGGAAATAGGTGCTTTGATTTATTGAAATATACAACAATAAATAGAAATAGATTTGATAAGACAAAACAGTTTGTACAATTCTAATGATCACCTTTACTTTTCAACCCAGTCTGTACTCTCTTATACAACTTTCTTGTAATTTCAGTGGTCTTCAGAAATAGTTCTCCAGGCTTCTCGAAGGACATTCAAAGCTGTTCTTTGGATGTTGGCTGCCTTTTGTTTCATTCTCTGTCAAGATGATCCCACACTCATTCGTTGATGTTGAGCCCTCCAGTGAGGCCAATCCATGACCGTGTTTCATTGTGTGTTTATCTATCCAGACATCATTTTACCGCACTGGCAGTGTGCTTGGTATCATTATCATGATGAAAAATGAAGCCTTTGGCAATCAGATGTTTTTCAGATAGTATAGGATGTCATACTTCCAAACTTTTGATAAGATTCCCAACACCAGTGGCTGATATGCAGTCCAAACCACGACAGAGCCTCCACCGTGTTTTAACAATGGTTGTAGACGTTCTCTGTTGTGCCTTTCTTCTGACCTCCTCTGTAAATATTGATGACAGTTTGAGCCAGAAATATCGATTCATCACTCCCAGTGTTGGATGCAAATTTACTTTACAAATTTACTTGAGATATGGATATTATATGTATTTTTATTGTGCAAAAGAATCGATAAAGACAAGCTGCTAACATAAAATGAGCTAAGATCCTAGAATGATGTTAAAGCTGAGTGAACGATGCCCCAGCCCAGCAGCCAGAGTGTGAACGTCTTTTTTTTTTTTTTTTTTTTTTTCTCGCCTGTCCCATTTGGTTCTTTAGCCATCAGAATTGTTGTCTGAAGACCAACAAGGATACCCAATGGATTTACTTTGCCAAATGGATCATCGTGGCATTGCCGTATTGGTCCATTTGGTCGATCTTTGTTTTTATTATTTATTATATTTTATTTTCAGATGTTACAGACGGGACAGACATGATAGGAAAGGGAGAAAGAAAGAGGAAGGAAAGGAAAAACAGAAGGGGAGAGGGACAGTGAGAAAGGGGGGGAGAAAAAAAAATAAAAATCTCCTGGATCACCTGTTGAGAGAAGAATAGAAAACAAGCAAAAAAAGACAAAAAAAAAAACAAAGCAACATACTAAACACAACACCATCGCATTAATCTAGCTAAGTGTAAACAGCAGTAAATACTAAATATTCAATGTTGTTGTGCAGCACGCAGGACAGATGTGCTTCGAAGTAGCAGCCAAGAAAGGTGTAATTTGGGTCTACGAGCAGTGAACACCCGTGTGCATACCTGTGTGGATCAGCGCGCTTGTATTCCAAAGGTTTCTCCATGTAACGATCTGCTAGGGAGTGTGGGGGGGGCCACAGCCCCGTCCTCCAGGGTGTGAAGCAGGTATGGAGGAGATCAAAACTCCAGACATCCAGAGGCCCCCAGAACACAAGAGACCATGGAAGACCAACAGAGGGGCAGCCGCGCCACTGTTCCAGTAAGAGCTGAGGAGAGTCCCAGATGAGGGTTCACTCAGCAGCCGCAGAGCAGAAGCCAGGGGGAGTTGCAGTGACGCGCCCGTGAGCTCCGCCGGCCGCCAGCTGTGCCTGAGTGACCGAGCCCCAGGCCGAGAGGCCGGGGGCACCCCACCCCCGAAGGGGCCCGAGCGAGCCCCAGGCTCCAGGCCCCGATAAGCGGCCGCCAAGGAGTGTACCTGGACGCCCACCCCCAGACACAAAGAACCACCAACGCACCGACACCTGAGGGAGTCCGCCACCGGCAGGGGAAGTGGTGGTAGGTGGAGATAGGCCTCCAAACCTTGGAGGGCCTGAGGTGTCCCCAGAGAGGTGGCGTCTGATACCCAGCCTGACATATAGGCACAGACATACAGGCACACACAGACACAAACATCCATTCCCCCCCTCATGCTCTCATATGCACTCACTCCACACTCAACCAACGTGGAGACAGACATAAAGAGACGCTGTACACACGATCACACTCCCCAAGCGTACTCTACAAACCGGGTCTAGGTACCCTTGCCCCTGGAGGGGGGAACTGCACCCAGACCCAGGTGGTGTTACCCTTTTCCCTGCGGTGGGGAGAGGCAGACCACCCCGACTCCGTAGCAGCAGGGAGGCCCCACACCCCACACCCCAGACCAGAGTGTGAACTTCAACTGGCAAAGTGATGAGCTGTCAGCATTGTAGACTAGCCTCCCTTTCCACCTGTATATGTTTCTATTGTAGAATCACTGTGGGTGTGTTTTATATGTATAAACTAAAAGAAAGATTGCATGGATTATGCGTGGAGCCTAACGTTCATATTTTTAATCGGTTTTTATGAGACAATGTTTTTTTTGTTGTTGTTGAAGTTTTATTTTTAGATTTTCCAGGTAGAAAATAATGTAAAAATAGTGTAACGAGTTACTTTGTCCAGGAAGTCATTAAGTAACTTATTGCATTACTTATCAGAAAGGCAATGAATAATGCGTCGTACATTACTGTTTTGAGTATCCACTCCAACAGTGATCACTCCATGAGAACTGTTACCATTGATTTTGAGTCCAGTTCTTGTGTAATTTGGTATACCTCAGCCTTTTCTCCCTGTTTTCCTTCCTTAATAATGGCTTCTTGACAGCCATCCTTTAACTGAGACCATTTCTGATGCAGCTCCAATGAACAGTAGTTGAATCAACTGATGTGTCAGGTCCTATGTCAGGTCTTTGTGGTCATTTTTTCTTCATATTTCTTAAGAACATGACTTTTTGATTCTGTTCATCTGCTGTAGTTAGTTCTTTAGGCGTGCCTCATCTTGTCTTTTGGGGGTTTTTTTGTCCGTCACATGTCCAGTACTCTCCAGTTTTGTAAGGATACACTGCACACTATTGTGGGATAGTTTTCAGCTAATAACTTTTGATTCAGCTAAATGAATGGGATAAAATCATATGCTTTACATTTAAAGTTACAATTTAAAACTGGTTCTTTGGTAAGTTGTCTATTTTATTTTGTTATGTCTGGACACACACATTTTGACAGTTAATGATTCACAGGTCATTGTTAAGTTACTTAACAAGAAAAAACAAATTCCTCTGAAAACAGTTACATACGAGTCAACTTCCAAAGAAGAACGCTGAAGTGGTCTTGCTCAAGACCACTTTATCAGATTTACAAAAAAAGAGAGAGAGGTGGCTCAAAACTTTCTAATCTAATTGAAGATTGATGTTGTCACCATATTTAAAGTCTCATCCACACGGAGGAAAATTGATTATATGACAGGATTCATTAGGATCCACCACAAATGTTTGAACCAAATTTCTTGACAATCCATGATTGTTTGAAGTGTTTCAGCATGATCCAGAATGGTAGACTGACAGACGGACTGAAGCGTATTCCTACTGTAGCTCAAAACACATAAATTATATCAAAGATTTTCCCAAGCAACAAAGCAGTGTTTTGGTTTCCAAACTGCCAAAATCAGCATTGACAATGCATGTTAAGACCCACATGCTACAAACTTGACGCATGACTGCACATTTATTATACAGTACATGTGTTCAAGGAAAAGACAGACTCCTGTGATTTAATGGGGTCAAACGGGCACCGCTATGCAACAGGCACGAACTTATAGCAATAGCCGTGAAAATCTATGTTCTCTTCCATACCATGCAGACAAAATGTCCGTGTGATATGTTTCAGTAAGCATGTAACGTGAACTACGACAGCCACAGCGAGCATGTCTATTAATCAGCATTATCGCTGGCTTTCAGAAAAGTAATATTATTCTTACAGTTTTTTTTAAAGCAACCAACATGCCCCTCTCCAAAAGAGGTAATTTAATTTCCAGCAGGGCCCCAGTCCACAGAGGCGCACTCTGCTCGGAGCGAGGATCCCCCATCTGCATGAAAAGATCACAGACCTATGCAGGGTCCATGTTTAAAGGCTAATTGTGAAGGCTGAGCCCCTAGACACAGGCCCTGTGAGGTCCCTCTAAACTTTTACTACGTCCCAAACTGATTCAATGATACTGACTTAATACAACATAAACATTCTTGCATGCATGTCTTAATAAGTCAGTAGGGATAAGGGATATTGTGAGTTTCATTAACCCTTAGTTCACTGCTGGGAATCAGCCGTGGCTTGTGGATGAGGTAAGAAAATCATAACCCTGTGTGGGCCAAAAGATAACTGAGGTTGTACTGCTGCTAACAGGCTGTTGTATGCGGGATTCAGTATAAACATATTACAAGGATTTTTGGCTATTGTAAAGCTTTAGTATGATAAAGTAAGCAGTTCTGTTTAAAGTGTGTCTCTGAAGAAAATGTATTTAAAAACACAAAAATATCTAGCAAACAGTTCTCTCAAAGGACAGACTCCCAGGTTCTTGCATTTGACTGACAGTAAAGGTGATTGCAGTCTGGCTGAAATCCCAGGGCATTGTTCAGACCCCAGTTTTATATGCTTTATATAGTCTGGAGGCTGTCTGAGGTGTCTTCAGCGAACAAAAAAACCTCACTGACTGACAGTTTTCTGTTGAATTATCTGCAAAACTATTTGGAAACATTGAATGTAGCCTGTCAGATATCATAGCGGGACTAAATGTGACCTAAAACAGAGCACCCATACCAGATGTTTTATTTCTGAGCTCATTTTCATTAACACTTCTCACTGGAGGAGGACAGGTGGGCCATTTCAAGTGTTTATTGAACTGAACTGAATTTATTGACCAGCGGTGAACTGAACTGGATTTATAGACCAATATGTCTGCTTCACAAGCCAAGTCAAAAAAGGCAAAAGGGAAAACACACAAACAGAGACACATATACAGATTTTTGATTGGAGTTTTTTTTTTTTTTTAATTTTTGAAAGATACTGAAAAGATACAGAAGAGCCTTCATTTATTTGGTTGTGGCTCCGGAGCTTGATGGTTCATTCCCAACTCCTGTCCTTGGGTAAGGTACTGAAGCCTCAGTTTGGCCCTGATGGTTGTCCAGTGTCTGTTTGTAGATAAAATGCTTTAAGCACATAGAATAAACTGCCGTATATGCGTCAATAACCATACCCAGTATAACTATAAACATATTATATATTACATGTTAGTCTATATACCTGCAACTATTTTCACCAAATAAATTTTTGATGATGCTATTATTAATGGCATGGGAGGCCTATGGTAGCACATACATTGTTGCCTCAGGCAAAGCAGATATTACATTGGGGGAAAAAAATCTCCTTCGACTAGCAGGTAATACTCTCCCAGTGTCCTCGGAGACTAATGTCTGCTGTCCGGGTTTGAACAGCAGCATTCACAGCCCAGAGCACATAAGTTAAACATGATTTTCTAGTTGATGACAACGGTATGTCTTCCTTGTAAGTTACATTAGACATATAGTAGAGCTGTTTCACATTATGCTCTGCCTCCCGAGGTTTACACTCCAACTCATTTCGGGCCAATGATGAGAGCCACATT
This sequence comes from Diplotaxodon limnothrissa, assembly GCF_057381915.1. Lineage (NCBI taxonomy): Eukaryota > Metazoa > Chordata > Actinopteri > Cichliformes > Cichlidae > Diplotaxodon > Diplotaxodon limnothrissa. The sequence continues at coordinate 7,861,650 of NC_140610.1, read as the reverse complement.
TCTGCTGCAGGGAGGCAGCGTTTTGGGAGTTCCTTTGGACTGGGATATATATGAGGTCCATGTAGTAATCATACTGTCAAACTGCAGTGGACAAATCCAAGTACATGCAATAACAAATACGCTTGACTTATAAAAGCTCTGCAGTTGTTCCAGCAAGAACAGATTGACATTTTGAAAGAATACACGTTGGCTGTGTTGCTGGGAAATGAGTAGCTCAAAGCCTCTCTAATGTCTGTAATAAGTAGCTGGAGACAGCTGGTTAGTCTGACTTAGCATAAAGATCAGATCCTGTTCCTAGGCTATTTCTATCCAAACCTCCAAGTCTCACTAGAAACAACCTGTAAAAGTGACAGTTTGAAGGGTAAACTCGTTTTATTCAGGGTCTGCTAACTCAGATCTTAACTAAGAATGGAAATGTCCCAGAGAATCAATATACTTATATATAGTAAGCTTTAGATGGATGGGTGTAGATCACTTTTTTCAGGACATTCTGCTAAACTATTTTAACTTGCAATTAAAAGATGCATCACATTTACTCACTCTTCTTTTTATCATTGATGTATTTTAATTTTTTTCGTAGTTTTGATATGGCAGTTTTCCTTCACATTGGTAATCATCTGCTTTAGTTTACTACATGTAAACTTACCTAAGGCTCCAAAAGGATTTTACATTTTCTTTAAAAAGCAAAAAACAAAAACAAAAACAAAAAAACTATGCTTGGAGTGCATTGTTGATTGGCAGGTATCTAGGATGAAGGCTTTGACAGTCTTATCCCTATCTGCGTATGGATTTGGGGACATGGAATTTCACCTCACTCATGAAGAAATCGCCCAAGCTAGGGAGCTTGCACGAGCTTGAGAAATGCTGGCTAGATATAGTTGGTCTCGCTTCAGTGCACATCATGGGCTCTTGAACCAGTCTCCTGGATAGGGGCTGAATTTTATTCCACTCTAGAGTTGTCCTCAGTGAGAGTTGTTGACAGAGCCAAAGGATGAGGAGGAGAACTGACGCAGCTCTGTGGCTGAGGTCACTGAGGTAGTCAAAACTCTTTGGTGGTCGGGTCCTGGGGGTGGATTCTTCCCTGAGTTCCTTTGACAAGCTGGGGTCATGGTCCCTCTTTTCAAGAAAAGGGGACCAGAGGGTGTGTTCCATCTTCAAAATTAGATTTCTCTCCCCAGCCTGCCCGGGAACATCTATGCCAGGGTGTTGGAGAAAAGAGTCTGCCCATTAGTCGAAGTTATTGAGGAAGAACAATGCTGTCTTCGTCTTGGCCGTGGAATGCTGGACCAGCTCTTTTACCCTCCTGAGGATACTCAAGGGGGCGTGGGAGTTTGGCTCGTATGTGCTTTGTGGACTCGGGGAAGGTATTCGACCGTGTCCCTCACATGTCCTGTGGGGGTGTCCTCTGGGGGTGTCCTGCAAGGTTGTGTCAGGGGTGTGGGGTATCAGGTGTACAACTGCAGCAGCAGCTTAGCAGCAATAAGTCAGATTTGTTCCCTTTGGGAATTGGACTTTTATGAACAGAATTTCTAGGTGAAGAAAAAGGAGCTGAGGGTGTCACCTTTGGTCTGCGTTTTGAGGATGATGTGGTTCTGTTCATGTCATCAAGTGGTGACCTCCAGCTCACACTAGAAGTTCTGCCCTAAGTGGAGGAGTTCAAATTTTTTAGGACTAAGTGAGGGGAGATGGAGGGATGGATTGTGGCAGCATCTGCAGTGATTTATGGTGATTGGAAAGTTGAGCAGTAAGCCAAAGCTCTCCATTTGCTGGTCGACCTGGTCCTACCCCCACCCATGACAAGTATAGAATAGTGACTGAAAGAAAAATATGGTGGATACAAGTGGTGAAAATGAGTTTTCTTCATTAAAGAGGATGAGGAATGTGGACATTCAGGAGTTACTCATAGTACAAATGAGAAAGTTGCCTGACCATGATGCTTACTTGGAGTTGTTTTGGGCATGTCAAACTGGGAGAAGATCTCAGACCTAAGACACACTGGAGAATCTCTCTGCTGGTCTGGGAACACTTTGGTACCCCCACAGAGGAAGTGACTGCGTAGAGCGAGGTCTGGGTATTTGTGCTTCGACTGCTGCAACCACTAACCTGGATATGGATAAGCAGCAGAAAATGGATGGTACGGATAATTTTTCTAATTATTGTACAAATAATTATAATCACAGGCCCACTGTCAAGGAAGTCCACATGGATGTAAATTTGATATAAATTAGTGACATGTGTTTTATGTGGCTTTCATTTGAAGCTTGGCTCTGTGTGGAGTAGTTCTTCTTGGTCTTTTAAAGAGATATTCCCCTGATCAAATATCTTTCAGATTTCCTGTGGTTCCGCAGCAGACGAACTCTGACACTTAAGCCAACAGATACATTTCCTTAACATGTAACAGGTAGAGTGATTGATGGAAAACTAACTCATCATGGTAAATGTGCAGCAGATATAGATATTATCCAGTGACAAGCTTTGTTATTTAGGGACTGTTCTAAACTTTAAAGTCTAAACTTATTTGAACTAATGTGAGGAGGTTCATTAAATAGAAATAATTATTTTGGGAACATGGAGTTAACATGGAGTGATTGTAATTTTTTAATGTGGACATTCAGATCAGAAAAAGCACGATTCATCCTCACTTCATTTCTGGTATCACCCTTGTTTTCATACGGTAATTGTGTTATTATCCATGGACACTCAGAACATATTATTACTGGACAGTGAAAAAGACCCCGCCGATTATCCTCACTTTAAAAAGCCCAACAGACTGTCTCCCATCTCTCCAACAGCTGTAGGGTCAAAGACATAAAAGAGCAGATGAAACACAAATGTTTGGTACATGTGGGTTCTGGTTCTTTGATGCTTGTGTGTTATTTTCTTTCTTATGTACGAGTATATGGGGAGAACCTGACAACAGGGTGTTCATCAGATATAAAGAGACTTAAATCAGCCGAGACTACTTTGTTTGTTCTTGCACTTTACTGTTTCTCTTTAATCCTTTTCTTTCAGTCCTCCATGTAGGTCCCTTGTGCGCTCCCGGTGCTTGGGAGAATGCTTACCACAACAAAGAGACAACATCCCGCATTTGAAAATGGGTTCCTGCCAGTTGGACGGGTTTTTTAAACAAGCATTTCAGTGGGGAAAAAAAAGTCCGCTGTTGTGAATGTCAGCAACATTAATTGAGGACAAAATGTGTGATCCAGTCAAATCTAATTAGATTTACACAACTCACACCTTCTTTTAAGCTCTGTGCTTATTTACCGATGTTGAAACATGTGCAAGATTAGGAAAAGTTCTTTCATCATCGCTGTGATTTTTGTAAGCTGTGGGGGATTTATTAATCATAACATTGACTTGTTCCTGTTCCAGGATCTTCCCTCGGACAGTAACGCGTTGTCTGCCTTTCCGTTGTGGGAATTATTGTGTTATTTCTAAGTCAGGCGGATGTTTAAGCCTATTTGAAGGGCCAAATAAATTCAAAAATGACCAAAAAAAAGTATAAAGAAACAGAAAATGTGCTAACGGCATCTAGAATTATAAGAGACTATGAAATACATAGAGCAGCTCTGCACTCCAGAGGTCACTGACACATTTGCTATTAGTCAAATGGATTATAAAGGAACTGAGGTGCTGCATGTGGAGGTGTTAGGGATGAAGAGCTGGTGTCTGCAAAAGAACCCATTCCAAAACTAACCATAAATATCATGCATGTGGTTAAATGTGGAGATTCATTTCATGTATTCGAACCATCTGGAGGACGCCTCGGAAACTTGTGATCCGAACTCATCTGGAGTACCTCATGATGTGGTTGTTATGACTAAAAGAGTGGGCAATGGAAAATGAGTGAGCTAAAAGAGGATGACAGAAAGAAATGTTCACCACCTCGGTGCAGTCCAAAGGGCACTCGGTTCTTCTGAAATCCTGTCTATTAGTTTGCAATATCGTGTAAAATGAAGAGCAAACTTGCGACACGTACACACACTGCAATGCTAAAACTGTTGTGTAACTGTGTTGTGTAACTGAGACCTAATGTCTCTTTGCTGCATCTCCTGTTGGTTTGTATGATTTAGGACTGAACAGATAAATAATTCAAGGGTTGTATCACAGGATCAAGACTCCGGCACTGTTGCTACAAAACATGTCATACTACAACAGAGCCTTCAGCATATATTATCATATTTCAAGGAAAACTATTCGTCCAACACCAGACCTCTGAGTGCCAAGAACATCAGCATAATGGCTTATCTTGCTAATGATCCATCAAAAATCAACAGGTTATTGTAATGTGTGAAGAAAGGGGGAGGAAGTGAGGTCACCTTGTCAGTGGCTGAGTGCATTGCTCAAACTGATCAGAATTAAAATTCAAAGAGAAGTCAAACATGCATGTCACCACAAACATTCGGGGGGCATTATGACTGGTTGGTTGGTTGGTTGGTTGTCAGAATGATGATGGTTGCAAGTGGCACACTGGTTACGGCTTTCTTTCAACATGATAAAAGTTATAAAAGTCCTGAGTCCAGTATTCTTACTGTAAATGACAAATGCGGAAAACCACATTGTCATCAAATGTGGTCTTACATATTTCTTTCTAACACTGCAGTGGTTAGAACTGTTCGCCTATTCAGCACCGCAAATTCCTCTTGTGTGTTTCTGACTAGTTTTTCACCAAAGATTTTGAATTAATCACTAAGAGAATAACAATCATTGCCTCATTATAAAGAGTAATAATCATAGCATCAAAATAAAGACTTCACAAATTCCAACAAATTCTTGGAAAGCATTGGAATGGATGTGAGGGAATGTACAAAGAAGTGGAAAAACTAGAGGCACAAATATGTTTCCACCCCCCCAAAATAAACTGGCCACAACAAAGGGTGAGGTTCCATAAGGGAAAAAACATTGGGACATGATCATGTGTTAATAATAACACGTAATACACCCAACACAGTGTAATAGCAGTCTGGTGAGGAAGGAGCGGCTACCAGGTCCAGTGGGCATGTGATGTGGAGGTTAGCCAGATAACTCTAGGCCAGTTACTTAAATCGAAACACAGACCTTTTTTTGACGTTAGCAACATAAAACCATACAAGTCAGGTCTCCACAGCTTTACTCTGTCCGTACATACATGTGCATAGATGGGTAGGCGCCGGTGCCAGCCCTTTACAATGGTGAGGTCTCTCTCGGAACAGACATGAACAGCATGTAATGGCTGCCAGACTATACTCACACACCCACTAGGAGACTCCCTCAACTACAATAATATGGCAACCCCCTCTAGTGGTGCTATAAAACAATAAGGGGTTGTTACAACAGACCAACAAAGGTCGGCGACAATTTTGGACACTATGTCATCGGCTCTACATAGGTTCCCTGCAGATGTTTAAAACAGGCCACACTGGAGACATCCAGGATGTACCCTGAATGTGGCAGCTGGAGAAAGAAAGTGACTGGATAGGTCAGTTGTCATCAGGACCTTTAAAAGCATGTAAATATATGAACACATCAGTGTGCCGTAGTATTTGCCATATTACTGATGTTGGTACAATGGTGAGCTTTTGGTATAATTTTGAGCTATCAAATTACTAGGAATTAAATGAAGTTCTTTCTTTATCATTTTCTGCATGCAAGCTGTATTAGCACTGAGAATCTTGTGTTAACGACTCTGCTAAATGAGCTGATTTAAATAGTATTCAGCTGTTGGTGAAGGTTATGCTGTGTATGGAAAAGTGCCTGTAAAATAGAAAATAAGATGCTGAGCATAGTTTGGATGAAGATTCATGTGTTTTAGTGTTAGTAAAATCAGGGAAGATGGAAAACAGATGCCATGGCATCAGCTCATTGGGCCAGATGAGCTAAAAAAAATGAATGTAAGAATCTCATCCAGATTCGTTCAGAGTCTATCTATAGATAAAGAAGAGAGCTGGGATGATGATCTTCTCTCTTACTAAGTCGTTAAGTCAGGTTGCTTTTTGTTTATGTTTTTAAATGAGCCGACTTTGTGAATTTGGGGTTAATAAAGGGTCTTTTGGTGTGTGGTTATCCTATTAATGACCACTTGTCAGCTCAAAGTGCACAAAAGTTACATACACTAACAAAATAAAAGCCAGTCAGTGATGAGGTATCCAATTATAGATGAGAACTGAACAAAAATGTATTAGAATGATACTTCCTGTGAAAAAAATGTGACTGTGAATCATACAGGAAAACACGCACACATTCAGTGTAATTCTCTCTTTAATCTTATCATTTGATATAAATGGAAATAATTAAACATGTGAGTGTCTTTCCGCTTGACGACAAAGCGGCACTCGGAAAGAAATAGCTCTTCCTCTGTGACTTTTCATAGTCCAGTGTTTACCAGTGATGGAATTTTACTGGAGAGTTTGCCTTGTGTTGAACAGCCCAGCCCTCATACATACTTGTGAATGGCAGATGGAAGGACTTCAGATTTGCCTTCTTTTCAACGTCCAGTCTTTTGTGGCATCATGTCTCTTTGTTTGACTGAATGTGCCCTCATTAAGCCCAGTCCATAAAGACTGGAGGAACCCTTGATTCTTTGCAGTTCACTGTATGACTTCTTGTCACTGTGGCAAGACAGACTGAACGCGCGCGCGCACACACACACGCACACACACACACACGCGCACACACACACACACGCACACACACACACACGCACACACACACGCACACACACACACACGCACACACACACACGAATGGTTTTGGCGTTCTCACAGGATAACATAGATTTGGAGATGGTGTTAAAATTGCAACAAAGAAGAGTGGCAGTAAAAACAGGGAAAAAAGGAAAAAAAGAAGTCAGTCTCAAGTTGTTTTTTTTTTTTTGTTTTTTTTTTAAATGACCCCCAACTGGGAAAGGACAAGAAAACAAAACAGCAGCCTTGGTCCTCATCAAGGAGCCCACGTAACCTTTCTCTTTGGTAGAAATGGGCTGAAAACATATTTGAAGGTAAATCATTATGACAGTTTATACATTTATACAGTTAACATCAACAACCCATTACTGTCTTCTCTTTTAAGAAATAGTTTGTTTAAAAAAAATAGTAGGTTGGCGAGTAGGTTTTGAAAACTGTGTCAATACCCCCATAACAACCACCACGTCTTTCATTTATTTATTTAGCCTCTTATTTAACCCTTGTGTGGTGTTCGTATTTTTGTTACTCAGCCAGTGTTCATGGGTCTGGTGGACCCGCTAGAGTTTTGGCTTTCCAAATTAACACTATCAAACAATTTTATGTTAAATTACTCAACAGATGTTTACTTCATCCCAATTACAAGACATATGAACAGCAAACATGGTTAATTTTTTCCCTTTACCTTTGTTAGATCACATTTATGAATTAATGTGCTTCTCGTTTTTCTTTTATATAAAATGTTATAAATAAATCAGTTATAATCAAGTGGAGTGAGTGGAAAGACACAACACATTTACACGTGAAAAAAAAATTAATTGTTTAATTTTTCTTTTGAAAAAAACTGAACACGGGTCTCACAGACCCGAACACCATACAAGGGTTAATCCTCAAGGTTTCTCTTACAGCTTCTCTGTACTGCTGAACATCAGGTGAGGATGCAGTCTCAGCAGTGCAAAGCTTTACCTGACAATCACCACTGCCCCCTGCTGGGGAATGGTGATAGTCAGGTGACTCCTGTCCACAATGAAGTCTGCTTTTTTTTTCTCCTTTTTTGTTCCATAGTATTAAACACATTCACTTACAGAAACTGCGACTGACTAATGAGGGATTTAAAGGAAGGCTGCACTGACCTTGTGTCACAGTCAGTTTATTTACAAGCCAGGTGTGGCTCACATAATGGAGGGCTACAGCCGGCACAGCTCCAGTAAAATGTATGCTTTTAAATGCTGCAAATCCCATTGTATTTTGCGGTTGAGAGGGAATGCAAGCAGTGCTGGTAAGCCAATTCATGCTTTGTTGAAATAAGATGTGATGTCAGGTTATGTGTTTGCTGATAAGTGCAGAGACGTTACATCAAAATGTCTGCTTTCACAATAGAGCTTGACCCGAATTTCCCACCTTTTACAAAGAGTGAAAGAAGGACACGTGTTGAAGGCACTCTGAAGTAACAACGTCTGTGATGAAATATGCAGTTTTGACACAAGTGCAAGACTTTGCAAAGTCTAATATAGGGCTGACAAAACCTTATTCTCTGGAGACCAACCTTGTCTGAAGAAGTCAGGGTCAACATCACCCAAGAAGTTTGTTTAAGCACAGGCAACCATAGCAACACACCTTAGAAATAGCAATGGTTTACGAAGGAGAGGGAAGCTACAGAGCCAAATCTGTCACAGGCGTGCAGATGCAGCTTTTTAAAGCCCACATTCATTGTTTTGGTTTTTGCAGCTACCTTCAGTTTTGAAGCAGCAAAAATCCCTTTGGCGGTGCCAAGAACTAGCTGGTGAACACAATTTAACCTTAAAGCATTTACAAAGCCACAATAGTACACCAGAGATGGTATTGTTTCCCCCTCTTGATTCTGTTGGTCTATATGTGTATATCATCATGACGAAATTTGGTCACAGCTATGCCGACTGTGCCAGGAACTACCACAAAGGCTGTTTTGATGACTTTGTCAGGTGTTTATAGGTCTGTGGACAGAGTTTTTAAAGCCATGCAATCACTGAAAATACAATCAAGCGCTTTACAGACAGACGAGTGTTTGATATCGAAATGAAGACCAACTTCTAAGATTGGCAACGCGGTTGGTATGTTACCATCACAGGAATGTCTCTGGCTCTTCTAAGCAGTGTTTCTTAGATTGTGAGGCATGACACTCTGCAAGCGACAGAGCCACTGTCGCAAGGAGGTGAATAACCAGGGGAAATATACAGGGTAGCTACACTACAAAAAACACTCTATGCACTCATAAATATGAACCAATAATAATGAGTAAAATGCAACTGAAATACATAAAATATCTAAATTTTATTTGTTGAAATACGTAATCATGAAGAAAAATATCCGCGGTATAAAGTAACTTTGACCATTTGACCAGATTCCATTGAATGCAATTGTTACACTGCTGAAATGATGGGCCAACTCATCTCCGTGCAACATATTTATTTTTACAGGAAACAGGAAAGTTCTATTTGGCGCGTGGGCTGTACGATGCCTCTTCACCACTGACACTGCTTCTTCTAGTGTAGCTAATATTACTTTATACAAGTAACTTATACAGTTTCATATTCACATACACCACTTTTATAAACTGCTTAAATCACAAAAATACATTTTACTATACACATGAATAACATAGTGAACTCTCATTACAGTTTTATCTTGTTTTTACTACCGTTTTAGTCTATTTATGAACCTGTCTTATTAACTGTATTTATTAAAGTAGATTTCTTCTAAATAAAAGGCTTTTCTTAACATATTTCTATAGCATTCACTCTTCATGAACTAAACATACAGCAGTTTACATTTTTTCTTATTGTGCAAACATATTAAGTGTGGCTTTAACCCAAAAAATACCTGCAATGAACTCACAGACTTTCGGTACAGCCTAACAACTGGATGAGCACGCATGGCTTTAACCCAAAAAATAACTGGAATGAACTCACAGACTTTCGGTACAGCCTAACAACTGGATGAGCACGTGTGGCTTTAACCCAAAAAATACCTGCAATGAACTCACAGACTTTCGGTACAGCCTAACAACTGGATGAGCAAAAATACCTGCAATGAACTCACAGACTTTTGGTACAGCCTAACAACTGGATGAGCACGTGTGGCTTTAACCCAAAAAATACCTGCAATGAACTCACAGACATTCGGTACAGTCACAACTGGACGAGCACAGGCTAACAACTGGACCAATCACTGTCTATCACTTTTATAACATCTGTTTTATATTATCAACCACCCAGCTTACCTGTAAAGACAGAAAAATACCACAATCAGTTCTTTTTGGCGCGAGGCCCATATGCTGCCTCTTCACCACTGACACTACTTCTTCTAGTGTAGCGTCAGCTACGAGACTGGGCGCCCTCTTCTAGTGAAACTTATACAACAGTAAAATTAACATTACAGTGGAATGAAAGTCTTTGAGTATAAAATAAAATGGGGGGCTACTATTTTCATGTCTCTATCCTTAACATAGTGGCACACAATGTTTTAAACTGTACAATGTAGTACATAGATAATTTACATTTGATTACCGTATTTCCCGGACTACAAAGCGCACGTGAATATTAGCCGCACAAGCTAAAATCAGGGTTAAATCCTGTTTTGTACATACATTAGCCGCACCTGACTAAAAGCCGCAGGTGTTTCAATGTTGACTTATCATATGTAAGAGAATATGCACAAAGGGAACTGTCAGGAAAGAGATGGCTGTTTGGAGACACATCACTTTTATTAATATTTTGAAAAACAAGTTATGGGTACATATTTGCATAACTTTTTAGGTATATGTACAAGTACTGGTAATTACAAGTACGAAACATGTACTGTGCTTCATAAACGAGTAACAAATGTAGTACATAACAATAACCTACAGCACACCAGAAAAATAGATTCAGCCTACCTTTTAGGCTCAGGTGCAGTGACACGGCTTTAACAAGAAGAAAAGTCAGTCATTCACCATCTTTCTGTTCTTCCTGCGCACTAAAACCACCAAAGTCCTCTTCTCCAGTGTCGGAAACGAACAGGCTCAGGGTGGCCTCGTCATCCACTCTCAGCTTCTTTCCTTCGTTGTCACTTTCAAAACCAAAGAAATCCTCGTTGTCAGTGCCAGAGTTGAACACCCTCAGAAGGGCCGTGGCGGTGTCCTCCTTTCCATCATGCAGCAGTCCAGCCCTTCGAAATCCATCGGTGATCGTGGTGGTATTTCACACTTTTCCACGCTGTCAGATTCCACCTGTGGAGTTGAGCATAACTTGCTTTTCGCAAGTTTATTGCCGCTCGTCATTCACGCCTTCCGCTGAACGCGTAGCGCTACTTTGAAGTTTGTTTTTCGCGCTACTTGTACGGCACTATGTTGCCTGGCGGATGGACATGTGACCAACACACCACTCTTGAACCCCGATACAACAGCGGAACAAACAAAACAAATCGTCTTACGATATGACAAAAATCACGGACAATCCATAGAAAAGCTGCACCTGACAGGGTTCAAAGCTTGTGCAAAAAGTAACGGCTTATAGCCCGACAATTACGGTATATTACTTAAAATATTTTTATTTCAGGAACTAGGTTTTCCATTTGGGTGTTCATTCTGGTGAAAATTCTATGAAAAGGGGTGTAACTTCACCAGACTCTACCCCCTGATGCTTAGATGGGTCACTATTGCCAGAGTCAGCAGTCAGGCGCCATGGCAACTCATCTTATAAATGACAATGGTTTATAAAGCAAAGGAAAGCTATCGGGCCAAAGTTATCACAGGTTTGGGATAACTTTGGCCCGAGGTTTAATGAGCTGGTCTAATGAGCTGCTACAGGCTAAAACGGCGTAAAAAGAACATTGAGTTTGATCTATGTTCACAGTGTGGACACAAACATGGCTTCAAATGCAAATGCTCTTCCCTCCAAGTCTGATTGATGTGCAAATATGTCACTAAATGTTTGCTTCAAATGCCATACCAACTTTATGACAAAAAAAAGTATATAATGAAGGCAAAGCTAAATACTCCAGCAAACTAATGAAAGGAAATTTGGCTGCACATGTAATGGTACTGCTTACCTCATTTGTTACGTGACAACGTGTGGACAACCTTCTTAGCAAAAACCTCAGACGTTGATTGGAAACCATGCGAGAATGCCGCTGCAGGTGTCATAGCAACAGACACCAGTAGGAGGAAGTTAAAGGCAGCGACAGCCATGGTGGGAATCCAATTTGGGTAGTGCTGCACAAATCAGCACAGCATGAGATGACCCCGTATCACATTAGAACATCCTTCAGAGGTTCAATAAATCACTGGTTTACTTTTTTGTTGTTGTTCTTGCTCCTACAGGTGTAAAATCCTGCTTTTATTTAAAACAAATGGTGTAACAGGGATTCCAGGGCTGGGCTCTGTTTAATGTTGGGCATCGATCCTGATGGAAAACACGTTTATTGTTTCTTTATTCTACTAATCCTTCTCCCCATTCTCTTAACTGACTTTCTTATTAATAGCCACCATGGGCGAACCCTTTAAAAAGTCAAACGCATCTCATCCAGAGGAAACTTGGCTTCAGAAGGTGCAGGACCAGTTCTAAACTAAAACAAAAACTCTGCATCCCAGCAGGAAGATGAATGCAAAGGAGGAGAGTGCCGAAACTGTTTTTAAACAGTTCAAGAGGATCCCTAAGGAGTCGAGGAGCTGGGGTAACACCGGCATTGCAAAATGCATCAAAAGCCAAGAAGACCACAGGTTTTTCATAGAGTGTGTATGCTCGAATGAGAAAGACAGATGCACACTCAAGCGTGTGATTGTGTTTGAGCGTGCATGTGTATTTATGGATAGTTTGACTATGTGTGTGTGAGAGAGAGGGGGATAGAAGCCAGCTCTTGCATTTGGCCAAGTGTCAGAATGGGAAAAAGAGCCTCTTCAACGAGCGTGGAATTTGTTGAAGAATCTTGTGCTGTTTAGCACGTACACCCGGATAGACACGGGGGGTGGGGGGTGTTTCGATTTGAAGAGGTAACATTGCTGAGAGCGGGTTGTTGCTGCTTGGATGGGCAGAGATTCGTGTAACTTGCACGAAACCTTTACATAGCATCAGAAAGAAACCAATCCAATCTTTGATCTCCGCTCCCTAGTTGATAAAGCCTATATTTCTGTTTCCAGTTGCCTGCTCTAGTTGCTTTCTTTTCTCTTTACCTTATTTTAGAGCTGCAGAGACCTTACCAAACTCATTTCCTCGAAACGGTCTGATTGTGTTCAGTTGACTTCCTTGGATGCAACAGGCCTTACAAGTTAATCATCCAGGAAAGCCTCTTAGTGACAGCTATGCCTTAATTGCATACCAGACTGAGCCCATCAATTTGGACGCAGCAAATCCAAAATCCACAAATTCCATCTGCATGGGAATGAGTTATTCTGTCAAAACCCCTTGGTTCTCACTGAGAGAAATATACACAGAGCAGTATGAAACATGAGAAAGTCTTACTGGTCAGATTTGTATTAAAGGTGCCACCTCAAATTCTACTGTTCAGATCCCACGGTATCGCTAATACGACCCTCTTTGAGGTCTCCTTTTGTTTAGACTCTTCGGCAGAAGCTATCACCAGGGGCTTTCCAGCATTAAAAGCAAAACAAACAGTCCAGTGTGACAGTAAAAGGGGAAAGCATTGGACTGGGTTGGATTTATTTTTGCAAGAAGTGACCGTACCACTCTTCCTCATTCTGGTTTCATCTCGTTTGCTTATTCCATGCTGTGTTTTAGCAGTTTATCCAGGAAAGCTGGGCTGAAAACACTAACCTTTTCCACACAGCAATAACTTCCCACCATGACATCGAACCAACATTGCTTCAGGGTCCCTAAGCGCTTGCTGTGAAAATGTCAGACAAGCTCTTTTCATGTGAGGGAAATCCTATCTGATTTACTCCCCCTTCTTCCTCAGCTAAGGCGCCTATTTGTACAGGGCCATGTTTCATTTGAATATCAAAGCCGGTGAGGAGCTGGTCAGACACTTTAAATGACATTTTTTGGGCTTCTCTTGAGGAATGTGATTGCTTAAGTGCCCTCGACGGAGGGACCTGATCACAGACACAATGCATCCTTTGTGCCGTCAGTGTGACCGTAATCTCTATTTATCTACACTCTGAGCTCTGTGGATGAGATGAGCACAGAAGTCTATTTGCATCGCAGAGTGCGGCTTTTTTAAGCCTCACAGTTTAGATGGCATTTGAGAAATTGTTCACATTTTTGTCCATGAAACGGTGGCGCCACGATGGCGTACATGCTTCCGACATGACCTACTTGTCTTCACCATGCTTCATTCACCATTGATCACAAACCCAACTGTTGAGGAAATGCACAAGAGAGGCCCTGCTGAGATCTCTATTGCACTTCAAACTTGTTTATATTCAGCGCTAGATTCTCCCAAAGTCTAACAAACATGCTAAATTCATTAGCTTCTCATAAAACATTTACAGGGCTTACGTCTTCTGTGTCTCGTTGTGTGATTTGTGCGTGTGTGTGTATGGGTGACTGCACCTGCTTTGAATATGCGAAGAAAAAGGTAGACATTTTTGAAAGCTAACCTCATAACATTCACAAACACAATACTGGTAGAGTGAAACGCCTCCATATCTACTTTAAAGTGGTCCCAATGGTCCCAAATCACAATCCTCTACAAAAAAAAAAGTTAGTTTGCTACTCAGTTTTTTTGCAAACACATTAAAAACAAGCACGTAAGCTTGTTTTTAATGTGTTTGTTCTGAAAACAAACTACTAGACTCAATTCACTTAATTTTTTTGTATTGATATATGATGGTAAATCACAACAACAGTCACTTTACAGACAGAAAGACCCCAAATTACTAGACAGAAAACCCCCCAATAATTAGATGATGCCCAATGAACAAGTGCTTGTCGACAGTGGGAATGAAAGGGAAGAAACCTCTACCAGAACCAGGGTGAGGGAGGGGCAACCATCCGCCATGAGCAGTTGGGAGTGAAGGGAGCGAGACAAAACAAAAGACAAGTTGTGATAACTAATGATTAAATACAAGGTGGTGTGTAAGCACACAGGGAGTGAGAAAAGGTGAGTGAAGAAGAAACACTTATTGAATCAATGGATGCCCCCAGCAGCCTAGGCCTAATGCAGCACAATTAAGGAATGGTTCAGGGTCACCTGATCCAGACCTAACTATATGCTTTATCAAAAAGGAAAGTTTTAAAAGTCGAGAGGATGTCTGTCTCCTGAATCCAAACTGGGAGCTGGTTCCGTAGAAGAGACCCCTTAAAGGTGAATGCTCAGCCTCCCATTCTAATTTTAATAAGAACCACAAGCACTTGCGTTTCTGCTTGTCCTGCACGTCCAATGACATTGAAAGTTATGACAAAAAGTTCTTCATCTAATATCTTAAATATAAACTTAGCTGTCTTTTGCCTGCAGTATCCGATATTTCTCAAAAACTTGAGGCAACCTTGAGTTTCCATTGAGTGTTCCTGATCAAAATGCTGTAAGTATTTAGCCCCAAAGATGACTTTTTTAACCTTTACAAATATGCAACAGTGACATCCTGTTTAATTCACATCCTGTTTAATTTCAAAATGACCCAAATGTAGGACATACTATCATACAGGCATGCTGCATTAATAAATAAGGATTTTTAAATGTCTTGAATAGCAACACTGGAATGAGGCTAGAGAAGGCAACAAGAACAAAACAACACACAAATAAAGAAAGGAAGGAAGAAAACTGATACATAAGAAGAGTGATCTTTCAAAATAAATAATAGAAAAACTCAAAACCAAGATAGTGCCCCTAAGGGAGAACTCTAAGATGTCCCATGTAAGGAGTCCAAAGTCTTGGTGGATCATATGAAGGATGGCCCGAAGGATGTTCCAAATTGGCAGTGAATCAGTGACAGTGTAGACCCTTCAGGACCAAGGCAAGTGGAGGGTGGTGGGGACAGAAAACTTCTAGAGGCTGGATAGGAATCAAAAACCCTCATAAGGCAGAGACCCTCTGAGGGCAAAGCAAGCAGTTGGAAGGAAAGTTGTCAGAGGGGAGACAACTGGAGGTCAGGGCAGAATGCTAAATAAGCAGAAGGCTGGAAACCAGCCACCCTATAGTGCCTTGCAGACAGAGCAGACCTGCTCCTCAGGATCTGTCCTTGGCATGGGGTTGATGACAACAGGCAGACTTAGGGGTGTAGAGATTGGAAAACTGATTCAGATACAGGATGCAGGGTCGACGGAGGTGGACACCTCTGGGGAATATTTGGCAGGTCAGCCAAGTCTGAGGCACAGGAACTGTAGCCCAACTCAGAATGTGAGACATTAGTCGTCTCTGACCAAGGTACATCAAAGATGACCTACTCAAGGGGCAATGAGACATTGGCTGACTTTTTTGGCTGAATTAGACAGTCACTTCTGATTCATGATAGGTCAGAATGAGGACTCATTTGTGGTGGCGAGAGGCAATTACAAACTCAGTGGGAATAGTGGCTTGGTTTACTTACTGATGCAGATTTAGTCTCGGCTGACTCAAGAATAGTTTGGTGCTGGTTAACCCAAGAACAAGAGTTACTGACCAAAACAGGATGAGGTATTGCAAGACTGTGGAAGTGCCAGGCTTGGCATTTGCTGATCATGGCAGGAGCCTGTTAATGCACTTCACATGAAGTCAGACATCAAAATTTCCAAGTTCCCAGTCAGAATGACTCGAATGCCCCCTCAGATTTCCAAGTCTGGAAGTTGGAGCAGCTTCACCAGCCTTGGCAGAAGTGACCATAAAAAGTAATGCACTGAAAAAAGAGAGCTGTTGGAACAACTTGATTATATAATGTCAAATTGTAACACCTGATTTAATTAAGTTTAGAATTGGTACCTTAAGTTCACAAATCACATCAGTCAGACAAAAGTTACACACAGTGCACAATAAAGCCAACACGCACACTTACACTCACACTTTCACTGTCACTTACACTTCCAGTCAAATGTTTGGACACACCTTCTCATTCAATGTGTTTGCTTTGTTTTCATGACTATTTACATTGTAGATTCTCAGTGAAGGAATTACGGAATACAGAATTATGTAGTATACAAAAAAGTGTGAAATAAGTCAAAACATGTTTTATATTTTAGATTCTTTAAAATAGCCATCATTGGCTTTGATTACTGCTTTGCACACTCTTAGCATTCTTTCCATGAGCTCCATGAGGTCGTCACCTGAAATGGTTTGCCAACAGTCACCATCTCGTCTGGGTGTAGGTCAGGTGACCAGTTGGCCAGGCCATCTGGCTCAGCACATCATCACTCCCCTTCTTGGTCAAATAGCCCTTACACAGCCTGGAGGTGCGTTCGGGCTCATTGTCCTATTGAAAAATAACCCATATGGTTTGCATTTAGTTGCAAACCAGATGGGTGGGATGGTGTGTCGCTGCAGTGGCTATGGTAGCCATGCTGTTTCAGTGTGCCTTCAGTTTTGAATAAATTCCCAACAGTGTCACCAGCAAAGCACCCGCACCATCACACCTCCTCCTCCATGCTTCATGGTGGGAACCATGCATGTAGAGATGATCCATTTACCTTTTCTGCAATACACAAAAACACGACAGGTGGAACCAAAGATCTCAAATTTGGACTCGTCAGGCAAAAGCATGGCTACTTTGAGGAATCTAAAATATCTAATCTAAAATCTAAAATATAAGATATATTTAGAGTTATTTAGCATTTTTTTCTTTGCTACATTATTCCATATACATTCAACAAAAATATAAACGCAACACCTTTGTTACTGCTCCCATTCCCCATGGGATGGACGTAGAGACCTAAAATTCATTCCAGATACACATTATAACCATCCCTCCCAAACAGTGGTCACAAATCAGTCCAAATGTGTGGTAGTGGGCACATCTGCTATATTGAGATAATCCATCCCACCTCACAGGTGTGCCACATCAGGATGCTGATCTGACATCATGAGTAGTGCACAGGTGTACCTCAGACTGCCCACAACAAAAGGCCACCCTGGAATGTGCAGTTTTGTCTCACAGCAAAATGCCACAGATGCCACAAGCAATGAGGGAGCGTGCAATTGGCATGCTGACAGCAGGAATGTCAACCAGATCTGTCGCCCGTGCATTGAATGTTCATTTCTCAACCATAAGCCGTCTCCACAGGCGTTTCAGAGAATATGGCAGCACATCCAACCGGCCTCACAACCGCAGACCTCGTGTAACCACACCAGCCCAGGACCTCCACATCCAGCAGGTTCACCTCCAAGATCGTCTGAGACCAGCCACCCAGACAGCTGCTGGAACAATTGGTTTGCACAACCAAACAATTTCTGCACAAACTGTCAGAAACCGTCTCAGGGACGCTCAACTGCATGCCCGTCGTCCTCATCTGGGTCTTGACCTGACTCCAGCTCGTCACCGTAACAGACTTGTGTGGGCAAATGCTCACATTCGATGGCGTCTGGCACGTTGGAGAGGTGTGCGCTTCACGGATGAATCATGGTTCACATTGTTCAGGGCAGATGGCAGCTGAGAATGTCCCAGTTCTTGCATGGCCAGCATACTCACCGGACATGTCACCCATTGAGCATGTTCGAGATGTGCTTGACCGGCGTATACGACAGCGTGTACCAGTTCCCACGAATATCCAACAACCTCGCACAGCCATTGAAGTGGAGTGGACCAACATTCCACAGGCCACAATTGACAATCTGATAGACTCCATGCGACGATGTGTTGCACTGCATGAGGCAAATGGTGGTCACACCAGATACTGACCGGTTCTGGGTCCCCAGACCCCCAATAGCGCAAAAAACTGCACATTCCAGGGTGGCCTTTTGTTGTGGGCAGTCTGAGGTACACCTGTGCACTACTCATGATGTCAGATCAGCATCCTGATGTGGCACACCTGTGAGGTGGGATGGATTATCTCAATATAGCAGATGTGCCCACTACCACACATTTGGACTGATTTGTGACCACTGTTTGGGAGGGATGGTTATATTGTGTATCTGGAATGAATTTTAGGTCTCTACGTCCATCCCATGGGGAATGGGAGCAGTAACAAAGGTGTTGCGTTTATATTTTTGTTGAGTGTATCTTGCTTCATATATTTGATGTCTTCAGTATGTACCTATAACATAGGAAGTAGTAAAAATAATAATAATAAAAAAAAAACATTAAATGAGGTGTGTTCAAACTTTTGACTGGTAGTGTACCTTTCACCAGTTGTTCTTTGCTTTTTTTAAATTTGCACACTCAACATCGTTCTTCTGAGTTATCAGAAAGGCGACATATGCTTGAATTGTTCAACCAAGGACTTGACTTCTAGTGGTCAGAACTAATACCAAAAGTACCTCATTAGCCACTCTAGCTAGTGTAGTTTGTCATTACGGGGTGATCGTGGCTCAAGAGTTGGCAGTTCGTCTTGTAATTGGAAGGTTTGCCGGTTTGAGCCCCGGCTCGGACAGTCTCGGTCGTTGTGTCCTTGGGCAAGACACTTCACCCGTTGCCTACTGGTGGTGGTCAGAGGGCCTAGTGACGCCAGTGTCCGGCAGCCTCGCCTCTGTCAGTGCGCCCCAGGGCAGCTGTGGCTACAACTTAGTTTGCCATCGCCAGTGTGTGAATGGGTGGATGACTGAATGTAGTGTAATGTGCTTTGGGGTCCTTTGGGACTAAGCGCTATACAAATACAGGCCATTTGTTGGGTTATTTTGACCTCTCTAAGAAAAACCAATAATTAAATAATAATGATAATAAAAAAAAAAAACCCATTTTATTAGAGAAAACGTGCATTTAAGCAGCAGATTTTTTTTATGTAACACTTATTACTAGCTTGGCTTGAAAGCTAGAACTTACCCTGAGGAAAGTTTTTTTTTTAACTTATCTCATGATGTAGGAGCAGTTAAGGGTTTCATCAAGGTCAAGGTTTTTTTAAACAGATAAAGCCTAGAGCAGAGAGTCTAAATGCTTAGAAAACAGCAAAGAAAGAAAGAAAGAAAGAAAGAAAGAAAGAAAGAAAGTGGACAATGGCATAGTGTTCAGATGCTAACGTTATCAAACATCAGATACTTTATCTTCCTCTTTATCTGTCCCCAAAGAGTCTACCTGTATCTTTTGCTTTCTGCTCAAAATGTTTGGCATGTTCTGTACAATACTTGTGTTGGTGTCTCTCATACTTCTACATCTGATGAGTACGGCTTGGATAGAGATGACCCTATCTCTAAAATCTAAAAAACAACATCAAAAGGATAAAAGCATTGAGAGGATCCAAAAACACATGCTGTGGTTTAGACTAGGCGTTATTTGTCCTTCCTCTAGGACATTGAGTTTAAATCTTCCTTGAAGGCAATTGACTTGTACTGTTATACTAGATCTCTCTCTGGGTTTAAAAAAAAATCTCTGAAGCACGCTGCCCCGTTTTGCTGGTTTTCTCCTGTGTATTAGATAAATTGCATACATATCAGCGTGGCATGTCTTTATTGATTTTTCTCTTGTGTTTAATTTTGCCTGATATTCTGCTGCTGTGTTGTTTGTGGGTTAATCTATTAGTTAGATTTCAATCTCAGATTGCGTTTTGTCATCCTTTGAGGCTATAGGCTTACATTTCATGAAGGTTCATAAATCTAGGAATTAATCTCATTGGACTTGAAAATTTATTTACTTTTGGATATAAAGCTCTTTTATAAAAGTCGCTTATTAAAAAAATAACAAGGTTATCCAAAAGTAACAACATATAAAGCTTTTTTAAAGTCAGTTATTAAAACAACTAAAACAAACAAATGTCATACACGAACATGGGAACAAAAATGTACAATGATATTTCTGTAGTTGTGTAACCTGTGGGATTCCCCCCCTTTTTTTTGTCCCTCTTAGATGTAATAAGCGGTTTTCGCCATCGGTGTCGCTCTTTTATTCTCGCGAGAATAACAGACAGGAAGGAACCGCCATTAAAATGTAGGAGAAGAAGAAGAAGAAGACAGGAAGGAACGAAGGAGAAAGTCAAGAATTAAACATGGCAGCCCGCAGTGTGTTCAGGTCTCTCTGGACCTCATTTGCGGGCTTAAAACTTGAATCCAGAGGCACCAACTTGAGTTCTTTAAGGACGATAAGTGTTCCTCAGCTTACTTCTTTAACTATCCAGAAAAGGGGGATTCGTCAAGGTGAGACATGTGTGCAAACGTTACAGCTTTAGCCTGTCGGTGGGATAACTAGCATGTTTTGCTAAATACACCGCATGTTTTTCATTTCCTATCACTTATAGGACACGCTATTCTCCTGTTGTGTTTTCCAATAAAGAGACAATACATTAGTTAAATGATGACGACCACATCTGCGTGAAACGTCAGTCGGCAGCGTCTGAAGGTGTTGACTTTTCAGTTAACTTTCCTGAGGCTTATGCCTTATGTACTGCAAGAACTTCTGAAACCTTTAAGGAGCTTCTTTTTTCAGCTTTCTAACAAAGTTATAGAACCCATTAAAATAATTTAAAAATGTCAGTAAGATTGCGTTGAAAAATCCACATTTTACCAAAATCAAAAACAAGCCTAACAGCATATTCTAATACAGGTACTACATTCATCAAAACAATCTCAACAATTCAGCACGTGCATAAATATTATATAATATGCATTAATATAAAGATTAGTTGTTCATCTTTAACAACTAACTTTATGATAGTTAAAATGAATGAACTTCTTTCATTTTCGGAATTAAAGGAAATTATAGATATCTAGTTTGAATTTGGTAGACCCAAGACGGATCAAACAGAGTAAAATATTACTTTGAAACTAGTAATGTAAAGATTTTAATATTGCATTGTAAGAAGTTGTAGTCATCTGTTCTCACATTAGAATCAAGAAATGCAGATTTCTGTAGCTTTAACCAGATGTGTTAAAGCTACAGGAATAGCTTTAACAGTTAATGAAAATAGTTTGAAAGATCAATTCTGTTGATAGTTTTGGAGTTAGTAGTTGAACGAGTAATATTGATTGTTGACTAAAATGAAAAAGCACTGTTTATATCTACAATTACAGACTAGTAAAACTTGAATCTAGGATTTTTATTGTCAATTACAATGTCAGTGTGGAAACCACTTTTGTTTCCACTATGCAGTAGTTGGCACTGTCACCTCACAATGATTGTGATTGGTGGTCTGTATCTTGGTGTTAGCCCTGCGACAGACTGTCCAGGGTGTACTAGGACCTCTCACCCCATGACTGCTGGGCTCCAGCCTCAGAGCATCCTACTTTGGAATAAAACAACATTTAATACATGAATTAGTGAAATTCAACTGCCAAATTAAAATTTAATGTAAAGTCTGATGTTTCATAATGTCTGTTGCAGTGGTGGAGAAGCAAGATGGTAAAACAACAAATGTAAGTAAAGCTCAGAACCATTCAAAATTTTATTGTTGTGAAGTTAAATAATTGCAAAACTTTTTTTGAATCATCATTGTTTTGGATAATTACACAAAACATTTTGATGTATTTTAATAAGGCCTAATATAAATACGTAATAAACTCTGTAACCAGCAGTGAGAGACCATGTTGGAGTTGAGGAGTATTATTCCGCACTTGTAAATAAATAGCAAATGCTATTAGTATAATAAAAATGCTTTGATTCTGATAAAGTAACTGTCATATCTCTTATTTTTATGTTAGATTGAAGGACACATTCTGGAAGTTCCAGTCGGAGCACAGCCTCCAAATCCCACAGCCAAGTGTCCAATCTACAGATGGAATCTGCAGAACAAATACAACTACACAGTAAATACTTTCACTGTTATTAGTGACATTATTATTAATATTACTGTATTAGCCTGATTTTCTCTTTCTTTTTTGTATTTTCCCTTCCCAGGATGTCTTGTTGCTCAGTCAGTTCATCAGGTCAGATGGAGGGATGTTGCCCAGGAGAGTCACTGGTCTCTGTCCAGAAGAGCACCGCAAGATTGCCATTTGTGTACAGATGGCTCACAGAGCAGGTCAGTGGAAGTCCTGCTGTTGCGCTTTAAGTTTTTAAGTTACCCATCAGTAGCACCTCCACAGCTCTAGACACGTGTCATATATCATGAAGCCTCCTTGTACTTTCTTTCCACCTGTAAGTGGGTTATTTAGTTTACTCAGATAAAATAAATACAAAGGTTAATAGCCACTTTGTCTGAGTCTATTTTTAATTAGCTTGGGTTCAGCGGAGTGACTTTTATGTGTCCTTTATTTAGCAAGGTAAAAATGTTTGACAATAAAAATGGTCTTTTTCAAAACAGATGTAGCCAAGAGGGCAGCAAATTGTAACAAATGTAACATAGCAGTTATATATAGACATTTTAAGAGGCCAGACAGGAATGAATTGATTATAATGTTGGTGCAGTAATGCAGCACTTGCAAAACAGGTCACAAGAAACAAAAGAATTTAGTGTTTGGCAGTCAGTCGTTTTTTAAGCACGGCAAGGGAACAAACTGTACACTGATCATGATTTTCATACTTTTCCTGAGCCTGTCAGAGTATTTCTGCTGCATTAAACACGCACGAGGGGTCAGAAGATCACAGCATAGTTAATTCTTGGCTTTTTCTCTTGCTTTGAGAGATTTCACCTGAGTACACAATTTTGAAACCCCCCCTAAGTCTTTCTGCTAAAGATTTATGTGCATTTTGTTAATACCCAGTCATCATGCTGACTTGTTGCTAATGAATCTAATGAATTCCTAATGAGTGAGAAATTCCACCTGTTGGACCCTTCCAACATTTTTCCTGTTTTAATATAAAACATTGATATAGTCATTGTGATACAACCCACTATTTTTCAGGGCTATCAGTTATCTTATATGGATGAATACTAGCAACATGCATTACTATATAATATTTGTTGGTAATTCCATTAAAAGACGGCAGAGAGATGCAGTTCAGTGAGTCCTGTTATTGGAGGGAGAGCCTAGCAGACACTGAATGGCTCTAGCTGCCTGTGTCAACAAATGCAACTGTGTCCTTAACTCCAGTATTCAGGTGGATGAGTTGTTTTAAAAACAAGTCTGGTCATGAAATTTCCTCTCTGCTAAATATTTCACAGTTAGTATTATTACAATAAAGTAGAAGTGATTTGGAACGACAGAAAATCAGATATGAACTGATAGGCCATGTAAAATTAGAGTGGGGTTATGGGATGCTAAGGCACTTACTGCACTGAGGTCAAATCAACTTTCTGCAGAGTACTCACTACAGACCTCCAAGCTTCATGTGGCCTTCAGATAAGCTCAAGAACAGTGTGTAGAGAGGTTCATGGAGTGCGTTTTCATGGCCGAGCAGCTGCATCCAAGCCTTAAATCACCATGCTGTCTGGCAATCCGATGGATGAGTCTGGGTTTGGTGTTTGTCATGAAACCAGTACTTGTGTGACTGCATTGTGCCAAGTGTAAAGTTTGGTGGAGGGAGGATTATGGTGTGGGAGTTGTTGTTTTTTTTAGGAGTTGGGCTTGCACCCTTAGTTCCAGTGAGAGAAACTCTTGATGTTTCAGCATCCCAAGACATTTTGGACAATTTCACTCCCCAACGGGGCAGGGATAGCTCAGTAGGTGGAGTGGTGGCCCCGTGATCGGAAGGTCGGGGGTTCGATTCCCCTGAACAGCTACCCTGAGGTACCCCTGAGCAAGGTACCATCCCTACACACTGCTCCCCGGGCGCCCAATTGCTGCCCACTGCTTCACTGAGTGAATGGGTTAAATGCAGAGAGGAATTTCCCCACGGGGATCAATAAAGTACACTTTCTTTCTTTCTTTGTGGGATCAGTTTGGATTTGACCCCTTCTGGTCCAACATGACTACTCACCAGTTTACAAAGCAAGGTCCAAAAAGAAATGGATGAGTGAGTTTAGTGTGGAAGAACTTGACTGGCCTGCGCAGAGTCACCTCACCCGACAGAACACCTTTGGGATTAGAGTGGAGACTGTGAGTCAGGCCTGGTCGTGAAACATCAGTGTTTGACCTCACAAATGTGCTTCTGGAAGAAATGCCCAAAAATTCCCATAAACGCTCTTAAACCTTGTGGAAAGCCTTCCGAGAAGATTTGAAGCTGTTATAGCCGCAAAGGTTAGGCTGACGTCATATTAACGCCTATGGATTAAGAATGAGATATCCTTGAGTTCATATGCGTGTAAAAGCAAACAAGCGAATACTTTTGGCAGTACACTGCATTTTCTTTGTACTTTTCAAAATCAAGCACAAATAATTTTAACTTTTGAGTTCTGTTTATACCTTCATTTTACAAAGCATCACAGCTTGTTATGAAAGGTTTGAATTTGACACTGCCTAAAGGCAAATAATTGTGCAACCTGGACCAAGACATGATAGTAGGGTTGTAAACTTGTTCTTGCTTGTTCCTCAAGTCTTTTATTCATTTTAGAACAACCTGAATTTGTCTGCTTCACGTGTTTATCATCTACTACGCAGACGATAAACACTGTCAGCTGTAACATTACATTAAATGAAAACTGAGCAGTAATTTGGTGACTGTAATGACAGTGAGAAGTAAATCTTAATGTGTCATCAGTACATTGTCTTTTATAACTGTCTTTTGAGAGTTTGTAACAGTATTTATTTTTTTTAATACAAGTACTGAGAAATTTAAGTTAATAAATGCATCTTGTTATTTTGTGTGTTCAAGGTCTGCTTCCTGACCATAAACCCAAACTTCCAGAAGACCATGTCCCAAAGAGACCCAAGCCCAAACTTAACAGGTGACGCATGTATCTATGTCTGCGTATGCTTTTTTTTCAGCATTTGTATCCAGCGCAGTGCTGTTAATAATTCCCCTGCACCTCTGTTTGTTGTACAGATACCTGACTCGCTGGTCCATTGACTCAGTGAAACCCATCTATAAAACTGGACTGAAGTGGTGTAAGAAGCGTATGCCTGTTGGCCACCCAATACTAAAGAACAATGTGCGTTATGGTGTCAAGCCCTTGTACATAAAACACTGAAGGACCAAAAGCCTGAAAGATTGGTACAACTGGAGGAAAGTGGGTGGACCCATTTATTCAGGGATGAAACCACCAGATCCCTGACTGCTAACCTTGACCGTTGTCATACGGTTCTGAGAAGGGAGGAAACAATTCCTAAAAGCTTCATCCATCTGTGTTTATTCTAACTTTTGTTTATTAAGCTGAGTCACTCTTTTAATGAATCACACTCAGACCCACCCGACACCATCTATTCTGGCTGTTGCTTTTCAAAAAAAAAAGAAACTCTTGAAGGAAACCTGCTGACAACTTAATGCAAGCAACAACCTGATCAGTGTTACAGTTTCAAAGTAGGTGGTATGGTGACTGTGTATACTCAATGCAACACAGATGTGAAAATAAAATATGTGTGTTTACTCTGCCTCTCAACATGTGTTTACTGTGTAGGCACGGCCTTTGTGAATTGGAAGTAAACACAACAAAAAGTCTGTAGACACTAAACTGACTGTACCAACCTAGTTTTATTTGTTTTATAATACAACAAGATCTTAGCAGATTTTGGTTTTGTGAATTACTGAGAGTATGCAGCTTGAAAAAAAGCTTTTATAGCATGAAAGGAAGGTCCAAATTCTTGGTCCCGTCACCTATATAGATGTATCCATGCTGTGGTGTCATTGGCACGTGGTAGAAGGTCAGGCCGAACCACAGCAGACTGCGAAGCACGCACACTTTTCTTGCGAACTCAAACTGAAGACTCCAAGATCCTAGACACAAACACACAAGACTTGTAAACAGTTAATAGGAAAAGCAGGACGCTGCTAAATTATGTTCTCCAACAGAACCGTGAAGCTGAGCTGAAATAAAGGCTAAACACTAATCTTTGGAAATCTTACACTATTCAGCCAGAGGATACACCAATGAATCACGCTTTTGTGCTTTTGATGTCTATAGTCTAACCCGTTTGCCAAGTATGTTCGGGGTGTGACCATGAACGCCAAGAACCTAGGGAATTAAAACAATGATTTAATTGGACCTGCTATTATGAAAACGTGATTACATAAAAGAGTTTAAAGGCCAATATTTAAAAAAAAAAAAAAAAAGTTGCAACTTTCCTGTTTCTGGATTTGATTTCAAAATATGATGCAACTAAAAGTAAAAAACCCCACGTCAACAGTATGTAATGTGCGTAGCAGAAGGCGAAACAAACTTAAATCAGGAGCTGGAAGCGGTTTGAGGGATGGTTAAGGAAAAGGGGGAGAGCCCAGCTTTGGGTCTCAGAGGAAAGCACCTGTCTTTTGGTGGAGATACATGATCCTGTTTTTCCCCTAGTGTCCCGTTAAGAAATGTTAACTCTTTATCCTTTCAGGCAGGAACATGCAATCCGCTGCAGTGAGCGTGGCACTGAAACAGCTGTGTGCTGTCTGCTTTAGACATGATGCAGCTGACATCCGCATCAACACAAAGAACACACACCGACTTGTACACATGTGGAAGCTCTCTGTCAGACATCTGCTGCATGTTTGGTTAAGGGTGCTAAACCTTTTTTTCTCTCTCTCCCTCACACACCCTGTTAAATCCAGACACTCACTCTTTACATTCACTCTGGTCTGGAGCATATCCAGTCGCTAACCTCGCAGACATGACTTTGCATGTCTGCTTTCACATTATTCTTTGCACAGTGTTCACTGTTGATGTTTTCCTGCTATGTGTGATAGTTTTTTTCCCCAATAATGTGCAGCCAGGATTATCATGTCATGCTTTCTGCTACATTGCCACATAATGATAGATGGTAGTAGTCCGTAGATGATATTATAGTTTGAGTTTGACTCCCATCCAAATGTGAGAAAATTCCATTAATCATGCAACATCAGTTTGGTTGGTGGTCCTATTTTACTGGTTTCTCTCCTGGTTCTCATTTTCCTCTCTCCCCTCAGGAATTGTTTATGGTAGAAGGCCAAAATCAAATTAATGTGCACCAAATCCTGTACTCAAAGCCCAGATATTCCAAATCCAAAAAGCCTGAGTGTCAGACCAAAGCATATAAACTCTGGGTAAGTAGACACAGGGAAATTCTTCTAAGCATATATTCCCAAAAATCCTTCCCATGTGGCTGGTATGTTAATGTCAGACGGTTTTAGAGGTTTGTGTTTATTGGTAGCCTCACTTGAACCACCGTTTTACTGGTAAAATTATGCAATTTGTTTCCACTTGGAAGAAGACCCTTATGGTTTTCAAACAGCTGAATCACCACAAGCGTTTTCTGTGAAAATCACCCCTTGTAATGTAGCACAGGAAATGGAACACATGTTAACGTCAAATCACCGCCCAATTCTGCTGAGATCAGTTATAAAATAAGAGCAATTAGCAGAAAATGAAATACTTGTTAAAAACAAATCTTAGGACCTGCACTGTTGAATTTATGCAATGAAAAAAATGTGACTGTGTGTTCAGGACAGATTAAGCTCTGTAGTGTCACCTTTCGGAATGTCATCACTGAGTGCATCCAGATAGTCCATTGCTGGGTTCCAATCACCCATGTCCAGGGCAGATTTCTTCTTATTTTTTGATTGTCTGAAGTGAAGGAAATTGTCAAGCTTCCTTGCTTCTGCCTCAGACAGACCTGAAGAAAAAATCACACAATCTTGCCCATGTTTTACAAAAGATACAACAAAATACTGTATTTGTTGTTGATAAATGCAATAACATGTCATTTTGTATGACATCAACGTTCACCATCATGTTGGCCCAAAGGTAACATGAAAAGGAATAACAGAAACAATGCACTTGTTTTAGTAGCCAAAAGTTTGTTGGCTGGCAAACTTAAGACAAGCCTTTCATGTGCCTTCTTGACTAGGGGAACATTATGGGTGCTGCAAGGTTTCAATCCATTACAGTGCGTTACCAATGCTGTTCTTGATGACCGTGGTCCTCCCAACTGCCTTCAGATCATTAAGAGACTGTTCATTTCTTTGTAAGTGAAGTGAAGCAAGGGGATCAAATTGTTATTTCCCCCACAGTATATACATATTTACCACAGAAGCTGCGGTTGAGCTGGACAAGACCACGTGGACTCTTGATGAAGGCACCACGAGGCACCACAGACACTTCTGCATCGATCTGATGAACGGACACTGCCAGTCTTTTTTCCTCAGTTACTGTTATCTGTAACCAATATAAGCCAGAAAAAGAAGAAGAAAACAAAATCAAACATTTGTCTTGTTTTTTTTACATTGTGTTCAGTTTGGTTGCATGTAGATTCTTGTTTGAATTCATTGCATCATCGAACACTGCAGTAACACTGAATGGAACAGGAAAACACTTCATCCTGTAATTCAATTCGCTGTCTTACTAAACAGCACTGATCACACTTACCACTGCCTTCTCATTTACAGGCTCATTTCCCTTTCCTTGCCTGTGGATCTCTTGATGTTCATACACAAATGACGGGTCTCCCATGAAGCGACCCTTTGTAGCTTTGGACACTTCCTCTATCATAGCGTCTGAGGCAGGGGGAAGTAGGAACCAGTCCATGCAGTTCAAGCTGGAGTTAACACCACAAAATAGCAGCCCAATGGTATATCTCACGATCTTAAATAAATGTACAGTGGCTAAAATTAAAAATAAAATAAAAAAGACACTTGAAGCGGATGTCTTACCTATACAGGTTCTTTTTGTCTTTCATCTCATCTTCTCCTCTCCCCTGAGCAATAAAATAAACCCCATTAATTCCTAATATTTTACCCCAAAACAACACTCGACTGAACTTGTAGTTTTTCTTCAGGAGCACTAAGGAAGACTCCAGGGCGGTTCTTTGCTCGAGGGTTAAAATATGTCCACTACCAGCAACGAGCTCCAAAGAATAATACAACGAATTTGAGTCCATTATGTAACAGCTACAAGCTTTTACAAAGTCGTTTTCAATTAAATTAACGTGTTTTTTCCGACTATTTGTTAGCTAAAATAACAGCTAAAAAGCCCTACAGGTCGTGTCTTTGCACTCTAATGGCAACAAACACAGTTGCCATGGTTACGCAGGGTTATTCGCTCATCGTGTTTATTTACTATTTATAACTCCCCCCCCCCCCCCCAAGTGTTTCGTGCCTCTACGGGACATAACGATTAAAACAGACACGAAACATAGTTCATGTCGGGCGTGTTTGCTTATGATGTTTCCATAGACCAGACCACGAGCGACTGACGTCATCAACTCAAGTGTGTGCGTGCTAGCAGCGGTTCGGGGTGAAGCAGGCGGATAAAGTGCATAAACTTATAAATGTCAACCTGTCTGAATATGGTCGAGTTTGTGCCGGAGGGAAGATTTAATGAAAGCTTTCCGTCTTAACTCTTGAGACAGGTATTAACACACAAAAACATGTCGGAAGAAGAGCCAAGTAGACTACTGTGTCCTGGCTGCTGGCGGATTGATTTATTTTCTGTACAAGCAGCAAGTAAAAGTGTCTTAACCGAAACTTTACACAGGGCGTCACAGAAGCCATTTTTACTCAGGTGTTACTAATAACATTAACTTGGCCTCTGTACCTAAATAGAAAAACATCCTGTCAGCGTGAATGCTTTCATTAAGATCTGGTCATGCTGCAGTACTGTAAAAAGTATTGTAATATGACTATTAACATGTAAAATGGGTACATTTGGTTGGGGAAAAGTGCAAAAGGTAACTTCTGCCCCCCCCCCCCAAAAAAAACAACAACAACAAAGCAAAACAAAACAAAACATGAAGCCAACATGGAAATGGGGCAAAAAACTGAAGTTTGACAAAGTGCCACTAGAACACTCACCCAGCAAAGAGTCCAATCTGGCCCACTGAAGAGTTGGAAAATGTGAAGAAGGGTATAGATTTTGGACTTTTTAACTTTATTTTGATAAATATTACAGCTTTATCTGCTGATAAAAAGCAAACTCATGGTCATTTTCTCTAAATTATCAAACTATTCTTTAATTACAACACAGACTGGGAAATATGCTGACAGAAATATTTTCTGTAATTTTACACATTTGTTTCTTACAGTTTAAGCCCAAAGATTTGTGCTGACAGATTTCTTACATTTACCATCTCAGTCTTGATGCATTCTCAATCATCCAGGAAAGTAAATCTCCAAAAAGTTGATTCTGTTCATCTGGACGTAGCGTTTTGTGGGAGAAACGTTTCGTCACTCATCCAAGTGACTTCTTCAGTCTCAGCTGACTGCAGGTTTCTCCAGTCTTATAAACAGTATATTTGCATAATGACTGAAACCAGCCCACTGAAGGAACAATGGGCTGGGAGGTCAGTTCCTTAAACATAATTATGCAAATTCATGACACCTGGGTTAAAATAAAATCTCAGGATGTACCACAATTCACGGATCACATTAACTCGGTGGACCGGCACATCAAATTCACCAGGGAGGATATGAAAAGTGGCAGGTTAGCCTTCTTGGAATGTGAGATTTCCATCAATATGGGGGACATCTAAAAGCTGATGTGTACCGTAAACCTACACATACGGATCAGTATTTAAAGTTTGACTCTCATCATCCACTGGAGCACAAACTGGGTGTCATTAGGACGGTACAACACAGAGCGAACACCATCCCCACTGACACAGCGGCCAGGGAGGCAGAACAGCAGCACATCAAGAAGGCCCTGAGTAAATGTGGTTATCCCAGCTGGACGTTTGTCAAAGCTGGAAAGGCACCTAAAGAAAGCTCCAGCCAATCCAGGAGTCAAGTCAAGTCAAGTCAAGTTTATTTATAGAGCACATTTAAAAACAACCAAGGCTGACCAAAGTGCTGTACAGTAA
Organism: Diplotaxodon limnothrissa; assembly: GCF_057381915.1. Classification (NCBI taxonomy): domain Eukaryota; kingdom Metazoa; phylum Chordata; class Actinopteri; order Cichliformes; family Cichlidae; genus Diplotaxodon; species Diplotaxodon limnothrissa. Next base: position 7,830,241 of record NC_140610.1, on the reverse strand, counting down.
ATACAGATAAAATACAATAGAACACAATTTCGTAATAACACCTCGCTGATAAAAATAAAATAAAAATATATAAAACAAATAAATTAAACCTTTCTAAAAGCCAATGAAAAGAGGTGAGTTTTAAGAGCGGTTTTAAAAGTTTCTAGGCTTTTGGAGAGTCTGACGTGAGGAGGTAAACTGTTCCACAGTCTGGGTGCAGCCACAGCAAACGCCCTCTCTCCCTTTGTCTTTAATTTATACCTGGGAACATCTAAAAGCATCAGGTCGGCTGACCTCAAAGATCTCCTGGGGCGATAAGTACTAAGGAGTTCTGACAGGTAAGAAGGTGCAGTGCCATTTAAAACCTTAAAAGCCAGCAATAAGATTTTAAAATCAATCCTAAAGGCAACTGGGAGCCAGTGGAGAGAGCAGAGAACCGGAGTGATGTGGTCTCTTTTTTTTGAACCGGTCAACAGGCGAGCGGCAGCGTTCTGCACCAGTTGAAGGCGATGTAGACAGGAACGATCTAGGCCAGCATAGAGGGAATTGCAGTAGTCTAGCCGTGAAGTAATAAAAGCATGGACCACTCTTTCTAGATCGTTCCTGCAAAGGTAAGACTTGACTTTGGCTAAAATCCGCAAATGATAAAAAGATCCCTTAACTACAGAGCTGATTTGTTTATCAAGTTTAAAAGCATTGTCAAAAATAACACCAAGACTCTTAATGGAAGAAGTGCAATCGGAGGTTAGGGGTCCCAAAAAGTCAAGAGAGAAGTTGGGATCTTTAGGAAGCCCAAACACAATGACTTCAGTTTTGCTTTCATTAAGGTGTAAGAAGTTAAGAGTCATCCAAGTCTTAATGTCAGACAAGCAGGAGAGTAGCGGCTGCAAAGAAACATTGCAGTTCAACCTCAGAGGGAGGTAGATCTGAATATCATCGGCAAAGATGTGGAAGGACACATTATGTTTACGGAGCACATCGCCCAGAGGGAGCAAGTACAGAATAAACAACAGGGGGCCTAGTATGGACCCCTGAGGTACGCCACAGGTTAAAGGAGCTCTGGGAGATGACAGTTCACCAAGGTGAACAGAAAAACTCCTATTATTCAAATAGGACTGGAAAAACTTTAAGACAGTGCCCTTTAAACCGACACAATGTTGAAGGCGGGATAGCAGTATGTTGTGATCAACAGTGTCGAAGGCTGCTGTCAGGTCCAGGGTTACTAAGACAGCAGCACAACCAGAGTCAACAGTTAAAAGCAAATCATTAAAAACTCTCAGAAGGGCGGTTTCTGTGCTATGCCGAGCTCTAAAACCAGACTGGAACTTCTCATAGAGATTGTTATTGTCAAGAAATAGCTGGAGCTGCGTGAGGGCGGCTCGTTCCAGTACTTTAGACAGAAAAGGGAGGTTGGAAATGGGCCTATAGTTAGAGAGTAGGGATGGATCTAGATTAGGCTTTTTAAGGAGAGGTTGAACAACAGCGTGCTTGAAGGGTGTTGGAAAACAACCAGAACTGAGGCAGGCATTGATCAGGACCAGAAGGAAAGGTCCGACTGAGTCCAGAACCTGCTTCAGAAGCCGACAGGGGATAGCATCGGTGGAACAGTTGGTAGTCTTAACCTTGCAGACTATTTCATGCAGCTGAGAGAGAGAGATTGGTTCGAACTGATTAAAGGCAGAATGGCACAAAGACAAAACACAGGGATTGGAAGGTGAAGATGGAATGACAGACTGCAGGGAGGAAATCTTGTTTACAAAGAACTTTAGAAAGTCATTACAGAGGGTGGCAGAAGGTGTGAGGCTGGTGGATGTGTAAGGATTTACAATGGAATTTAAAACACGAAACAGAGTCTGAGGTTTATGGACACTACTGCTAACCAGGTTTGATATGTAGGAGGACTTGGCCTCTTTAACGGCTTTCTGATAGGTTGAAAGAGAGTCTCTGAGGATATTAAAAGAAATGTGCAGCTTGTCCTTTTTCCATTTTCTCTCAGCACACCTACAGGTGCGCCTGAGAGCACGAACAGAGTCTGTAATCCAGGGTTCAGCGTGAGCTTTGGGACGGAGAAGGACAACCGCTGCCCAAGCGAAAACCTCTAGTGATCCCATATGTGTCAGGAGTATCAGAGCAGTTGAGATGCATTTTTTCTAAACACCGGGGCTCTGTGGCTTTTAAACCCCAAAACACGCTGCGCCAAAAACTGGTCTACCCCAAGGATCGGGTCCCCCGACACAAACAGAGTAACATAGTGTACGCTGTTAAGTGCCAGGAGGATTGCCAGGATTTATACATCGGGGAAACCAAACAACCTCTGGCGAAGCGGATGGCACAACACAGAACAGCTACCTCGTCAGGCCAGGACTCTGCAGTCTATTCACACCTACAGGCCAGTGGACACTCTTTCAATACACATCTTGGACAGGGAGGAACACTGGTTTGAGCGTGGAGTCAAGGAGGCCATTTACGTGAAAAGGGAAAGACCATCTCTGAATCGAGGAGGGGGCCTAAGGGTACATCTTTCGCCATCTTACAATGCTGTGATTGCAGCCATTCCCCAACTCTCTGTGAATGGTACTCATGGCCATTGATCAGTGGTCTTTGATCAGTGGGTTTTGGTCAGTGGTTGTTGATCAATGGTCATGAGAATTTGCATAATTACAGTTTTTTCTGAATGCTTAAACCCTAACTGTGATTCTTATAGCACAATTTCTAAAACTATTAATACTTATAGCAAAACCACTCACTGAGTTTGCAAAACTAAAAGCACAAACACTGCTTTGCACTCAGTTTGCCATTTTGTAACACACTTTGAAAACCTGTAGCTACAATCCACTGCACGGCACTCTTTTTGCAGAACTGTAAACACAACTCACTGCTTTACACTCAATTTCCAAATGATCAACGCACTTCTAGCAAAATTATACACATTTATGGCCATTATTTACACTATTTTGCCAACTGTCTGGCACACTGTCACATGTGAAAACTTTTTTAGATAATTAGTTCACTTTGCAATCAGCCTAAGCACTATAATACAGCTAAGCTCTGTGTGTGGAGTACAATGGAGGGAGCAGGAAGGGTGAGAAGTAGAGGAGGCCGAGGAAGAGGATGTGGAGGTGAAGAAATAGGACAAAGAGGACGACAAGGACAAGGAGGCGCAAGAGGAGGACGAGGAGGGGGGAGAGGAAGGGTAAGAAGAGTAAGAAATAGAATTGCTGATGACATCAGAGCTATAATAGTGGACCATGTAATCATCCATGGAGTGACCCTGAGGGAAGCTGGCCAACGGGTTCAACCTAACTTGAGCCGCTACACTGTAGCAAGCATCATAAGGACATTTTGAAATGAGAGTCGGTTAGTACAGTCACTTTGCACTAAGATTTGTAGCACTGCCATATGCCAATGAGAAACACAACAATACCATAGATGTAAAATTCCAGAAGATATTTTCCCCAGTGCTTGGACTAGAGGACATTGCATGTGATGTAGACAAAACTTTGTGACCGGACCCAGAGAGACGACACGATGTAGACTGATTTCTTTTTTTCCTCAGTGAAATTACTATTTTGTTTTGACTTGGAAATAAACACTTGTGTTTGTTTTGTTGTGTGTGAATAAACACCAGTACTTGAAGTTTGGATCCGTCTATGTTTATGGACCTATGACAACAGTATGAGCTCAATCTGACATGGCCTACCTTGTGCACAGAGAAAGCAAAAGCCAGATGTGTTTTTCATTCATACCATCAGTGTGTAGTTGGTGCAATGTGTGCTTATTAATGTGATGGCTTGTGTTAACTGTTGGATACCAAAATACCATTTTTACAAAGGTGTGGAGAGTTAAGCAAGGGTTATTCGCTTTTACAAGAAAACTACAATGTTTTGCTAATTGGGTGAAGAGTTTCCTTATTTGTGTGTAGAGTTTTGCAAAAATAGCCAATAGTTACAAAAAATGTGCTTAAGCCATCAGAAAAAACTGTAAGATTAAGGAACTGACCTCCCAGCCCATCGTTCCTTCAGTGGGCTGGGTTCAGTCATTATGCAAATGTACTGTTTATAAGACTGGGGAAACCTGCAGTCAGCTGAGACTGAAGAAGTCACTTGGATGACGCTACGCTACGTCCAGATGAACAGAATCAACTTTTTGGAGATTACCATCGCACTTTTTCAATAGCATGTAGAAAAACTGAGAGATGCTGGTAAAATGACACTTCTTTCTTGTTATTTTGAGATATCTAAAGGGATTAAATGTGTAGTGTTCTTTACACAGACAGAAAAGCCAGTTTGGTCCATTATGTAAAATCAGTTTGATGTCCTCTGCACTAGAGGCTGGCTCTAAAATGGATCAGATCCACAAAGTCTGATGTTAAAATGTTCAATTTAACAGTATTACAAAGCATATTTACAGTCTTAACCTCACATTTCCTCCACTGTTTAACATGGCAAATTGGGCAAGATTAAAACACACAATTTTTTGTTAGTTAAACAAAAAAAGAAAAAGGTTTTTACTATATTTTATTCTTTTACATATGCTGACAGCCTCTTGCAGCTTGCAGCACTATTCCTGGACACCTTGACCTTTCTGCACTCATTCCTGGCTGAGGAATTGTAAAATTTGTTGCTTCTATAGTTAAATAAATATTTGGTACGTTACTAAATATTTACTATCATATAAGTAGGGATGGGGAGTGTTTCTTTTAGAGCCGTGTCTTTAGTAAAAGAAGTAATAAAATGCTGAAAACAGCTCTTTACATATGAAACTGTATTATTGGCAAATTGTGTAAAAAAAAATCCCCATCAGTGTTATATTGATTAGTAGTACTGCTGTAGATGTTTAGAACCTAGCACTGTGTCATGTTAACTGTATGTACCTACAGCAGGATTAAAAATATTAATGAAAAATGAATCTATAAAAAAAACCCGGTCAAGTTGCTGGTTATATTATACTGGATGTGCAGCCTGAGAAGTGCAAGCTACAGCTTTGGTGAGTGAAATTCTAGTCATTTAGTAGTCCTACTCACATTGACTTACTCAATATGACTGCATTGCACCTGCACAGTCTTTGAATACAGATTGCTAACCAAGTTAGTTATCCTGATGAATTATCACTCAATCCTCTGATTCGTATAAATTAACCTCTAGCTGGAAAACGCAACATGGTGGCAGCGAAATGAATACACTGAAGCTTCAGAATGCTGAAGTGTCTAACGTTGGCGTCATGGACGGGTTTCAAGGTTCCAGACCAATCTCTCCCGTTTGTCTTCTGCTTTGCCTCTGCAATCTAAGAGAGAAAACTGTGACTACATTTCACTGCGAATGTACTGTGTGTGGATGGTTGTAAGCGTGCAGTGAAAATCCATTATTTATTTCTTTTTTGGAATAGCAAAGTGACTTGAGCCCTCCTGTCAAAGTTGGTTGCTAGTTCAGTTCAAATGGTCTGCTGTCAACCTGTTGATGTCATGGTGGCTATGTCCTTTATTTATACTGTCGATGGAAAAGACCGAGCACAATTCCAGGTTTTCTAAATGGTGTATCAAAGAGTTCAAGAATACAGTTAGATTTTCAGGCTCAAGTGCCCTCATACAGATGATTTTACATGAAAAGTGGCATGGCTTTGCAAAACTAGCCTTTTGACCTGTTACTATATTTTGGCTCGGGTTACATTCCTACTTAATTGTACAAAAGTATGCATTATACAGGGTGGGCCATTTATATGGATACACTGTAATAACACGGGAATGGTTGGTGATATTAAAGTCCTGTTTGTGACACATTAGTATATGTGAGGGGGCAAACTCCTCAAGATGGGTGGTGACCATGGTGGCCATTTAGAAGTCGGCCATCTTGGATACGACTTTTGTTTTTTCAATAGGAAGAGGGCCATGTGACACATCAAACTTATTGGTAATGTCACAAGAAAAACAATGGTGTGCTTGGTTTCAACGTAACTTTATTCTTTCATGAGTTATTTACAAGTTTCTGACCACTTATAAAATGTGTTCAATGTGCTGCCCATTGTGTTGGATTGTCAGTGCAACCCTCTTCTCCCACTCTTCACCCTCTTCAGCCAGCACAGGCATCCAGTACCCGTAGTTTCAGGTGCTGCACATCTCGTATCTTCACACCATAGACAATTGCCTTCAGATGACCCCAAAGATAAAAGTCTAAGGGGATCAGATCGGGAGACCTTGGGGGCCATTCAACTGGCCCACGACGACCAATCCACTTTCCAGGAAACTGTTCATCTAGGAATGCTCGGACCTGGCACCCATAATGTGGTGGTGCACCATCTTGCTGGAAAAACTCAGGGAACGTGCCAGCTTCAGTGCATAAAGAGGGAAACAAATCATCATGTAGCAATTTCAAATATCCAGTGGCCTTGAGGTTTCCATTGATGAAGAATGGACCCACTATCGTTGTACCCCATATACCACACCAAACCCTCACTTTTGTTGTTCCAACAGTCTTGGAGGGATCCATCCAATGTAGGTTAGTGTTGGACCAATAGCGGTGGTTTTGTTTGTTAACTTCACCATTCACATAAAAGTTTGCCTCATCACTGAACAAAATCTTCTGCGTGAACTGAGGGTCCTGTTCCAATTTTTGTTTTGCCTATTCTGCAAATTCTGTGCGCCTATCTGGGTCATTCTTGTTGAGATGCTGCAGTAGCTGGAGTTTGTAAGGGTGCCATTTGTGAGTAGCTAATATCTGCCGAAGGGATGTTCGACTAATGCCACTCTCCAGTGACATGCGGCGAGTGCTACGCTGTGGGCTCTTGCTGAATGAAGCTAGGACAGCCACTGATGTTTCTTAATCAGTGACAGTTTTCTTGCGTCCACATTTTGGCAAATCCAACACTGAACCACTTTCACGAAACTTAGCAAGCAGTTTGCTAACTGTAGCATGGGAGATGGGTGGTCTCGTAGGGTGACCTGGATACTGCGTTCACCAGATATCAACACAATTTTGATCCGCTCCTCACGTGTTAACCTCTTCGACATGTCAATGGCTGTGAACAAAGAGAAACTTGTAAATAACTCGTGAAAGAATAAAGTTACGTTGAAACCAAGCACACCATTGTTTTTCTTGTGACATTACCAATAAGTTTGATGTGTCACATGGCCATCTTCCTATTGAAAAAGTTGTATCCAAGATGGCCGACTTCTAAATGGCCACCATGATCACCACCCATCTTGAGGAGTTTGCCCCCTCACATATACTAATGTGCCACAAGCAGGACTTTAATATCACCAACCATTCCCATGTTATTACGGTGTATCCATATAAATGGCCCACCCTGTATTATTGGGTCATAATCTTTGTTTTATTAATGTGTAATGAAACAAAGACAGACATTATTAGTAATGTGTATCATTTTGAAGTTCGACACAGGTATGATTCTAATGCAGGGCGTAATATAGGATATCATATTACTATATTTATATTTTAAAATCCATAAAATAACAAGTACTTGAAAAAAAGTATAAAATAAATCATAAGAAGTCCAATAAATTTAATAATAAATCAATTTAGTTTAGACTGTGCTCGCTTTAGGCACTGACTCTCTTTCACCCTTTAAGTTCAAAGAAAGGAAGACATACAGAGGACCCAAACCAGAGACTTTGGTTTGGCAATTTCGACCAAACTATGCATATAATTGGTTAAGCACTGTAAACATCTGGTAGGACGCAAGCTTAGATCTCTCTGACTCGATGAGTGATTTGCACATGGAGAAAATAGCAATGCTAGCAAACCAGCTTAGTGTGCTTTTCCTGGGCTCACAGTCATTTTCTGTGTATGACAGTTCACTAAATATGCATAATTAGTGATGAGATATCATCCTTTCACAGACAATATATCATCGCAGTTTACTGGATTGTGAAAATATATTTGTATGGGTGTCAAGCAATTTAACAACCAGGATCTAAGGCCTTAAAAGTTAACAAACAGTCTCTTCATTTGTCTGTTTCAAGGTTAAGGCAGTCTTGGCATGACATAATCTAGTGTAGGAGAGGAGGGAAAGGGTGCTATGTGTCAGTGTGTGCTGTCTGATTTTTACCATCATATTGAATATTTGCAGTCAGTTGTGCTATCTGTATTTGACAGTCAAATCTGTTTGCTTTTGAAAGATGATGCAACAAAGGGTTTTTATTTTGATAGAGAGATGCCTCCCAATCAGCTAAGCTGCTGTGGCTTGGTTTAATCACTTTTTGTAAAACTGTGTATTTAAAGGTCAGAATTTTGTGAAGAGACCAAACTTTTTTCCTCTTTAGTTTCTACCGTTATTCTTTTTCCAGTTCAAAAATAACTTACTTTCTCTCTGTCTTCTATTTGTAATATAGAGCTTTTGGACATCTTTTGTAGATTACATGGAACAATTAAATCTGGTTTCTCTTTCTTATGCTGTCAACTCCTTTCATTTACCATGCTGATTCACATCTGATCAGTCATCTGTTTACCAGTTTGCTCATTAAATGTCTTTGTAAATACATGGGCAACCATCCACCATCCCTTTCACCATGACAATTACCCAGCCATCTTGTAACAATTAACAAAGAGTCTTCATCTTCCAACCAAAAGGGTTTGACTCTAAATGATGATCCCTTCCTGTCTTTCTGCCTCTGTCTGTTGCTTCTTTTATTTGTTGGTATTCATACCAGTTTATTTCTAACAATATACACACACTCACTGGTCACTTTATTAGATAAACCTTGCAAGCACTGGGTTGGACCCACCTTTGGCTTCAGAAGGACCTTATTTCTTTGTGGTACAGATATTTGAGCTTTCTCACATGGTGTAGTATCTTTCGGAATAAGTCATCAGAGTTGTTATAAAGCAGGGGTGTCCAACTCCCGTCCCCGAGAGCTACTGTCCTGCAGCTTTTAGATGCATCCTTGTTCTGACACACCTGAATCAAATGAGTGGTTTTTTACCAGGCCTTTGCCAAACTTGATGACATGCTGACGAGGTAATCCAATCATTTGATTCAGCTGTGTTGGAGTAGGGATGCATCTAAAAGCTGCAGGACAGTAGCTCTCGAGGACTGGAGTTGGATAGCCATGTCATAAAGGACTGGATATAGTCAGGAACAATAGTGAGATCGGCATATTAAAAGTGTAGTGCCAAGAAAACATCCTGCACACTGTTATATCACCATAGTGATTCAAGGAAGGGTACAGCCATAATTTCATGTTGTACAACTAATTCTGACCCTACCTTCTGAATGTCACAGCAGGAATCGAGGCTTATCAAATTGATGAGCAGCAATTTTCAGCCTTCTCCTTTTCACGTTTGGTGGGCCTGTGCGAACTGTAGCTTCAGGAGTGGTACTTAGTGTGGTCTTCTGCTGCTTGAGCGCATCTCCTTCAAGGTTGGATATGCTGTGCCTTCAGAGCTGCTCTTCTGCATACCTTTTTTGTAACCAATAGTTATTTGAGTTACTTTTACTACCTTCCCATCAGCGCAAAGTAGTATGGCCATTCTCCTTTGACCTCAAGGATTTACAAAAACATTTTCACCAAGAGAACAGGCCTCACTGGATATTTCTTTTTTTCAGACCATTCTCTGTAAACCCTAGAGATGGCTGTTTGGGGAAATTTCAGCACATCAGCAGTTTGTGAAATACCTGTTTCAAATCAACATGCTCAAAGTCACTTAAATCACCTCTCTTCCCCATACTGATGCTCAGTTTGAACTCCAGCAGATCGTCTTGAATATGTCTACATGTCTAAATGCATTGTTTTGCTGCCTTGTGATTGGTCGATTCCATTATTGTATTAATTTGAACAGCTGTTCCTAAAACATTGGCTGAGCATATATACTGTATTTACAGTATATAGAGAGACTCAGCAGTGTTGGCCTCCTTATTGAGTATTGTATGAAGCAAATCTTGTTTGAGAGACACTAAGCGAACATCGGTTGTTTGGTTTATCCTGGCTCACATCCAGCAGTCTTAGCCAGAACAAGCAGCATGAACTTGGCTTAAGTTACACAGAAAAACATGATTGGCTACTGTCCAATGAAAGATTCTGGACAGTCTGCTGGGCAAATCTTGGCCATGATGATCCCATTGTAGGCCTTTACATTGCCTGACAGCTGAGCTTTCCACTATGTAATTTGTGCCATATGACTCGTATGCCCTTGCAATCCAAGAATGTGAGGGTTTCTGAGTTAGAAACCTCAATTACATACATACACGAAAACAACACAGCAGAATACAGGGCATTGTTTTCACTTCTCACCTTTGCACATATTTTATTCTTACCCAGCTGTCATAACCAATGAGAAAATAAATCCATATTTTTGGTCACATTTATAATCATTTTTTTTAATGCACTAATCATTCAATTACCTCCTTCTCTACATGCAGTAGTTTTAATTTTAATTGCGGGGTCCAGTTCACTCACTCTACAGCAGATTTACTGTAATCAAGTCAGCATAAAGGTTTGCAACTGTATCTCACTTACACTAGCTTCAGCGCTCACACTTCACTCACTCTTCACAGCTGCGTAGAATTACTGCCAATTCAGCTAATTCAATATCAAATAGAAGCGGTTGGGTGTGTGTGCACCCTGTGAATACTGTGAAAGCATCGTGAATTCGTTTACTAACAATAAAAACAACTGCATGGAGGATTCATTCAAAAAATGTAAACGCCTTTGGATTTTCACCCCATTTCTGATCACATTTGTGGTCAACATCTTATTTGCCAAAGGGCTGTAACTCTCAGACCCTTGCAGATGTTTCCTCTCAGCAATCACAAAACGGATAATCAGGTTTTAATTATTACTGCCGTCCATTCATTCTCATGCTCGTCTATTCCCTTGTCACGCTGCATTTCCAGGACTGTGTGTTGGTTGTAACCATCCAAACAAAGGGGCCTCGGTCTGGAGTCACATGCTTCGTCAGCAGCGGTGATTTCAGCTGCCTGGCCCTCCGCCCTTCTGGCTAATGTAGTCCAAGAGAATGAGAGTGGGGTGACTTTTCTACAGAGAGCTCCACAGAGAAGAGAACACACAAGGACAGCCCCTCATCAACCCACCTACTCACCCACACAGACAAAACACACTTTGAGCTTGTGGCTCAAATTGGCACCTCATTAGAGTTGGCAGTCTTGGTGGAAGTTTTGGACTTACAGAATGACACGCACGCACATACACACTGCTTCAGTCCAGCTTTCCATTTGGCCAGAGAGGAAGTTAAGACTTGGACTCAAGCGGCCTGCTTCTGTGCTTGTCCTGCTGCTCTGGGAAACTCACCTCCCAGGCGACCAGCGTTGCCATGGCACTAATCCTGACGGACAAAAGATAGGAGTGCCACAGAGCATGATGCTTCCAGGGGTTCTCATTGGTTGGCACCATCCCACGAGATGTTGTGATTGGCCAGAACTGTGTTTATATACAAATTGCAGCAGTCAGAGGTCACTTCCATCGATCTTGGTGGTGACATGAAGGAAATCTGACCCCAAACCCTCAAAACACTAAATGGGCTTAATTCTTATTTGATACACACACACATACATCCACACACCCGAACACACAGAGCGGCTCTTTCTTAACTTCAGTGTCCTGGGAGTGCACAATTAACTGAATACTGAGAGAGAGGGAGGGAAGTGACATAATAGCATCTGTGGTACACAAAAGCACAGACGTCAACAATACTAAGAATGCATTTAGGGCACTGAGTTCAACGCTTTACACACCTATACAAAACAGCCAGAGAGGGTTTGGATTAACAGTGGATAAATTGTATTGTGTATGCAAGTACTAGCTAAGTCTCTGCTCTTTCATTTGATGAGGGGCCCCAAGAATCTACTCAAACACAGTAATTACTATAATCAATAGGCTTACCCACTCTCCTTAAATTTGCTTATTCTTTTTCTTATATACTTGGGAGTGATATCAAAGTTCCTAAGTCTTGGCAAGACAGCTAAAATAATCTCATTTTAATGCCAGTTAAAATAAAATAGTATTTCTTGTCATCCAGATAATTTCTGAACGATCCTTATTAACTGCTTAAATGGTTCCACTAAGCCACCATCCCAGCTGGTACTAATAGAAGCTGTTTAGCTGTTTACTAGCAAACCTTGAGGGCTATTTAAAGCTGGTTGGCTAAACATGGAAAAAAAAAAAAAAACAACAGTGTAAGGACAGACACACGGTAATGCGCAGACACAGCATAAGTTTCCAATAATAAGTGAAAAAAAGAGGAATATTTGCCCAGGTTTAAATGAAGCATTTCTCCTAAAGACATTATTATTTTCCCGGAAATTTGTACCAAATGACACAACTGGTTTCCAAGAAAAGTCTTGGTAACTGTTAGGAAATAAATTAGAAAATTACAGCCATATAAATAAAGCTTTAGCAAACAAATTTTTGTGATCAAAACTATATTTTTTCCACATTTCTCTTTATGCGCAGTGTATGAATTCAATACTCAGAGGAGAAAGAAAATGAGAATAAGAGAATATGTGACTATCCAAGTGAATTCCTTGCATGTGAAATGCCACAAACGACTCCCAAGATTGCATGTGACTGGATCAAACTTCAGACTTTCACACACCCATGACATAAAGTCGAGCACAATGTGGGCCAAAGCAAGAGCCAATGAGTTTGTGGCGTTTTTAACATCGGGTCAGAGTTTGGTGTGTGGTTTTGGAAACTTGTACTGTACACTGTAGTTCTGGCTGCAGCTCAGAGCTCCTTCCCAGGCTCCTGCAGCCTTTAACATCAACATTATTGCCGCTCCACTGAGCTAGCAGAAGGCAAGTTTCTCCAGCAGCGACCATGCATTACATGTTCAAAGCACAGAGGATATATCAGGTGTCTAATATCAAAATCTAATCTTATTTCATCAGCTCATCCTTGGAGCCACATGAGGATATGTGCAAGTTATTAGTTCCCCTGCATCCTGACCCTCTACAGCTTTTCTCATGTGACTTTCTCCAAGTTTTTCAGATCAGTTTCCAAATCTCTTTGCGTGAGACTCAGGCAGGTTTCCCCCTTTTCCTTCTCACTATTAGCTTTTCATTAAAAAGGTTACACTGAAAATTGTGTTATGACTTTAAGCATACTGGAGATCGAATAATACTAAGAACAGAACTTTATTGCTTAATCACTTTCACACAATACTAACACTTGAGAAAGGGTAAACATGTGAGAGGCTGTTTTGTAATACTTAATCTTTGTCAGACATTGGGGTAAAGCACAGTCAGTAACCTTTGTGCTCAGTGCTTACAAAATTTATATTGCTCAGGGGGAGTTTTTTAAAAAAATATTTCTTCATTTCTTTTTTTTACCATCTGGTACCTTCACTTAAGTAGCTGATGTATAAAGCTTCCAAGTAAATGCATGCACATTTATACTGGATTCTTGGGCCAGGATGTACGAGGACATAGTTGTCCCAAACCTCTTCAATAGTTACTCTTCCTGAACAGATTTTTTGTTCTTCAAGAGCTACTGCAAGGCTCCGTTAGTCTGCGCTGATATTCGTCTGGCAGGTCCGTACGTCTCCTTTCACCACAGCTACTAGATGCTTAGCACTTCATTACCCATATTTAACAACTACGGCACCCTAAAAGCCTTTTATTTGACAACAGTGGTCTTTCTCAGCTGAGGCAGGTACCCGTGGTGAGAAAGGGGAAAAGGTCAAGAAGAAGAGAAAGGGAACAGAAAAGGAGACAATAGCGAGGGATCAGGTGAGGAGGTGGAGCTGCTGGAATAGTTACCCAGTAAACTGGCTCATACCGATGTCAGAGTAAGTTAGAAATCCTTTATGTAGCATTGTGCATTACTGCTCTATGAATATTTCAGAGATCACACAAACCCACTGCAGCTCAACAGTGCCCCCCAATGACAAAACAGACTTATGAACGTTAATGTGTTGCCAATAACTGCATGATCTGAGAACATGTTATCTATTATAACTCCAAAGAATCAACACTCTGTTTACCCGCCACTGAACAAGTTTTCTTTAATAATTTGTTTCTTTGTTAAATGCTTAATTTAAGCTGCAAAAGATACATTTGACGCAGATAAACATTGACCTGTTTATAACATTCATTAAGTAATGCTTCAGAAATTTTATCTGACCTTAGACAACATTGTATATGACACCAACAATCAAAACATTGTTTTGGTTTCCACCTCCTGTAGAACTGATTGTATTACAAAAAGCAAAAACTGATTTTTTTTAGTAAACACAAGAAAGATACAAAAAAGTGCAATATTAAGGAGACCCTTGGCAGGTGCTCTGGCAATAATCAGCAATCAATCCCTTTGGCATTTGTAAATCAGTATGTGTGAGAAATTAATTCTGGTGTTCCTTTGCAAACATTATGACTCATATTCATTTGTTCATGTCTTCCCCCTTCCCCCCTCATTTTGTTCCTTAACATATCTACATCAATTAATGCCCATCTAGTAGATGGTTTGCCATGGTTTTAAACAAAGAATGAGCAGCTGCCTCAAATAAATCTAAATGCTCATTGCCCACCATCATATTCCAGCCAGAGCCAATAATGCTAACCGTCAGTCTAAAATGTCTCAGCTCTGAGTAAACCACGCCAAATATTCTGCTGCTGGCTGCAAGGGTGAACAAAGACCCTGAAGATTTCTTGCTTTTTTGGTAAAAAGGTTTGTACATTAGCACGTTTGCTACCCTTTTTCTTCGTGTACTCATACAGCAAAGATTTCCAGTAAAGTGTTCTCATTACAATATTTCCCGGTTTCTGTTTTCAAACAAACATGAAATAATGACTCAAAGGCAGCCTGGTGTAATGCAAACCAGCTGCCACTCCAAAGCCTTTTTAACCTGCTGCCCAGATGTTAATACAGCTGTGACGTCACCTGAGAATCAAACCAGTTAGAAAGGTGACAGCGATGTATAAAATGCTCCTTTTAAACTTTTTTTTCTTTAGTTGCCTCCCTCATGCCAGCTGACCGGGCTTTTCAGGAGGGGAGAATTAAAGAGAAAAGCTCAGGAGTGTTTGAGAAAGCTCCTGCAATTTACACTTGAGGTGTATTGAAACATTAAACCATATAAAGCTATCCCAGTGGACCCCATAAGCTTGTGAAATGAGCATAATAACAACTGACATGACATGGTGAGTTGGTCCTTATCAATTGGTTGTGCTTTATGACAGATAATATTAAAATCTTGTTTCCTATGTATACTGGTCAAACGTATTCTCTAGATATCCAATAAAAGTCCCACCCATAAATAGTAATTTTTAAAATGAACAACACATTTTCCCTGAAACCATAAACTTATCTCACAGAAGAAATTAAATAAGTTACCACTTTGTAACATCGTAGGTGCTGATCTATGAAGGTTTCTGGACTCAACGGGACTGTCTGTAAAACCTCGAAGAAGCAAATTTATGATCAAGACAAAGGATCATCTTGACTTCAAGGGTTCAAATCACTGTTGGATTCTTCCATGTTTTTGTCTACTGGTGTGAAGCTGCAGGCTGCAGTGTCATCAAAAGACCCATAAGATTGCGGAGCTTGATCATCATTTTGTGGGATGCTGGCAGGTGATTTAGGGTTGAGTACTCTGGGAAGGTAAACCTGTTAACGTACAGCCAAGACAAAATGGATGAGCAGTGAAAACAAAAGAAAAGCGTGTTTCTCTATACTGATTTTTGTAAATTCTTAACTCTATGTGATGTGATTCATGCAATGCTGAAAGTGGTGGCCAAAGTATGACCTTGTGAAGACAGAAAGGAAAGATACAGCTTTGAAAAAACAAAACTGGAGTCAGCTTTGAACATAAGTGCAGAAACTACTAATAAGGCTCAAAGTTCACGACTTGAACAACCCTCGGGATCCACTGGGTAGACTTCCATTTTAGCTCTCTCGGGTCTATAATCCTCCAATTTTTTGTGTTATTTAAGTGCAGTTGCATTTTCTGTGGCAGCTGAAGCCAAAGTAATTCATCATTATGTTAGTCATTGCTTATTAATGACTAACAGGACAAATGACAAATAGGGCAAATGAATGGACATGCAGGTTGACGTAAGTTCAGGTCCCTCTTAAATATGCCTGAGCTTTAGTTATAATGTGGACATTTTAAAGAACAAATACAGTACCGAAGTGCTTTCGTCCACGCCCTCTCCTGGATCCTCGTCCTCGTCCTTGACCTGAGAGAGAACGCAAACACATTGAGCACTGATTGTGCAGGACGACATAGAAACAACAGAGTACTGATCACGCACAAGAAAATACTCACCACATAGTTGAGTGGACTGAGGTACTTGAAAAAGCCAAAGCAGGTATAGCTGAGGGAGATGATGATGGTGATACACAGGACCACCAAAGTAAACAGAGATGTGGGTGCCCAGAAACCTGAAACATTGCATGCACACACAAACACAATTTCTACGGAGCCCCTCTGATGACATGGTCCAAAAAATAAATAAATTGTGGCCACAAAATACTACTTCGTGGGCACGAAATGAGTATAATGTGCCCACGAAATACTTATTTGTGCCCACGAAATACTTATTTGTGCCCACGAAATACTTAATTGTGCCCACGAAATACTTAATTGTGCCCACGAAATACTATTTCGAGGGCACGAAATGCTAATTTGTGGGCACGAAACACTTGACCAATACCCATGATCCTTCCCAGGCCCTTACAGTTGGTTGACAATAAAATCTATCCCGGCGTCCAGGTCGTACTTATGTCTGTAAAGCAACTTGGCTCTCAATATCCTGTTTAAATGTCTTTCCGTAATAATGGTTCCTTGCATTGCAGGCTTTTCAAAATGCATTTGTAGCTCATTCCCAGCCTAAAATAAAACTCAATCATACTGTCTCTGTCCATGGTGTATAGGTGTAGCCTACTCTTATGCTTATGTCTCTACGCAGCTGTCCAGGAATTGTATCAATATGATGTTCGCATCTTATCTATTTCGTTGCCACAAATGTGTAATTCGTTGCCACGTTATACCCGATTCGTGCCCACAAATTAGCATTTCGTGGGCACGAAGTAGAATTTTGTGGCCACAATTTATTTATTTTTTGGACCATGTCATCAGAGGGGCTCTGTAGATTTCAGATACAGGTATGGAAAACTTTAATTCATAGCTGACAGGGGGGAGGGGGGTGCCTTTGGGTTGAAATAACCGTTCAATACTGAAGACGTGGACTCAAGTAAGCATTAAGTGTGAATGTATAATTTATCATTAAAAACAGATGAGGCAAATCAATTTGTGTAATTTTCATTTTATCTTCAAAATAAGCTTGTCCTGTATTTTTGGCTGCATTTGGCTTATCTTGAACTACAACTACGCAGAGCTAGTCTTCTGATGCTTGAAGTAGCAGTTTTTCCCCCAAAAATAACATTTTAAAAACTCAGTAGCAATGTCTCTCTGCAGAAATCATGACTCAGCTACTCAATAAAATATCCATAAACCTTTTTGTGAGCTCAAACTACTCAAAACAACTTAAAGAAGCGAACTAGCACCGTAGTGATAAAACTGTGACTCTCACAGCAAAACAATGTAGACAGGACATCAAAGGTCAGAGGAAAAGCGTGTACATTTGACTCTGAGATAAAATGTCCCTCAAGCATTATTGGCCATGTTTAGGGTTAAACACAATGGATAATTTGTGTTGCAGAATTTTAAAAGTGGCAGTCAGTGCCGCCTCACAGCAAGGAGGTTTTGAGTCATCTATGCCTGGCTAGCTAGCACGCCAGAGTCCAAAGACATGCACATCAGATAGCATGTTTATGAGGATTAAAAATTGGCAGTTTGTATGGATATGAATTAAAATGGTATGGTATTCTACTTCTCTGTATTCTATCATCTAGTGTCTGCTGGGACAGAGTCTGCCTCTCGTGACTCTTTGATAATTTGAGAAACCCTTATGAAAAAGGATGAAAAAGGATAGATTATTTCTCACCCATTCTGAGGGCAGAAAAGAAGTAAAGCCATATTAGGCAGATGATGGGTGCGCCCAGAGCTTGATTCACAGCCTCCAGGTGAACTTGGCGGTCTAGGCGAGCAGACAGGTAAACAAAGCACAGGTTGTATCTGTCCACCAGGTACTTCAGGACCATGTAGATGAGACCTGATACAGTCAGAAAAGAGGCGATTAAAAACTGAAAAGTCAACAGACTATTAGATAATAAAGAAAAAAACAACAACAACAAACATCTAGCGGAGCAACACTTGTGTAGTTACTCACCAAAAGGCACTATTACAGGACAAATGATGCTGTAAGCCAGGATAACCGTAAATAAACAAAGAATCCAGCCGTACATGGCTCCGTATTCAAACTCATATGCCTGATTCTGTAACACGATGTTGACAAGTTATTCACCTTCTAAATACGAAGGGGAGAATCAGAAAGATATTCACAAACAATATATTCTCTAACAGTTGTAGATTTATGACAGAATGAAATTAGAGCAAAGTATAACAGTTAAAGCCACTACAAACCTCTTTGACATATTTCCTTTCAGCAGCAGAGCGAGCAATCATCAAACGAATGACGTAAAGCAGTAACCCTGGCAACCGCAACAACTCCATCGCAGAGCCCACGAGGGCTGCTGCAATTACGTAGTTGACAAAAAATGCCCCTTGGTCAGGTAAAAACACACACCTGGTGTAATCAAACCAGAGACCACCAAAAGAGAAGAACAGGGCAAAACGTTAATTTCGGTAAATAAATAGTTTGTCCAGGATCATAAGAAGCTATATTTAAAAACATTTACCCATTTTGTATGATATTACACTATTACACTGTCTAAGCATGTCAGCTTCAATCAAACCATTATAATCTCAGAAAAGCATCTAGCTGTAAATAAAACAACCAACAATCATACTTTAAATGTAAAATTTATATTCTAAATCAATGTAAAGAACACAGTACAAAATAATCTTAAAAACAGGCAAGTTATTAATATGTTAGTAAAGCTTGTATTATATAATATCAAAGAAATGATGACTTAATCTCAACTCTATTAACTTTCAAGATAGCTCACTTACTCAAATCTCACTGTCCCATCGGAGAGAAATCTTTTGTCAAATAGCCATTGGAAGAACACAGCAAGACTAAACAAAAACACAGAAAGTTAGCCAAGCTTTCTTGGCTACATGTACCGACACCATTAAACATCTCTACACTTGGGGGAATTTTTATTTTACTGAGCAAACTACATATGAACATAAAAAGGATTTATTTCATGCAAAGCATTTACACTTGGCTGTGGCGACTGAGCTTGGATAGTTTTTGTCAGCGAGTCTTATGAAATGTAGGCCAACAGTGAGTTATGGCTTCTGATACATGGAAGTGTTTGAGTTCCTCCATTTCTTGCTGTATGCGACATACTGAGAAGTAGTTTCAGTGAATAGACAATAAACCTAGTTTTTTTGTAAACTGGTGCTTATTCAAACTGGCAGTAATAAAAATTACCTGGTGAGTCCTAGCGAGGGGAGGAGGAGTACCATGAAGAGCAGAAAAAAGTACAGCTTGCGCATCATGCTCAGCTGCTCGCTGGACCTGAGACACAGATGGCAGCGGAATAAAACTAATTACCTCTGAAACCAATCAGTACACTACTGCTCTGTGTGTGTGTGTGTGTTTGTTTGTGTCCTTTCTACCTGCTCCAGTGTGCCTCTCCTAGTGTAGAATAGTACACTATTGTAGGAAGCAGGGCAGAGAAGGCCCACAGCAGGAACGTGGGGAAGAACTGACTGATGATGGGGCTCTAGGGCAAAAAACAAACAAAACAACCTTTAGACTTGCTGCAAACCTGTGATGGTTAACTGTGTTTGCATGTGCAAGTCTCACATTAAGAGCGTTGATGGGCTTGGTCACGTTGAACTTATCCATGGTGTTGATAATGATAGTGGGGGTCGTGAATAAGGTCAGCAGGATGAAAAGGAATAAATTTAGCGCTACATAGCGCGCGTACCATGAAAAACCCTGCACTGAGAGATTTTCCCTATGGGTTAGGAAAAACGTGAAAAACAGAAATAACAGGAGAGTTACATACAAAGAGACACTGCAAAGAAAAGGCTGGTGTGCACCGTGAATACTTCCTCATAAATGTCTCCTGTTTCTGATGTGAACAGTATACATTAAGAATACAAATGTTGTGTGCTTGCTTTCTCAAAAAAGATTAAATTACTACGCCGATAAAATGTGACAGCAAACGCGCTCTAGTGTGAACCCTCAAAGCGGCCCACATGCGCAAAAGAAGACCATTCAAACAGCAGTCGCTTTCTAAAACATCAGATATGTATCGGATTCAGTACCACATACGAAAGTGACCCAGATCAGATTTGAAAATATCGCATTTGTGCTGTTCACACGGTCATACCATGATTGGATATGGGTCGCAAAGGGTCGAAAAAAGTCAGATTTGATGCGCTTTCGCCTGCAGTGTGAACGTAGCCTATGTGCAGAGTATAGGTTTTGATGTTAGTACAGGCAGAACTTAGATGCTCAAATTGTAAAATTCTGGGCTGACACAAATAAAGGTACTTTTGACTGCTCCCTTTTTTCTAAATGTTGCCACAGTTTGGAGTGAAAGATAATAAACCAGATAACTTTGCTACATTCCACAAATACTAATGCTTACTAACAATTTTGCCAGAGTCAATGTATTTTTTTGTATTATTATTTTGTTATTGTTGCCACTTAGTCCATCTACATAGATAAATTAGTTTATGAGTAAAATTCTATGGAGTGCATGGGGAGCATACAGTGTGAAAGGTTAGTGTTTCAGATCTTACCAGTAAACATTCCTTGTATATGGTGCAAACCCGACGCGCCACTTGTTCACTTTCAGACTTTGGCTTTTGGATGACGGCTGGCGCTGCGCTCCACAACAGCTGCTCATGGTACCACACTTGACTGCATTGAAGTCTTTCAGAATTCTGCAGCAGGTAAATGATAACTTTTAACGATTAACGTTTGCATTAGCTTTCAGAAAAATTGCCACGAGGCATTTTCCCATTAAACGTCAACAGAATAAGAAATCTGATGACAACGCAATTAAGAGATCATGGTCCTCATCAGGGAAGAGGATAAACCACACAGAATATTGCTGCTTACAGAAAAACACTGACACACTTGGCATGCCAATGTTGGTTACACTGTCAAAGCATGTTGCTCTTACAAAAATAAAAATAATGGAAACAGCAGTCAGTCACCAAATGAGTTACAATGCAGTTGGACCCATTACATACAAAAGTAGCACATACTGTACAGCAAGTAATGATAGTACAGATAGTAAGAACACTTAAGTCACCGTCAGTGACAACCCCAACTGTAACACTAACCCTAGGCTATTAAAATATGTATGTAATTATGCATTTTTTGTAAATTTGTTAATTTGGAAATAATCTGACACAGGGCAGAGTTAAGGTTAGGGTTACCACTTATGACTATTTGGACCTCAAAAGGTTACACTAATACTCACAATTTGGCCATGGCCTCAGTCTGTAAGGTGACAAAAGCAATCCCTAGGGGGTAGTGTGGTGCTATTTCTGCCTCTTGTCTCACCTCTTCCAGCAGTAACCTTTCTTTAGCATGGTAATGCTCTATGGCGTCAACCTGAGAAGACACAAACACAGAAAATATTATTTTAATAGACAGTACACGTTTTCTGAATCAGTTTCATTTTCAGATTTAGCACTCTGCAGTGTAGATCTTTAATTATATTTCGAAGATTAAGCTAAAAGCTCACCAACTACTTTAAATGCTTTATGGATCTTGTTCTGCATAGCATTGAAACTGAACATTTAAACATATTCCCTTAAAAAAAATCCTCTTTTGTCTTATCATTTTCTAATAACATTTAATTTTACGATACTGGAATACAAAGCAGCAGATAATACATTTCTGAAAGCGCTGTAACTAGATTTAAGCAAGTGTTTCCTCCATTATTTCTTCAATATTATGTGCAAACACAATGCAAACCATCTAAACTCTACTCCTACAAAGGTTGATTGTCTTGTTAATAGTGTTAAAGCCTCACTGCAAACGACCCTGGAAACTGTGGCTTAAAAAGGAAGGCAACAAATCAAGGATATTTAACTCCCTGGTATAACTCGCAAACAAGCACCATGAAGCAAATAACTCAAAAATTAGAGAGAATATTGAGTTGTACACACTTAAAACACAACAAAACAAACAAACAAACAAACACACACAAAACCCCAACAACATTCTATGAACAAGCACTTGATGACAGTGGGTCATCAAGTGCTCTGTTGCAACCAGACAGATGGCCAATGAGTGGTTAGAGCTCTGTTGAGCCAAACATTCCTTTAACCATTAGAACTTTAAAAAAATTCATCATTAAGGATAGCAACTCGAATAACTGCTGATATTTACTGTGACTTTCTCTCTCACTGATCTGAGTTAACTAATAAATGCTTCCTCTAAACCATTAAGGTCCCTTTTAGCCCACATTCTTACAAGACTGCTCAAAGTAGTTTCACCATTAATTAGTGATTCATTTTTAAATATGATTCATCTATCTTTATTAAGAGATTACATACCACAGGCTTTTAGGGTGGCAGTAATTAAATCTTTACTTAAAAAGTAGTCACTTGATCCAACTGTCCTAGCTGATTATAGATTTCTAATCTTCCTTTTATCTCAGGAATTCTTAAAAGAGCAGCTGTAAAACAGATAACTGATCACTTGCAAACAAATGTTTATTTGAACAGTTTCAGTCAGGACTGAGAACTCATAACAGTACAGAAAGTCTTAGTGAAGGTCTCACATGGTCTTCTTGCATCCACTGACTGTGTATTAATTTCTGTACAGTTCCAGCGAGACTTCAGTGAAGAGTTAAACACCGTTAACTATAATATTTTACTATAGAGATTAGAACCTGCCGGAGGTATTTAAGATACTATGCTGCAGTGATTTGAATCATATCTATGTGATAGCTAGTTAATCCAAGTTGTGCAGCTGTTTACATTAGTCAAAAGTCAAAGTCAACTTTATTGTCAATTCTGCCACATGTACAGGACATACAGAGAATAGAAACTTCGTTACTCTCAATCCCTAGATAAAATAGAAAATGAACATTTAAATATAAGAGTGATTAAAAATGCAAGTAAAATATTTTAAAGTAAAAAAAATTAAATAATATAATACAATTTTACATATAACAAGAAAGCTATACAATATACAATATAAGGGTAAATGACATTGAGTGCAAATTATATGTTTCCCTTGGGTAAATGATTAAAATATTATTTAAAAAATACTGCATACATTTTCAGTGCAATGCAGATGATACCCAGCTTTATTTCTTCATGATATAAATTAACTAGTTAAACTACTATGTCTTAAAGATATAAAGACCCAAATGTCCTCTAATTTCCTACTTTCGTACACAACTGTAATTGTGAGCTGGCGCTATATACATAATACTGAACTTAAAATGGTGCAGAACTCTGATCATCTGGCCTGGCTCACCTTCACACAGCTGACGCAGCAACATAAGTAGCCACACATACGGGGGGTGATGAACACACGTTCTCCTTTTTTCCGTAGGACATGCTCATAGTAGCACAGGTTTTTCCCAGCACGTATCCTGAGATGAAAAAAACCCACAACAACAAGAACAACAAAAAGACAAACTCAAAAACCAATAAAAAAACAAAAAAAAAAAAACCACACAGACTGATTGACACAGATTGACACTACTTGACAACTATGTGTACATAAAAAAACCCGGTCACACTTCCTAATGCTTGAATTTGCATAAAAGTCGCCAATGCTCTGCTGACTGACTGCTGCTCTGCCTACTTTCTGTGAAATTAACATCAGCACAAAATCTGTGCACCATGAGCTTCATGACCTGGGTTGCTATGGCTGAGCAGCTCTTGTAGCTGTAATGTGTAGGCGGTCTGCTACTTTTGTAAAAAGTTGAATATGCTCTACAAGATAGTGTTTGAAAACATTTTGAGGTTAGAAAAACAAATGTGAAACTGTCACACATTTGAACTTACTGATAAAGTATAAAATACACACATGATTTTCTTACCTTTCCTTATCAAGGTACATGAGCTTGGTCACATTATACGCCAAGGTGACAGCACACACTTGACAGGAAGGGTATGCCTCTCTTTAAACAAACACAGTTGGTTACAATTACTTGTCTCCATGCTCAAGACAAAATGTGAACAAAACCAGAATTTCATTATAATCTTTATTACCGGTATACAATTCTGTTTACTCACACGAAATGGGTCTTTACATCTTCTGCTGTTACTTCTTTGGGGAGGGAACACACAAACAAGGTGTTTCTGGCCTAGGAAAAGAAAATCAGAAGGGGAACTTAACATTTCTCACAGAAAAATGCAATCCAATGTAAAAGGATAGTGGGAAACTAACATCCCAGCCATGTATTATCATAAATTTACATCAAATAGCATCCAGTCTAGTCTGAGTACTCTAGTCTACTCCGGTGCTCTGACACTCACTATCTCTCTGCGCGTGCCCTTCATTTGTGACACGTGACGCTGCAGCAGCAGAGCCGTCAGGATCAGGTAGATAACTGCAAATACTGTGTGTAGCCATAACAGGTTGTTTCTACAAGAAAATACCAGAAGGACAGTTATTCAAAGTAGACAATAAAGACAAGAAAATACCATCCTACGGTATCAGGGTTTGTTCAAACGTCATAATTTATAAAGCAGTTACCCCTTTTTCAGATTTCCAATAGTTGTCTCTCCAAACGTCAATCTGTCAATATCTGAAAGAAATAAAACCTTTTTTTTTAAATTAGCAAAAATATGAATAGACACATATCACAGAACAATGAATTTAACCTTTAAAAAAATGGCTTAAAAACATGCTTAATGATCTGTGGGTACAAATCACTGATTATGAAGTGGACAGCTCAGCTCCTGAGTTCTTGTTGCTTGACTCACGCCTGACCTTTAATCAGTAAATTTTTTATCTTCAGCCGTTAAGCTGATTTTTTTCTTGAAACACAAGAGTGAAGGGTATACTTTGAAACTTACTCAAAAGGCCTCCAGTCATGTTGACAGGTAGTATGACACCGATGGACAAGACGGTGAGAATCACCAGCAGGTAAATCAAATGTCGCTCGTATGACAGGTAGTGAACAGCATCCATGCCACACTTGGCTTTTATCTTTTCATCACTGCGACATAAGCATACAAATACAAAATCACACCTCACATATTCTGCCTCATTGTTGAAAGGATGACAAAGTAGGTTTTTGGAGTGAAACAATGATTAAAACAGGAAAAAAAAAAAGAAAAACACTCACTCTATTGTGAATAAATACCACAGCCAAGAGCAGAATCCCTGAACAAAAAGAGAGATCTGTTATTGCTCTAAAATACCCAAAGAAGACCTGCGTAAAGCCCTTTGTCACCTTTCAAAAACACGCTGAGACTAAAACCAACTTCCTACAATTGCAAGTCATGGTCACGGAATCAAAAAGGGCATAAGTGTTAGCAAAGCACATTATATTGATATCTTTGAGCAACCAACATTCCAGTGGATTAAAACTGTCTGCCTGCAATGCTATTAGGTATATGCGGTCAAATGTATTAAGTGAAGCCTGTGAACCAGTTTAGGTGAGGAACTTGAGCTCACTTCATATCCCAAACACACATCCTAATTTGATGGTTTGTTTATGTTTTAGTGGTTTTCATGCATTTTCAAAAGAAGGTAGTGTTTAAAAAAAACCAAACAAAAAAAATCTGTTTTTTGATCATTACTACATCGAGTATTAACTGAAGTCAGTTTAACTTAACGATACCATTTATCTTTATCAGTACAACCACCGTTTTATGCTTTATTAATTCTCATTTTTAGTGGCATTCTTTTACATACCGTGTCATAATCTGGTTCCTCCATGTTGGACTCAGTGGATGACTTACGTCCATAGCGGCGGCGTGATGAGCCAGTGAACCTGATATACAAAGCGGCTGTGTCAAAGACTAATGCAGATTCAGTTTACAATTTCAAAATCTAGATTCTGGGTAGTATGTGCACCACATGTCCTTCTGCTTAGATTATGCTCAAACTTAACTGACCCGTCATCGTCTGCGACCAAAGCTAAACGTCCGTAGTCCCAGAACAGTTTCCTGATAATCGTGAAGATGATCAGCAGAATCTGTGGATAGCAATACAACTGACCATTTATCACTATTATGTCTTAAATTGCTCTATTGGAAGAATTTACTTTTGCTTTTAAAACATTAAAAGGAAAGAATGTATTCACAAGACAAAGAACTGAGTTTTAAAGTATTTGTAATTATGTCTCCTTTTATCAGAAGCAGATCAGAAAGGGGCAGAAACAAACCACAAAGACAACGAAGTTGATTAGCAGGACAGCTGGCACTCCTCCAAATTTGAGTCCTTTTAGGACGGTGCTCTGTGTGGAGTTGAAGCAGACAGTGCCATCGCTACGGTTTGCAGGCAGGTGGGACTCTTGCTCCCACCACAGTGATTTCATTACTGGAGTGGACCAGCTGTCTCTCTGTAGAGAATAAAAGCACTGCACGATTAAAATGAGATCTCTCATAGTCACAGAAGTGGAAGACGTATTAACTCAACTACTGATGACTTGTGGGAGTACCACCATTAAGGCTTTAAACTGTGTGATCACAAACAAATCTCAAACCAATGGTCCCTGAGTGCTGACTTTTGAACAATGATTTCCCCGATTAGCAAACCTTTGAATAAGGGATGCAACATTTTCTTTGAAATTGCAACAATCAACCACCAATTACTGCTATTATTGAGAAACATGTTACAATAAAATAAATAAATAGTCATAATGTAATTAATTATTTAATTAAATTGTATTTTAACTTAATAATTAATTAAATTAATTATTTCATTATTTTTAATGACTGTATTTACTTTTTAGTAGTGGACATCAGGTCTTTTTAGATCACAAAAAAAAATGTAATTAATGTAATTCTACCGTTTTCATTTTTGTGTGGATTTCTGGCCAAACTTGAATGGTTAAATGAAGGAAACATATCTGAACACTGAAACACCAATAACTTCTCAGAGTCTAACTTTAAAAAAAAACAATTAAAATCCATTCTACACACCTAATAGTCACACAAAGCTGGGTTGTTAAGTCTTGTCACTCATGGCACAAACAATGATCGTGGATGAAAGGACAGAGGGCTGAGTGAGGCAGACAGGATTTTACTCAGAACTGTCAAAGTGGAGTCATACTTAGTGCTGTCAGGAGAAGAGCTGGAGGAGGGCCAGACAGTACTGCTGTACATACCATCTTTTGAGGAGCATTGGCAAACTGACAACACCTGAAGTCTATTATTGAGTAATGTGTAAGCAATGGCTCTGAGGTTGTAGGATTTGGTTTATGAACTGCCAAACAGGACACTAGGGGTGGGCGGTATAAACGGTATATAGTAGAAACCATATGAACGGTACTGCGATAGCGCATGTTAATGGTGTCATCATGGTAAATGGTAAGTGGACAGATTCTTATATAGCGTTTTTCTACTCTCCCGGAGTGCTCAAAGCGGCAACATGCCTCATTCACCCATTAGCCACCCACACAAGCACTTCTAAACACAAGTGCAAACTAAACTACATTCACACTCCAAAGAATGCATCAGTTAGTATCTTGCCCAAGGATACTTGGCATGC
Source organism: Diplotaxodon limnothrissa (assembly GCF_057381915.1). Classification (NCBI taxonomy): domain Eukaryota; kingdom Metazoa; phylum Chordata; class Actinopteri; order Cichliformes; family Cichlidae; genus Diplotaxodon; species Diplotaxodon limnothrissa. The sequence goes on along the minus strand of NC_140610.1, from coordinate 7,802,608 downwards.
AGACTGGAGGAGCCAGGGATCGAACCACCAACCTTCCGATCAGTAGCTGATCTGCTCTACCACCTGAGCAACAGCCACCCACCATCAAGCCGGTCAAAAGGATTATGGTATGGTCAAAAACATTGCAGCGGCTGCAAGCAATATCATCTGCAAATTATGCTGAGCGACAGTAGTAGGGAGAAGATGAAGCACGTTTTGGAATATTAGGAAAGCCAAAAACGGTGCTTCTTCCATTTCCCTACCATTTATTCATTAATATTTAATGATGACACAGTATATTAATGACTAACCTCAGTATTGTGGATGGATTATCTCAGTTGTTCTCCTGACTGAAGTTTGGTCCATTTACAGCATCCTGCCATGTGATTGCATTTGTCCCTAAACATCAGGAACACTCTGGTTAACTTTTATCAAATGGAAAAAGGTTAGCGTTCATCATCCAGCTTCACTGTGTTTATGTTATGCTAACATAAATGTGTCGCTAGTGATCACATAACACATCATTATATACCAGCTAGCCCAACTTAGTAACCCTAAAAAAGACACTGCTGTTTAGTTTTCTGTCTTCATTTACTTTGGAAGTGATAGCAGAGCTGTACGTTTGAATTCTTTCAGAAATATCTCAGTCAGAACATGGTATATCACTTTTAGGTGGAAACTAGTGAGCTAACTTCCAGCTAACTTCTAAATTTAATAAATTCTGTTTTCATGGATGCCTGGATGTTAAACTTAATTGTTACACTGAACATTTTATTATAGATGAAATAATTTAGACAGTTTTTAACTCTCAGTGATGCCGCAGTGTTCGTTTGACTTTGGAACCTGAAGCCAACAGAGTTTTAAACCCAGAATACTTCGCGAGCTCCTGAGTATGGTAACTGTAATGCTCCGACAATCCATCAAGCGGTGCAGCTTGTTAGCCTAACAAAGTCATTCTAAAACATTTTTTGACAGATTTTTGACACTGTCGATTTTTGAGAATATTAAAGGATTTTAAGTGCGCCTTATAGTGCGGGAAATACGGTATACAGAAGAAAAGAATATATCGCAACATATATTGTTACCGCACATGCTTCAAATTATACCATGGATTTCAGGCCATATCACCCAGCCCTACAGGACACGTATGGTTTCAGCTGATTGAGGAAGGCTTGTGGCATTCTGTTTAAGGAAGTATCCTCTTAAGAGGGACATCAAGATCATGGTTTATCCTGACGGACTTCCTAATTTTGAATCTGTCTCGACTTATTGAACTGGCTATAATTAGGACCCATTACATTCAGATACTAGGTTGCCTAAGTCAAGCTGTGAACAGAGATATGCTGAAGAATTTTTTCAATTTTAATTCTACCTTCAGAGAGGACTCTTCCCCTCTCTGGTTTGCCTAGTTTCTGTTTGATTTAGATCAGAGGACTACCTGTCTTGTTGGTTGTGGGCAGAGTTGTCCTGTTTTCATGTTTCATGCTAAAAAACAATTTCAAATCAATTTCAGTACCATTTAAAATGAATTGATAAATACAGGAGATGTACAGTTTCATGCACTTTTAACATATATATAAATATTATAAAAATCAACAGGGTAAAAGAAGAAAATCTGTACCCTGCCTTCTGCTTCCTGAAGGATGGCCACAGGTTTAAGTCCTGCCGTCCACTTTTGTTTTGGAAGTAGTAAAATTACTGTACATTTCAGAAATCCTACTAAGTCAAAGATAAGACTCTAAAATTGAGGAAACTATTTAATATTTTTTAAGCAAAAGAGTCATAATATTAGCAAGAAAGGATCACTTAGCCTCCTTTGGGGCAATAAAATGTGGAAGCTACAAATTCTCCGTCATTTTGAAATGAAAGTTAATGTTCTCTCTTAGCCCAACCCCCACAAAAGTGGCAGCACAATTAAAAACAATTTACAAGATGTCCTCTTGACAGTGCAGCAGGACTCAAACTGCATAAATGGTGTTTGATGTAAAAGTCTTAGAATTGTCCAGCCCGAGTAAAAGGAGGATATATGCTGGAAAAGCTGAAACCAGCAAATGTTTGCTAATAATCTAGCCATTTTCTTCTGCTCATCCAAATCAAGGTTTCAGTAGTATTTAAGCCTATGCCAGCTGTCACAGATACTGGTACGGGTCTGTCACATGGGTGAGACAGACAGCAATTTATGATCACATTCATGCCAAGAGCCAGCTCAGAAGCACCAACCTAAGAGGCATGTGTTTGGACTGTGGGAGAAAGCTGTAGTACCCAGTAAGAAGGAACCTTGCTATGGAGCACTACATTAGTTGCTATTTGACTTAATGACCTAATTAGTTAATTGATTATCAGAGTTTTAAGTGAGCAATAGCAAACAAATAGGCCGTAGCGTTTCACAACTCTGCAACTTTCAGCATTTCAAAAGCAAGTTTCAAGTCTTGCGGCTCTAGATTAAATCAGAGGATATTCCAGATTAAGACACTTGAACCGTGTTGCGATAATCAGTTTTTGCTGTCTGTGCATGCATTGGCAGCTGCTAGTTATAACTCCGAGAAAAGCACTACAGAGATCTTATAACAGAAGTAAAAGTAGTAAGAGTGTAGTGTAGTAAATGCATAACTTTTGTATATCCAGCAGGGTCGTCTTTGTAGCTGTTCATATTAGATACAGTTGAATCTATCAACTGCTGTTAGGTAGGTGGTATTTTATACAATTACTTGTTCGTACTATGTGACTTTTTAGACTGCGAAACTAAGTACATGTGCGTTCCCCTCTGCTTGATTAACACTGTAGTGTACTGCAGTCTGCTTTCTGAAATGCGTGCAGAAACCTGATAAGGTCTGTGGCTTTTTTTTTGTCGTGTGAAGTAATACTGGTGATGTGTCATTTAGCCACTTAGCTCCATGTTAACTAACATTCATCTCTAGTGATCCACCTTCACTGAAACAGATGCGCCACGCTGAGTCACGCGGATCAAAACTGCAATATAGGCCACGAGTTAAGAACTTTACTCAACGCTAGCACAAAATAAATTTACGAGTAACAACATTCACAGTACAAAAGCGGGACAACGTTGTTTAGTCTTAATCTGACTGAGACATTTCTATAAGTAACACAAGGTGAAACAAGTGTCTCTGAAACAGCTGTTTGACAGTTTGACTGAACGCACACAAAGAGGCTATTGTTAAAGTAAAATGCCCAAGCTCAAAATTAAACAAACGCGTAGTGTAAACTGGTTAACCGAAGCAATGGTTACACCGAAATGAAGCAATGGTTAAAATAGTTAAAGAACGAAGGAGTTAGCTAGTGCTAATAAGGTAAACAAAACTTTGCTTACCTACTCAAAGTCACGAAGCTACGTCAACATCCGCTAAACAACTTGATTAACTTGTTCAGACAGGGTGTAGGCGTGGTTTCCAGATTATCCGCAAAGATTTGTGCTGAGTAGCCTTACCGGTATGTCAATGGGTTTGGTTTTTTTTTTTCGTTTTATTTTGCGTGGAACAAAACTTCAATCTACTTTAAATAACTGAAGTCTGGTAAAACTTCGCCCCTCTCCCGTCTCTGCCCTCCTTTAATGAACTGAGTATGCGCAGACGCAGCAGAAGCTTTCTTGCGCTCGGGGTCCTGTCATTCCTTCAAACTGCAGGGAAGCAAGTAGTAGACAGGAAGATCCGCTTACTGCAGACTTTCAAACCACATGCGTAAATATCTGGAGGGACTACATTTTTGAAAATATCTGAACTGGTGAAACATGACAGTAATGTGAGAAAGCAATGTCACAGAGAAAGTGAAAACACCCCCTAAAACTGGGAAGTATTTATACCACGTCTTTTAGTATTGACTAATGGTAACATTATTTTTTGAACCGTGATTCAGAAAACAGCATGCATAGGTAATGAGGTTTAAGTTGACAAAGTTTAAAGTTGTACAGAAGACACCTCTGCTGGGAGTACAAAAATGTTGTTTTTTGTTTCTTTTTCTTGATTATCTGTCACAAACTAACATGTCATTCCTATAAAGTTAATCTTTATTGTATTGTATCATTGGCATAACTAAAAATATCAATTTGTGAAAACATAATACACTCTAATCTAAAGCTGACAAAACTTGCATAAGTAAGGACTCTGCAACACTAGGTGTGTAGTGCGTTGTGCTTGAGAGTAGTGGCACTGTGTACACTGAGACTCCCTATCAATCAAAAGCTGGCAGCCTTGCCAATAAGTTTAAAAACTGGAATGAAGGAAACAACCTGCTGTAGTTATGTCTGTAAAAGCTGTACCTCCGTCTTACTGTTAAGTCTTATCTTTTTTTTCTTTTACGTGGAACAAACCTTCCTGCTATTTTTAATATCTGAAGAATGACAAAAGTCCTTTCACACCTTTAAAACCTGCAGAGAAGCAGGTAGGAGACTGGAAAATCCACCCTGTGCAGACTTTCAACTGACATGACTCTATTTAAGGCCTTACAGTTGTGTGAATGCTATTGTAAGCAAATGTGGGAAAGAAATGGCACAAAGAAAGTGATAAAAGTCTCAAAACCTGGGAAGTACATAGAGTGAGTTGGTTTGTATTAATGGTTATTAACATTAGTTTGTGAACAATATTGCTGATTGAAATACACAGCATGGCTACTTAGTTTGTGTAAAACGTAGCACAGCTCCAACATTACGACAAGTAAACAGATTTTAATTGTTATAATTCTGTTTCACTTTTAATTTAAGTATTTTCATTGTCATTGTTATGCAAACATGTGCTGCACTGTTTGAAATAACTAGTTTGCTTTGAACATGACGCCTCAGTGTGTTCGCGGGATATTGTACTGTAAGTCACTTTTGCAATTGTAATTATAATGTATCTAAAGCTCTACTTCAGGTTTTTCACACTAGAATTGAAACTGCTCTCAGGCCACAAACAACAAGCACTTCTTCAAACTCACATCATACACATCATATTTCTCTACAGACTGCATGCTTATCCTTTTATACAGTCTATGTTGCTAATACAAAGTTATTCACAAGAGAATAATGCTCAAGTTTGATATTCGACGAGTAACAAAAGCAGAGAACAACAGGACTGTGGCATCTTATAGCGAAGGAGATACTTTCCGCTCCTCATTTATTCACAAGCAGTCACCACAGCAAGTAGCTCCACGTGCGTGATTTGGCAGATTTTTTTTTTTTTACATCAGATGACTTTTGTGACACGACTTCTGTCAGATGCTCCATGTTCCAGTTTTCATGTTGACATGGTGATTTAAATAAGTAAAGCAGTGCCTTTTAACAGTGAAATCATATGTAACAAAAATAATAAATCTGACTTTCCTTCTTCCATTTTGTACTTTGCACTTGGATTTAGTTATCAGAAAAAAACTTGTAATTGTTATATTGTCAGAATCTATCAAGAGACATGTAGTGAAACTGACATTCAGTGCACTGGATAGATGCAAGAATGTTACTGATAACCTGATACTTCTGTTTAACTTCCTCTTTCATATGTGTGACCGTAGCACAAGATTGCTCCTTAACCCATTTAAAAAAAGAACTTTGATCTTCGAGAATTTTATCTCTTCTTCATTAGGACCACTTGTTCAACTGCTTGTTAAGAGAAATATCTAATCAGCCAATAACATTGCAGCATCTCAGAGCATTTAAGCAAGTAGGCATGGTTAAGATGGCCGAGCAACAAAATGGGAATGAAATGGCATAATTGTTGGTGCCAGATGGGATGGTTTGGGTATTTCGAAACTACTGATTTACTGGGAATTTACCACACAACTATCTCTAGTGTTTATAGAGTATGGTCTGAAACAGAGAAAATATCCAGTGAGCAACAGTTCTCTGGCTTTTTGATGTAAGAGGAGAATGACTCTCTCCACTCATAGGAAGGGAACACGAACTCAAATAGCCACTTGTTACAATTGAGGTATGCAGAAGAGCATCTCTAAATGTTCAACACATTGAACCACTGAACAAAGAAGCTATATGAGCAGAAAACCACACCATGGCTCAGTTTTCTCCTTTTCGCTGTCAGCTAGGAGGAGAAAACTGAGGTTTCAATTCACACAGGCTCACCAAAACTGATGAAGATTGGGAAAACGTTGCCTGGTCTGACGAGTCTCTATTTCTACTGTAACATGCAAGTGATAGGATCACAATTTGGTGCGAACAACATGAAAAAACAGCTCCATCGGGCCGCTGCTCCTGCTGGTATTATAATGTGTAGATGATATTTTCTCTTGCACATTTTGGGCCCTTTGGTACCAATTGAGGATCATTAAAAACCACAGACTACTTGAGTATTATACCTGACCATGTCCATTAATTTATGATCATCTCTGACTACTTTCAGCAGGATAAAGCACCATATCAGAAACCTTAAACTTTGTCAGACTGGTTCACTGTACTTAACAAAGAGTGCTTTGTACTCAAATGGCATCCAAGGTCAAGAGATTTCAATCTAAAGTGGAACAGGAAATTCACATCATGATATTTTACAAACAAAGCTGCAGCAACTGTGTGATGATTACTCATTTTAATGGGGCGGCATGATGGTTAGCACCATTGGTTCACAGTAGAAAAGTCCACTGTTAAAATCCAGGCCGGGGACTTTCTGTGTGGAATCTGTGCTTGAGTTGTCCCTCGGTACTCATGCTTCCTCTCACAATCCAAACATGCATAGGGTGGTTAGGTTGATTCTAAATTGTCCATAGGTGTGAATGTGAGCATGAACATTTGTCTGCCTTTCTTTGTTAGCTCTCCAACAGATCGGCAGCCTGTACAGGTTTCACCCAACCTCTTCCCCCGTGGCATCTGGGACTGGCTCTGGCTCAAGTGTCCCTGAATTGTGTACATGGAAGGAAATGGATGGACAGCACTTTTATGTGTAAATACACACTTTTAAATCCTCAAAGAGACTGCTAACAGCAGCATTGATGTGAATGTGTTTAAGTAAAAGTATTAGATGTAGTGGAGTATCAAAAAGCACATAAATCTATAAATTAAGCTTAAACGAATTTAGATACTTTCTATGCTTGGATATTTTGTAGCCTTATTTATTTTTAGTAGCACATTTTCACTTGTATTAATATGATGCTATTTTTTTTAACATATTCTTCTTGTGTTCTTTTGTAACAGAACAATTTGGGGGTTTGTTGAGGCAATAAAATCAGAAAAGCAGCCAAGAGAGACAAGGAAATGCATGCAGTACAGAGGTGTGTGCAACAAATCTTGTTTAACCTGATTAAAGATCACAGTCAAAATCACAAACAAGTGTTACAGATAAGACATAAGTTAAGAATTTAGCACCAGAGCCCTCTTACTTCTTTTTCTTACTTTAGCATCTATAGAATTATTTTTAAGCCTATTGGGGAAATACCTAGCATTGTCTTGCCAAGTATAGTAGGATAGTATGTCAGTATTATATAACAGCACTGCCAACAGATTGGTTTACTGAACTGTAAGCCAAATTATCTTTATACACAGTGGATATGAGTAATGTCAATACAACACCTGTCCAAATACTTCTTATCTTTTTTTTTAAACCACACTGAAACTCATCAGAATAATTACCTGGAAGTAGCGATAACATTTTCACATTCCATGTCTTGAAGTGACATCAAACCCCATGTGACCATAAAAAGCCCCCCCCCCCCCCCCAAAAAAAAAAAAAAAAGATAAGCAGTATTTCAAGTTAAAGAGGTTTATCCACAGCTCTGTCTTCTGCAAACACACTGAAGGGATACACACAAGTGATTTTTCAGAGCACGTTTTCGGAGATTATTCGAAGAAGATTTCTACTAACAAGATGGACAGCTGGAGGAAGATGAAACATTCTTTCAGCTTCTGCATCTTTTTTGTAGTTTTATCACACCATGGTACCAAATCCTTCGAACAGGCCACAGCAGAAGGCGACATCATTATTGGAGGATTGTTTCCGATTCACGAAAGCGTTAATGTCACTGTGAATTATGATGGCAGTGAAAACCAGATATGTGACAGGTGCTGTTACTCTTTAGCAATGAGTGTCAAAGTGTGTATTAAATTAGGGTATATTTGTATATAACATATCTGATTGTGTCATGCAGGTTTAGCACGGCTAACCTGGTCCAGTCTCTGATAATGGTGCAGGCGCTGGAGGAGATAAATCAGAAGCAAGAGTTGGGGAACCTCACCTTGGGATATCTTATACTTGACTCCTGTGGTGACGTTACTACCTCCCTGAGAAAAATCCCGTCCTTTATGAGGGGAAACTGTGAGTACTCTGAGGGGGGAAAAAGTGAAAAATATGAGAATTTTCTGGCTAGTCAGTTTGATTAATTCCTTTGTCTTAATTGTAGTTTCATAAAAGTAATATTATGTACATGCTGAAAAGCTACACTTAGTCAAATTTACACCTAAATAAAGATTTTTGCCCACAGTTTAGGTAAATGTAAATGTAACTGTTTGTAATCCTACTGTCTTAATATAAGTTAATGTAAATGCCAGTAATTGTGTCACTGAATACATTTTTGCAGGTAACACTAGTGCACAGCAGTCTTCCCCTGTCCTTGCTGTCATTGGTGGTTACTACTCAGAGATAGCCATAGCAGTTACAAGGCTACTCAACCTGGAATATATACCCGAGGTATGACTGACTATTTGGGTCTATTATGATTATGATGATGATGATGATGATGATTAGTAGTAGTAGTTATCACTGAATGTAAAGTCTATTAATCAAACAGCAGCAGCTATTATTCAGAGAATGGATGAAATGACCTGATATACCTTTCCATTCTGTACTCAGCTAACAAGCTGTGATAATACAGTGCTTAATTTTTTCAAACTTGTTGTAAAACATAACCATAAATATCCTTGCACTGTAAAAGAATGAATGCAGGCAGAATATGAAAAGCATGTTTCACTTGTCCAAACAATGTTTTGTGATTATTTCCACAGATAAGTTATGGTGCAACCTCTGGCCTTCTAAGTGATAAAACCCGTTTTCCAAGCTTTATGAGGACTGTACCACAAGATAATCACCAAGCTCGTGCCATCTCCGAGATTCTTGATAATAATGGATGGACTTGGGTCGGTGTGCTGACAACCGATGGTGAATATGCTCGCTATATAACTGAGCGGCTCTGGTACTATACAAACCAAAAAGGCATCTGCTTCGCCTTCACCTCTGTTCTTCCAGATAATTTAAATGATTATTTGCTGGGAAAGAGCATTGAGTCTACAGTCAAAACCATCATAGATAATGAAAACGTCAGTGTCATTGTGTCCTTCGCGAAACCTGACCATATGATGTATATTTTTCAAAAACTTCTCAATGATCCTCAAGGAACAAGGAGAATTTGGTTGGCCAGTGATATTTGGTCACAATCACCTGAAATACTGAATACAAAAAAACATACTTTGAGTGACATAGGAACAATCATTGGGATCACTTTTAAATCTGGAAACACAACCAAGTTGAAGCGATATCTCGATGACCTTGATGAAAATCCAAGCCACCACAACAACAACCCATTTTTAAAGCAGCATGGGTCAACTTCATCGGAGAAGTTAAAGACTATGATATATCCATCTGCTGTGTTCAGTATAGAACTGGCGGTTAAAGCAATAGCTCAGGCTGTTGAAGACCTCTGCACTGAGAGAGACTGCAAGACAAAACGCCCATCCCCATTGGAGGTAAATGCTCTCTCTCTCTCTCTCTCTCTCTCTCTCTCTCTCTATATATATATATATATATATATATATATATATATATATATATATATATATATATATATATACACATACATACATACATACATATGACAGAGATCTCAGATCTCAAAACCAACCAGCTTATCTACACCATGGCAGCAGTGACCACTGAGATGCTTGGTACAAGATGGGTGGAAGATGAACAGCACAAGGAGCAGTACCCTCCATGGAGAAGGAGGCTAGAGGCCAAGATGCAGGACTGCAGAAAGGTGATAATGAAGAAAGGGGTGCCTAAAATTGCAGCAAGCTGTGCAGACCTGAGGCCTTAAAAACTTAAAGGCGAAGACTCACAGCCTTGTCAATAAAGCAAATGGAAGGCCACAACCCAAAAAAGGCTCAGTGGCTAGTTGATTTAAGAGCAAACCACATCTCCCTGAACAGGATCCAGTGACCATCACAGATGCAGACATCTAAAAAAAGGGTCCCTAGTATGAAGAGTTGAACAGCACCAGGGCCTGACATAATTCATGCCTACTGGCTAAAGAAGCTGACTGCACTTCACGAGCATCTGGCAGCATAAATGAACCAGCTGCCAATGGACGAGAGACACCTGGAATGGCTAAACGAAGGCTTGGACAGTAGAAGGGACCTGTCCCATGCAACTACCAGCCAATAAGACAAGACCATACTCACCAAGCTGTGCACTGCCTGGATGCCATGCCATGGATCCTGAAAAGTCTGGATTAAGAACTGATGAAGTAAGACCTTCATCAGGAATACAATGTGGCTGGGGGAAACAACTGATTCTGATTCTGATTCTGAACACTAGAGACCAACTTCAAGCCAATAGCACAAGTTTTCATCAAGTCTCCACTGCTGTTCTGCATGGGCTGAACCCCCTCAGTGAGATCATTAAAAAGACTGGCTATGGATTCCGACTATGGAATGGAGTAGTCAATAGCCACCTCTTCTACATGGATAACATCAAGCTGTATGCCAGTAGTGAACGAGACATCAGTTCACTGATCCACACCACTTGATCTACAGCAATAATATCAACGAAGCTTTAGGAGATATAGCTCCTCTCTCAGCTGGGCCAGTGACCTCCACACTGGGTGAGTGGCTTTGGCAGATTCCAGGAACAACATCTGAGATCTCTGTCCAGAGAAATGCAGTCCTAGAAACAGCAAAGATATTGCACAGAAACCTCAAGAACCCTAAAGCTCCCTCCACAGAACTCTCAAGCTGGAGCTTCAAGAAAAAAAAAAAAAGATTGCAGGAGAAATGGGGTATATATAGTAGTTCTACCAGCCTTCACTCCCCATGTGTATCAGTCAGCCTTGGCCACTCATGATCATGTCACTGGTTCTATTGTTGGACTACTTTTGATAGATACTGACTACTGCAGACCACGAAAAACCCACAAGAGCTGACGTTTTGGAGATTTTCTGACCCAGTCGGTTAGCCAATTTTTCTTGCTTTTAATACATCAACTTTGAGGACAAAATATTCACATGCTCCCTAATACATCCCACCCACTAATAGGTCCTATGATGAAAAGACATGTCTCTGGTCATAATGTTGTACCTAATCTGTGTGTATGATGTTTTGTCCTGTCCACTTTAGATACATTATTTTTAATCAATATTTTCACACACACTGCAATTTCAGTTACGAGGAGCCCTATGGAAGGCAAAGTTCCACATGGATGGGAAAAACTATTCATTTGATCCCCATGGTGACCTCAACACTGAATACGATATCGTCCTATGGAAGCAGACTTCAGAGTCTCTAGACGTAAATGACATTGTAGCTCGCTACAGTATATTGCAAAATAGCCTGACGTTCATCTCGCAGGAAACAAAACATGCTTTCTACATTTACATTGTAAGTAATAACTTGCCCTCCACTGTCAAATTGTTTTATTCTTCTTCCATTCATTCATTGTTTTTATTTTTAGATATTCACATTATCTACAGTCAGTGTTGGCAGGATTAATATATTGTTGGACTCATTGGTGGTTCATTCATAAGCCATGTTGAATTGATATTTAAAAAAATATTTAAGATGTGTAGAAGATGAATCTTACCAATTCTGGTGATTCACTAAATATTACTCTAATGCTATGCTGATATTGATATTTCATATTTAAAGAAATCACTGTTGATTACCATGTTATTTGATACAGACTTTGGGTTAAATTATTAACTCTTGCACTGTCAAAGGTCATAATTTGTCTCTCTACTGATTTTGTGAATGAAATTAAAGGCAATCTGATCATACTTAGTTGTGCTAATATTGGCATACTAAAATGATAACCTAAGTATTTGAAAATTACCATTATCATCAGCAAGAACATAGGTTTATTTTATTTGTCATATATTTATCAATGTCAATACTCAATTTAAGGAGATTTTCTTGAAAACTGAATGACTGTGTGTACTGGATTAGCTCCTCAGTTTCTTTTTTACTTTCCTTCCTTGTTTTTTTCTTGTTCTTGTGTTGTTTAAGAAGCAGTTAGCATATAAAAACTTGTGTGTTAGAATAAAGAGAGTACACTATACAGACTGTAAAAAAAAAATCATGATTCTTTCTTCTCTCAGGGAAACGTGACTTCCAGGTGCACAGACAGCTGTCAGCCTGGCTACAGTAAGACTTCAGTTTCGGGCCAGCCTCGTTGCTGCTATCAGTGTGAACCCTGTGCTGAGAACACCTTTTCCAATACCACTGGTATGTATTATAAAAGAAACAGTAAACTCCATTTGTATCAGTTAACTGTAAAACTACATAAAAGCCAAAATAAGTGTTTTAAAATGCTTATATTGCAGTCTATTGCATTGACAGTTCAAGGAGTTTGAATCCAACTTACATATTCTAATGATCTTGTTTTCTTTCTTTTCAGATTCGGAGAAGTGCAATCCTTGTGAAAAAAACTATTACTCCCTAAAAGGCAGTTCAAAGTGTTTGCCAAGAAAAACTGATTTTCTGAAATGGGGTGATGTATATCTTATTGTGCTGCTGTCTTTTACTTCTTTAGGAGCAGTGCTTACCATTGTTGTTGGGATCATCTTCCTTGCACACTGGAATACCCCTGTTGTGCGCTCATCTGTTGGCCCAATCAGCATCATTCTCCTCCTCTCCCTTATGATCACATTTACTAGTGTTATATTATTTGGTGGTCCACCCAATAGCTATCAGTGTCAAGCACGGCAGGTGGTGTTTGGCTTGAGTTTTACCTTGTGTGTCTCCTGCATCATGGTCAAGTCCTTTAAGATCGTCTTAGCCTTTGAGTTTGACCCGGTCATTCAAAGTGTGCTGAAGAAGCTCTACAAGCCTTACCTCATTATTGCAGTCTGCATGGCAGGTCAAGTGGTTATTGTTACAACGTGGCTTATACACAGTCCTCCAACTGCTGACTCAGAGATCACACAGAACAACATGAAACTGATGTTTTGTAATGAGAAATTAATTCCTGCATTTGGAGCCATGCTAGTCTATATTGGCCTTTTGGCTCTAATCTGCTTTGGTGTTGCTTTTAAGGGACGAAAGTTGCCTGACTGTTACAATGATGCAAAGTTCATCACTTTTGCAATGCTCATTTACTTCATCTCCTGGATCATGTTTGGTCCAGTCTATGCCAATGTCACAGGCAAGTACATTCCAGCAGTGGAGATGGTTGTTATCCTCATCTCAGCCTACGGCATCTTGTTTTGTCAGTTCTTCACAAAGTGCTACATTATTCTGTGTAAGAAGGAAGCAAACACAGAGAAATCATTCCGCCGGGATATTAGGAATTATTCCAGGGATCACAAAGGCAGTGAGGATGAGCTGTCATCTAAGGGAATTCAAAACCCTACTTTATCTTTATCTTTGGAGTCATTCCCAAATTCCCAATTTTCAGACTCAATCACTGATTGGAGTTCCACCAGGCAGCCTAGTGATTCCTCAAACTCTCTCTCCCCAGTCTCGAACCCACAGCAAAACATACTTCAGAACAACCTAAATTCCTTTAACACCCTAAAGAGAATTTCAAGCTTGCCAACATCACTAATAAAATAATTCACAATTATTAAGAAGGCAACATAATGTTTCGAATTGCAGCACAAAGTGGAATAAATATGAAAGTCTGTGCATTTTTAGGACTGCCACTAACATTTTAAGTAATGGATAATAAGCACATTATTTTCTGATTCATTCAATTAGTTTGTGTCTTAAAATTTGTAATTTCCAACAAATTGTAATGTGTTTGGTCCACACTGTTGATGTAAAAATCCCCAAAACTGATAATATTTAGTTGATTTCAACAATTTTAGGAATTGACAGCATTCTGCATCTTTAAGTAGATGGATTGACTGGTTCGCAGGAGGATGCTTGCAAAGCCACTACAGACTGTTTATCCATTCATCCATTCTCTTCTGCTTATCCTCATCAGGGCCGTGGGGTGTGCTACGACAGGGTACACCCCGTACAGGTCACCACCCAGATGCAGTGCTAACACATAGAAACAACCACTCACATTCACACCTGTGGACAATTTAGATTCACCAGTCGGGCTTGCTCAGAGTGGTATGGCTGTAAGCTTGCAGACTGTTTGGTATTCTTCAAATCATCATTATCTTGCAGATTTATTGTTCTATTATTCTGGAATCACTGACTCGTTGAGTCAGGGTTAAAGGTCAAAAAAATACAACACAATAAATATAAAGAAAACTTTTTAAAATGTAAAACATTTGAAAACTTGTAAGCATCTTTCTGCAATTCTGTAGGGCATATTTGTTGGTGGTGCCTTTTAACATTATGTTGATGATTTACTGACACAGATTTGTTACATATTTGAATTTGATCATGTATTCTGTTATATTTTTGTATCTAAAGGCTTAGTGACTATATATAAGAAATACACATATACACTCACCAGCCATTTCATTAGTTCATCAGTTAACTCTTTTCCGGACAGTGTTGGGAACCCTTTTGGCTAACCATAGAGATGGTTGAGTGGGAAACCTGTTGGATTAGCAGTTTTTGAAATACTCAGATAAACAACCATGTCACGTTCAACGTAATTTAAATAATCTTTCTACCCCATTCTGATACTTGCTTTGAACTTCAGCAGGTCATCTTGACCATGTTTACATGCCTAAATGCCTAGAGTTGGTGAAAAATGATTGGCTGATCAGATGTTTGCATTAACAAGTAGTTGAACAGGTGTACCTTATAAAATGGCCTGTGGGTATATATGTAAGAGAATAACTTTTAGAATTTTTTTTTATCATCTGCTTGTATTCAGTGTATTCGGTTCTTAAAGAGTACTTCAATTCCTTATAATTGTTCATTCTTTCAGTGTTTCAGCCAAATCCTGAACTTCAACAGGTAACAAACTGATGAGCAGGCAGCATCCATTTCTGTGTTCATGTTGCTACAGTAGAATCACTGTGGTGATTGGTTTAAAATGTCTCTTTGTGCTGGTTTTCATTTTCGCTCTGTGTTTTCAACTTGTGTTCATACCTAAATCCTTACTACTAATCCTCATTAGGATCAGGATTTGTGTTGGTGTGTGGGACTTTAGTCTCAGGTGTATATTGTTAAATGGTAACTATGAGACAATGCATTGCAGATAATGACCAATGGAGACCGGGAACACCCCACAAGAGCTTCAGTTCTGGAGATGCTCTTACCCAGTCATCAAACTATCATAATTTGGTCCTTCTCAAACAAGCTCAAATCTTAGGCTTGACAAAATGTTCACTTGCTCCATAATATATCCAACCCACTAACAGATGCTGTAATGAAGAAACAATCCAATGTTATTGACTTCACCTGTCAGTGGTCATAATGTTATACCTGATATGTGTATGTTTGTTCTTTCTTGAATCAATTAAAAGGAGAGTTTGCCAGACGTAGAGTTTATATTCCTAAAACCCTGCCCCTACTATCTGCCGCGGGAATTCTCAGTTGTGTTTTTGGCTATTGTTTACATTCAGCCACAAGCTAGCTCCGCAGCAGCGCTCGGCAAACTCCATGACGTCATCAGCGCATTAGAGACAACTTATTTAGACGCTGTTTTTATCGTCACTGGTGACTTTAATAAGTGCAACTTATGGACTGTACACCCAAAACATCACCAACATGTGGCCATTCCTACCCATGACAAGAACACCCTGGGTCATGTCTACAGTACAACCCCACATAGCAAAATTGGTATGGCCCGGATCTGGCCCACACAATGTGCTTACTCATGGCCCACATACCGCAAAGAATGACGGCCCTTTGGTGGCCCAGATCTGGTTTGCCAGAGGTGGCCCATACATGCTTCAAGACCACAACCCTCAATCCGTCTCCCCAAGAAAAGCCCAGCCACCTGCCTAAATGACTACAAACCAGTTGAACTCACTCCAATCATTGCAAAATGCTTTGAGAGAGTGGTGCTGGCCTACATCCAGAGAAACATCCCAGACACTCTGGATCCCCTGCAGTATGCCTACCGGGCCAAAGGGTCCACGCCAGATGCCATCGCTGCTGCCCTTCACTATTCCCTCTCCCATCTGGAAAACAAAGACTCATCCATCAGGGTACTTTTTGTTGATTACAGCTCCAATTTCAATACATTCATCCCTAACAAACTCACTCACAAGCTGGCAACAATCGACCCACACCCCACCCTCTGTGACTGGCTACAGGACTTTTTGACTGGCAGGCCCCAGTCCGCCAGGATCGGCACCAGGACTTCAGCCAGCATTATTACAAACACAGGCGTTCCACAGGGTTGCGTCTTCAGTCCCATTCTCTACACCCTGTACACCCATGACTGTGTCACATCCAACAAGGACAACACCATATTGAAGTTCGCAGAAGCAGCTTTAGATACCTGGGTGTCTACATCACTGAGGACCTCACCTGGTCACTGAACACCACACAGCTGGTCAAGAAGGCTCAACAGCGGCTGTACTTCCTGAGGAGGCTGAGGAAATTTGGTTCGTCGGGCAAGATCCTCAGCAGGTTCTACAGCTGCATTGTGGACAGCACATTGACCAGCTGCATCACTGCATGGTACGGCAGCACTACTGCTGTGGACCGCAAATGCCTGCAGAGAGTGATAACAACTGTGGAGAAGATCATCGGGACCCCGCTGCCCTCTCTGCAAAGCATCTACCATCACAGAGTCCAAAGGAGAGCTGCCTCCATTCTCAAAGACTTCACACACCCCCAACATAGACTGTTCACTCTTCTGCCCTTGAGACAAAGGTTTAGAAGTGTGAAATCCAGAACATTCCGACTCAACAATTCCTTCTTCCCCACTGCTATCAGACTCTTGGACAGCTGACCTATTTTTAACTATAATAATAATTTGTGCACATCAGGCACATTAAGCCAGCACATTAAGCTCATAGATATTTTGAACACACATCCATTTCAAGCTTAAATTTGTGTCTTTATTTATTTATACTGTTTTTATTTATCATTTCTATTTCCCTATATTAACCGGCATTTTTGTGTGGACAGCAAAGAAAGAATTCCATTGCACAGAGAAATGCTTTCTTAGCACATATGACAATAAATGCTTTGAATCCTTTAATGTGGTATAAATTAAATGTTTATCTTCAAACAAGCTTCAGCGTCAGCATCATCCACGCCTGCAGCTTCAGCTTCAGCATCAGTCTTGCCTGGTCCAGCCTCTGCGTCTTCATCCTCGCCATTGCCAGCAGTGCCAACACCTGCTCCAATGCCTGCAGCTTTCACACCATCACCGATAGCGTCACCATCCGCAGCTATCACGCCGCCGTCTAGTCCAGCCTCTGCTGTCTCTACAACGCTGTCCGATCCAGATCGGCTTGAACCACCTCGCCTTTGCCGGCCACTTTCCAGGCCTTTAGCTGGATGTCATCGCCATCCGGGGGGGGGCCCTAAACAAGGTCGTCGCCACCACTGCCTTCCGCGTAGCCGGCCTCCAGTTCTTTCTAGTGTGACAGATATATGTTTTACTGCCCTACTTAAAAAAAAAAAACCTAATACAAAAATATTTGAATTATTCTTTACTTGAGCAAAAGTACTAATAGTATACCAAAACTAAAAAAAATTTAAGTGAAAAACTCATGGAGAGGATTATAAAGAAAGCCTCTTTTGCACTCACCACTTCATTAGGTACACCTGTTCAGCTGCTTAAGTTAAATATCTATTCAGCAAATCATAATGCAGCAAATCAAAGCATTTAGGTACACATGGTCAAGACACCGGCTAAAGTTCAAACCAAGCATTGGAATGGGGAAGAAAGGAAATATAAGTGACTTGAACATGCCACAGTTGTCGGTGCTAGATGGGCTGGTCTGGGTGTTTCAGGAACTACTGAATTACTGGGGTTTTTCCCACACAATTATCTCTACGGTTAACTGACTTTACAGCTGAAAAAGAGGAGATATTCAGTGAGCAGAAGTTCAAATAACCTCACAGGCTCGTCTGTTTAGTGATCAGACAGAATGGCTGACTCCATTAAGAGCAAAGGAAAAGGAGTGCGCATATATTTTAATGATGACCAGTGTACATCTACAGACATTATCACCATGCACTGAACTCCTGATATTGGATATCTGGTACTGAAATGCTGACCATTCTACCCACCAAGAGAGTTTCGTGCGGTCTTAATCACAGCTCTTTATGTTCCACTACAAGCTAATACTAAGTTAGCTCTGCATGATACCATTAACAACTGGCTGAGCAAATATCCAGAAGTAGGTGTGATTGTAGAAAGAGACTTTAATTAGGCATAGTGAAAGACTGTAATGCCCAAACTGTATAACAATATACATTTCTGAAAAACGGGAAAAGAATATGACGATCAGGTTTACACCAGCATCCTAGCAGCATATAAAGCTGTCCTATCTTGACACCCTAGCCTCCCTGACCATCTCATCTTGAATTAAGTCCATCATATAGACCTCTATAGACCATGGCCAGCTGTACAAACTGTCCAAGCCTGGAGAGAAGAATCCATTTTACCGCAGCAGGACTGATTTGAAAAGACAGACTGAGTGTTGTCTGTACAGCGCTTGAAGAACACAGCTCTTCTATTCTGGCATGTGTAGCCTTCTCTACTGACAGCTCAGACGCCGCGCCTTGTTGTCGAGGCATAATTTTTGGTTTGGGAACACTGATGGTCTTAACCACCAAGATCATCCATATTCCAAGACCAAAAATGATTGCTCGAGAGCAAGGCAAGGCCTCAAAGTTGGCTTACAGTAATGCCCAAAGAGAGCTAACGAATAGTATTAAAAAAGACAATATCCTGGGAGGAGCCTGACTTATTTTAAGGTGCTGAACCAACTTGCAGTTGTGTTCACTAAGATCTTTAACCTGTCCCTGTGAGAAGTTGTATATGGTACTATTGTCCCCATGCCCAAGGAACAAGGAAGCAGTCAGGTGTCTCAGTGATCATTGCCTGTTACTTTGACATTGTGGTGGACCACTGGAGGGCTCCAATCACACAGTTTACAGGAAGTGTTGTTGCTGTGTTTTGAAGGTAAAAGTATTCAGTTGTGTGGTGATGAGCAATAAAGGAAGTGTTAATCGAGAGCTCTGGTGCCGTCTGTGTTTATGTGTTTGCGATCGTGGCTCAAGAGTTGGCAGTTTGTCTTGTAATTGGAAGGTTGCCGGTTTGAGCCACGGCTCCGACAGTCTCAGTCGTTGTGTCCTTGGGCAATACACTTCATCTGTTGCCTACTAGTGGTGGTCAGAGGGCCCGGTGGCGCCAGTGTCCAGCAGCCTCGCCTCTGTCAGTGCGCCCCAGGCCGGCTGTGGCTACAATGTAGCTTGCCATCACCAGTGTGTTAATGTGTGTGTGAATGGGTGGATGACTGAATCTCAGGCCTGGGTGGCGGTACGGCTCTCGAACTGATGGAGCACATGCTATCCTTGGGCCGCAGCTCATCGCAGCTAATGGCTTTCCCATTGTAACATTCAGGAAAAGGTTGGTGACTGTTTGTTTTCATGCTGGGATTTCCAGTGAAGCTTTGTTGTTGCCGCTAGCTCTGTGCCTATTTTGGGCGCCGATTGTCTTTGTGCCCATGGACTGCTGGTCGATGTCTCTAACAGATGCTTAATCGATGCCCTGTGCTTCTCTTCAATACCCTGTTTCACTTGGGCCATTGAGCCCCTGAATCAGGCTAATTTAGTGACTTTGGGGAATGTTTTTCAGCGTTTGTTTTTTGAGTTTCCTTCACTGACTGTTCCGAATTTCTCGAACATGGCAATGGTGTTTGCGCATGCACACTGCCTCGACCCTGCGAAACTGTCCGTCGCTCGGGAGGAGTTTGCGGCCATGGAGCGCCTCGGCATTGTACAGTCCTCGAATAGTGCCTGGGCCTCTCCGCTACACATGGTGCCCAAATCAGATGGTTGGTGGTGGTTGTGCGGGGATTTTTGCCATTTGAATAATGTCACGGAGAACGACCGTTACCCCATTCCCCATATCCAAGAATTTTCCACACACCTTGCCAGCACCTCGATTTTTTTCTAAAATTGACTTGGTGCAGGGGTATCACCAGGTTCCTGTGCCGAAGACGTTCCCAAAACTTCTGTAATTACCCCTTTCGACCTGTTTGAGTTTTAGCGCATGGCGTTCGGCCCGAAAGGCGCTGCCTAGACTTTTCAGCGGTTGATGGACTCTGTGTTGTGCGGCCTGCCTTTCGACTTCATGTACCTTAACGAAATATTGGTGGCCAGCTGTTCTGAGAGTCAGCACACGTCCCATCTGCGTCAGGATTTTCAGTGCTTGGCGGCACACGGCCTGATTGTAAACCTTCCAAGTGCCAGTTCAGGTTGCCCGTTCTGGATTTCCTGGGGTGCCACATTTCCGCTGAAAGTGTGGTTTCGTGTCCCATGTCGGTGAAAACGGTGCAGGAGTTCTTGGGGATGATCAGTTTCTACAACTGCTATTTTGTAATACAGCACTGTTGGGGTTTTTTTTTTTTTTTTTTTTGAGCAGACAGCTAGGAAATTAGACAATGGGGATCAAAGGAATATCTAAAGGAGAAACCCATGCAACAAATCTGGTTTTACCTGGTTAAATATAGCCTCGGAGAGACATTGCAGATAAAACAGCTCTTAAAACATTTTAGTCAAAAGCCTCTTAGGCTTACCTACCTCATACCTGACTCCTGTGGTGAAGTTACTACTGCCCTGATACAAACCAAGGCCTTCACAAGGAATTACTGTGAGTACTCAAGATGAGAAATGTCTCTTGTTATATACAGTAGACCTTATTAATTACATTTTTGGGATCACTCGGGAACATAGCATATTAATTGTAAGATATGTAATGGATACAAAAACGGGCACTTGTGCAAAAGTGTGAAAATAAAACACATTTACTTTGGGTAGTTAGCTAGCTTAAACACAATTCACATTTTAACAAATTATATAAAATATAAAATAAAGGGAAAAATCATTATGAAACAAGCTGCTGTGGCTCTGCTTAAGAACTGTGACATATAATAGTACTATTGGGTATTCAAAAGGCAACTGGAAATATGTCTTTACACTGACACACTGAATAGGAACTTATATTATTTAGTATAATCTAAATAATATAAGTCTCTGTCAGTGCGCCCCAGGGCAGCTGTGGCTACAATGTAGCTTGCCATCACCAGTGTGTGAATGTGTGTGTGAATGGGTGGATGACTGGATGTGTAAGGCGCGTTGGGGTCCTTAGGGACTAGTAAAGCGCTATACAAGTACAGGCCATTTACCATAATCTAGAAGAACAAAAAAAACATGTTACATGTCTGAGTCATGACCCGTGAGCTGGTGGCCTGAAAGAAATGCTTCATCTGGTTTTGCAAGATATTAATGCACATTATCCATGCTTGGGTAAATGGTTCAGAACAAAGCTTCAGCAGGAAAGAAAATGAAACTCAAAGTACATTTGAAAAAGTAATGAAAGGCTAAAGACATTACAAACACACCAAGGCGTATCGGCTTACATCTTTTGGCATGTTGAAAAACAAAGACACAAACAGTAATTATAGAGTAATTATAACTTCACTCACCACAGGTGTGCAGCTCTGATTACAGGCACCATTGTCTGTCACTTGCAGAAGCAATGACGAGTTATGCATTTGCCCAGTCTTTAAGGCCAGTAGGAATAGAACTGAGTACATTTATACCCAGAAAATTGTGCCATTTAGAATTTAATGACATCAACATGACTCAGAAAAGATAGGACAAAGCCATGTTTGCCCCTGTGTAGCACTATTCTATGAAACAACATCCTGTAAATGTCTGGGAGTTATAGAGACCAGACATTTTACCAGACAGAGACCTGGAATGTTGGAAGAGGAATGTTATCTCATTCCTAGAAGGCAGAAACTGAACTCAAAGAGAACCACATAAACCAGAGACAATAAATTTAAAAAGTAATGAGGTAAGTGGAAACTGGTGCAGAACACAGGTAATCTAAAAACTAATCACAGAGGACATGACAATGGAAACAGAACTAAAGCTTCAGTGAAAAAGACTATCAAGGCAAAACAGGGAGTAAATTAACACAATGAACTTGACACAGATGGGAAAGGCTAACAAGAATAAGATACTAAACCAGATAACCTAAAGCAGAATGCTAACTGAAATCAGCATGAACTGAAACAGTTTCTTGAAAAAAGTTTCTTAGTAAAGTCTCGATTAAATAACCATGAACAATCAAACTAAGAACTAGAAATGGCACGATACCACTTTTTTATGTCCGATACCGATACCGATATCATAAATTTGGATATCGGCTGATACTGATATGAATCCGATATAGTGTGTTTTTTAATCAATAAAACTGTTTTTTTAATATCTTGCTGCATTTTGTATAAGTTCATACTCAAATTTAAAAAACAAACAAACACTAAAGCTATTCTGTTATACCTGTATGCAAAAAATACACTGCACCCAAAATATTTCATAGTTCAGCAATACTGATCAATCTAATAAACTTAAACCTACTCCATCTTCCCTATTCTGGTATTTTAAAGAGTAAGCAACCTAACTAATAGGGTTGGAAACTCCCAGCAAAAAAAATAGGGAACCACCCCCCACCGCATGATGCTGCTGTTGTTCAGCCGCTGGTTTCCTTTTTCTGGCGCGAAGTGGGCGATAAACAAACAACAGAGACGGACTCGTGACAGAAAAGCCGATCAGCTGATCATTGATCAGTTTCATGATTGAAGTAGCAGCAGGAGAGGGAGAGAGAGAGAGGCAGTCGCTCCATATATCGGTTGTTAAGCTTAACGCTGGAATGCTTTACAAACATTCAGAGATGAACTTACACACTTGCTTTACTTCTCTCTGGGATAACCTTCTCGGAGATGAAATGCCAGTTTGGTAGCGAGGCTACAAATACTCAACCAGACCGCTGACAGGTCTCACACGCCACAGCCGCCTACGGTTATGAACCGAGTTATGCCATGTGGCAAGTTTTGTGAGGTGCTTTTTTGATATTTAATGGATCGGATTACATTTTTTTATTTCTCTCCGATATCCGATCCAGTAATTTAGGTCAGTATCGGACCGATACCGATACGTAATATCAGATTGGTCCATCTCTACTAAGAACCAAAGGGAATATTAAATAATAAAGAAGAATTTCAAATGTCAACAAAATGAAAGAGTCCAGGATCATGACACTGGATAGAGGCATACAGTATATTTCTTTAAAATCCTTGAGAATTGATAGTGCCTTTCAGATATCTAAGCTCCTCATACTATCCAATCTTTAGGTCTGACATCACTGGCTCCAAAGTCAAACAAACACTACAACATTACTGAGAGTTAAAAACTGTCTAAATTCTTTTATCTTTAATAGAATTATCAGTGTGGAGGTTCTACCAGGTGTAACAATTAAGTTTAGCATCCAGGCATCCATGAAAATAGAATTTATCAAGTTAAACAGAGTTAGAAGTTAGCAGGGAGTTACCTTGCTAATTTCCACCTTAACATAATATACCATGTTCTGACTGAGGAATTCCTGAAAAAAAATTATGATATTCCCATATGCAATGTTCAGTATTGAGCTGGCAGTTTAAGTAATAGATCAAGCTGTTAAAGTCCTCTGTACTAACCCGAACTGTTGGAGGTAAAAGCACACAAAAGCAAACATAAATACACAAAATAGCTTGACAGAAAATCCTTTAACACTATCTAATTATGTTTCCTATTAATAATGAAGCATATAAATGCTAAGACTTGGCAGAAACCCAGAAAAGAGCTAAAAGTAGAGTAGATGTTGTTCTTCTATTCATCAAATGGCCAGAAACACATCCTATATTCAAAATCTTATTTGCTAAAACGCTTCTCATGCCTGCTTTATGTATATTATTTTAATATTTTTTTTCCACATTGTGCAATTTCAGCTATGACAAGCCTTATGGAAGGCAACATTCCATATGAATGGAAAAGACTATTCATTTGATCAGCATGGCGACCTCAACTCTGGATATGATATCATCCTATGGAGGCAGATACAAGATTTTTTGGATGTGCGCGACATCGTAGCTCATTACAGTATAGAGCAAGAGAGCCTGTCTTTTACCTCACAGGAAACAAGACATGCTCTCAGCAGTCAGATAGTAAGTATTTCCCTCCACTGGCAAGTTATTTGATTTTTCCAATATTCATTCATGGTTATTATTTTCAGGTTATCTATAGTCCATGTTAGCAGGATTTGTCATCAATATTGGACTGACTTGGAAAAAAAAGGGGGCTGAATTTCACCAACTCTGGTGATTTGCTGCATGCTACTCTATTGTTTTGCTGAGACTGTAATATGCCATCCTTAGTTAAATCTCTTGACAGCTGCTCTGATCATCGCCATTTTGTGAATGGTCCATCCCACTTAAAATTAAAGGTAGTACCATTAGACTTAGGCTACGTTCACACTGCAGGCGAAAGTGCATCAAATCCGACTTTTTTGACCCTATGCGACCCATATCCGATCATGGTTTGACAGTGTGAAAAGCACAAATCCGATCTGGGTCACTTTCGTACGTGGTACTGAATCCGATACATATCTGATGTTTTAGAAAGCGGCTGCTGTTTGAATGGTCATGTCGCATTAAATCCGTCTTCTACGTCACTGACACAAGACAGACGCCAATTATCAGCACTGGAGAAGACATTGCGAACGCTTGCTGGCCATCCAGTGAAACTGTTTGGAAGACAACGTTGGAGAAACGTGAACATTTCATTTGTACTGTATAATCTGCAGATTCTGACAGAAATCTGCGACTATCCTTTGAAGCACCGCTCCTCTCTAAAACAGCAATAAAGATAATTATTAGGCCATATCTAAATGACAAAGTAACTTAGAGCAAAATTGGGAAACGTAAAGTCCGAAACAAGTCTTTATATTAATGTCAATCAGTCAAACAATACTGTTTGGTCTGGGTCTAAACAGAGCGCGTTGTGTGTGACGTCTCCTTTTGCGTCTTCTTCTTTTGGGGGCCGCTTTGAGCATTCACACTAGAGCACGTTTGCTGTCACATTTTATTTGTAGTGTGAACAAGCGCACAAAAAAATCAGATTTGATCAAAAATTCGGAATTGAGCATTAAAACCTGCGGTGTGAACGTAGCCATTGTTGCACGCTATATTCAGGGCTACTTGTTGGCTACCTTTTAGCATGCTAACATTTTGTTTGTGTAAGACGTGGCACAACTCCAACATTACGACAAGCAAACAGATTTAAATTGACAGTCTGTTATAATTCTGTTTTATTTTTAATACAGGGGTATCAGCTGGGTGTACATCAAGTGCTTTGATTGTCAGCGTTGTGCAAACATGTGTTGCACTGTTTTCATTTTGATGTGGTGAGACGAAATACCTAATGGGAAAGTAAATCAATTTGCAAATAAGTACAGCAATCCCTTTTAGAGATGATGTCATGTTGAAATACATATAATAAATCTGAGTATATGTTATGGTTAAATGGTGCAGAGGTAATGTAATTACCAGATCAACAACAGATTGTCAGTTTATGAAGACCAAGGCTGCCCACGTTAGTAAAATAAATTAATAACATATGGTTTATTAGAATAAACACATTGATAGATCTGAATATTAATCTAAAACTGAGCTTTACTTAAGAATTATCTACTCCTGAATCTGGTCTCTGCATAGTACAGTGCATCATCTCTTAGTTGAAAGAAACCAATAAAGACTTTGCATCTGGTTGCATTATTTTTTTTCCAAGTTTCCTCAATTTCCTTCTTTACTTGTGTAATTGGCACCGAGATATTTGGTTATATGAAAATAATTGTGATTTTGTTCTAGAGTCATGATATTGTCATAATTATCCAGGCTTTCTAAGTGTGTAGTGAAACTAGTGTTCAGTCCACTGAATAGATCTATGAATGTGACTGATAGCGTCATGCTTCTGTTTAACTTCCACTTTACTGTGTGTCAGTTGCGTAATGTGGTTTCTTGTCTCATTAAAAAAATTACTTTGATTTCACAATTTTGAAAAGCAAATTATGACTTTTATCATTTCAAACAATATTATGATTTTCCATAATTCCCTGTGGCCACCTTGCCTCAGTTTTTTTTCTTTAAACCAAAGTTATTCTCGCTGTTGTACAATTCCACTCAAAGTCTTTCCCACTGAACGTCTTATACAATGTGAACCTTTACTTAAATGCGTTCAGTTTTATGTATGGTGAGATTGTGTATAGGCTACTTAATAAAGAAAAAAGTCTTGGATTATGTAGTATAAGTTCTACCATCAGAATCTTTATTTCCTATACAGTATCAAACATGTGCATTCAATGACTTCGTGATATTGCCCAAATTCTTCCTCTTTTTTTTTTTTTACTACAGATGTATTTTTGTTGTATTTAATGAAGTAGTTCTGTGTTTCTAAGAAATTTAGCATTTTTAAAAAAAGCATTGCCCTCTAAAATATACAATAGCGCAGTAGCATTGTGAAGTAATAAAAATTTCAAATGTAGCACAAGTACCTCAGAACTACAGTTGAAGACAGAAGTAGAAGTCAACAAAGAGCAGTAAACTGAGGCTACAGTGACTAATCGTAAATGCAAGTGGGTGACACCTTTTTGCCATTTAGGAGTGTTAAGATATATTTGTACATATATGTGTACAAATATGACATAATAATGCTGAGGAATTATTGTGTGAAACTTTTTAATGGGGTGGCGTGGTGGAACAGTGGTTGGCATTGCTGTCTAACATCAAGAAAGTCCAGGGTTTGAATCCAGGCTGGGGCCTTTCTGTGTAAAATTTGCATGTCATCCATGTGTTTGCATGGCTTCAATCCAGTGGTATGTATGGGGGAAGATTAATTGGTGATTCTGAATTGGGCAAAGGTGTAATTGTGAGCATGAACAGCTGTCCACCTTTCTGGGTTAGAACTACAACAGCCTGGTGACCTGTACAGGTTCTACCCTGCCTCTTGCTCCATGTCACACACACACACACACACACACACGTAGGAAAATATTTAGTATACACATCCAGAAATGCATACACTATTATATATTGTACATATATTTATTAGTTTCAGGTTGGCCATTCTTGTATTTTGCTCGTTTGTGTTGTTGTGTTTGCACATCTCTGTTGCTTGTGGGGCTCGCACACAAGAATTTCACTCGCATGTGCTGTGCCAGTGTGCCTGCACATGTGATGTGACAATAAAAAGTGATTTGATTTGATTTGATTTGATGTCAGCTGGGATGGGCTCTCGCTCAGGTGTCCCTGAAGAAAAGTGGAAGGCAATTGATGTGTAAGCACAAAATTATACATTCTCTAATTCAAACCAACAACAGCTGTCAAATCAATGTAGTTAAGTACAGAAATATAAAAACCTATATGAATTTGACACTACTTTATATAACAAAGTTTTACTTGTAATAATATAATAAAAATCTCAAATGTTTTGTGGGGACAACAAAGTCAGAAAAGCAGCCAACAGACACCAGGCAGGGCATGTAAACAAGTAAGAAAACTTTTGATTTGCAGACATACATGGCGGCTAATATATCAGAGCCTTTTTGCTTCCTTTGACTGCTATAGAATTATTTTTAATCCTCCTGGGAAAATACCTGGTATTGTCTTGCTAAGTATCAGATGCATAATATGTCAGTATTACATAACAGTACAACCACTGATAATACTTCGACTCAATTGTAACCAGAGTTGTCAAAGTGGATATATGTTGTGTAACAAAACTACAGCTGCTATAGTCCGAATAATTCATAAATCACTTGTTTTTTATAGCTCACAACTGTGAAACCTGTCAAAAATAATTACCAGGAAAAGTAAGTAAAGTAAATGGAAAGTAAAAGGACATCCCATTTCTCAGTGACATCGAACCCCATGTGACCAAAAAAAGAAAAGAAAAGAAAAAAAATGAAAGAACTGATAGTATTTCAAGTTCAAGAACTTTAACCACACCTCTGTCTTTTGCAGGAATGCTGAAGAGATACACACAAATTATTTTTCAGAGCAAGTTTTTGAAGATTCACTCATTTACACTCATAAGAAGCACACGGGGAAGATGAAAAATTCTTTCAGCATCTTTCTTGCAGTTTTATCACATCACTTTTCTGGTACAAAATGCTCCAATGAAGCCACAGCAGACGGTGACATCATTATCGGAGGATTGTTCCCGATTCATGAAAGCGTTACTGTTACTGTGAATGATGATGGCCGTGAAAACCGGACATGTGACAGGTAATAAACATACACAACTGATCATTGTACACATTTTATTAGGGTATATTTATATATAATATATCTGATTGTGTTGTACAGATTTAGCACAGCTCGTCTGGTCCACTCTCTGATAATGGTGCACGCACTGGAGGAGATAAATCAGGAGCGAGAGTTGGGAAACCTCACCTTGGGATACCTCATACTTGACTCCTGTGGGGACGTTACTACTGCCCTGATACAAACCCAGGCCTTCATGATGAGAAACAGTGAGTTCTCTCGGGGATAGAAATCTGCCTTGTTATTTGAGAATCATTTTTGACACGCAATAGTTCTTACTAATTGAATTTTCTTTGGAGATCATCATGGGAACATAGCACATCAACTAAGAGAGATAATGGATACTAAATTAGGCATTTGTGAACATTTTCTTAAAAGTTGTATATTTATATTTATATTGGTAACTGGTAATTATGGGACCGTGCATTTCAGGTAATTTTACAGAATCAGCAGGAAGTAATGTAGTAGTGTAACGAATAGTGTAGCAAATTACTTTCTCTGGCTTGTAATTAAGTGTTGTTCTAAATTACTTTTAACAAAAGTAAAGATTTATACATTCTTTGTCTGTGTATTCTCTTAAGTTACTCAATGTGAATAATGTATTTGGAATACTTTGGATTACTTGATATATTGTCATGCTTTTTAGCTTGTTAGCTGGCGTTAGCTGAGGTTAGTTCAGAGACCGCAGACTATTAGACTTGATGGATAGTATTAACAACCTGCTAGCTGCAAATAATCATGTGCAGTTCTGAAAGGAATACCAACTAGATTTTGAAATCTTAATATAAAATTAGTAACAGTAGGGTGGACATTAGGTAAGACAGCACTTCTTGCAGTGATCTGATATAGAAAACAATGTCTGTATCAGTAAAATGTTTTCTTTCTGCAGGTTGTCATGCAGCCTGTAATCCAGCCTTCAGTAATAGTAATAAATCACACAGCAATAGTACATCGAAGATACTGAAGTGGCACATAACCCAGGTAGCTACCACAACTATGACAAGGTAGTTGCAGTAGGGTAATGTTAGTTTTTAAAAAAGAACTTACTTCCAGGTGTTTCTTTAGGTTGGAGTATTTTCATGCTGAGAGCAGCTTGGTTGCTGGCAGACAGAGTTTGCATTGCACTCTCAGATTACATCCATTCCTTTCTTTGTGAAGTGGTGTTGGAATTTCCAAGTAAGAAATCCATCCCTGCCTGTGCACTGCTGGCTCTGTTGTGTTGGCTCTGGGTTCATTGTGTAACTGACGCCACCAAAATTAACAAGGCGCTTACATTAGAGCCTCTTGTTGCGTGTTTTGTTTGGATTTCCGGCAATATGTGGAATTACCAAAATTAGAGAAGGGATAGCCTAACATATGAAACAGAAAAGACCGCCGTGCAATCATGTATTTCAACAAAGTAGCTGTATTTTAATTATGACTTATTTGAGCAGTAACTGTAACTGAATACAGTTACTCATATTTTGTATTTTAAATATGTAACACCAGTACATGTATTCCGTTAGTCCTCAACACTGTGTGTGTATCAGTTTAAATGAAGGTAATAGTATCAGTTAATTCATTTGTAGGTAATAATCGCCAAGCTTGTGCACAGCAATCCTCTCCACCTGTCCTAGTTGTCATTGGTGATTACTACTCAGAGATATCCATAAGCGTTACAGGTCAGCTCCATCTGGAGTACATCCCTGAGGTATGACCGACTTCTGAGGTTATGTTACCTAACCCTAAATGTAAAATCAATTGTACAAACATTAGCAGCTAATATTTGGATGATACATTTTGCATTCATGGATATGATGAACAGCAAAAAAAGACAACAAAAACGCAAATAGTATAGCTTAGCAACAAGAATTGAAAATAGGTGAAACAGACACACTTAGTCTAAAAATGAATGATATATGTGTACAGACAGAATATGAAATGTTTGTTTCACTTCATAATGTTTTGTGATATTTTCCACAGATAAGTTACGGTGCAACTTCTGGTTTCCTGAGTGATAAAACCCGTTTTCCAAGCTTTATGAGGACCGTACCACAAGATGATCACCAAGCTTGTGCCATTGCCCAGATTCTTGATCATTACGGTTGGACTTGGGTCGGTGTGGTAGCAACTGATAGTGAATACGGTCGCTATATAACTGAACGCCTCTGGCATCATGCAACCAAAAAAGGCATCTGCTTCGCCTTTGTCTCTGTTCTTCCAGATGCTTTAAATGATGAATTGCTTGAAGAGAAAATTAACTCTACAATCAAAAGCATCATAGATAATAGAAATGTTAGTGTTATTATTTCCTTTGTCAAAGCTTACTGTATGATAGATATTTTTGGGAAACTTCTCAAATATCCTCAAGCCAGAGGGAAAGTTTGGTTGGCCAGTGATATTTGGTCACAGTCACCTGAAGTACTGAGTTCTCAGAACTACAAATTGAGTGACATAGGAACAATCTTTGGGATCACTCTTAAATCTGGAAACACAACCAAGTTTGAGCGATATCTCGATGACCTTGATGACAATCCCAACCACCACGAGAACAACACATTTTTGTCTAATTTTTTAAATGAGCATGGGACGAATTCATCAGAAGAGTTAAAGAAGTTGATATATCCATATGCTGTGTTCAGTATTGAGCTGGCAGTTAAAGCAATAGCTCAAGCTGTTAAAGACCTCTGTACTAACCGGAACTGTAAAAGACAGCCCTTACAGCCATTGGAGGTAAAAGCACAGAAACACATAAACACATACAGCACAGCATATTAGAAAATCTTTCAATACTAAGAAACTATATTCATTATTTTCTATTAATACTGAAGCACATAAATGATCCACAGAGGCGTGTCAGGTCTCACAGAGGACCTGACTTACCCATTAGTATTGAAACATCACCAATCTTCTAACTATATTCTAAATATATAATTCTATAGGTGCTATAGACATGAAATTCTTTCCATAATTCATAATCCAATTCCATGAATTAACTTATGTGTAATAATGAGAAATGACACAGGAATAAAATATTGAACACGCTTACTGAGATTTCTTTAATACTTCGTACAAAAGCCTTCATCGGTGATGACAGTTTGTATGGAGTCTAGTCGCATGCATTGCTCAGGTGAGATTTTGGCCCATTCTTCCACACCAGTTAAATCCTGGAGGTTCAGTGAACTCTGAGCTTTAGTTCTTTCCATTGATTTTCAACTGGATTCAGGTCAGGTCATTTTAGCACCTTTTTTTTCTGAAACCTCTGTAATTATTTTCTCCAAGCCATCAACTTGTCCCCATTTCAAGAGTGCCCAAAGAAGTACTACTGTTAATGTTTATTCTTAAACATGATCAATTATTAATCGGCTATGTACCACAGGCCTTCAAATTGTTACTTAAAAAGTCATCATGTGACCCAGCTGTCTTAGCTAATTATAGGTCAATCTCCAGCCTTCCTTTTATTTCTATAAAGAGTATTTGTAAAACAGCCGAAAGATCTTCTGCAGAGAATTGGTTTGTTTGAAGAGTTTCAGACAGGTTTCAGAGCTCATCATAGCACAGAAACAGCTTTAGTGAAGGTTACAAATGATCTTCTTATGGCCTCTGACAGTGGAGCCATTTCTGTGATTGTTTTGCTACACCTCAGTGCAGCATCTCACACTGCTGTCCATAATATTTTATTGCAGCAATTGAAGCGTGCTGTAGATATTGAAGATGCTGTGCTGCAGTGGTTTGAATCATATCTTTCTAATCTAATAGAGTCCATTATGTTCATCTAAATGGAAAGTCCTCTTCACACACTAAGCTTAATTATGGAGTTCCACAGGGCTCCATGCTAAGACCAATTTTGTTTACATTATACATGCTTCTCTTAGACAGTATCATTAGAAGGCATAGCATACATTTTCAATGCTATGCAGATGACACCCAACTTTATCTATCCATGAAGCCAGATAACACACACCTATTAGTTAAACTGCAGGAATGCCAGGAAAGACATGAGGACCTAAATGAGCTCTCATTTTCTGCTTCTAAATTCAGATAAAACTTAGGTTATTGTACTCAGCCATAAAAAAAGAAATGGCATTGAAATATTGTACCTAACCAGATGCTTACTCTGGATGGCATTACCTTGGCCACCAGCAACACTGTGAGGATTCTTTGAGTCATTTTTGACCATGATATTACCTTCAATGTGAATATTAAACAAATATGTAGGACTGCTTTCTTCCATTTGTACAATATCGCTAAAATTAGAAATATCCTGTTTCAGACTGAAGCTGAAAAACTAGTTTATGCATTTATTGCTTCTAGGCAGGATTTCCAAACAAACTACCTGAAAAGTCTTTAGTTGATCCAAAATGCCAAAGCAAGAGTACTAACAGGAACAGAAAGAGAGACCATATTTCTGTCTTTCTATATATATGTTAAATCCAGAACTGAATTCACATTCTTGAATAATCAGGTCGCATCTTCTCGTAATGACTTTATAGTACTGTAGCCCCCGATTAGAGCACTAGATTTCATTTCTTTGCACGTGTTGATTGGATGAGTTGTTACATCTGGTGAGAATTCCATGTAAATAGCACCTTTAGAAATATATTTAATTTGTAAACTAGTTGCATGTTCAATACTTATTTTACCCACTGTATATTTTTGTGTATATGTATTGTACTAGATATTGAACAAGTGGCCAGAAACACAATCCTCGATAAATGTTAATTTTTCTAACCGCTACAGGTAAATTATTTTTAATTTGTGTTTTCAAAACTTCAGCTACGAAGAGCTTTACGGAAGGCAACGTTCTACATGGAGGAAAAAAGTTATTCATTTGATCACCATGGTGACCTCAACTCTGGATATGATATCATCCTGTGGAAGCAGACTCAAGATTCTCTAGATGTGAACAACATTTTAGCCTATTACAGTATAGAACACCAGAATCTGACTTTCACCTCACAGGAAACACAACAGGCTCTTCAGAGACACATAGTAAGTGTTTACCTTTCACAGGTTATTTTACTCTTTAACTCTTTTATTACACTATTCTTTTATCATTGGTACTGGGTTCCATTATAAGAGCAAATATTGATATGCTAACATGCTAACTTAAGAGTTTGCACATGGCAAAAACTGCCATCATTGAGACTTTAGTCTCTTTTTCTGTTGATAATGTATATGTTAGTGTGTAAAAACGTGCAAACCCTTGTGTCTAAGAACAGATGGTATATGCCACACTGATTTAAAAATAAAAGGGTGGGGGTGGGGTGGGGTATGATTTCATATGGTCAGTAAATAAAATTGACGGCCATGATGGTGATTCTTTCCTCTCTAAGGGAAATGTGACTTCCAGGTGCACAGACAGCTGTAGGCCTGGCTACAGGAAGACTTCAGTTACAGGCCAGCCTGGTTGCTGCTATCAGTGTGAACCCTGTGCTGAGAACCAATATTCCAACTCCAATGGTGTGTATTACAAAAACAACTCCTAACTCCATTTGTGTTGCAAACTGCAAAATATTATGAAAACAAGTGTTTTGAAATGCTTATATTACACAGTCTGTTGCATTGACAGCTCAAGGAATTTGAATCCAAGTTAAATATTCTCATGACCTTTTGTCCTCTGTTTCCAGATTCGGAGACATGCCATCCTTGCAAAGAAAACTATTACTCCAAAAACACCAGTTCAGTGTGTTTACCCAGAAAAACTGATTTTCTGAAATGGGGTGATGTATATCTTATTGTGCTGCTGTCTTGTACTTCTTTAGGAGCAGTGCTTACCATTGTTGTTGGGATCATCTTCCTTGCACACTGGAATACCCCTGTTGTGCGCTCATCTGTTGGCCCAATCAGCATCATTCTCCTCCTCTCCCTTATGATCACATTTACTAGTGTTATATTATTTGGTGGTCCACCCAATAGCTATCAGTGTCAAGCACGGCAGGTGGTGTTTGGCTTGAGTTTTACCTTGTGTGTCTCCTGCATCATGGTCAAGTCCTTTAAGATCGTCTTAGCCTTTGAGTTTGACCCGGTCATTCAAAGTGTGCTGAAGAAGCTCTACAAGCCTTACCTCATTATTGCAGTCTGCATGGCAGGTCAAGTGGTTATTGTCACCATGTGGCTTGTACACGGTCCTCCATACATTGACTCAGAGATCACACAGGACAACATGAAACTGATGTTTTGTAATGAGAAACTAATTCCTGCATTTGGAGCCATGCTAGTCTATATTGGCCTGTTGGCTCTCATCTGCTTTGGTGTTGCTTTTAAGGGACGAAAGTTGCCTGACAGTTACAATGATGCAAAGTTCATCACTTTTGCAATGCTCATTTACTTCATCTCCTGGATCATGTTTGGCCCAGTCTATGTCAATGTCACAGGCAAATATCTTCCAGCAGTGGAGATGATCGTTATCCTCATCTCAGCCTACGGCATCTTGTTTTGTCAATTTTTCACAAAGTGCTACATAATTTTGTGTAAGAAGGAAGCAAACACAGAGAAAGCGTTCCGTTGCAATATTAGGAATTATTCCATGGATCACAAAGGCAGTGAGGATGAGCTGTCATCCAACAGAGTTGAAAACCCTACTTTATCTGCATCAGTTGAGTCACAGGATAACTGGAATTCAGTCACACCGCCCTGTGTTTCCTCAAACTCTCTCTTTCCAGTCTCAAACTCATGGAATAATGTCCTTGAAAACAACCTGAAATCCACTAAGAAGACCCTACAGAGATACAATAGCTTACCACCATCACTAATCAAATGATTCACAATAGTTAAAAAGGTATTCAAACAATTGGAGTGTAAAGGGGACTAAATATTAGAGTCTATGCATTTTTAAGTCTTTAAAGTTGTTTATCAAGTTGTTGAACATCTTTATCGCCATCTTGTGCCAGTAAAAAATGTGACATCATCCAGGTTGGTTGGTTGGTTGCAGCTAATAGACTTACATTAATTTATGTTAGCTAACTAGTGACAGAACCAATAGTTTGGTGAAAATTAAGGAGACTAAAACTAAAACACAGTCTAAGGGGATCACTTTTGTTCTGCCCCTGGCTGCAGCAGGCAGTTTTATGTAAAAAAAAAAAAAAAAAAATAGAAAGAAAGAAAATCCACCTGTTAGCTGTAATGTTCAGGTTTTTAAAACACTTTATAATTGAAAACATCCATCAGCATCTCCATAGGAAAAAAAATCCTTCTTCTTCACTTACATTTGATTTTCCTGACTTCTAATATGAAACAATCCACTTAGTGAGATGATGTGAGAGAAAAAAAGATCTCCAAAACTAACTGCATCTCTTCCTCAGAGACTCCTTTTTTCTTTTCTTTTTCTTTTTTCTTTTGTTGCAAGGATTCCCGACCATGTTTCAGTAAGAAATTGAGTCATGTTTGTTTTGTGATGCACATATAGTAAACTGTTTGAATGTCCTTGTGTAAGAGACCATTATTATAATATGTAACAATGCCTCATCAATTGATTCTGCTGCTCGTACACCTGGCCCAAGGAGGAATACTCTGTGTCTGTCTCCAGCTTGTCGTTCTCTTGAATTACCAGGAAATCTGACTCAAACAGGCTCTCCTGCACACTGTCCTCATTTATAAAGTGCTTTACAAGCCTGAACATGGTGGCTAACAGGTGGATTTTACCGTTTCAGTGCAGTTAGCCAAACAACGAGGAACCACTTACTGCTTAACAGTCAGAGAGTAAAAGTGGACAAAGTGGACAGCATATCCTTGGCTTTTTTTTAACATAACGACTCACTGTGGCAGCCTGATCAGTACAAAAATGATCTCCTTTACACTACTTTTTATTTAGTTTCCTTATTTTTCACTGAGTCACTGATTCGTTCACTAGTTAGCTAAACTTAACTAATGTAAGTCTATTAGCAGCAACCAACCCAACGACGTCATGTTATGTATTTGGACAAGATGGCATTAAAGATGTTCTCAAAACTTTAATTTAAACAGTTATTCCTTAAATCCAGCTTTGTGCGACTCCAGAACATCAACATGCTAGCAGCTGAGGTAACATAGTTGCTGTTGATTTCATGTTGTTAGTCTGGACAGATTTTGTCAATATGATGACTTCACACATTTATTAAATTAGTGTAGCCACATTCATTCAATTAGATGATGGCCTTTTAGTGGCCAGTATTCACATAATAATTGACTAGTCGGGGGTTAAAGGTGAAAAGAGTACAGTACAGTAAAAGATCATTTTTAAAAAGAAACATCTGAAATATTGAAAGCATCTTTCTTTACATTATGACTTTCAATATTTACCATCACAGATTTGTTACATATTTTAACTGAATTTGATCATGTCTTCTTCTGTTATATTTTTGTAAATGCATCTGAAGGAAAAGAGACTCTCTAAGAACTAAACTCACTTCATTAGCTGCAAGGTGCTAATACTTGGTCTAGTTGTACTAGACCAGGGGTCTCAAACTTGTGGCCTGGGTGCCACTTGTGGCCCACTTCCCCCTACTTGCGGCCTGTATATTGATGTGAAGAAATAAAATGCAATTTTTTCTAGGGAGGATTTGTTTGTTGTTGAATGGAATGTTAAAATAAGTTCTTTAAGTTATTTGTAAAGAAAACAATTTTCACTCGTAGTCAAAAACTAATGCATACATTTGTGTTTGCATTTTTATTTTGTTAAATACAAACAAAATCATAGCAGAAGTGTTTCCACGTATCTGGCCAGAAAGAGAGTACCAGTTTGTTTATTTAGTATTTCAATGAAAGGCTTCAGTTATTAAGAGTGAAAAAAAATTACATTCACATTTGCTGTTTTGTCTTGTTATACAATATTTGAAATTTAAAAAAAATAAAAAAAAACGCTACATTTTCAGAAATATTCGTGGGTGTTTTCTCATTTGTTTGTTTGTTTTTTTGTATTACTTGACCATGTCTTCATGCCTAAATGCCTAGAGTTGGTGCCATATGAATGGCAAATTAGATATTTGTCTTAACTAGCAACTGGCCTTATAAAGTGGCCAGTTAATGTATGTATGATAGAATAACTTTCTGTTACCTGTTACTTATATTCAGGTCACAATAAGACTTTGAAAACCAATAGTAACTCAGTTACAGGTGAACCAGTTATATAATACATGTACATTGTTTCATAGTTTGAATAAAGTAGGAATTATCTGTTTGAATCTGGGTGTTTTACCTGACACTTTTTAAGGTACACCTTCTTACTTGGTTGGACCCCCTTATGGCTTGAAAACTGCCTCCAGTCTTCATGGCATAGATTCAACAATAATGTCATACAGTTGCTGCAGACTTGTCAGCTGATGTGAACCTCCTGTTCAACCACATCTCAACGATGTTTTACTGGTGACTTTGGAGGCCAATGCACCTAACATCTGTAAGTGTAGTTTTCTTCTGTAGCTCAGACATTCGACTCAACGAAACCATCCAAAGAAGTGCCTAACTGTCATAAACAACACACCTGAGCTGATCCACCAAAGAGTTGCTATAATGTGCTCTTTGCAACATTTTCTTTTTAATCTGATCAGTGACTGGTCAGTGTTGTACTTTATGATATTTGAACAAGAATCGGCATGACATCAGCCATAGCGGAGCGAATGTGGATTGTTCCACATTTGAAACATCACATGAGATTTCTTGTCGCGGTTTGTAGGACAGAGCATTTCTAACCAATGTCACGGGCCCCCTATCTGATGTGCCAGTGGTCAAATTAACGAATCCAATGCAATTAGTCATTCAATTTACTGTGAGATTCTGTGGCTGCTCTGAGTATGCCCCTCTTTCCCTGTCTCCCTCTCTCGATTTTCTCTAGTTTTCCATTATGGGATTTTCTGTTTATCTGTTGTGGTCTTGACTGTTCATTTCTGCATCCCATGTCTTACTGTGTGTATTTGTGTGTGTGTTTCTTGTCTCAGGGCGAATGTGTGCACACAGAGAGGTAAGTGTTGTCGGTGTGTATACACCAACATCGGTCTGCTTGTGTATGTGTGCGCGGTGACTGTTCATGCCTCACTGTGGGACGCGTTGATTAGCGCTCACTGCGGCTCAGCTCCCAGCTGTCCTTGCGGCTGGTCGCTGATTGAAACCAATCAGGCTTGCGATGGCCCCATCGCAGTGACCCCCAACCCCTCCCATCCCCGGCCTAATCACCTGCTGATTGGCCCACGCAGGGCCTCCTCCCGTTGGCACGAAAGGTTAATTTGACCGGCGGATGAAGGCTCCAGGAGGGAATAGGAACGTGCGCTGGGTGATATTGCATGGATATAGCCCACCTGTCAATCACAGCCACTTAAAGAGGAGCAGCAAGGGAAACACTGACAACTAGGGAGGAAGCAAGAAGCAGAAAGGAAAGGAAAGAAGGAGCAGTGATGTTGGCGTAGAAGAGCACCTAGTGATTAGCAGATGAAGTTGAGACAGAAACAATAAAGAGGAAGACAACAAGATACAGCTGAGTGCTCTGTAAGAAACCAGCAATGTGATTCAAACTAGAGTTTTTAGGTGAACTTTCATCTCCACTGCATCTTGTTTACATTCGGCTCTGATATTTCTATATTTCTGTGTTCTTTTTGCGCAAGTGACATAATTAATCACTTACACAAATGGCTCAAATATTATATAGTCTGTGATAAGTATTTTGAAAGAGTGCATATAAAATAATATTTGAGATTAAATAACAATAGTATGTGTGAAAGAGTTGTCACCAAATTACTATAATATTAATCTTCTTTCCTTAAACTCATCAGGGCCAGCTCTGTTCTAGGATGCCCTCTGGACCCAGTGGAGGTGGTGAGTGACAGGAGAATGGTGGCTAAGCTTTCATCCCTGTTGGACAACATCTCCTACCCCATGCAGGAGACTCTGACAACACTGAGCAGCTCCTTCAGTGGCAGGCTGTGGCACCCACGATGTGGGACGGAGAGATTTTGTAGGTCTTTCCTCCCCACTGCTGTCAGACTCCACAACAAAGACTTTTGCAGCTGATCAAACCCACACATGTGCAATAAGACTAAGTGCAATACTCTTTTCTGACAAAGTTGTATTTTTACTCAGTTGTATATAGCATTTGTATTCTATTTTTATCCTATTGTATATTTTATTCTATTTTATTCTACTGTATATAGTATTTTATTTTATTCCATTCTATTCTGTACAGTTGTGTACAGTATATTATTCTTAATGTATTCTAATTTTTGCCATATAACTTTGCACTGTCCACTTCCTGCTGTGACAAAACAAATTTCCCACGTGTGGGACTAATAAAGGTTATCTTATCTTATCTTATCAGAGTCATTACACCTGAATATTTTGATATTCAGTCAGATTTATTTTATAATTTGACAACCCTATCTTAATACATATACATAAACATACTGAGGCACTCTGACAAAAACAGGTTGGCCTGCCTTCTAAGTTACAGTTATTTATTTATTTATTTATTTTTACAGTCAGTATATTGCATATACTCTTCATTGGAAATATTGTAGTGAATAGGTCTTTCCAGAGGGTGGCGGTGTTGTATTCATTCTGGATACTCGCATCCTGTCTAATAAATAATCTATTAGTGCTTTATGGCCATCTTCTTTATGTTGATGCTTTTAGGTCTGTTTCCCCCTATTACATTACATTTGCATTATGCTCTCTCACATAACTCTCTGTCTGGCTGTATGTGTGTCTATGTAAGTGTGTGTGCGTGTGTAATTATAAGTTTCTAGCATGATAGTTTATTCTTAACCTTTGCAGCTCAGCAAAAAGTTAATTCCAAAACTTCCAGCTCCATCTCATGTGCTTTTTTAACAACAGCTTTAGCTTTTGGATTTGTCATCAGGGGTAATTAGAATAAAAGGTCTAAATCAATCACTAATAAGTCAACCGGGAGTTTGAATTTAAATTTTTCAAAATGCTCGTCGGACTTCTTTTCTGCAGAACACCACAGATTTTCAATTTTAAGTTTATTAAAAAGATTAGACACTTAAAGTCTTGTGTAATCAACAAAGTAATGATAAAGAAATCAAACCAAAGACCCTTCCTTTCACCGTTAACACTTTAACGTTACACACCTTCCCCCACACTGGTCTTACTCTCCTTTGCTATGTCAGTGCATAGATCTCTGTTTGCTCTCTCTGTCAGTGTGTGTGTGTGTGTGTGTGTGTGTGTGTGTGTGTGTGTGTGTGTCTGTGTTTGTGTGTGTGGCAGGTTCTTCTCCCTCCTAGTCTCTGGTGGGCAGAATAATGTTGCCAGATTACCATATCATTACCATATCATTTCCATGTCATTATCACTATGCTGCCTGTGATATGTTTCTGTGTGTGTGCAAAGTTCAGATGCATGTGTGTGTGCATGCATCTGAACTTTGCATCAGATCTTCAACTGTTTCTCTCTCTGAGGCACGCAAACACTCATGTTCTCACACACACACACACACACACACACACACACACACGCACACACACACACACGCACACACACACACAGGAAACACGCATGCACACAGCCCCCCACAGGAATACACACATCCCCCTGACATGCTCCCTCTGTTTTTCACTGTCACAGACTCTATCTCTCTATCTACGTCCCACACCCATGTAAGCGCATCATAATTCTTGATAATCTGCCATTCATAATGCTTGTTTACATGTTTGTTTGCATTCATCTAAATGCCAATTAAAGTCAACCTGTTGGTGGGACAGCCACAATAGCTAACATTTGTTTTTGAGAAAAATGCGGCTCTCTTGGTGGTTTGTTAAAACTATTTTAAAAACATTTTGTTTTTCTCCCAGAGGAGTGATACAGCACTGGACTACCCGCGATCGTGTCTTTAAGGAACAAATATTACAACCAAGCTGCTCCACAGTACTTTTTTTTTTCTTATTTAAGGCGGTGGCTGATTGACATGTAAAAGCTGTTGAAGCTAAAAGCATTAATTAAATGGCGTTGTGATGTTTATTTCACTTGTGTTGTGTTTAGCCTTAGACTCACATGTTGTGGACGTGTGATTTCCAATATTAAGCTTCAGCCATCAATGCACCTTCACGACCAAGACTTCTGTAGTGATTCATCTTCCGGCTGTTTGCTAAAGTGCTGAATACAGCAGCGCTCCCATAACAGTGCCGAGTGAGGAGCAGGGGAGTTATGACAAAGACTGATGTCTTGTCTTAGTTCAAGAAAGACAAGAAAGTGATTCAGGGTACCTAAAAGAGCAAGCGCGGTTATACATCTTACACTAGTAAACTGCTTCTGGAGATTACTGAAGGAATACTTGTTTTTGATTTATGTATGTTATGTTTTGTTTTACTTCATATGTTTATATGTTTCATATGTTGTTTGTTTAATTTAAGACAAAAAAAAATTAAATGAATGAGAGGTAAAACTTGAGGGGGTAGGGACAAATAAGTAAATACTTCAGCCTACTCCTTTTCAAACAAATAATGGAATGATATTTTGTAATGATTGTGAAGGCACATGTTTGAAATGTTTGAAATAAAAATGAACTGAACTGAACTGAAAAGAACATCACAATGACAACACAATACGTGACTGTATTTAACTGTAAAGCATGTAAATGGTAAAAATGGCCTATATTTGTATAGCGCTTTACTTAGTCTCTATGGACCTCATAGCGCTTTACAGTACATTCAGACATTCACCCATTGGTGATGGCAAGCTACATTGTAGCCACAGCTGCCCTGGGGCGCACTGACAGAGGCGAGGCTGCCGGACACTGACCACCACCAGTAGGTTGTGTCCTTGTGAAGTGTTTTGCACAAGGACCGAGACTGTCGGAGCCGGGGTTCGAACCGGCAACCTTCCGATTAGAAGACGAACTGCCAATTCTTGAGCCACGATCGCCCTTAGTATTTACAGCACATTACAGTAAAATCTTTAAACACAAGTTTAATGTTGGCAAATGTAGCACTTTAGAGTCATTTAATGGTAACATTGCTACTATATATTTAAAGTATATAGAGAACATTTTACATGATTAGTCAGTTGAGATTAGAAAAAAAAAACACAGACCTCTTAATTTAATTATCAGTTTTGATTTCTCAAAATGAATATTTGTTGCTCTTCCCGGTCCGTTATGATTAGACATTAGATTTTTAAGTGTGGCTTGATAAAACTGGTTATTTGAAGCCGTCAGCTGTTACCTCTTTTTTTTCTTCTGTTTATTAACTAACTGAGAAAGTCGATGTCAAATAATAATGAAAAAATAAATGATTTTACCTGTTATATTGACTAAATGGAGGGACTACCTTTAGTGACTACCTTTTAAATCAACGCTGCATACAAATCAACTGGTAATTTTCCACTTTTGCATGATGCTAGGTTAATTACTGTACGGTTCATGGGAATAGAGAGACACTTGGTTCTGACATGCTATTCTGATAATCCCGAACCTGCTTCCTTATCTTGAATCAGACCTCTCCTGCAGCGCTATCGGTTGGGCAATATAACAAACATATTTTGAGCAACTTTACATCGTTTGTGCGCAGTCAGAAATGCCTCACAAATGAAAAGCACGCCTTCCCCCATATGACCATCAGTCTGCCATTCTGGCTCCAATTCTCACCCTACAAAGTCAGCCATTTTGGGGTCTGCAGATGCCAGACAGAGCCCATTTAGGGAGGGGAGCATGTTAGGGGTCGCGCCCTTGTTTACATGGGGAGCCAGAGCTGATGGTTTTAAAATGGCGTCCAGATGGTGACAGAGGCTTGATTGCAGCAGAGAGGGGGGCTTCTGTGTCCCGCCCACTCCTGCTGTCCAGCTACTTTAGCTAAAGCTGCTATCTCTCTATCTGCTCCCTCTTCCCCTTATCATCAAGCTACCACTCCCGTTTTATCACTCCCTCCTCTGTCCGACAGCCATTACCGCGTGTTTCCTCTGTGGATGTGACGCTACACTTGTCTTTATGCTATCTCTGCCATTGTTTCCTCCCATTACACTCATTTAATCTTTTGCTCTTTCTCTTAACTCACACGCTCCCCTGCAAGATGCATGGCAAGAGTGTGTGTGTGTGTGTGTGTGTGTGTGTGTGTGTGTGTGTGTGTGTGTGTGTGTGTGTGTGTGTGTGTGTGTACGTTATGATCTATGTGATGGATTGGATAACCACCCCTTCAAAGTGCAAGCTTGAATAAGGGAGCTCTGTATTAAGGCAGAAGGGAGAAAGAAGGAGGTATGCAGTTTGATGAATGGAGACAGAGGAAGGTATGAAGCAAAGGCAAGAGAGAGGGAGAGGTGTCAGTCTGCATCCCTGCTTGATTACTTCAGAAGGAGGTGGGGGGGGGGGGTGAGAGAGGACGAGGATGGGAGAAAAGAAAGTGAAACTGAGGAAGGGGGAAACTGGCAGGGGGTGGGGGGATTGAGGTGAAGATGATGAGGGGAGGAGATGGGGAGGGAAGCTCAGTGGAGGAGAGTGGGGGAGGAATAAGAGGGCGGACCGCATTAGATACAGATGTTGTGATTGTGTTTGTGTCAGTGTGAAATATGATTAGTGTTCTCTCTCATTAGGGAGCTGATCACCCTCTTGCCTGCCACACACACTCACACACGCACACAAACAAACAGACACAGACACACACACACACACAGTTACAGTGGAGAAAGCAAAGCTGCTAAATGGGTAAGAACCTTCAGATGTGTTGAGTGTGACCCGTGTGTGTGTCTGCAAGCCTGCTTTTTGCACATTTTGACTTGTGAATGGGCTCGTCTGCATCTTAGCGTGCGCGTGCACACGTGCGATGTCTCGGATTTTTGTGTGCGCACGCCGACAAGTGTACCTTCTCTTCCCACCCCCCCTCCACTCCCGTCGTGGTAGCTGGTAAGTGATTCCACAGGCTGTTGGCGGAGCTCCAGCACGGCTCAGAGTGAGGGAGAAAAGTGAAGGGAATGGAGAGGAAAGGAGCAAACAGAAGCGTGTGGGAGAGAGGAAGAGAAACAGTGAGAGAGAGGGAGGCAGTGGCTGTGTAATTAGTAGCAGGTTTTCGCAGCCCTCT
This sequence comes from Diplotaxodon limnothrissa, assembly GCF_057381915.1. Taxonomy (NCBI): domain Eukaryota; kingdom Metazoa; phylum Chordata; class Actinopteri; order Cichliformes; family Cichlidae; genus Diplotaxodon; species Diplotaxodon limnothrissa. The sequence continues at coordinate 7,758,224 of NC_140610.1, read as the reverse complement.
GCTTCTGTTTAATTAAAAACTGAAAGAGGGAGAGAGGAAACAAGGAAGGAGAGGGAGTCTGCAAGAGTGGAAAAGAGTTTTGCATAGTTATTCTGTTTTTGCCAGGAGCAGGTGCGAGGCTGGCGCTGGGAAAGATGCCCAATAGCTCCAGGCGTCTCCCACTAGGCTTTCGGAAGAACAGTTAAAGGGGTGAACTCCACCAACAATTTCTGATTCAATCTGAAAGTGGTTTTAAAAAGTGAGTGTTTGGATTTTCTCTCATAGTGAATGATGCACGTGATGATACTGACAGTGACACGGCTGACATGAAATAATCAGGGTGATGGTTGGGGAGGCTTTCGGTTTCTTTTTTGAATCCTGCAGTTGAGCAAAAGAGGACGATGATGACTCAGCGATATTGGCGGCAGTCAAGGTGCTGATGAAGAGTTCCCTCCGTCTTCTCTAACCCAGGGCTATGGATCCATATTGCTGAGCACGCTCTTTCTCTTTCACGGCAAAACTCCATCTTTCGTCTCTTTACTCCACCTACAGCCAACTTTGTTCCTGTCATCCATCCCAGCTCGTTGGGGATCACTGCCCTGTTTTTTTTCTATTTCTATTTGTCCTCCCCCTCCCCGACTCTGTCCCGCTGCATCTTTCTTTATCTCTCTCCCTCTGGCCTGCCTCGTATATAGAAGCTTCCATTATCTCAGTTGTTTTGTCACACACTGTTTTCTCACTTTCACACAGTCTTCACCTTAATGAAATGCAGTGGCAGGAGCTGGTGTAGCGTTGCTTTCGCAGCCACACGCTGACGAGAAAATTGATTTTTTCCTCTTTTTTTTTAGTCCTTTAAAGATGCACTGTACCTGATTTGCCACACATATTATCACGTTCGTCACAAAGCGGACTCTTCGCTTTGGATTTATTCATTATAACAAAACTAAAGTCACAGAGGAACCCACGCTGATCAGCTGGAGCACTTCTAGTTTTCATTTTGTCCTGTGTGGATCCTTCTGCAAGCGTTCCTGCTTCATCCCACAGTCACAGGTCATGACTGTTAGGTTTGCTGTTAATTCTAAATGGGCCGTAGCTGCACGAATACGAATGTTTATCATCTTTCATCATTCATGTATTGCTCTGTTTTGGTCTCCACCAACTCACAAGAGAAATGCCACATACTTTAGCCTCAGGGTGCTGTTAGGATGGTTTGTTAGGTAGGTGATATCCTTTTATTCAATGAAAGAAGCGAGAAAGAACTCAAAGAAGAACTCATCAGTACTCTCATTAATTATAAGATTTTGCACAAAGAACTAAAGCGCTCTATTATCCACTCTATATAAACATCTCAGCCAGAGGAACAGGTGGAATTCTAGTGGAGAGGAGTGAAGCAAAGCTTTTTGTAAACCACTCACAAGAAATATCCTATCATCTGAACGATCTGACCTGCTGCTTCATTTCTGAGTGTCCTCTGTGCTCATGTAAATGTGTGGGATACTGTAGCGGTATTTTTTGACCTTTTGGAAATTTCATTTGTGTCTTGTGGTGCCTGTCAGTCAATATAAGAGTAACAACAAAGACATCACAGCTACATTAGAGACATTGGTGACAAGAAAAGGTGCTGCAGGAATGTAAGCATCATTTTATATAATTTTTATTCAACAGTTACGCTACAAGGTATAAACAGTCTCTGGGTGTGAGATGTTTGCAAAGGTGGTACCCTGTTCCTCTGGTCTGATAGTAGCCGAGATATGCTTGTGACCTTTCCAAAATTGGCTGAAGTGTTTCTCTTCCATTTACTTAATAAATAGTCTACAAACTCTAGCAGCTACTGCTCTGAACAGACAAAAAGAAAGCCGTCTTTTGGCTGCTGATCAGTGTCAGACAGATAAGATACCAACTAAGGAAGACAAATGCATCTCTTATTTATCACCTGTAGGAACCTGTCTCTCTGTTCCAATACCTTTAAGTGTGTTTACAGATGTAAACAAGCAGCGCGTGTTAAAAATACTGCTAAAACCAGTCCATCTGAAATCTCCAATTATCAGGGAGAACATGTGCATGTAACTGCATCCAGAGACAGTGATAATTTATTACAAGCACTTTGCTTAGTAATGTGATTTATTATTAACGCTAAAAAGCTTTAATACATATACACAGAATCACAAATATATGCCTTAAATATAGATGTGTAGATAGTGTTTAATTCATTTGTCCAGGTTGGACACTATACTGTGTTTGTATTTGGTGGATTTTCAAACACCGGAAGCTGTTGGCTTCATTATTACTGTATGTTAGCTTCATTCCAGTAACACAACCAGGACACACACAAAAATGTGCATTTACAAGCACAGCTTTTTACCTGCTCCTCCACTCTGCTTTCGCCCTTCATTGCTTCTGTTTTTCTTTTGGTCGGTTCAGTGCATTCCCTCAACAAGCCATGTTTTCCTGTTTCATACACCACCCTTTTTTTTCATTGCCAAATGCCTTCGCAGGTTGTCTCTATGATGCGCCCTGCCTCTCTCTCCCATTCTCTTTCATCTTCCACTAAGTCCTCCTGTCTTGAAAAGGCAAATGAGAGCGAGATGAACTGACATATGGTCAGGTAGGAAAATAAAGACAGGAAGAAATAGAAAAAAAAAGGGGGGGGCGAGTAAGAGAGGGGAATAGAGGCGCAGGAAAGGGGAGATGTGTTGGGGAGTGAGGAGCAGCTGCCAAAGCCAGTCAGTTGGAGGAGAGTGAGGAGCAGGGAGATAAGGAAGACAGCCAGAGAGCGGGAGCTAGCAGGCACCCGGAAGAAAGACACACCCCTCTCACACCCCAATACCACAGCCACCACCACCACCAACACCACCTCCTTTCCCTCTTCCCCTTCCTCCCTCCTCTCTCAGCCTCCTCTACTCCTTTGTGCAGTGTCTCAACGGAGCTGCGTTTGAGTGGCAGGCTGTCACAGATCAGCTAGCAACTAAAGCAGAGGGCTCCGAGTGTGTGAGTGTGTGTGTGTGTGTGTGTGAGTGTGTATGTGTGTGTGTTTCAACCAAGGCAGGGGGCTGCCAGCCCAAAGCGAACAGATCAGGGGAGAGTCTAAGTGGGTTTATCAGTGCCACCGAGAGCCAACGCACACACACACACACACATCATAAACTTGAGCACACAACTGTCGCACGTTAACACAAAGTAAAGAAACAAAGAAGTGGTGGGTATAAGACACACATGCAGTTGGATTTAGGCATATGCTCACGTGCATACACACACACACACACACACACACATACAGAGCGAGAGAAAGGGTATTAGACCCAACCAAAGCAAACCTGTGAGCGTGAAAGCGCCTTACTGCCTGCCTGCTAGCAAGAGATGTGACTGGATTCTTAAGCAGCAGCCAGCTAGAGAGTGAGGGCTGCTACACACACACACACTGCTTATATCCCAAGGTTCAGACGAAGGCTGGTGCTTCATTCTTCTTGTAGCTCGGTGCCTCGGAGCCCCACCATGCTTGTTGAGGTAATGATTAGGTGCGTCTGTGCAGTTGTGTCTGATTTCCCATGGTGTTGTATCTTTATTTTGATCACATTTATTAACTTTTTTTGGTTATTTTAAAGGTGGTAACTTCTCCCTTTTTTGTAGAGAGAGTGTCATTCAGAAAGAAGGAACAGAGGAGGAGGGAACACTAAGCAAGATGTCAGAAGTATAAAGTACACCTCAGCATATGTAAGGGCATGCTGACTGAAGCGGTTTGCTAGATATTGTTAGATATTGTGCCTAAAAGAGCTAAGTACTCAAATCTGCTTCAGTCAATATTTTTAGGTTTGACTGTGTGTAAAGTTAAAGAGGTAGCTTTTAATTATTTCAGTTTCTTTTAGATCTGTGGAATGTTTTAGCCTCCCAACACCCCCCGAACAAGACTATAATTACTTCATGTTTTAAAAAAATAAAGCAAAAAGATTAATTAAATAAACATGTGCATGCATTTCTTTAAAAATGCTGCCAGTAGACCAAGGCTGTAAATATAACGAACATGAGAAAGATGCAAATAATTGCTGAGTGGGAATTTTTGGCACATTTGATGTTTTAACGTCTTGATTGTGCTTCACAATTGTGTGTTTAGGTTATTTGCTGACAAACATTATATGTAAGCCTGAAAGTCATGAAAAGGTCTGTGTACTTATAAATGTGGATTTTATTGAAATTAAGATGAGTATGATGAGCTTTTTATGCCAACTAAACCCACAGCAGATAAAACAGATTTGTTGACATATATGGCCTGTATTTATATAGCGCTTTACTAGTCCCTAAGGACCCCAAAGCGCTTTACATATCCAGTCATCCACCCATTCACACACACATTCACACACTATACAGTTAACATGTTTCAGATCATAAACCAAATATTAGGCAAAGATAACCCGAGTAAATACAAGATGCAGTTCTTAAATAATGATTTCATTTATTAAGGGAAAAAGCTATCCAAAACCTGTGTGGAAAAAGTAAATGCCTCTTAAACCTGATAACTGGTTGTGCCACCCTTGGCAACAAGAACTGCAATCAAGCTTTTGTGATAACTGACAGTGAGTCTTTCACATTGCAGAATTGTTTTAATTCAGCCACAGTGTTGGGTTTTTCAAGCATGAACAGCCTGTTTAGGGTGATACTAGAGCATCTCAATCAGATTTAAGGCAACAACAGTTTTTTTTTATTTTGAGCCACTCTGAGGTGGACTCGCTGGTGTGCTTTGGATCGTTTTCCTGCAGGATAACTCGAGTGACTTGAGCTTCAGGGCATGAACTGATGGCCGGACATTCCCCTTCAGGATTTTCTGGTAGAAAGAAAAATTCATGGTTCCATCAATTACAACAAGTTGTCCCGTGAGATGACAATGTGGTGTTTTTAGTCAGCAGTGGGTTTGGTCTTGGACCTCTCCAATAGATGCCATATTTGCCCAGTCATGAACACTAAATTTAACTGAGGCAGGTGAGGCTTGCAGTTCTTTAGATGTTGTTCTGGGCTCTTTTGTGACCTCCTGGATGAGTCACCGATGCGCTTTTGGAGTAATTTTGGAAGGTTGGCCACTCCTGGGAAGGTTCATCACTGTCCCATGTTTTCTCAATTTGTGGATAATGGCTCCGACTGTGCCATTACAACTGTGACACAAAGCCTTAAAAATGGTTTTGTAACTTCTTCCAGACTGACAGATGTCCATGACTTTGTTTCTCAGATGTTTTTGAGTTTCTTTAAAACGTGGCATGACGTGTTGCTTTTTTAAAAAAAGATCTTTTAGCCTGTTTCACTCTGTCAAACAGGTTCTATTTAAGGGATTTCTTGATTTAAAAAAATACATTTTGTATTTACTCTGGTTATCTTTGTTTAATATAAACCTGAAAAAGTATGCGTGACATAAATGCAAAAATAAATACATTAAAAATTACATTTAAAAAAATCAGGAAGGGGGCAAATACTCTCACTTTCTATTGTATGTTACGTTAGCGTATGTTCGTTAAAATGCATCTGTGTTTGCATATTTGCCTGACCACGGGTGAACCCTTCCCTCTCCGCAGATGTGGCCTACTGTCATGTCTCTGTGTGCAGCACTCGAACAAGCAGGCCTAATTACGTCTTTAAGTGCATAATTAGGAGCAAGTTAAATTGGCGGGTAGCACACAAGGCACACTCCTGACTGGAAAACACAAATCATGTGTGACACTATGCCTAACATGGCTGTTTACTGCAGAGACGACACGGCAGGCGAAGTTTCTGCAGTAATGCACACATAAGTACAGATTACGCTTCGCTGAAATAAATGCAAAGGCATCTTTACATTCATTTTTTAAAAAGTGAATTAATTAAGGGAGAAAAATGTGGATGTAGGTGTAGGATAGGGGTGCAGGATGCAGCAAATACAAGGTTGTTTGGTCACCTTTGCACCACCTGTACACACAAGTTTTCTTTCTTTTAAACTAATCCTGCATAGTGCATCGAAGAAAATATAGAAACAGATGCTTACATTTAAGAAGCGCAAATATTTGTTTATTTTTCTTTTACCTTATTTCTGCACCTTAGCAGCCATTCACACTCAAAACAGCTGCTTTTTTTCCCCTCCAGATGTTCACAGCAGTTTTCAACATAACACAAACACTGCTCTTGCTCTTTCATTCACAGCACTAATACGCATAAATAATGCACACTCCTCCTACTCACACACACACAGAGAGAGGCTCATAGAGGAGATAAAGAAGGACAGAGGGAGGCAGAGGCAGAGGAGAGAGGGGAGAGATTGACAGGGCAGACCTTCAGCCTCTCTCATGTCCACAGAAGGGCTGTTTGTTTAGAGGAAATGACACGTGCTGCCGAGGAGGAAATGATCTGCTTGGCCCCCGTGTAAGATCCTCCCTGGCACCAAGACCACTGCACTCAGCTCTTTTTCTCTCCTCCAACGCACCCTCACCCCACCCCTCCCACCTCCTCTTCCTCCTCCACCATCCCTTTCTTCCCTTCATCTTCTCGGCTCTCCATCCATCGCTCGTCTGTCACGGCAGGAGTGCAGCCAATCCATCACGGGTCGGAGCTGGGCGAGCCGTTAGGGCGTGCGTAGGTGTGTGTGTGGATGTGTGTGTGAATGACTGAATATGTGAATCTGAGTCATGTTTGCGCTGTTGTGGCCCACAGCGAAGACCCAACTGTGCTCGAGTCCATTTGGTGTTTGCATGCAAGCTTTTGTACACAAACACACACATACACACACGCTTCCTCGCTCTTTCACCTTTAATAAACAGTGTGACTGGTGCCTGTGTGTTTGTGCATGACACCACGGAAGTGCACCAGCCCTGCCTTCCCCGTGCTCTGCTCACAGATTGTTGGACCATAGCAGGCTACAAAGGAGCACATCACGCTGGGATACAGACTTATGATGAAATATCAAATCATGTAGTGGAGGAGTGTGTCTGCGTGGGGGCTTGCCTGCACACACACACACACTCATGTACACCTAATCGAACTGTTGCTGTATTCAACTGAAGGTCTCCCACTGAGTCATTATGATCTGCTGGTAGCAACAAGGCAGCATTACAGACGGCATGTTGTTTTATTTACATAATACATCTCCTTTAAGCCGCTGATGTGGTCTCTGTAAAATCACTTTGGATTTATGAGGCCACTTTCACGCTTGTTACCACAGGAAATATGAGTGTCTATCAGCGTGTGTTAGTGAGGAAAAGAGTCCTAGCTACGAGCAGCACTGACAGCTTCACACAGGTCGCTCGTGCTTTGTTTTTTGGTGACAGTGAATTGTGGCTGTGTGCCGAAAGCCAAATTCAGCCCAATAAAACATACTGAAGCTTTGTGAGGAGTGTGTGTGTGTGTGTGTGTGTGTGTGTGTGGACATGCACGTACTTGAGTGTATGTTGCAGGTTAACCATAGAGTAGATCTTCAGAGTTTCCAAGCCATCAGGGGCACACTGGGATCAAGCTAAGCCCAGCGGGGAGCTCTTGGCTAGGCATCAGTATGCACCACCACAGCCGCACTGTGCTGGCTTTCATCAGTCGAATGTGTGCGAGTATGGGTGTGTGTGCGCGTTGTTAAGTACCTGAGCGCAGATCAAACGTGTTTGTCTGTAATTAGTTCATATAAAAGCATTAGTGTGTGTTTTTGTGTCCATGTGCTCATGAATGTGCACATGATTTTGCCTGTAAAGGGCTCATTAATGCTGTGAGCTGTGTGGTCATAACCGTGATCAAGAGGCAGAGTGATGCTCTTTGTCCAGAGTCCTGATAGAATTAAGTGGTCAGCTGAGAAGCAGGTCACAGCATCCAATGACTGAAATCCCATTAAAACATTTCATATGATTGCGTGTGACCATGTTCAAATCATCCAAACAAGGGTGTGACTCTGGGCACAAGAGGTGATCATATTTAGCTTGAAGATAAGACGTGCTACAGCAGCCAAGACAAAGCATGCAGTGTAATATCATCCTCGTCTTGACGTCCAAAAGAGCACCCCGGTCACTTTTTCACAATAGATGTCTTATTTTTAAAAGATGTTATCAGGCCAGGCCTATTAACATTTACTTATCACTTTAAACACAGCACAAGTGTGCAGTGTATGAAAGAAGAGGCACACGCTGTAACATTAGGACAGTGCAAGTCAATCATACAAATCTGTGAGTTGGTTAGCACGTTAGTGAATACCTATAAGCACTTTCACCCTCCCTAAACCAAAAGAGCTCTCTAGTCTGGGAGAGGGAGGGCACAGCTTTCCCACCAGTACGATGAAACACACACACACACACACACACACACACACACACACACACACACACACACAGAGTGGGAGATCCTCCCATTGTCCCATTGTTTAATATATGGAGCCAACCAAATTGTTTATAAGTAGGGAAATTTTACTGGGGTTAAAACTGACACTGGTTTTGCATGTATCTGAAATACTGTGGATACTCTGGCTTCCTCCCACAGTCTAAAGGCAAGTCTGTGTCTCTGTGTTAGCCCTGTGAGAAACTGGCAACCTATCCAGGGTGTACTGCAGCTCTTGTCCTATCACAGCTTAGTTAGGCTCCAGCCCTTCTTCTTGAATTGGATAAAGTGGGGATAATTGTGGAAATCCTGTTGTTTAAATAGTGCCAATTCCCAACAACAGCTTTATACTGTAAGGTACAAAACTTACAATATTACAAAGGAACCTCAACAATCACATGACCCCCTATGAACAAGAACTTGGCTAGAGTGGGAAGGAAAAACTCCCTTTTAACAGGAAGAAACCTCAGAAACCAGAAACCTCAGGTAAAACAGGCTCACGGATGGGCAGCTGTCTGCTAAGACCGGTTGGAGGTAAGGAGAGGAAGACGAAACAAAGATACACTGTGGGAGATAGAGATGAAAAATGATGGATGATTAAATATAGTAGTGTTGTGTAAACACACAAGAAGGGAAAACACATGGTAGGAAGAAGAAATGCTCATGGGAAGCCCCCAACAGCCCAGGCCTATTACAGCATAACTAAGAGAGGATTTAGGGTCACCTGATCTAGCCCTAACTGTGTGCTTTATCAAAAAGGAACGTTTTAAGCCTAATCTTAAGAGTAGAGACGGTGTCTGACTCCTTAACTGGGAGATGGTTCCACAGAAAAGCGGCCTGGAAGTTAAAGGCTCTGCCTCCCATTCTACTTTTAAATACTCTATGAACCACAAGGAAACCAGCAGTCTTAGAGTAAAATGATCTAATGGAGTGATACAGTACTATGCTATGAGAGCTTTAAGACAAGACGGGGCCTGATTATTTAAGATCTTGTATGTGCGAATTCGATTTTGAATTTGATTCTGGATTTAGCATGGAGGCACTGAAGAAAAGCCAATGTGGGACAAATATGCTCTTTTCTTTCTAGTCCCATTCAGTACTCTCACTGCAGCATTCTGGATCAGCATATTTAATATTTCAGACCAATTTAAATATTTTCAGAACAATCAGCAGAGAAAGTGTATCACAGTTTACCACTGGTTTTGTAACACTTACGTTCCTTATTCTCATAAGCAGCCTGCTACCTGTAAGTCGTATGTTGTGTATCTGGACTTTTTCCAGGTTCTCAGTGTTTTCATATAGTAGAGTTAATGAAGAGTGGAACTGAGCCAACTGTGTCAGTCAGTGATGAATATGATCATTTTAACAGCCTTAAAGCGTAAGGAAAAACACGGGGGCGGTTTGTACGTTAAGGAAAGAAATAATCAAATTCACAAATGTATAATTTGATTTGATAAAGATTCTGTGATACGATCAAAACTCTCAAACAACACCCACTAGGACTTTAAGGTGTGACTGCTTTCGTCTGTATAGGTATTCAGGTCTGTTACATAGTCTGTATAGAATACCATTATTAACCTGGTCGATAAACTTCAAATTTCATTAGTGTTCACTTTCAAAAACAATAGTTGTCGCCGCTGAAAGCAGAGCCAATTTGTTTATTTATTTATTTTTAAATATCTAATATTAATTTGCTTCAAATGAAACAGTTTCTCTAATATAATTCATGAGGTTCTGGATTCATTTATGTGTGCCACAACTGGAATTACAACAACAAGATGACTTAAGTGATAATCAAATCCAGCCTGCACCATTCGCTGGGGAAACATGGGCAAAGAAACCCCATGAATCAAAAGCAATCTCGGTATTGATGGCTCATGTTTCAATAAAAATCAATGGTGCTTGCCTTGTGTCAGGCGGGGTCAACTCTCCAATTCAATTTCCTCCTGGGGTAGAGCTGCACAGGCAGGGGTTACAGAGAGCAGTGTGTGTGTGTGTGTGTGTGTGTATGTGTGTGTGTGTCTGTCCTAATATCACACGTGACGTGGATGTAGCTACTGCTGCAATGTGTGAAATCGTCATAACAGCTTCGATAAAGCTAAAGTCAGCAACAAGCAAACTGTACTTTTTTATTGAATGTACAGCTAGTTTTTAAAGTAGTATGTTTTAAAGCACTTCGTTATGATTTACAGCTGTAGTTCGGAGTTTAAAAGTGGACATCAGTCTGCACTTTTTGTCTGTGTTTCTTCGGTTGCGTATGATTGATGTCGTTTCAAGTTGACTGCACAACCGGCGGTTGCCGTCTTCACTCAGTCGACAGCATTTCATTGCTCATCGTTAGTCTGTTCTGGGAAATCACTGTGACCAAAAATGAATAAATAAATAATAATAATCTGCAACTGAACTGTCCATTAACATCTGCTTCTGCATTAATTTGGTCTTTCAGTTTCGATTACTCACAGTTGTTTATTCAGGGGCAATTACGAGCATCCACATATGATGGGTCACGTGTTCGGCTGGACACAACAGTTAATGTTTGCTCTCTGTCCCAGTTTGAGGTCCATAGTGGAATTACAAATGTGCAGGCACTTGTGTTGTGAATGTTCCTTCAAAGGGGTGATATACAAATAGAATAGCAGGAGCAATGTGACACACATAAGGAGACGACCTTGGAAGAGAGTTCAAATTCAAATCACGTGTTCCCTGTTTGCTTTATAGGCAACTTTTTTTCTCTCTTTTTTTTTAATCACAGCTTGCATTTTACTTGATATTTCAGATGTAAGTAACTCTGACCTTAGCCTACATGCGACACGCATCTTCAGTTTTCTTCACGTACACCATGACTTCTATTCAGAGTAACAACAAGCCTCACAGAAAAATGTTGAGTCACATTAAACAAAAGAAGCGAAATGTGCTGTGACAAAGTTCCCATCGTCCCAACCGCTCATCAGATCGTCAAACAGCCTCGAAAACACGCTTCCTCCACACATTTCTGATTTTGATTTGATCAGATTTTCTGAAGCTTCTTTTTAGAAATGTCAGAAAACAACAATCTGTAAGTTCTGTTCAATATAAATGTCTCTGGTAATGTCTGAAATGATGCGCCACTATGCTTTAACATTTAATTAGTCCATTCCCTATTACATCCTGAATCTTCCCTCACCTTCAAACTCCTTTTATTTGTCATGTACACAGTCACATCTTTACCTGTAAATCCAGCACTGCCCTCCTAATACATGCTTCTGTTTTTCCAGTTCTTACTCAGACTTACATTTTGTAATATCTCATTAACAACAGCCAATGGGTTTCCAGATTTCCAGCTGAGTCTTTAAGAAACTTTGTATGAATGAATGGTGTGTGTGTATGATGTAGGTTAAATGGTGTGGGAACTAAACAACTCCAGTGTGTGAGAACTACCGTCACGAGCACATGGCCACAGCCACTGTGAGGTTCATGCCAACTGTTGTCACAGCTATAAAGAATTTTGTGTACCAGCTATCAAGATGTTGTTAACGTAAAATATTTTTTCTGCTTTGTATATATTGTCCTAAACATTATTCAGATTAGGTAAGGTTAGGTTATTATTTATTTAATGTTTAACATGATGCTTACTTCATGCAGTGGCTTATTATTTATCTTAGATTGCATTGGAAAGTGCAGACCAGAGATTACCGGAAAGTTCTTATAACAGCTAAATGTCTGTTAGCCAAATTTATGTTAAAGAGGAAGTCACTATAGTTTCACTCTTATAAGTTAGAATTTGACAAAACTCTAGGTTTTTGTAGAAAAAGAGAAACTGCTAGGAGTTCAGAAGATTAACTTTGGGTTGTGTTCACAATAATCTCTGAGATATACCTGAAACAAGTTGAACACAGTGCACACACATTAGTGTAAGAAGGCTAGCGATTAGCCAAGAAATTATGCTGATTTGACTGAAAAAGAGAGGACAGGTGTGCTGTGTAGAAACAAGTAGATTAGCCTTGCTATCGCTAGTTTACTTGCATCAATAACAATGAAACAACAATGTACCATTAGAACCTATTATTTTTTTAAAAACACATGTCCACTTGTGATCACTGCAGAACATGTAAGTTTCTTTGAAATATTAAATAGCTCATCAGAGACTGTGTAAAGATGGGGTCTCATTTCGGGTGCAAAATGTGTTTAATTTCAAAATTATTGCTTATTTAAATGATTTTCATGATCTTAAAAAACATTTTTTGAACATATGTGTTAAACAGCGAATAATCTGTCTTGTGATACAATTATTGATACTAGTATCCGATTTTATTATTTTTATAAATGTTTGCAGACAAATACAGTCACATCTTCATGAGTCAATGCAATGTTAACTTGCAGAAAAAGAAAATGAAGCTAAGTAACTGAACTAACACATTTAATTAAATAGCAATATTAATACAGGCTAACACAGCAATGCCGTTTATCTTTTCTTCTTCAGCTACACAGATACTGTAATGTAATGCAGGTTATTGTGTTGCAATGTATCACTTACAGATACACAGATGACACGGGGTTGTAATGTCACTCAGTGTTAATCTATGTTTTCCATTCCTGGTAAAGGTTACTGGCTAATAACCCAGTAATGGTAGTGGTATGGTAGAACTTGAATGAAGAAGGGTGGCTGTAGCTAAGGAGGTTAAGCGGGTCGTCTATTTATTGGAAGGTTGCTGAGTTTTTTTGCACCATGCCAAAGTATCCTTGGGCAAGATGCTAGCTAGAAAGCAATGAGGCATAAAAAGTGTTTGCGTGAATAGCTGAATGAGGCATGTTGTCTAAAGCATTTTGAGTGCTTGAGTAGAAAAGCACTATATAATAATAACGAGCACATTTACTTGAAATTGGTAAGTTGCATAGCGATTTTACTTTACCAAGATTTTAATTAAATGTTTTGTTCATTGAAGCTACAAGCTGTTTAAAGTGAAGTTTTAAAGACTGTCACAAAGAGCTTGCTTTACACTGAAATGCACATTTGTTGAAAAAATTCATAGCAGCACAACCTTACATGAAAATCATTTTAAAAAAGGATCTAGTATTTGAATCCTGCACTTAACAGTGGAATCTGACTTCACCATCACATTTGTGATTGAGGTCAGCACAGATGACGTAGTAACAGTTTGTTCCAGCGCTTGCACCAGCAGAAGGTTTTAAGAAGTTAGGGCATCTCTAAGAATTATTTGCATTTCTTTCCTGGACAAGTTAATTCATCTTTTAATGCCTGAAAATGGTTGTTTTTGTATGAGTTTGAGATGATTCTTTCCTTTTTCTTTTGTTTGCAAGATACATTTGTACTATTTAAGGTCAACCATGGGTTCCCATAAACCATAAGGGATAGAGGTACTCTAAAACTTTTTGCTGGTAAGATAGAACTTTTCTTTTGTCTTTTCCGTCCTGTTTGTTCAGTCCCTGCAGAAAAAAAATGAGGCTTTCTCGAATTCAGCTTCTTTCACATCCCTAGCAAAGCTGATACCATCACTCTGCCCAATTCACTGCCTGTCAAAGCTAAAACAGCATTGGACACAGTCATAAAAGCCGGCATATTTAGGGGTCAGAGTTGAGTTTAGTTAAAATTCTCTGGCAGTGTGCACTGAAACGCCTGACGCAGACACTGGAGAGCTCCACTTTTCACTGAAAATAAGAGTCTTCCTGTTACAATTGATTGTTTAGTTCAAAAGGCATTTATGTGACTATTTTCAATTAAATGTAAAAATCTGGGAATTAATTTTCTCCGCAAGTGGTGAAAATGCCAACAGTTCTTTAGCTGCTGTGCGATTTTTATTAGCTGTACATTCTCATCCAAATATGAAAATGAAGTGTAACCCTTCAGAGAGAAGGCAGGAGATCACCTCGTACCTCCACTCATAGCCTCTTCTGTCTGCCTTTCACACACACATACACTTTACACAGGCTACGTGCTGATTGGACACGGGCAGGGGTTTGCAAACAGAACTCACACACCACACACACATGCACGTACACAGAGATGAGAGGAGCCCCTGCAGTGCTGAGGATTGCTACACAGTCCTTCATACTCTTAACTATAAAAAACATTTTTTTTAAAAGCAAGACAAGGCACACAGACAGCAAACATCTTAATACACATATAAAGAAATCTTGTCAATGGCCTTGAGGCTGGTTGAATTTCATGTCTACGTCATATAAACTGCATCGCTCTGATCATGTGAGAGTTTATTAATGTAGAGGCACTTAACGGACACAGGAAAAAAGAAAAAGAGCGTAGCAAGAGGACTCAAGAAGCATGGCTCACTGACCCTCCCAAACCCATCCCATCGCATTCAGATTGTGCTGCTATTTCCCGACTGATCTATGCCATCTGGCTATGGATCTAAATTTTTGGCACCCCATCCGTGTGGAATGCCCCGGCACACGGCACAGCTCGCAGTGAAATGAAGGGAAAATGAAAATGAAATGAGCTGAGCTTCTCTCCTGATCCTGGTCTCAGCTCTGTCCTCTGCTCAATCTCATCACCCCCCCTCCTACCCTTCCACTCCCCTCCACTCCTCCCCTCTGTATCATCATCCTCCTCCCACCTCCTCCTCCCCCTCCACCTCCCTCCCGCCACCCCCTGGGTAATCAGTGTGCTCTCTCATTCTGTGGCACACGGAGACACATTGATCTGGCAGCGCGCACTCACGCTCGTGGACACGCACTTGCGCACACACACATGCACACACCCCAGGATTGTCTCTCTCACACACACAGACACACTCACACATACATTGATCTGGCCCGCAGGTCAAGTTCAATAGGAACAGCCAAGCCCCCCCCCTTTTTTTTTAACTGACTAGCTCTGCAGTATACTGCAAGGAGCTCTCATTCCTTATCTATCTGTCTCCCTCACACACAAACACACACACACACACTAATACAAACACACTCTGTCACACTCTTTTACACATATTGATAGTGGCACCTGAATCTGACAATAAAAACTGCACAAAATAAATGAATTCTCACACGACCACATGATTAAATCCCATTCTCGAGAATCCATCACGTCTAATTTTCAGCATGAAACATGTTTAAAATGAAGTTTAACTCACGGTCAAAAGACAAACTGTAAGTTAAAATGAGGTTTGGATATGGTTTGTAACACGGTTTTTGTAACGTTAATGTAAAAAACAAATAAACATAACTCGCCCAGATGGTCTGTTCCGTTTTTGTTCACATCACACGCTGAACATGACTTTAATTTTCCTGACAAATAAATGTGAATTTTCCTGTGAGATCATGCTGATCGAGACACACAAATCCTTTAAATGCATGCACCGTACAACCAGAGACACACAGGGAAACATGCAGAGCAAGACAGCCGAAATCAGAGAAATTCTCACAACACGCTGGAGACGCATCTCAGTAAGCAAAAGCATGCCGGGATTGTTTGGGAGGGGGAATCCCACTTGACTAAAATCTCTCTTTTCCTCTCTCTATAATTTTTTTTTTTACTCTTTTATGATTCTGGAGTAATTTATCCCTCAGAGAGAAAAGGAGACAGACAGACGGACAGACAGAGGCAGAGACAGCGGGGGAGAGAGCGCGAGAGAGTCCCACATTTGGCACTACACTTTGATTTAGCGAAGCAAATTTAATTTTGTTTGCTTTAAGCAAAAAGCGGAATCGGCCTCGACTTCTGTTGATTTCCACTGGAGGCAGAAACATCGCTAATGGGAGCTAGCGCCGCACTCACCACAGCTACAGGGCTACGACACTAACTGAATTAGCCTCATGCATATATTTAATACAGACCTACTACACAAATTAGCCTGGTGGTATGTAGCCTAGCACCTCTCCAGTGAGGCTTTGAGATCTGAGCAGCAAATTAATTGGCTAGGTTGCCTCCAAGAGTGCCTCCTCTGTTTTCCCTCCACCCTGAATTATGCTTTTCAATTGCTAAAGCATATTTGATATGCATGGAGGAGAAGCGTGTAAAGCAGTATTCCTTCACAAAAAAATGCAATGTTTGCTTTCATTTCTTCGCTTTTGTGCATCTGCCAATCATATAATGAGACAGCTGCAAGAGAAAAGTTTGTGAACCCTTTAGAATTACCAGGATTTCTGCATTAATTACTCGTAAAATGAGCCTAATCTTTGTCTAAATCACATTTACAGACAAACACAATTTCACTAATAACACACAAAAAGTTCTACTTTTAAAGTCTTGCTGATCTCACTGAGTGATAAAGTGCAGGCTGAAAAAAATAAGTCAATATCTTTGCTAATAACATTACTTGAATTCAGGCATTCCAATGCAGGAGATGAAATTAAGCTCCATCCACACAGGAAGTGAACTGTTTAGTCGCTAGGGGACATTCCAAGTTCTGGTAGCCTAGGTAACCCTATAATATATTTACTACCAGATTATATGGTGGTAATTCATAGTTCTCTCAACCCGTGTTAAAAGGACCCATTTGACGTAGTCTATGTATCTGGTTAGGATCCTCATAAGCCCGTCCCTTTGGAGGTGGCTTGGGCACCTCAAAAGGCCACCTGGGTTAGACCCACAAGTCAGAGCAATTGTGTTCCTCATATGGCTTGGGAATGACTCGGGAATCCCCAGGAGGAACTGGAAAGTGTAGCTAAGGAGAAAAATGCCTGTGATCCTGCAAAGATCACATCAAGAGCACAATAACTGCCAGAAATCTCTACAACTAGCCCAAATCTTTGATTCAGTGTCCACTATAAAAAAGACACTTAATAACAACGTTGTTAGTGGCAGATACCACAAAATCACCTGGATGTTCCACACAACACACAAAACCTGGGACAAGGTTTTGTGTATTACTGTGACAAAAGTGAAATTCCTTGGCATTTTGGCATTTGGAGGGGGGAAAAAAAACCTATGGCGCATGGTAGAGGAAGCATGATGGTTTGAGGCTGTTTAGCATATAGTGCAGTCGGGTTGCTTTGTAATCACTGAGGGAACAATTAATTCTAAATCTGAGAATGTCATCGCAGCAGTCTCTGACTAAAAGCTCCGCAGAGTTTGGGTAGACAAAGCAATGATTTATAGCACACATTTAAAGCACAAGTAAAGCAACAATAGAACGGTTGAAAGAAAAAAAATCCTGTTTTTTGTATGTCCAAGTCAGAGTCCTCACCTTAATTCATTAATATGCTGCAACATAACCTGAAGAGGGCTGTTCAGTTGAGGCATGACAGAAATATTGATGAACTGAAACACTTTTACAGGGAGGAATGGTTCGAAATGACTCCTCATTTGCAAGCAGCTATATGAAACTTTCATTGCTGTTTCTTTCTGCCAAATAAGCTTCTGAAAATTCAGGAGTTCGCTTTCTTTTTCCAACCTGTACTTCAAGTTATTACTTAAATTGGTGAATAAAGACAAATTGTATACTTGCGACTAAGCTAAAGATCAGATAAGATTTAATCCGTGCAGAAATCCTGGTACCTTGTCTTCAAATTTCCAGTTATATGGTTGCATATGCACAATTGTTTCATTAAATAAGCTGTTACACATCGGAGTACAGCCTTCAATATTAGAGTTACTCCACAAATACATATCCTCTTGGCAAATACCACGTTGCTTTCATGTTTTATTTGACAGTGAATTTGTCTGTTCATTATGAAATTCCACATGCTGAGAGACACTGTAATGAACTTGAGCACATCTGTATCCCATGGTAACTAGAGACTGGAAACACTGGGGGACTAATCCTTTGACGATTTCATACTCAGGGAAAAAAATGGAGGTACATGTAAGGAAAGCAACACAGGAAAGCAAAAAAGAAAAAGAAAAACTTGATTTAAAAGAGCTTTAGAAAGAGAAAACAAGTAAGAGAACAAGACAGAGATTAGTTTGATTACCACACTGAGAACAACCATTACTGCTCCCCAAGGCCTTACCCCTATCCATCTTGGTTCGATTTCTGGACATGCATCTTGGGTAAGTTTCAGGAAAAGATCTTTAAATGTAGTCATGCCTCACACCATCTCTCACATGTTATCCATTCGAACACACAATGTCCTCTTTATCTTAACTTCATGAACATAGCAGCGTGACTGATTTCAGCACAAATTATTTAAAACCAGGAGATGCGGTTGATGCTTCTCACATCACACACTGGTTTACTTATAAACTCGGGGAAATATATGTTACTTGGCCCAAACTCTAGCCTTTGCATCTGGGTTTGGCGTGGGTGCTGCACTGGAGGGGGGGCCTGTGTGTTTGTTGGGTGTTTAAAAAAGACACACAAAAGTAAGAAGTCTATTGAATAGCCCTCCCTCTGCCCTCGTTTCACAACCCCCAACAGCTCGTAGGAGTGATGGAGGACACAGGGGTTAAAGGCAGTTAGATTCTCTGGTAAAGAGATGAGATGCATGCAAGTGACATGATCCACAATAAAAGCACATTTTATAGAATAAATGTGGAGTCCCCTTTTTAATATATGAAATATGCATTATAAATATACATCTATATATTGTGTCCTGTATCTAAAATAGAAATCTAAAATGTTTTTTTGTAAACTCAACTGTGAGATAATTTAATCTTCTTTAACTACACTCGTTAAAACAAAAGGCATCACAACAAGGCAGTAAACAGAAACCTTGCAAAACCAAATGAAAAGCAGCTCCTCAAACATTTTTGTTGATAAAAATAAAAATGTCCATCTTTCAATTCACCCAAACTTACCCAGCTGTTTTCACAATGCAACTCCCTCTTTATCTTTTATGCCCTTTTCCTCTTTACCCTCTCCTTCCATTTCTCTGTGCACCATTGTCATCCCTTCATCTCCAAAGCAAGAGAACTCACCTTCGCCCCTCTGTTCTGATTTGTAATTGACCAATTTAGTAACTAGTGTTTGCACCTGTGAGTCATCAGTGTGGCCAACTGATCCTTTTGCTTCAGCGTTTTGACAGACAATGCTTTAGCACATGAACACAAGAGAGCTGAGTTGTGAAGACTGTGCCAAATATTGTCAACTGTGTGTTGTGTGTTCGGTGGGGGGAGAAAAAAAAAGTATGATTTCACATTGGAGTCTAAGTGAAAAGCGGACAATGTGCTTGTATTTTTTGGTTTCAAGGGGTTTTAGACAGAACTGTCAGGTTTTTGTAAGCGTGTGTTAAATTTAGTTGTTAACATGTAAACAAGACAGAGAAAAAAAAGTATAAAAGCAGTAGAAAAATAGCTTTTTGTCTCTTTTGGGTACTTTTTTCCTACCTTCGTGTATTGCACAGAGTATTGAGATTTTGCAGACAATCTCTTAAGACTAACTTTTCCGCTATTTTGGATGTGTGACAATCATGGTGATAGTGCAGGGTCAAGTAATTAAAGCTCAAGTCTTAGAGACTGACCTCCAACCAACTGGCAACCATCTGGAACACACCGTCTTGTTTACACAAAACGCACCAAGCAGATTTTAAAAGGTGTGGCTGTCTCAATTTAATTATTAACATTTTTTGAAGTTTTACCACTGCTTAGCTAGTAATTAGCAAATATCTGCAGACAAGTCAGAATTTTCCATGAAATCTATGGGCAACTGAGGCAATCTGCTGGCGACTAAAGCAATCCTAAGGATATTTTTGGTCCAACACACTTGTTTCCAACTTCTTTGAAATAATAAATTTTTCTTAGTGGCCAGTGGTTGTTTCACTTCCAATATGGTGGATATCTCAAGCAAAACACACATGACCACAAGAAACTTCAGTACTTACTAGATTAAGGTCTGAATTTCACAAACTAGCTGTGGACTCATTGCGAATAATAATAGCAACATCTCATGGATTGTTAAGCTAGCTGCATTAGCAAACATTTGCAAATTGCTAACTCTTTGACCACTCATAAACCTAATTTAACACCACATTAAACAGTAATGTTTGATAAAGACAAAGTTGTTGTTAGCTAGCTAGCATTGGCTAGCAAGTTGTTTGGCCCCCCAATTATACTGAAATTGTGATCAGAGTAAGGTTACAATATTCAACCTTCAAATCTTTGACTGTTAAGGACATCCCAGTAAGAAACTGGTATCTGTACATTTCACTGTGAATCCCCAAATGTATTGAAAATAGCAAATAAAAGTATACTAGCACACAATTTAAAGCTAATATCTCTATATACACATAGTAGTATACACTAAATGTGAAAATAACTGCTAAATGAGACTCACCATAAAGTCTTCTCATCTAATGGCCTAATTGATACGTTTGCTGTTTCACACACAAACAATGACATCACCATAGTCCCATCACAACTGTAATCTTCTCCTGAACACTTGGACTCACTACACAAAGAAAACCTTCATATCAGTGCTGATATAGGAGTAGAAGGAATTGCAAAGAGATTTTTTTCCAGAGTTTTCTACAGAAAGTTTAATCTTTTTAAGCTGTTGCAGCATCTCCCTCTGAATAATCTGAGAGTCTCTGAGTTCTTGTACTGATACATCATTGAAAAGTAAAAATCGATTGAAAATGGTGTCTTCAACCTGGCGCATTCCACATTCCAAAAAACAAAAAAAGCGTATGACAAGCTGAAACAACACCAAATCACGGCTCACGCTAGCTGATGCGATGTCACTTTTGGTTGACCACCATCCACCCCCATCCCAACCGTCAACATAGTCTTTAACCCTCAGAAACTCCTGACTTAATATAAAATATTTCCCAAACTATTGCTACTATAGCAACAGTTATCAGTTTTTATTCATTTTACTTCTGTTGGTTCCTGTTTTTTTGTGGTCTGTGATCTGTCCCCAATGATTAGAGGAAACCGATAACCATTTAAGAAAGAGACATTAAACTTTACACTAGAAAAATTAGCTGATTGGAATATCGAAATACAACATCCTTTCCTGTCAATACCTGCATTGATCTGTATTAGTAATCAATAGAGAGACCTATGTTTGTAAGATCAGTCTAGACAGCAATGTCCCTCCTCGGTTAGGGTGCAAAGCAGTCAGTCATACATTTCAGCTCTTTAAATCATTCTCTGATTGTGTGTACGCACAAACATGGAAACTTGCTGTTTGTTTCTCAATTTAAACACTCTGCACCTCTTTATAAGGATTTTACTCACTCTGCTCATTTTCATCGACAAACTCCAATTTATTACTTCAATCTTTCACATAAACAGTGTATACCCAGGTACAAACAACCAGTCTCTGTCTTCGCTGAAGGCCTATACAGGACTCATTCATATCGACTGTGCTCACACAGTAACCCATTGTGTGTCCATTTGCATGGATAGCTGTAGATTTATTTGTACTGTAGGGCGCAGTGCAGATTTGTGTATGGACGTTTATGGAGATTTACTCCTGCTTTAACCCCAGGGTTAGCCATCAGTATTGATTGGAACAGACTTAGCCTGATTTTAATCCCTGCTTGGCCCAAGACTATCGATCAAGGCGCTGAGCTTTCAAGTGGGTTTAACGACCTACCTGCCCCTTCTCCCGTCCCGCACTCCCCCTTTTCCTGATGTGCTCTTTTTCTGCTTGAGGAGAAAAGGGAGAGGTTTGTTATCACCCCCCAAAGCAGAAGTGACACGAGGCTTTAAGCTTGTATCCACGAGGCCACACACTCCAATACAACCCTACACCTCCAAACCATTACACCAGGCTGTGACAAGTAGCTGCTGGTAAAATACGACTGCTTCCCCTGACTGGAGTTTGTGTAGGACATTTTAAAGAAGGAGGAGAGATGAATCTGTGCACCTCTACAGCAATGTCACGGTAAAAATACCTGCCGGTGAATTATGACCACTCAGCTAGAGGTAGGAGCATCCCTTTATGTCTTTATAGGTTCTCTGAAGACAGTTATATGGGACAACATGAGAAGTCTTATAGTAGCTCTGGTGTCTTGGGACTTGAGGAGTGTTGTGAATTTATAGATCCACAGAATGGTCACCAGTCTGATTGGTCCACCACAGAAACACTGGAAATCGAGATCTAGGCTTTAGAGGTATTTGACTATATGTGTGTGTTGGCTTTCCACCCCCTATACAGAAATATGAATTTGAGTATTTGAGTGTATTCCTGTACTTTGAAACATTTGTCACTTTTTGTGTAAAATACAGCTAGTGGTGTCTGCATGTGTGTGTGAGATAGTTACTGCGCTTGGTGTTTCTCCTCCATTTGTCCTCCCAGAGGCAGATCAGGCGAAGGGGAAATAAATTGGAGAAAGAGAATAAATCAATGCTAAACTGAGCACCAGTGAGACCTCCCAACCCTGACACCACCTCTTACACACATAAACACACACACGTACACAAACGCACAATGTGAAACGTGTCCATGGAAATTGGTGTATATGTCCATATATCAGTACTTACAAGCTAGGAAAAGAGAAATTGGCTGTTTATATACATGCAAACCATTAGCACTGTGCAAAAGTCTTGAGCTACCCCCTCATTTCTTTGTATTTTGCTAGAAAAATTGAAAATTGGTGCAGTGATTTGTTTATCTCTCAGGCAAGATTTCTCGTCATCTCATTAAGTAGTCTTCAGGAATAGTTTTCCAGGCTTCCTAAAGGGCATTTAAAGCTCTTCACTGGATTTTGGCTGCCTTTTTATTCCATCTTGCTCCAGTAATTTTGAGGTCCAAGCTCTGGAGGAAGATATTGTTTGTTTTTTGATCCAGCTGTGTGTGTACTGCAGTGTGTTTGGGGTCATTGTCATGCTGAAAAATTAATCTGGTGCCAATCAGACAGTTTCCAGACACTCACTCTTGTACCCCTCTCTTGACCTCTCTATATATTGGCAACAACTTGTACCAAAAATTTCTAATTTGTATTCATCAACAGGTCCAAGAAACCTTTTGTCACTGATTTTCAGTCCAGTTCTTGTGTAATTTGGCATAACTCTTCTCTGCCTTTTCTCCCTGTTTTCCTTCCTTAGAAGCCCACCTTGCATTGAGACCATTTCTGATGAGGTTTCACTGAAGAGTCAATGGATCAACTGATGAGTCAGTTGCATGTCTCAGGTCTTGTGTCATGCCTTTAATGTATTTCTTCATATTTCTTAAAGACTTGACTTTCAGATACGGCTCATCTGCAGCAGATAGTTTTTCATCAGCTGGGAAAAAAACAAGACCTCCTCCAAAGACAGGAAATTCTTGAGAAAGGTTGTTTCCCTATATGCTTGTATATGTAGCATGGAAGGACCAAAGTCTAAGTTATTATAGTCTTCTTGTATGAGCTGTTGGTATGACTGTTTGCACAGCAAGCCATGCCCTAATTCACCCTCAACCAGTCATGGCAGCCTGGTCCTGCCAGAGGTTTCCTCCTTATAAAATAGAGTTTTTCCTTTCCACTGTCACCAAGTGCTTGCTCAGAGAGTCGTTTGATTGTTGGAGTTTTTTCTACATTATTGTACAATCTTTACCTTACAATATAAAGCCCCTCAAGGTGGCTGTTGTTATGATTTGGCTCTATATAAAAAACTGAATTAAATGTTATTTACTAGACGACTGCAGCAAAATGACCCAAATTAAACCAACCCTGCAAATATGTTTGATAGGTCCGGTTCAGCAGAAGGTACCTAGTCGGCATCAGTCTGCAACTGAAAACTGCAATGCCCGTAATAATAAAGCAGACGTTTAATCTTTCATAAAATGTAAATGAAAAGGTTATCTTTACAGATTGGTACTAGGCTGTAAACATGGATAATGCTGGTATTTAGTTGAAGATTTTACAATTGATATTTAAGGCGACCAACTCACTGATATGAGTTTTGGTGCCAGCCTCAAATGGCCATTCAGGGAACTGCATTTTGGCACTTCTGCACTGGCTTCATGTTTCAACCCTCCAGGTGACTACACATCAACTGACTCTACAACTATTTACGATGCACTTAAACTATCTGCGGTAGTGGTTTCAATTGCTTTCATCCTTCACACTTCATCTGGCATTTTCAGTGCCCACATGCACACCAGCAGATTAACAGTCATTAACTTGACATTAAAGTTTAATAAACAGCTTTCAGCCTCTGCATGTTAACTCACTACACAACTATACTCCAACTGACATTTCTGTCATTTAGTCCAAACTATCATTGGCACTTCAACTTTAGATTAAAAGTCATCGTTTACAGATTAGCTGACATTTTAACGGCTTTCATCTGTAAATTTTCTGAACGACAAACCCACAGCCGTCGTCCTTCACTATTCAACTCGCACACCAACTGCTTTAAATGCCATGCTAAAAATTTACATTTTTTAATTCTCGGAGCAAATGATCATTGACTGATTTCAGCTGCTTTTGGTTCTTGCATTTAAAACTCTTTCAGAGCTTCAGCCTAAATTCCAACATCCATTCAAAATCTCTGATGCAAGCAGTAAACTCTTCCGGACATTTTTAAAGCCATTTACTGTGTTTGTACCTGCACTTTCTAGTATAAGCCATCACAGCAACACATTTTTTCTCTGTCTTTGCTCTTTTTGTTTCAAACACCCGCATTCACTGCAGTGCTCATCATACTGGAGGAAATCCATATCAATCCAGCTGGATGTATTCTCTGACTCCAACCCCCAAAAAACAACCGAAAACACTAAAACATCACCTCCTGACATGTAGTTTTAACAGACCGCACCGAACGGAGCCCAGGCCACGTACTTCAGGCTGCAGATGGAGTCGAGCACTGGTGGTTGGGGGCGCGAGGGAGGGTGTAGATTGGGATTTTGGGGGTGCAATGGGGAATGGCTCTTCTCTGTGTTTTCTATTCAACCTAAGTCCTCTAAGACCTCCTCATCTCTTCTGAGAGGAGCAAGCTGAGATCTGATCTAATGCTGAGTGCCACATCTGAGTGAGTATGTGTGTGTGAGAGCAAGTGAGAGACACGAAACTACGATAAGAGCCTGCTGGGGACAAGAGTGTGTATGGGTAATGAACGAGGCTTGAGTGTGTGTGTGTGTGTGTGTGTGTGTGTGTGTGTGTGTGTGTGTGTGTGTGTGTGCGCGCGCGCGCGTGAGTGTTTGTGTGCTTACATTTAGGGGTAATGAATTAGTCCAGGGTTTATATTTTTCTGTGTGTGTGCCCCATGTCTGTGCACTCTCCCTCATCTCTGAAGGGTTGTTTGGGGTATTCTGTTCAGGTTTCACTCAGGGGGGAGGTGGGTTCTCCGAGTCTTGCATTCAGATGTAATTAGCCCAGACAATGGGCTGGTTAAAGCTGGAATCCTCCGAGCCCCCTCTTCCTTTGATTGTGTGGGCCAGCTGTGGAGGAATGGCCATTATCTCCCTGTGTCCGGCAGCATAAAGGAGCCCCCCTTGCCCCAGTTACCCCTGTGTTAGAGTTCCCACAGGGGGAGGGACATGGGCTGGTCACATACTGGTCTAGAGAAAGTGAAAGCAGCCAGAGTACTGGTGTGCTTGCAAACATTCGCTCACATTAATGGCTTCACCTCACACTTGAACTGTTCGTTCTCAAAGCAGTGTGGGAGAGCGGGTGGTACTGTTTACACAGGAGCCAATAAAAAAAGGCTTTTCACATCTGGATTCAAAAAGTGCTGGCCTTTAATGTAGTACTCCTGCTGCACTGCTACACCCAAAAAAATAAATAAACAGAGAGAGTAAAAACAAATTCAAATACAGCAAAAAT
This sequence comes from Diplotaxodon limnothrissa, assembly GCF_057381915.1. NCBI lineage: Eukaryota > Metazoa > Chordata > Actinopteri > Cichliformes > Cichlidae > Diplotaxodon > Diplotaxodon limnothrissa. Next base: position 7,732,361 of record NC_140610.1, on the reverse strand, counting down.
GTAGGAAATGTAAAAAAAGGAACAGATGCCTTTCTTCTGTGGGTTTTTCCGTGTGCGTGTTTGTTTTCGTTCCATCTCAATCATAATCATTCAATCATAAATATCTCATAAAGAGTTGTGCCTGCGCACAGGGACACTTTGGCCCATTAGACTTGGGAAGAAATTGAATCTTTACAGCACTGGGGCCATAATTACTGTTAATTTAACGCTCAGAATCTCCATCATTAACTTTCACTCGTGAATACAGACAGGGAAACGAAGACTGCATGTGTGTGCAAAAGCGCTGCCTGTGTTGACAGCATAGCCGGCCCTTTGACTGAATTAACAACGACCTCTTCGTCTTGTAAGAACAGGACCCGCATCGTTTATGCGTTATTAAGTCCTGTAATTGGGCAGCCAGTAGTTTGCATATTAGTCTATTAGGGTAATATGTTTTGCCTCTCTCAACACACGGCTTGCCAGAGCCCCTGGCGACACATTTGGTAATTCTCCGAATTACACCCTAATCATAAGCCAGTGTTCTTTCGATCCCTATAAATCTGAGCGCGTCAGTTTATGTCTATGCATCCTCGGCTCAATCAGTTGAAGGATTTATTGGTTAACCTATCAGTTCTTATACGAAATTTTATTGTAGGTCACCTTGGTCTTCAATAACCTTATAAATGCTATTTTCTTTGCATGCCTTAGAGTCCCTCTGGCTTTAAATTTATTTTATATATATATATATATATATATATATATATATATATATATATATATATATATATATATATATATATATATATATATATATTATATATATATATATATATATATATATATATATTATATATATATATAAAAGATTACACAGATGTTCCTTGATGCCCATGATGCTGCACAGCATCCCTGTTTGAAGGTGAAACATTGATGTTTTTTGGTCCTTTGAGGTTCCTTTAACCTCCTAATAGCTATGATATCTTACAGTCAGTGCCCCACTTTGAGCCAATAAAATCACATCTCCTAAATACCAGTAGTTGCCAAAGTAGGTCCAGGGACCCCCGAGGGGTCTAATAGGGTTTCAGGGGGACTCAGCAGAATTAAGAATAGTTTAATTTCAATATTATTGCATTAATTTAAAGATAGGACCAGCAGATGCTGCAAAAAAATTAGTGCTTTGATGAATTTTCACTAACTTAACTGATATTGTCTTCCCAACACCTTAACGATCCTGTGCTACAATGATAAACGAGGTACTGAAAGCCTTTAGTGAAAGCTTAGTTTCCATTAAAAACACTTTCATGGAGAATTCAAAGTCTTCAAAATGTACACAAAGTAGTGTTTATATGATAATATACATTAAAATCGTCATTACAGCACAGCTTTAATCAAACATCAGTGCATCAGATTATGTTTAAAAGCTCAATCTTCATAGTTACAGGTAACATTAGCTGTCAAATAAGTGGATTAGTCTAAAGTTGCATTAATTATCAGCTAAGAGATTTTAAAGTGCAATAAAGTGGATATTTTAAATGGTATTTATGGGACTTGTGGGTATACCATTTAAAACTCATGTTGGAGAGCACAAATTTGCTGAAGGAGGAAATATTTTCTACATTTTGTTCCTCATCCGCACATTAAAGGTCGAGGCCTGCTGTCTGAAAAGCCAAGCCTCGCGTGCCACATCTCAAAGTTTACCCAACAGGCAGGTGGAGGTGGGGGCGGGTGGTGTAGGGTGGAGTGGGCTCAGAGCAGGCAGAGGGATCCATTCTTGTAAGCCTCCTCTATTTTCGGCCCCGATTTGCCCTCTCCTCCTCCCCCTCCCCTCCTCCCTATTATTTGTCCCGTCGGCCGAGAGCGCGGCCCCAATGAGCCCTTTGGAACGGAACGAAAAGAAGGAGCGAATTGCAGCTGTGACGTGGGCGTTGTTGTTCCATTCACTGCGTTCGCCATGGTAACGGGGCAGAAGCTGGAAGCACGCAGCCCCTCTCTCTGGACAGCGTCCTGGGGGCAGAGAGGCAGCTGGAAGTTTCTCGTCACGATCGCTGCTTTGTTTTCGTGGCGCAAAATAACCTCCAGATATCCAACTTCACGCGCGTGGAATCAGACGTGGTCGGAATGTTTGGTAATTTTAAACATTTTGCTCTCTGAAAGTTGCGTTTAAAAAAACTATTAAAACGGGAGTGATGGCTATCCTACAATAAATAATATGTAAAGTCTTCATCTCGTGTGTAACTTTTACGCAGCGTTTTGACGCACAAATCCAACACTTGTGACCCAGTGACCCAGATCAAGGTTATAAAAGTACTTTAAAACAAAGACAGAAACGTCAGACACCCCCCCCCCCCCTTTTTTTTTTTTTTCTTTTAGTACAACCCAGGTTCTTCTGCCTATTCTGTGTTTACACTGCCTGATTTCTCCCTCCACTTTGTAGTACTCTAGCATCCTGCAGGACTGCCTGTATTGTTGGGCAGAGTGATTGGGGTTTCTGTACAATCTCCCGTGACCAATGAGCGGGGTGCTGTCAGGGGTAACCACATCTGTCAAACGTTCTTGGCCAATAAAGAGCGGAGCGAGGCGGACCACAGGTGCGCGCCTCTGCGTCCCCTTGGCACAGCGCCCGGGAGATGCTGGAGAGAGACGCCTAGCTGCCCCGTGGCGCAAAAGAGTTACTGTCAAAGGCAGCCTCCTTTTAACTCCAGCTATCACTCTGGCTCCGATAGTTATGGCGACCGCAACGTCCAACCACTACAGCGTCCTCAGTACCCCCAGCAGCGCGCCGCCGCCGCACTCGGAGTCCGGGAGCATGCAGCAGGCGGCAGCGTACAGGGACGCGCACACCCTGCTCCAGAACGACTATAGCACGTTACCGGGCGCTGGGCATCCGCTCAGCCACGCGCACCAGTGGATAACGGCGCTGTCTCACGGTGACAGCGGGGCACCCTGGCCGTCTAGTCCCCTCGGAGAACAGGACGTGAAACCCGTATTGCATGACAGTGACCGAGAGGAGCTGCAGAACTCCAGCAGTCTGCAGCAGCAACAGCAGCAACAGCAGCAGCAGCAACAGCGACACCCTCACCTAGCGCACCAGCAGGCGCATCACGACGCCAGAGCATGGCGAACCAGCACAGCCACAACGCACATCTCCGGTATGGCGACATCTGAGGGCCAGAGCCTGGTGTACTCTCAGTCCGGCTTCGGTCTGATGCCGGGGGGAGAGCAAGGGGGGATGCACCACCACCCTCTGCGCGAAGAGGACCACCACAGCCACAGTCCGCACCTCAGTGAACACGGAGGCGGCCCCGGGGCCCACCAGCAGTCTCTCACACACCATCACCAGCACGGGGGCCATCAGGATCAGTCTGACGAGGACACGCCGACCTCTGACGAGTTGGAGCAGTTTGCCAAGCAGTTCAAACAGCGGCGAATCAAGCTTGGCTTCACCCAGGCGGACGTGGGACTGGCTCTCGGGACACTGTACGGGAACGTTTTTTCTCAGACGACCATTTGCAGGTTCGAGGCGCTTCAGCTCAGCTTCAAAAACATGTGCAAACTAAAACCGTTGTTGAACAAGTGGCTGGAGGAGGCGGACTCCACCTCGGGGAGCCCCACCAGCTTGGATAAAATCGCGGCACAGGGACGGAAAAGGAAAAAGAGAACCTCCATTGAGGTGGGCGTCAAAGGGGCTCTGGAGAGCCATTTTCTCAAATGTCCAAAACCGGGAGCAGCGGAGATCAACTCCCTAGCGGACAGCCTGCAGCTGGAGAAGGAGGTGGTGAGGGTTTGGTTTTGTAACCGGCGGCAAAAGGAGAAGAGGATGACGCCCGCTGGGGGACAGATACCTGGAGGAGAGGACATGTACGGGGACACCCCTCCTCGCCACGGAGGACAAACTCCCGTGCAGTGACCTCAGTTCTCAATCCCGAGTAAAAACACGGACCCCTTAAAGGAGGTATAACGCCTCCTTATTTCTTTTATTCTCTGTGCTGGACCGCTCGGAACTGGACCTCAGCCAGTTTAGATGTTGGACCCACGGACAGACACAGTGGGGACACGCAGTGGCACGCGAGCGCTAAAAATACTCATAGCAGAGCCGTATGGAGAGGTTTCATGCCGCAGAACTGCCAAACGTATCGGGGTGGTGTGTGCTAAGCAGAAAAAAAAGAATAAGAAAAAAACAGCGACATTTTCTTTATGCCAGACCCAGGCGCCAGTGTGCCATCATCAAATATGTTATTTAAAAAAATAGAAGAAGAAGAAGAAGAGATGAAAAAAAGGCAGAGTGTGACACGGACGAGACGTGTCCGCGGGGAGAAAAAACATAAAAACTCGCTTCGGGCATGATGATTTAGTCGCAGTGAGTGTGGGTAAATAAACGCCATCTTTCCATCATAACAAAAGCAACAGGGGTTCTTCGCGGCTTGTGGCAAGAGAGGGCTGAAATGGCAGACACCTGCTGTACAATGTTTAAAATTTTAAGCCAATACCAGCCAGATAATTTATTATTATTATTATTATTATTATTATTATTATTATTATTATTATTATTATTATTATTATTATTGTAAAATTGTAGGTATTCGTCTAAATTTATTGTGACGACCTGAACTTATTCACAATAAAAATACAGTATTGCTTTAATATAATAAAATGTGAAAGTATTTACATTTTTACATTCCTAATTTATCAGCAAATAATAATAATAAAATAAATAAATAATAATAATAATACAATTGAGACTGAGTATTGGTGGACTTCAAGGCTTTTCCTTTTGTGCAGAAATTTCTGTGCGCCTGTTTACAGTGTGTTTTTGCTGTTTGTTATTTCTGTACTTTTCCAAAATGCTGTGACGAGAAAGACCGAGACTGTCCGGCTGGAACACTCTGAACAATCCAGCCCATTTTGCCTTCTTTTCCTGAGAAGAAGAAAAAAACTGAATATATCCTGGTACCAGCTCTGGCCACAGTGGCTATACTTCTACTACTACTACTGTATGACTCATTCATTCACGGAGAAGGCGATCTGTGGGATGTATCTTCATTCGTTTTTGTATTGCTTCGTTCGTTCGTTCGTTTGGTTGTTTGTATGTTCAGTTTCTTTTCTGTCAGTCTGTGCCAAAGCACAAACACAGACACGTGTTCTTGTGCCACTGAAATCCTGTGATTGATAACCTGATCTGATAGTAGGAGTGTATGTGGGAGGAAAAACCCACTAAAAGGTTCTTTTACCAAATTATGAAGAATAAATATACATATATATATAAAACAGAAAAAAAGAAAGAAAGAAAGTGGAAACTCAAATAAAGCTGAGGAATACTGATGACTGGAGAGGAACATTTTTAATAGACCAAAGCTTGTTAATGTGAGACAGTGTACAAAAAAAATAACAAACCTGAATGTATAAGTCTTACCTAACAACATCAAAGTAGGTCTATAACCTCCCTTTTCATCGCCAATCATAAAAAATAACCATAGCAATATTTTTATGTAACGTTTTGCAATACGCACATGGCATTTTTTATTTATGGGTAGGTATTACATAACAATTCGCCCTCGATTAAAATAAGGCCCCATATTTGTGAAATTTAAAAAAAAATACTGTAATCACACCCTGTTTAATCTTCAGCTGAATTTGAGTTTCTGATGGGTGGAGGGGAAAAAAGAGGCAAACCAAAACAAAATAGCAGTGACCTGAAATCTGTGATCAAACGAAGAGGAAAAAGAAATCAACGATTGCACAATTTCTAAATGCTTTTTGTCATTAAAGCGTATTTGTTTTCTAAAACTCTGCAGTCCTGCACGTTCATTGCGCTTCAGGGTGGAAGAAAGAAGGGGAAAAAGTCGCATTTAACTGTATTTTTTATTGTGTGCGGACTCGCATTAAAATTGGGGATTTTATCAGTTCGTCTCGGTTGTTTAAAATGTTTCACCTGCTTCGCTGAAGTGTTTGCTACCGCTGATGTGCTCTGATACTGCTGTGTGATGGATGTTACAGAAGATGCTCAGCAAGTGACTTCAAATTATTATTATTAGGATAAATGCGAAATGTGATCGACAAGCACGGCGAGATAAATTTCTGACCATCGAAGCAAAATTTTAAAAAAATGTTATTAGGCAATGAATAAATAAATAAAAAGCAGGCCTGTCTGTAAAGGATGTGAAATGAAGGTATATAGGCCTCACTGCAGGTGAGGTACAGAAGCTGATGTAACAATAGTGTTATTATGTATAACTGGGCCTGCTGCCATCAGCATGCACACTAAAAATAACCATAAACCTGTCCTATTTATCATTTTCATGTACGATGAAGTAATATACAAATAGTTTAAATGGGAAACGTGTGCAAATAAATTAACACTGAAATGTTGTGCAAAAAAAGGAAAAAGAACATATCGACAGGGTTTTTCAAATAGAGATTAAAAGGTTGTGGCTTCAGTCTAAATTACAAAAAAAATGAAGCTTAAACTGTTGTTTCAGAACCTGTGCGAGCCTTCACCAGCTGGAAATGCATTTAACAGTACATCTCTGCACTGGGTTTGTTCACCTCGTGTCTGTACTGTATGTTTTATTACACCTTGGCCTGATCGGTGGTCAAATCGGAAAGTGTCCTGACGCCACCTGGTGGTTTAAAGGAAGCCTCAAGAGCCTTAAGTTGAATGTAAGGTGGTCGATTTTTGAACGGTGAATGCCGATGTTCAAAATTATTATTTTTTACAGGCCAGTGTGTCCATTATTCCATAATCATCGATTTTCATGAATAATCATTAGGCAATTAGTTATGTGTTGAGGTTACAGAACAAGAGAAGACACACAAGCTTAAAAATGGCATTAAATTTAAAAAAGTAGGTAAAAAGTGAAGAACACATACAGATTTTGAATTTTACTCATTTTTGAGTGAAATTATTATTATTATTATTATTATTATTATTGTTATTATAATTCCTTCTTTACTATAAAGATTCACAATTTTCCCCTAATTTTTAGATCCAGTTATTATGTTATTTTACTAGATTCCTGCATTTCTCCACCACAATCTTGATCAAACATACTCTAAAAAAAAAAGGTTTATTGTAGTATCAATTAAAGGGGAGATGGAGGCAAAGTTTATTTACCTGTGTTAAATTTCTAGGTGAATGGTGGTTAAAAACATTCTGACACTTTGCATTTTGAGAATGTGGAACTGGGATATCTTTATTTAAACAAACTGACAATGCACATTTTTGTAATTTCGAATATTCAATAATAGGTCAAGTTAAAGTAAATGAAAAAATATGTAGATATATAATTTGCTATCAACCTTAAAATAACAAGGAATCTGTCTAACTGTGCACCTGTATTTTATTTTACTATCATTTGATATACACAAGCTTTTATTTTGACACCACTTGAAACTGGTGTGTGCAGTTGAGGGGCAACAAAAGAGAGTGCCTGAAAGAGAAAGAAAGAGATAAGCGTGAATATTTGTGTGTGTGTGTGTGTGTGTGTGTGTGTGTGTGTGTGTGTGTGTGTGTGTGTGTGTGTGTGTGTAAACCTGGTTTGAACCCAGCTCTCTGGAGGACCCCGTTGCCTGGATTCCGTCCTATCAGCAAGCGACCATCTGCCCTCCTCCCGGCCCTCACGCTCCTACAGGCATCCTCTGCATTTTTCATATTTTTACACACACACACACACACACACACACACACACACACACACACACACACACACACACACACACACATTCAGACACGCTTAGTTCTCACTACACACATTGTCTCACCTCACATATCATGCATTCAGCCACGTGTTAGACACACACACACAGCTGCTCCCTCTGACACTGTATGCCATCTTTGACTCACCAGAGATGATTTATACTCTGGTGTCATTGTCAGTCCTGAATTGTCTCCCCTATCTTGTGTGGAAGCGATCTCCCAGGGATTTTGCACAATGGTCTCAGAAACGCAACCAGCCAAAGCTATCAAATATCATTCATCTGTTCTCGAGCTGTTTGTCTCTTCCCCTTTTCAAGCCCGCTTCGCACCCAAACCCACGCTCCGTCTCTACATTGGTGCTCCCGCAACTTGCCTTTTCTCTTTCTATACCCTGCTTTTTCCTCTCTGTTTCCCTTAGAGCCCAAAGAAAAGGGCAGAGAGCTAATCCTTCAGCATTGTTGGGTGGGCTTAGTATTGTCGTATGGCAGCAAGCACAGAGGGAGAGGGATTATGAGATAGATATGCCAGAGTATACCCAGTTCAACATGTTGATACTGAACAGTTCATGCAGAAATATTCTAATTTTTCATGCATGCAGCAATCCACACAATGACGGAAACAAAACCAGAGGAAAATATGGCAGTTATATTTAATGAAATATTAGAAGTAATCCATTGTCATACAGCATTTATCTCTGTTTATGATACATTCATAAGAATCTCTTTTTTTTTTAACCCTTGCAGAGCATGTTCTTTCAGGTCATATTCATTTATCTCACTCTCTCTGTCTTTCTATATATATATCTATATATATATATACATTTATAAATTATATATTTAGTTTGGCTTTTTTCTGGCTCACTTATTTACAGTCCAACAAGATACCACAAGTGTTTTTCCGCACGCACAACATCAAGACAACAGCGCAATGTGGCCTCTACAAGTCTACAAGCAGGAATCGGGGTAGAATGGGAACTGTGACGCGCAGGGCGGGGCTTAAACCCTGACTTCTCACCTCGAAATGCAGAGGAACACTGAGACAGACAGAGTTGGCAACAGACTCTTATCAGGAGGACTTTTGCAATTTGTACTGCCAGAGGTGAAGTCGCACGGGAGAGAGGAGACACTGATGATCAGCCGATCAGCAGGATGACTCACCTCACCCTGCTTACAGAAGATCGAGTGTCAGTTTGGTATCTCGGCTTCAAGTGAACATAAATCACTGCAGGGTGAAGCTGAGTTATTGTGTCTTGTAAAGGCAGAGTCTGCAGCAAATGTCAGACATGCAGCAAACCGCATGTATGAGCTGGAAAACTTTCCAGGTTGTGGATATACATGCAACCACTGCTGTGGATGGACATGTGTAGCTTTTATAAGAGTTATATGTCAGCAGAAGCCTGAAGAAAATCTAGCAGCGCACTAATACACCAATGCATATCATTAGTCTGACAGTGATTTTCAGACATAGAAACATAACACGTGTAAACATAACTAAAGTGCAAAATGTAGAAAAAAAGTAGAATTGCTTATCAAATTCAAGCACATCAGCCATCTTAACAAATTAATAGAAATAGCATAAACTAAATATAATATATAAATAAATGTAACATACAAAAACAGAAGTCATACACTGGCACTGGTATGAAGTAAACAGTTTAGCTTCAGCGTCCATAAGGCTGAATCTGACTACTAACATTAAAAGGCAATAGCATGCAGGCCAGGGGTTTTAAGACACCAAACCAAACTTTTCAGTTCATTAGCTTCTTAGTTTCAGTCTGTTACTCCACTGAAATTCAGCTGCTGAACACACACACTTACACATACACACACCCATAAAGGCTTCACTGTCTGCTGTGTCCCCACAAAAGACTTAGATCAGACTCAGAGTTTGGACTAGCAACTTATGGCATTGTTTTATCGAGCAGAATTCAACAGCGAGGCATCATCACATTCAAACTCATGGTTTTAAAATGACATCAGAATCGTAATAGTGCCTTAAGGATCAAAAAATAAATAAAAAGCCCTCTCATCCTTTGGACTCTTTCCTCATCAGTTCCCTTCGTTATGTAGGATTGTTGCTTCTTCTTTCGAATTAGAGGTAAGTTGATGCTACATCTGTTTTTAATTCTAGTCTTACATACATGCAGCATCCCCACAAACGAAGCCACGCTTGCACATTTTGGAGACAATTCTGAGCATTTGAAAAACTCAAACATACAAAAACAACTTATTATAGCATAAAAGACATTTTTAATGTTATCCTATAAATGTGGTTATTAGAACTGAGAGCAGCAGGAGTTGTGAGCATATTTGAAAAAATTGCTTCCAGTGCTCTCTGGTGGACAAATGACTAACTGGAGACGCAGTTTTTAAAATTACGCCAAATATATTTTAGTGTAACTTACTGGCTGACATCATGTATACACCCATTAAAGGCCTCACATCAGGGTTTAAATTACAGTTTTTCCAACTGTAATTACTGATCACATCCACAATTTGTTTACTGTGAGATCTGTAATTTCCCCTAAAGTTCCCTAACAGAACTTTTAGTTTCAGCAACTCTGTAACTCCGTTATGGACAGAGTGTAGGACAGGTCGAATAAAATGTCTGGGACTGACTGTGATTGCTGAGTTCACCTAACTAGCTCAGGTACAGTCGTGTGAAAAATAAAGAACACCCACACTAAGTTTTACAGTTTTGCACATCTGGTCCTTACCAGATCCTTAAATGAGGTAACTACAACCTGATGTGAAAAATAACACATGCATTATTACACCATGTCATTATTTACTTAACTAAAACTAAGCCAAAAATACAGATGCAGTGTGTGTACACCCTCACTGCTTCCACAGAAGTAGCAACCGGATGCTGTTAATCAAATGCACTTCATTAACTGATCATCAGGAAGTGTGAGCAATTCTCTGAAAGGAAAAGGTTTTGCCGCTTGTTTGCGTTAACACACTGCCAAGGAGCAAAGACTTCTGCAAAGTTCATAGAGAAGAGTTATAATGCGATTTCCAAACAATTTGAAGTCTGTCATTCAACAGTGAGAAAGATTAATCTCAAGGGGAAAACATTTTTCAGTCGTCCCAGGAGTGGACATCCTGGCAAATTCACCCCAAAGTCTGGCTGTGCCGTGTTTACAGAAACTGAAAAAAACAAAGAGCTAAATCTGAGACTCTACAGGCCTCAGTTAGCATGTTAAATATTACAGTTCACATGTAGATCACAGATCACAAGACATCTGGAACAATGCCGTTTGGACAGATGAGACTAAAGTGGAGGTGTTTGGCCATAATGCACAGCACCATGTTTGGAGAAAACCAAACAAAGCAAATTAACACAAATATGTCACACCAACTGTCCAGTACAGGAGTGGAGGTGTGATGATGTTGGTCTGTGTTGCAGCCACATGAAAAGATTTTCACCACAACAATGTGAGAGACTGATTCCGTCATGGAGAAAACAATTACGTCCGATTACTGATGCTTAAAGATGGCTACTGGACCATGGGGTATACTTGGTTATTCACATCCTGCTTCTGCATTTCAGCTTATTTTTTTTAATAACAACACAGTGTAATACGTCATGCGTTGGTATTCACCTGAGGCTATATATACATTATTTTAGAATCTGGTAAGACCATGTGACTTTTTAATATGTCCTGACGTGTTTTCTGACCTTAGAGTTGAAAGAGGGTGTGCTTTCTTTATACCAGGACTGTAAGTACAGACAACAAACTTCTAGAGCTAAATATTTTTAAAATGATGTGAGGCTAATGTGCACAGGAACATAAATAGTATTTCGCCCTTTCTTCCATGCATACAAAACGTTGTCGGTACGTGCGCTTGATGAACGACAAGCGCACATAGAGCCTGCTCCTTACCATCACACACCACAATTATCACAGCCTGGCATAAATTGAACCTGTGTCTGTGTCTCTTATTGCTTTACGTAACATTTTCTGACAGAAATGCTGAAAGAAAACAAGTGCTTTTTTTCCATAATCCATTGGATACATGCTCGCACGGCTGATTTGGCCAGAGGCACCGACAAACAAGCTACATCGTTCCATCACACTAGGCTTACTAAGAAATGTAGCTAAAGATTATCAATGTGGGGTGCTAAGAGAGACTTATGGGCCTGAATCAGCCATGCACTTTGATTCAGACTGTCTTCTATCTATCGCTCTATATCTACACGATTGTTTGGCGTGCGCTCAATGCTTGAATGCATGTAAAATCTCCTAAATACAGCAGCGTACATTAAGATTTGGGGGATTTTTTGGAGGCAAAATAATTGCCTCAGTTAGACAAGATGTTAATGGAAACTGGGAGTTTACTACCTATTATGTTTTATGATTTTTCTTTTCTCAACTGTTTAAATACTGTAATATCCCTGTAATCGGATACATACAGTAAAAGAATTCACAGGGTTCCTCTAGCTGATCTTAGACCAGCAGGGTAGGAATTCATAAGATAAACACCTAGAATATTTACACCATATGACAGACGACATAATACTATAGTTCCAGCCTATCTATATTATTTATACTCATATATAATACAGTTTTTATCTATTAAATCTGAGAATGAAGTCAGATTCGTTTATATATTTACACTGAAATGTTTTCTTTCTGATGGATTCTGTACAGATCCTTTCATGTATTAAAGGTTCATTTGGTACACGCACACACACACATGCACTCACAAATACTCACACACACAGACGCAAAACGCTGCTGGGTGGTGCGAGCTGCTACGAGGGACAACAGTGGGCACGCAACAGACAACAGGTAGAAGGTTGTGGTTGCAGTTGATGTGGAGGAGTTTCTCGGCAACTGCGTCATTTACTCCTGATTTGAATGCGTCTAGTTCTCACTTTTAAACCTACATTTCTTTTTTTTCTCTTCACTTCTTTTCCAGTTTCATCTCTGTTGTACCTTTTTTTCCTTGTTCTGCAATCTTTCCTCCACTACAGTTGGCACTTTACCCTCCTACACCCTCAACGTCCCGGCCGGCGAACACCGAATACACCCCCCTGTTGTTTTCTGTTCTAAGAGGTAGAACATAGGTGGGATGCAGCTCCCTCCTGCGGCGTGCCTATATGTAGTGTGTACTATAAGTGTGTGTGTGTGTTTCGTCAGCACTTCGGCTGGTCTATTTCAGAACACTCTGTGTCCATGTCAGAGTCGTACAGCGAGTGGCCCGTGGGGTCACTCTGAGACGATGGCGGGTCTTGTGGCGTGTGAGTGTGTAAAGTGTTTGAGCGCGTATCGTCCTGGAAAGTGTCCGTGCGGGAGTAGAGGCCGAGGTCGGGGAGCTTCGAGGGCGAGTCGCTGCCCTCTGTGGTGTCGTTGTAGCGGAAGTCCTCCAGGTCGACGAACCACTCGGGCCAGAATCGTCGGCGGATGCGCTCGCAGTACATGGCGAGGTTGATCAGCTCACCTGGGTGGAACAAACATCTCAGTAGGTACAGCGCCCATAAGGTATCTCACTGAGACACCAGTGATATAAGTGAGTATAGGATTAGATCTCACAGTCCATAAAACAGCAAATAGCAACGCCAGCTGATAGCTCAGGAAACACTTTACTGGGGATTTCTGTGCAACTGCTCTAGCCTGCCTACAAGCTGCTTTGCAACCCACCTAAACACCAGTTGCTCATTTTAATCCCATCTTGGGCTGTTGTGTATACACATATAGAGCACTGCCTAATGGAAATAACACCTTCTTTTGACTAAAGTGGCCCTAACTGAAATATTATTTTCCAGTAATGATGACTTAGATTTAAAAGAAGAAGAAAACAGATTTTTATGTATAAATAGTAATAAAATGATAATTCATCACTTTTCCATTGGTCCTTTTAGGCACTGATGAGCTTTAAAGGTTAGCAGAAAAGGTTAAAAAAGTTTCTAAGTCAAAGATCAGAGAGTTTCTTATTATTAATTTCATTCTTATTCTCTTAGATAAACAAATAACTTGATTTACAGTTTAGTGAATTTCATTTTCATTTTGATGTTTCTCATCTTGCATCAGTTGATTATGATTTTCGCTAAAGGACATTGTGTTGTTTTCCTCTCATACATAGTGTTCAAATGTATGAATTCTGTGCTGAATGTGTAATTAGAACATGCAAAAGTTCACATTTCTATATTTCTATATTTCATATAAAAATTCAGAAAGAAAAAGATTAGATATGTTTCCCGTGTTCTATTATGAATCAAATATGGATTTGAGAGATTTGCAAATCATTGCATTCTGTTTTGATTTACACTTTATGCATCATCCTGACTTTTTTGGAATTGGAGTTGTGTATACTGTACATACATCACTCAAGTGCAAGTTTGCTTGAAATTAGGTAGACTGCCTTTCTGGTGAATTCACCTTTGATTAGCTGCTCTGGCCGCGATCCCGGTAGCGTCCACATAGCAGGGGCCAGGTGACCAAACACTGCGGCGTCTACTGTTGAAAGCTTAGAGCCCATAATGTACTTCTTATCACCTTAGACAGCAGACAGAAAAATATAAGTCAAACAGTGAAGCTTTCCCCCCTTGAATTCCATTTTCTTCTGTTTTATAATAAATAAACACATACTGGTAACAGATTAACTGACACCTTTAGTGAAAAAGATTTAACCTGAGAAGCCACCTGTCATGGCCAAACAACTGCAAATTGTCTACCATGAACTACCCGGTTTGACAGTGATTGCAATGCTAAGTTTCTACCACAGCAGGTCAGTGTTCAGCAATCCCTTCAGTTTTTTTCCATCTACTGCTGCTAACAAAAGTGATGTCTCTGGTTATAGGTCTCAAGGCGCATATTGAAAAGCCACTAATCTGGCCCTGGGGTAAAATATGCAACCAAAATGGTGACACACACTGAGATCGAGCTTCACAATACAAAGTGATTTGTAGATTTACAAAACAAAGCAAAAGAAAAGGAAGAAAAAAAAGTGTTTTCCCACTGAAGACTCGAATGTGACCACATCTAAATCTGGGTGATTTTCTGGATTCCAAGTTTTGAATCCATTTGTCTTCTGGATAAACATACTTCTAACCTTAATGCATACTTAAATAGATTCAGTTGCCCATAGGCTGACTCATACTATTTTAAATTGGAAAAAAAAACCCTCACCTAGCAGGGTGGCCAGGGTGCGCATGTCCTTCTCCATTAAGGCGTACACCTCCTCGGTAGAGAACCGTCCAATCCCGTGACCATACATCTCCCTCTTAACTATCCCACCTGTCAGGTGACTCAGGATCCACTTGAGTAGGTCACTCAGTGGACCGCTCACCGACAGCATCTTCTGGGTCTCCTCCAGGTTGTCCACCCACTGACAGTAAGCTATGGTCCTGTGAGATGCATATATATTTATATATACAGACACACAGATGCACTCATTTAATACAAAAACAATCAGCTTGAATCTCAGCGGTCCCTCACCAGTAGAAGTGCTCATCTACCATTTTGGTGATGGCGCGTGATAAGGCCTTCTCCTGGGGTGTCAGGCTCTTGTTGAGGCTCACGCCCAGCTTCTCCTCCAAGTAGTCGATGATGAATTCTGTCCCACACACTTGCTCCTGGTTGTACTCGATCCATGGCATCTTTCCCTGCGGCGAAAGCTTCCCATCAAAGTAGTTCTAGAAGAGGATTAAGGAAAGGGGGTGGGAAGATGATGAGAAAATTCTCAAAGTGGTTGGTAAATGCTGCAAAAGAAACTGAGTGACCTTTGCAGGAGAGATTATTTTTAATAAATTCATTTTATTATATAACAGACAAAATATTGTTTTTCTTTTGCAGCCACATAAACACAGTCATACCTGGTAGGGCAGGTCAACCATACGGAGGTAGGTCTCCAGCTTAAGGCAGAAAGGCGACAGAGATGGGGCGCCAGTTTTGGGCCTGGAGAACTGGTGGAGTATGATTGCATCTTTAGAGTCCAGCTCTTCCTCCTTTCTGTATGAGGCAAAGAAGGAAAGAGCTGCATGTCACATACACTCCAAGGGTTGTGAAAAAACAACAACTAAACACTAAAATGTAGAGTGTGGGTTGGGTGTGAGTCAACTGCATACATGGACATAGCACTCGTCTTCTATATTTCTACATAGACATTTAGTCCTTTGCAGTTTTCAGCATTTTTTCATTTGGATTGTGTTCTTCATCAGAAGTTTAGCCTTTTCTCTTGATGCTACATTGTAAATATGATGGATTAAGACCAATCTATCAGCCTCAAATACATCCCTGTTTTTCACTTTGATTAGAAGACTGATACCATCCTCATAGCCGCCTGTTAGTAGTCTACTTCATATTATAGCTGAAAACAGGGAAGCAATTAGGCTGTTCCCGCTTTTAGGGAACAAAAAGGAAGTCGGCATGACACAAATCTTTAGATCTTAGATGTACAAACACTTGATATAACATTAGACCATGTTTAAATTTAAGTTAGGATGAGTGTTAACCAAGTATTTTGTATCAACTATATAGAGAGTGTAGTTTTTTCTATTATTTGATGTTATTAGCCCCTCTGATGTCAGTGAGAGTGGGCATCATTGAATAGTCAGTTTTGGCACAGGCACACGGGTTTACAAAGGGCAGCCAATCAGAGGAAATCTGGCTTGGAGGGCGGCCTTAAAGGGAGAAGAGCTATTAGCTTCATACAGTCGAAGTCTGGCCAAAAGCCCATTACAAGATAAAGAACTATACTGCAACTGTAGAAGAGTCCATGAACAAAAAAATATGGAGATAGCCACCACAGTTGCTCATAAAGCACTTATTTTTGTGGTTATTGTTAGAGTAATAAGGTTGGTGTATGTATTTAGCCAGTTTTGGGGAGCATACAAAGATAGATTTTATGGTTAAGGTAAGTCTCAGAAGCACAGCACATTTTTATTTAATTTTAGCCATATTTTTTTCAAATCTTTTACTTTCAGTCTAGTTTTAGTTGGCCAAATATCTAAAGATTATAGCAGACTAGATCTGAAGCTGATTCAGGTGACAAAATATAAAAATGTTGGTGTAAAAATTGTTGTGTTTTTACTGTTGAGAGTTTTTCCAGCGTCCTGTTTTCCTTGACATCAAATGTAAATTATGTCCATATGTCTACTCTTCTCTTCCTACCAAGCATTAGAATTTTGTTGCATTTCCGTGAGAAACGGGGGTCATGGGCGCTAGCTGTACCTAGTAGTGGGCAGATCGATCCAAATATGGATAGCATCAATACCAACGCTGGAACTGGTATTGGATTGATACTAGCACAAGAGGGCTGATACTCTGTTTCTATCCTCTAAGTAAGGTATGTAGCCCTCTGAATTGTGTTTTTGAAACCTTTTTGTTTTGACTGTCATGGATTTATTTACAGCGTAAAGCACACTTGAAAAAAGTCCTTTAGAGACAGGAACATTTGCACTCCAAAAAGTTTCCAAAAAGCAAACAAACAAAAAACGACAACAACACAGTTTCATATCCATGAAAAGGTGAACGTTGTGTTTTTATTGTGTTAACTAATTATTGTGGAAAGTAAAAATCACAGCGATTCAGTGGTCTAAAATTTGAAAATTGATAGTGATTCGTCTCATTAGTCATGACACACTTACTCTCCCCTACATAAACTGCCTTTATACACTGAAATCAGTATTGGTACTGATATTGGTATCGGCAATAGTGGCCCAGTATTTACTTGGTATTGGATCATACCAAAATTAGCAATTTTGCTGCACTGTTTCCGGGGCCAGATCAAATTTGCGACTCTAACCTTCTGACTGAATCACTTCCATACTCATCGGCTGTTCTGATTGGCTCTCCGCTCTCCAGATTATTCTGATCTGGTTTTTATTATTTGAGGAAACTGTCAGTACATTTCCTCACAGTTAATGTCCTCCTGCTTTAGTTTTTACTAAGTTACTCTCTTGCTTTCGTCAGCAAAATAAAAAATGAAAATGAAAAGGTCGTAAGTATGTGCATCACGTGGGCTGTCTGCATGAAAACTGTAACATTATAATAACGAATCACCGACCGGTTAATGTCAAAACTGCCACAACCACAGCCAGACGAAAAGCAGCACATTCACGCGGAGAGGATGCAGAATTAGGACAAGGAGCTGTCCGCCGTGTAAAGTGCTGAAACGACAAACAAGCAGGCGGCTGAGTGCAGAGGAGCTGTCTATTTTCAGTGCGGTGCTTAAATAGCCGCTGACACCAGAATAGAAGAGGATCGCCTACAGCACGCATGGCTGCTGACAGGACGATGTAGAGAAAGGGAGGCAGGGGGGAAACTGCAACATATCCGCTCATACAGGTACAAAAAAACAACAACAAAAAAACCGCAGAGGAAGCTTCCGTTTCCTCATCTTAAAAGCACATCGTCAGTGCCATTTGCAGTAACACTAAGTACCCTTTAAACTGTAACATAGCACAGACCCTGGCCTGGACTGCGGGTAAATCGAAGAAATAAACTCGCTCAGTCAAAGCTTTCACCCTGAAAATGAATAATCAAGCACACAGCGCTTCTTTCTACTTTAAAGCTACCATATCCCCTCCCGCAACCTTCATGATTCAAGGTGTTTACATCAGAGGTTATAAAAGACCGACACACCACTGCAGCGTTTAGACTGGACCTAAACACCAGCGGGAGTGTTAACCTCCATCACCTCCCTCGTCCTTCTAGCAGAGACTAATGAAAGCGACCTACTGCCTCTAATGTCCTTTCATTTGGCAGCAGAGCTATGTGAAGGCCGTGGTAGCACACGGACATACAATAACACTAATAAACTATTATCATATCACTAATCACAGAAATAAGCTAGCGAAGATGGAAATCTCCCCTAATATGTGTGTGTTTATGTACACATACACAACACCCCCACCCCCACTCACGACTCCTTCTCCCCCGTCTCCACTCTCACCCAGCCCAATCAGACGAGATTAAGTAATATCAGACCTCAGTGGAAAATACAGCTTTGGAGTGAAAATATGAGCAGATCAAATCCACACGGATTGTGCTCTGGCCTGGGAGGCCTGCGTACAGGGATCCTGAGGTCTGCCTCTCTCTGGCAGTCCCTGTGTTGTTGTTGTTGTTGGTACCTGATGGCCAGCAGTTCGTGCAGCAGATAAGCAGCGGCAGCGAGCAGAGCCCCTCCGGTCAAATACAGTGTTTTCCGCCACCACGAGTCCGAGCCCAAAGCTGACATGATCCCGCCGCAGTCCTGCAGTGGGTATGCGATGATGTACCCGTAAAACGAGAGCTGATCATCGGACCCCAGCAGACCGGAGGAGAGGCTCTGGTTCGGTCCGAGATCAGCCACACACGACCGAGTCCAGGCGAACCCGACACGCCAGTACATGCTCTCTGTCTCTGGCCACTTTCCGCCTCACCCTGGCAGCCAAGAGCTTCATCAGCGGGGGCTTCATGGGTGCACGCGGATGCAGGTGAGAGGCGACGGCACGAGGACCAGCCGACCGGACACAAGCATCCGGCCCGGAGCCCGTCCCCGTAGCGGGGTTGACTTTCTCTGAAGCCCGCTCGGAGCTCCCAGGTTATGTCCCCCTTTTTATAATTACTATCAAGAGTAAGTGAAACACAAAAGGGTTTCCGGTTATGTTTTCAATATAAAAGTGGATTTGCGGGTCATCCTTTGCAAAATAATTCGAGTAATGTCAAGAAAAGTGCCGAACAAAAATAGATAAATCCAAAGCTAAATACAAACCATTATTAAACTACTACAAAATAATAAGGCTACTTTACTGGTGGACAGCCAAATGAATGAGTGGCAACAGGACAAAATCCCTTCCCTTTTGACAATACTTTGTATCTAACCTTTTAAAACAGATAAAACTCTTATAAATGAGGCAACAGTGCTAATAAAAATATTAGAAACAGCACAATATTTGTGGCAATAAAAGGTCACAAAAATGAACAGGTGTGCCACAGAGCGTAGTAGCTTTAAAAGTCGAACTTCAAACAGGCTTTTGTATCTTTTGACCATGATTAATTCTTTGGGGTTACACTTATTTTAAACTTAATTCCTTGTCGGTGCGGTTGCCAACAGATTTGTCACAGACTTTACGTTAAGGTTATGATTAAGTACTCCTGAAGAAGCACTTAAAAATAGTTTTGCTTCCGCATTTTGTCAGTTCATGTGTAATCTTGACTTTAGACCTTTATTTTGAAGGAGACATCACATAGCTTGCCATACTACCTCCGCTGCCCTTATGCAGCTAAAGCGACGTCACGGGAACTGACTGTACCCCGAAGGCGTCAACTACCAGAGTTTACTGCACCTTCAGTGCTTCATTTTCATAATCATAACGTACAATTTATCCTCATTTTTAATGTCGCCACTTGGAGCCCCAGGCTGTGCACATTCCGAATTTTCTACCAGTACATGTCAGCTGTCACTCTTTGTAATCAACACTAGGGGTCCCACCACAGCCCCTGCTCTGAGCAGACACTGCTGTTGGTAAAAAGGATTTCCTATGACTTTTGTAACATGCTGGAAGATGCCTCAATGTGCATTACACAAAAACGAAGGCCCACTTTGTTAAGTAGACAATACACAATAGACTTTATTACCATAACTGAGCTTCGAAATGAGCCTTAAAATAACATTTTCTTTGTTCTTTAACTAGAACTAGATATATCCATGTAGGATCATAGGATCACACCCTATTTTAAAGTGGACACCAACAATAGAGGAGTTGAATGGCAGGAAAAAGGCCAGAGGGCACCGTGCCACATCTGTTTTTCTTTCTTTTTTTAAAGGAAAAAAAAAAGAAAAGGCCTGAAAGAAAAATAATAATAATAAGCAACAATAGCAGCACACTATGCAGTTCACCTGAATGGGACAATGTGCTTTCATGAGGGGTTCTCTCTTTAACCAGCAGCTTTTATTTTGTAAGGCTTTCAAGCACCTTGTTTTAAGTACAGCCACACACACAGCTTCCGCTGTATTACATCACAAAAATATAGAGACATTTACACACACATATTGCCACAACTCAGTGATTAAATTCAGGGAATAGAGTAAATTAAAATAAGGTACAACCAAAACTTTGCAGATAAACATTTAAAAAAATATGTTCCTTGACAAATTAAAAGCAAAGGTTTTTCCAAAAACAAAAAAAGTGTTAGATAATGCACTATACAACTAAAGTAGGGTAAATGGAAAAAATATTTACTATAAAAACAAACAGGGGCACTTTTATCTGAAGCACAAACCAGCTCATGATTTCCATTAAACTTTTCTTATATAAGCAAAAGCATGAAAGATAAAAGAAAAGTATCATAAGGCTATTTACAAGGAGGTGGGGGTTGGTGGGTTGTCATAATTCAAAACAGTAAATTCTTGTATTCAAAGAGCTCATTTGTGCCCTCATGAGGAGCTTCTCTTGGCATTTCTCCAGCCACAGTTTACCAATCAGCCAGCAGAGACACTTAACAGGGCAGGTGCATCCCATCACAGCTGAACAGGGTGATAACCAATAAGATCCACCCTGTAAGCTCAAAATCAATTAACAGGAAAAAAAAAAAGTCTACTGCAATCCCTGAGGAATTAAAACCCACCCAGAGTGGCCGCTCACATGTAGTACACACAGACACAGACATGCACGCACAGTGCTCGTGATCAAGTTTTGTTTTTTCAAATCCCACGGAGCTCGACGTGTAAACACTCACTCCTCTGGACTGTTCAAGGATGTCAGGATCATCACAATGACGAGTGTCTACTGAACCATTACATCTGTTCCCCCTACATTCCCTTCCACCCCCAAAATGTTCCTTGGCTTTTAAGTTCGTTTCAAGTTGGAGCCTAATCGAGACAACGTCATGGCTTGTTGTATTCGATTTGCTGTTCACTGCAGGCATTTCCGTGTTTCTCGCTCAGTCCACAAACCCATAATGATCAGACAAGGAGGAAAAGGTAAAGACACTCAGTTTGTTGGGGAGTGGGGGTTGATTGAGGATCAAATTTCTGATTATTGTGACTGTTTCCAAGTGACACTGTAATGGTTGCACTGTGACATTACAAGAAGATCCTCCACGTCGACATTATGGATTCCCACGGAAATACAGACGGCATGCTAAGACTGACTGTAGGAGTTGCTCTGGTTCCCATTGGAGCTCTGATCACTCTCACTGCAGACAGAGAGAAAAATGAAGTGCATACAGGTCACTGAGATAGACTGTGAGAAGTCCAAGTGTACAAGAACATACTGTACTAATGAAAGCAGACCCACAGCAATTAAAAACAATTAACTTGTGAAACCATTTCCAGAGAAAAGAAGCTCAAACCTCATCTTCACATGTACAGTAATTTTCTACCTACACTTTGCACAACCTTTACATATTTCTTAATTTCTATTCTAATATCTGTCGGTAGTTAGCGTACGTACGTACATACATACATACGTACATACATACATACATACATACATTTTTTTCCTGTTATGAGGATTAATAATAATATTTAAAGATACTGTAAACACCATATATTCCATTTCTGTACCACAGTTTGATTTATTTTTTTTTGTACCATGACACCCAAGACAAATCCTCGTTTGTGTACAAACGTGGCAATTTAAAAAAAATAAATAAAAAAAAAATACAGATTCTGATGAGACAACTGTCTACAATCATTTTCACCTGAGACTATTTTTTAATCATCTCCATCTTTTCAGCCACCTCTAACATGGAAATCCCCATGTCAGTGTTACGTCAGTATGACACTAACTACAGTGGCTTGCAAAAGTATTCGGTACAAAGTGGCGTACACGTGAGAAGTGGAACGAAAATCATACATGATTCCAAACATTTTTTACAAATAAATAACTGAAAAGTGGGGTGTGCGTAATTATTCAGCCCCCTGAGTCAATACTTTGTAGAACCACCTTCTGCTGCAATTACAGCTGCCAGTCTTTTAGGGTATGTCTCAACCAGCTTTGCACATCCAGAGACTGAAATCCTTGCCCATTGTTTTTTGCAAAACAGCTCCAGCTCAGTCAGATTAGATGGACAGCGTTTGTGAACAGCAGTTTTCAGATCTTGCTACAGATTCTGGATTGGATTTAGATCTGGACTTTGACTGGGCCGTTCTAACACATGGATATGTTTTGTTTTAAACCATTCCATTGTTGTCCTGGCTTTATGTTTAGGGTCGTTGTCCTGCTGGAAGGTAAACCTCCGCCCCAGTCTCAAGTCTTTTGCAGACTCCAAGAGGTTTTCTTCCAAGATTGCCCTGTATTTGGCTCCATCCATCTTCCCATCAAATCTGACCAGCTTTCCTGTCCCTGCTGAAGAGAAGCACCCCCAGAGCATGATGCTGCCACCACCATATTTGACAGTGGGGATGGTGTGTTCAGAGTGATGTGCAGTGTTAGTTTTCCGCTACACATAGCATTTTGGCCAAAAAGTTCCATTTTGGTCTCATCTGACCAGAGCACCTTCTTCCACATGTTTGCTGTGTCCCCCACATGGCTTGTGGCAAACTGCAAACGGGACTTCTTATGGTTTTCTGTTAACAATGGCTTTCTTCTTGCCACTCTTCCATAAAGGCCAACTTTGTGCAGTGCACGACTAATAGTTGTCCTATGGACAGATTCCCCCACCTGAGCTGTAGATCTCTGCAGCTCGTCCAGAGTCACCATGGGCCTCTTGGCTGCATTTCTGATCAGCGCTCTCCATGTTCGGCCTGTGAGTTTAGGTGGGCGGCCTTTTCTTGGTAGGTTTACAGTTGTGCCATACTCCTTCCATTTCTGAATGATCGCTTGATCAGTGCTCCGTGGGATGTTCAAGGCTTGGGAAATCTTTTTGTAGCCTAAGCCTGATTTAAATTTCTCAATAACTTTATCCCTGACCTGTCTGGTGTGTTCTTTGGACTTCATGGTTTTGTTGCTCCCAATATTCTCTTAGACAACCTCTGAGGGCGTCACAGAGCAGCTGTATTTGTACTGACATTAGATTACACACAGGTGCACTCTATTTAGCCATTAGCACTCATCAGGCAGTCTATGGGCAACTGACTGCACTCAGACCAAAGGGGGCTGAATAATTACGCACACCCCACTTTTCAGTTATTTATTTGTAAAACATGTTTGGAATCATGTATGATTTTTGTTCCACTTGTTACGTGTGCACCACTTTGTATTGGTCTTTCACATGGAATTCCAATAAAATTGATTCATGTTTGTGGCTGTAATGTGACAAAATGTGGGAAAGTTCAAGGGGGCCGAATACTTTTGCAAGCCACTGTACAGGCAGCACTGTGTTGTTCACATTATTAAAAAAAAAAAAATTGCATAAAAAAGGAAAAACACTGTAAAATGTACACATGAACTGAGATAAAAGTCATTTCAAAATCACTTAAACACTGAAAATATGTAGCGGCAACAAACCAGATGTTAAAACTAAAACTGTGTTGATCAAACCACTTTATCAAAATCTCTGTTTTTGCACCAAATCCTTGCATTTTTGTTTTATTTGCACAAAGGTCTAACCTCCCAACTTCTTTTATAAATTGGTTTGTAAGAATCAGAATACTTTAATAATCCCTAAGCAAATTATGTGAGTTACAGTTGCTCCAAAACAATAACAGTAACAGACTAAACTAATTAAATTATACAATATATTACGAAGTTTACAAAATATAAAAAAATAGCTAAAATATATACACAAATGGCTCAATTTAAATATCAAGAATATTACAGAGGTGAAATATATATGATTGATATTTTACTCTACTTAATCTGTCCTGTGTGTTTTAAAATATAGGATTTTTTTTTTTTAAAGAGAAAGAAACAAGTACACTACATACCTGTTTGGAGGTGGTTTGGGTTTTGGCATCTTATTTAGGACAGCAGCTATCTCCTTTCTATCATCAAAATTTTTCCACTGGTCATACAGCTTCAGAATGACACGGATAATCTCCAGGATCTTTACAAAAAATAGACACACAAAAAACACAAGACAACGTGAGGCAACGCAACATCAGTAATGAAAACTCACAAATGTTAAATCAAAGTAAAATGGGTCATTTTCCTGTAAGTAAAATATACAGTAGTCATTGAACAAAATGAACATTTTCTTATGTAAAATCATATACATGAAGTGAATGACATGATCCGTCTGTGTCAGTATGTTACATGCTCAAATCCATAGCAAAAATATCACTTTATGTGGTTAATATTTGAGCACAAAATATTACTAGCACATACACATACAGTACATAAAAGGATAGCAGTGATTTTAATAACTAGGTCAATCTCATGACCTCGTGCTACTTTTGACTACAGAAGACACAAGACAGAAATCCAACCACTAATCATCAGCGACGACTGTGTGGAGAGGGTGGCAGACTTCCGCTTCTTGGGAGTCAGCATAGAGGGAAACCTATCCTGGAGTGTGAATACCTCTGAGCTACTGAAAAAGACACAACAGAGACTGTACTTTCTGAGAGTGCTTAGGAAGAACAACATCACACAGAGACTGCTGGTGTCTTTCTACAGAGCCTCCATCGAAAGCATACTAACGTACTGCATAGGCATATGGTACGCTAGCTGCACAGTGGCTCAGAGGAAAGCACTCCAGGGAGTAATCAACGCTGCCCAAAGGACAATCGGCTGCCCTCTCCTCAAACTGAAAGACCTACACAGTTCCCGCTGCCTCAAAAGAGCCCATAACATCATAAAGGACACCTCACACCCTGGACACTCCATGTTCGAACTGCTGCCTTCAGGTAAACGGTATAGAACAACATACACAAGGACTAACAGACTCAAACACAGTTTCTACCCAATTGCAATATCATGTCTCAATGCTACTAAAAGTAGATGACTTTCATTGCCCCTGTTGTCATTTGTGCCCTTGATGTTGGAATGCTTTCAGACATGTTTTGTTGGATGCGCTAACAAATTGATTGAGTGATTGATTGTTTGAGTGATATATCAACTAGGTCGTATGTTGAGTGTCTGTATGGGGCCTTAGGCCTGGATTGCTTGGGTGTATCTACGGTATGAGAATACTGTATTTTATATGTATTTCTATCTTTTATATCCTATCATTATAGTTTTTAAGTATTTAATTATAGTTTTTAAGTATTTATCTTTTGTGATGTTGCACTGACCAGAGACATCTTTCAATTTCATTGTACCTGTGACAATGACAATAAAGAATATTCATTCATACTTAAACGCAGATAACTCATCAGCAGTTAATGGTGGCAAAGTGAGAATAAAGATGTAAAAACTTGATTTAAACAGGCAACAATGTGCCTGCCATATCACAATGTGTGGAACCTCAAGTTGCTATATGTTATGAGGCTAAGTACGAATGGGTAAAACTCTACAACACTGAAACTGATATCAAACTGACTTTGTCCATGTCGACCGAGAGCTCTGCAAACCACTGTCTGGCATCTTTCTGCTGCACCACACAGGCAACATGCAGACAGGCTGTGGGAGGAAAAGAAAAACTGATCAGGTTAAAGCTTATTTAAAATCAGTAACTATATTAGAGAACAATCTGAAATGCATGGGTACAAGTCTTACCCAGGGCGATCATGAAGGGAGGGTAGAGCAGACACAAATCTGTCCTGTACGTGTCATTCACTATTCGCCTGGTAAAGAGACATTGGCAGGGCAGGCACAGAGTGAGGACACACAAAAACAACTAAATCGAATAAACAAAAGCGACAAATGTCAAGCAGATGGTATCGTACCAGGCCAGAGGCAGCAGCATGTCCTCCTGTCCCATATCCTGCACATACTGCAACAGTGGTCTGTAGGGGTGGTACACAATCAGGCAACAGTCCTGAAAACATAGAAAAATATTACATCAATAAATCAGTAACACAACACTCAGTCAAGCCAGCACTAAAGACACAAATCTTTCTGTACTTACCATCAGCTCCAAAAGGTAAAATTCACATTCTAATATCTGTAAATACACAAAGCAGGACTGGGTTTAGGACACAACATGCATGGCAACATAAACTAGTTCAGAGAAGACTCCAAAGAAAACACATGGCAGCTTCTTACAGAGATAACTTACTCACAAAACAAATTAAAAATGCTTAAAAACCAAGACATCTGAGAGAAGACCATCTGGACAGTATAATATATTATACACCTTTAAAAGCTTGCAAAGCTTTTAAATACTATTCAACATACGTGACATAGTGTGTGTATATATATATATATACACACATACATACATATACACACACACACACATACAGTGTATATATAATAATTAATAAAGCAATTCCAAAATTTCTCAATTAACATGCAAAATAACAATTTTATTTATCCCTCTTTGTTTATTTTCTCTGACTTATAACTTGAGGAAGTTAAGCTACCCGTTCTTGAATTTTTATGGTTTAGTAAACATTCAAATAGATAAGCAGTCACTTGTAGCACAATTAGAAATAATTAAACTTCTGATAAAAACTCCACCAGCAAATATTAGACTGCTCACAATCTACACCGCTTTTTGTTTAGAACTGTCTGTGTGCTACTCCATCATTCTCTTTTACTATGTCTGCAAAAGCAGACACAAAAATTTATGTTTATGAGTAGCATCACCTTGCAAATTCCCTCCCTGCTGTGTGAACCACTCCCTCCTTTTATCACTTTGCAGTGGCCCTCTATAAATAATAATTTACACACTTTTCTGGTCAGAGGGCATGTCAAAGCTGTGCTGGTGATGTCCCGGAAACCCTGCAGTGATGCTAGATAAATAATCTTGTGGCAGCTCACTGCATTTGCCACCACAATGTGAGATGCTGTGCACAACAACTGTGCGTACTGTAGCACACAGTACAATGCTATCTCTCAGAGTAACTGAGTTTTCATCACAAGGGTGTGAACATTAGCTGGGGAATCTCACATATTAATAGACATTAATGCCATGACACTGTGATATAGAGTAAAAGGTTCTTGTTATGTTGTAAAGCGGCATGGCGGTTAATAAATAACTTTTCAGATCAATTGAATTCTGTCCATTTTTTCCTCAATCTCTGCTTTACTAAAATATCATGTACATAAGACAACAACTTAAATGTTTTTCATGTCTAATGTCCTCAACTCTTTCTGTCCTGTGCAATTTACCATCAAAACTCAAAACGGTATTTTTGACTGTCATAAAAAAGATCACTTTACCTCTTTATATTATGATGCTGTGCCTGTTATATTAACTTCCGCAAGGATATTTTACTTACATGATTCATTCTGTAGGGGAACTCCTTTGGAAAGGCAAAGGAAAATCTTGTTTTCACTGTTTGAGAAAAATAAAACAGCATTATACAACCTACACTGCAGGAGAAAAAACACATTTATTTTTAAATTTAAAGAATATGTTGCTGAACACAGTCACTTACACACAGATGTTGCTGCAGAGATCAGCCTGGTGTTGGATACAACTCCAAATTCCTAAAAGGACAAAAATGATTAAGATCAGATCAGTTAATAAGTGGGAACCTTAAAGACAGTAAGGAACTTCGAGGCTTCGTGGCAGCACAGAAACACTCATACCTCAACTTTAGAAGCCAGGAAAACACAGGTAGGAGCCATGAGAACTGGATCTATACTTTTCAGAGAATACCTACATAGAAGAAGACAAAGAAAATTATTTGTTTGAGTAGTAGGTATTAAAGTAAAAAAATAATAATAATAAAAACAACTATTTAAAAAACTGAACACAATAACCTAAAACATTTTATATTGAATGATAGATGTTTTTGAATGGAGTATATGGACACATTTCACTGCCACTCCCACAGGAGTATAAAAATAAGATTTTTAGTCTATTTGGATGGGATCCGTTTACCTGGCATAGAAGCGTTTAAAGTAAACAGTTGCAGTAGCAATGACCTGCTGACGCAGCTTCAGGTGTTCACCTAAAGCCTGGATCACTGAAAGACACAGAATTAAATATGAAAAGAGGTATAGCGCATTTTATTATACCAATATAGATTGGCTATAAATAACTGTTAAGCCTGGAGATGTTTTTTTCTTAAGCAAACACAGCTTACACGAACAATACCAACATAACTTGGTAGGCTATCAATTACTATCAGCCAAATATAACAAATACCATTGGCAAAGAAAATCTGTAGCTTCCAGTACTCCTCTTCTGTGAGAAACTTCAGGTCCTTCTGGCGCTCTTTCATCAGGTCCTGCTTATCCAGGACCCACTGCAGACTGACAAATACATGAAACAATATCGTTTTAAACCGCTTAGACGTCAAAACGTGAGCAATGAAGCTAGCAGGCAAGACAACAATAACAACATAAAGCTAAGCTTTAGCCGCCGGCTCTGGTGTCGCTGACAACATAACAGAACGCTTGCATGATTACGTTTTATGGCATATACAATCTTACTGAGTTTTCTTTCGGTCTTATTTATATTGACTATTTTAGATCCTAGCAGCAGTTTAGGAGAAACTGTTAGCGTCGTCATACGATGCATCCGCAAACACAGCTAGGCCTCACAACAAAGAAGGCGAATTCATAAACAAAACCGTAACATGTCGAAGTTTTAATAAAAACTTACTAATGAGAACTCTGCCAAAAATTCCCCGCCATATCGTAGCAGCTGAGGTAGAGAAGTAAGCTTTAAACTGATATTACTCGCTTGCAAAGGAGTGAATACCAGACGGAAAGTAGTTAGGCTAAGCAGAAGCTAGAGTAACATCAAAAACCTTCCGGAAAACGAAAGGGGATGGTTCCGGATTGTATTTAAAATCCTTTAAAATGTCAAAAGTGGGATTTTTTTTCTTCAGACAGTGTTGATTTGAGTTTTAAATAATTGATAATTAATTTGAATAAAGTAACATTATTCAAAGGACTAAAGCAGTCCATGTCCAGTCAATATCATTGTGTTAATGATACAGTTACCATTTACAGTAATACAGTAACATGATGCAGTAACATTTTGATATTTTATATTCAAGCTAGCCTGATTCTATTAACATTGCACTGTACAAGTAAAACAAAAATCACCAGACACAAGACAACACTAAGAAACAGTGAGTAAGTAAGAAACACATGTCAGTCGTCGTAAGTCTGTCCTTCTGTCTGGAAGTTTTTATCCACCAAAATGTGTGACTGGTATATTGCTGAGAATAATATGGGCTCTAAATTCAGATTTCAGTGCACTGCATATACACGTTGCTTTAAAGGAGGCTTTAAAAGTAGTTCAGCAGAAAATTCTGTCATTATTGTCAGTAATATTCTTTCAGCAGTCCATAGGTCTAATAAATTATTTGGCGTAAGCTTGACAGATATTTGTAGGGACATGCACCTTTTGGTTGGGGAGGTTCTACATTCCTCTTTAGGTGCTGAGGGAAGGGCTGAGGAGAATATAAGACCCCAGCACAGACTGTGAGACAAAGTAAGCGTCCGGTTTCCAGTGTTCAGCTCCATAAGTGAAGTCTGCCAGGATGAGCCGCAGTCCAGAGAGGATGTCTTCATACCGCCGTCATTTCGAGGGCACTTTGGCAGCCAGCTCTGCCTGCCAGCTGCGGGCTTCCAGTCCATCTCCCACCCGGAAGGAGACCCGGCATCGGTCAGCAAGCTTCACCCGGAGTGGTGAGACAAGGGGGCGCATGGCCCTCAGTAACAAGGCTCGACTGACCAGGTGGGTAACGTGTAAAAATGTATTTATTGGTTATTTATGTTAGTTGTGTTCAGATTTGTCTTTTTAAAGAAGTGTGAAACAAAAAATACTAACATCAATCAGAAAAAAGTTTTCTCTTCCTTTCCTAAAGCAGTACAAGTATGGGAGCTCTGTGCTTTGGTGTGTCTAAGGATGGTGAGCTGGAACTGGACCTGGATGTGGCTGCAGAGGAGAACCGGGCCTTTATGCTGACTCGTACCCACGAAAGGCAGGAGATGGTCATCCTCAATGACCGTCTGACAGTGTATATCGAAAAAGTAATCTGCAGTCCAACCATATTCTGCTTCTGTGTTTATAATAAAACCTGAAACACATACACACAGGTCTGCTCTGTTGTCTGTTTTTCTTATTCAGAAATGAACAAGAACATAAAAGTTAATATTACACATAGTGCTTCATAACCTTTTAAGATGAAATGGTAGCACATTGTACATTTTGGGTTTTTTTTGGTTTTTTTTTTACTTTTAACCTGTTTCTCATGCTCCTTGCTTTAGGTGAGAACACTGGAGTCAAAAAACAAGCAGCTGGAGGCTGAGATTGAGGCCCTGAGAAGCAGCTATGACAGATCATCTGGGCTTAGGAAACTCTACGAGTCTCAGCTGAAGGAAGTGAACAGGGACGCAGAGAAAATGAGAGAGCAAAGGGTGAGAGAGAGAGTCAAGTGACTTTTTAAGTGGCAAACTGAGAGAGCTGGTGTGGGTCCTTATTGTAGTCACCACTGCATTATTTCACTCCCTTATTTGTTCAGTTCTTACCCCTCAGCAGTAAAATATTGATGGAGTGTTGTTGTCGTCCTGGGGGACGGGGCTATGGCTCCCCACACCCTCTAGCAGATTGTTACATGGGCAAACCTTTTGAATACAAGCACGCTCATCCACACAGGTGTACGCACAGGTGCACACACGGGTGTTCACTGCTCACAGACACAAACTACACCTTTGTTGACTGCTACCTCAAAGGACATTGCGCGCTGCCGGTTCTGCGTGCTGCACTACAACATTCAATATTTAGTATTTACTGTTATTTACACTAAGCTACATTATTGCGATGGTGTTGTGTTTATTATGTTGCTCTCTTTTTTTCTCTCTCAACAGGTGATCCAGGAGATTGTTTCTTTATAAGTGCCCCTTCTTACTGTCCCTCTTCCCCTCTGTTTTTCTTTCCCTCCCCCTCTCTCCTTTTCTTTCTCCCTTTCCTGTCCCCCAGCCATGTCTATCCCGTCTGTAACAACTGAAAATAAAATAAATAATAATAGCAGAGGTCGATCAAATGGACCAATACGGCAAGGCCTTCAGACAACAATTCTGATGGCTAAAGAACCAAACGGGACAGGCAAAAAACAAAAACAAACAAACAAACAAAAAAAACCCACCAGCCTCTATCAATCTTGTACTTAGAGCTTGTTCTTGTGCTGTCATGATTCCACAGTCTCTCTTTTTTCTTTGTTTTTTTTCTTTCTTTTTGCAGAAACTCTGGTGTGGAAAATAAGTACCCTGCTGGGATAAGCTGGCCAAAGTGTTAAAATTTTATGTGTGTGCGTGTATTTGTAATATTTTGTTGCACATAAATGATGCGGTTCTTTTTCATGTTCTTGTTTTTTTGTGTATTGTCAAATGGTTTGCAACTGTGTCCTGTTTTCCTCCTTTACCTCTTTTCCCACATTGGGTAGCGCTAGCGCAGAGGGGTAGCACTGTTTTTTGATTCTACAGGAGTTTGACAGTTGTATCTGTGGCCTGTACAGGATCTGTCTTTGGCAGCCAAGGCGGCAATGTTGGGCCAGTTGGACACGCTGAAGGCAAGATATAATGAAGCCCTGGAGACCAGGAAGAAGTCAGAGTATGAGATTGAGGCTCTACGCCCGGTATGACACAATGAAAAGTCAATTTGTAACTTTGAATAAAGACACTTAGCAGCTGCTTGTGAAAATAAATTACATTTATATCCCTGTTGTTTCTGTTCTTCTCAGAATGTGGACAAAGCAACCTCAGCCCGGATTGCGCTGGAGAGGCAGCTGGAAAATCTGGAGGTTCAACTCTCCTTCCTGCAGAGAGTTCACAAAGAGGTAACACATAGCTGCCTCGTGGTTGGCACGTCATTCATATTCCCCATCAGTGGTTTAACGGGTTGTAAATTTGCTGGTTATTGTCAAATCCAGCTCGTGTTGATGGACAGAGTGAGTAAGACCATAAATATTGCAGTTATCTATTTGGTGTGAAAACTTCAGAGGAAGTCAAACAGACAAGTTCTGATTTATCTGTGGGGCAGAGTGGTAGATTTGAAAATGTTCCTAGCTCATTTAACTGTCCCCCACCCGTGTTTGTTTTTGTTCTACTGAAAGGAAATTGAGGAGTTGATCCTGCACATCTCTTCAGCATCCTCTGAATCTGACTTCATGTTTGGCCTCCCAGACCTTTCCCCTGCCCTAAAACAGATTCAGTCTCAGTACGACAGCATTGCTGCCAAAAACCTGGAGGTAAGTGGCATTGATGAAGCTGAAGTATGCCCCGACTCTGGAGAATTAGTCTCTAGATCTCTTTGCATCTCATTCTGTGTTGTCCAGGAAATGGAGACCTGGTATAGAACCAAGTTTCAGGATCTTGATAACACCTCCAGTGAACATATTCAAAAAGTCCGAAGTATGAGAGAGGAAATTGCTGCCTATAGGAAGAATGTGAGTGTTACTTTCTGTTCTTCTTGTGGTTCATTCTGCAACTTTTCTGGATACTCAGTGTACATATGCACAATTAGATCCTAGACAAAGAACATGAACTGGAGGTACTGAAGACAAGGAATGAGTATTTGGAGGCCGAGATCCGTCACAGATTGGAGAAATATAAGAATGAAGAGAAGGGCTTAGAGGTAACTAACTGACTGACTTATAGAGATATTTTTTGTCATCCTATGGCCTGATCACAACAAAAAACATACACCTCTGATGTAATTTCAACAGGAGCACATTGAGGGAATTAAAGTGCATTTGAAGGTGAGCAAGGAAAAGACTGCTCTGCTGCTGCGAGAATATCAGAACCTCCTGAATGTCAAGATGGCTCTGGAGATTGAGATCGCCACCTACAGGTGAACAAGCATTACAATAGGTTTTAAGCACTTAGAACACTTAAACTGTTAATGTGCACACACACAGATGTGGGTGTGTGGCTTTTACATCAAGTAGAAAATAAATAGTATTATGCAAAAGTCTTGAGACACTCCTTTTTTTCTTTACAGTTTGCTTCCAAAGAAACAGATTTCCCTTCTAATTTTCTCAAGGCTTTGTGAAGGTTTTCAATGTTTTTCTTTAGACATTGCCACCCTTTTTCACTAATTTTCAGTCCAGTTCTTGTACCTGTCCTTATTTGGTAAACCACTTAACACTGAGCTATTAATCATTCATTTACAACTGATAAATGAAGCCTAATTAGAAATGGCCTTAGTGGAAGGGTGGCTGTCAAGAAGGAAAACAGGAAGAAAAGGTGGAGGTATGCAAAATTACACAAGATGTGGAAAGAAAATCGGGCAACAGATCAGATGGATGTAAACCGGTAAAACTTTGGTTCAAATTGTCATCAGTTTTCCTTTCTTTTTTCGTATGTTTGTGTGTTAGAAAACTGATTGAGGGGGAAGACAGCCGATTGGGCACCATGGTCCAAAACCTTTCCTTGACTGGAGGCTTGCAACTTCCTTCCAGTGATAGCAAATGTGCTCTCTCAGCACCTTCAAAGCTGGGTGGATCTTTGAGTGATACAAGCGGTAACAGCACTGAGAGAGCTGCAGGTGCTGGCCGAATAGCAGCAGCCTCATCAGACATCCAGGCTGATGGTAACTTAGAGAAGCAGGCAACAGTGATGTCCAAGAGAAAGACGGTCCTCATCAGGTAGAGGATGACTTTGGCACGGAATGCATGACACATAAAACCTGTAACATTTTCAGCCAGATCTCTAGTGACTACACAGTAATCATATTATTCTGTCTGATCTCCCCTTTCCCAGAACAGTTAAGACAGATGAGGACATTTACGAAAGTGACACACAGGAGTGCACCATCGTCATTTCCGGAGCAGCCGATGACACAGATGAAGAATAAACCCCCAGCTCTGTGATTCTTTTTGAGTACATCTGGTGTGCCGTCATCACTCCGCTCTGCCTGGTCCTAACTCGCTCTCAGCCTCTGCTTATCTAACCCTCCTGTGTGACATGAGCATGTCACTGAAAGTAAGAAAAATAAACAGCAAGCAAAAATAGTTGTGGTTGTCAATTCAATCATAGAATTCTATCAGTGTTACTTCACTGTAATTAAAAAAAACCCCACTCTCCTTTTTTCCATTATTTAATTCAAATAATAGCAGCAAAGCCGATTCAACAGTCATTATGTAAACTTACATGATTTAATGAAAATTAAGGGAATTATTTAAAATAACTGTTCACAAATATCTGGGACCAAGTGAAATGACCACCCACATTAAAACCAGCTGTTTGACTGTTTAAATTTTATATACACACACACAATTCCCCCAACCTTTATTAATTCCCCTCATGTGTACCCCATCATCAGAGTGACAGAAATACAAAGAAAATAAGGACAATATAAAATCATTTGGTATCACCTGACTTTAAAAAAATAAAAAATAAAATAATGATCAGCAATTCTGTAATTCTGATCGATCAATATGGTGTGTTTGTGTGATTGTGGTTCTAATGCAATGGTTTGGGTTCATCCCCAACTCCTCCAGCAAGGCGATACACTGCAAGGCTGACTTCATGTGCCAGGGCGTCAGCACTCTCCTGAAACAACACAGAGAGCCAGAGTATTATTCACAAAACCCTTCCCTTCCAGATATTTTTTAACCTCAGTAACACTGGCTTGAGAATCAATAACAGAGAAAACTTGGAAAATAGATTTCTCACCTGCGTGTCTGCCTCTGCATATACTCTCACCACATCCTCTGTGCCAGAGGGCCTCACGAAGGAGCGAGCCTGTCTGTATTTCTTCACTAAATTGTCGATGGCCTCCTGCAGGCCTGCTGGGGTCACCGCCCGCCTCTCTGCGTCTGTTGTGTCTATCACCCTGCGGTCCGCCACCTACACAAAAAAAGAAAAAGAAAAAAGATCACCCTCAGGAGCCACTATCTCTAACTGGCTATGTGCAGGGTTATAGTAGACAAACGTTTATGTAAAAAAATAAAAGCCTCCTTAGTTTGGTTCGGCACTGCTGTATCATACTATGGAATAAATTAAATGTAAAGTGCGTATTTCTTTCTATCAGTCACACTTTATATCCTGGATATAATACATAACTATACAATATGAGCACCTTGACTTTAAGTTGCCTATTTGGCAGGTCGGTATAGATGGTGTCCCACTGCTGGATAGTCATTCCTTTGATGGCCAGTATGGCTTCAATCAGCAGCATGTCAGAAATGGCATCTCCTACAGTCTTTAAAAGAAAATATCAACGTTAACAACAGAGCTCCATTGTCTGCATGAGCTCAGTTCAACATTGATGTCAGCGTGAGCGTGCCTGGTTGATGACGTTGATCGTGTTTCGCAGCAGGAGAGCTGCTTTCTTCCTCTCGTCGTTGACGTTTGTGTCCTCAGCCAGCTGCTGGATTTTCTCTTCAGCTGCCTTGCTGAACAACACCTGATCCAAACACAAACAAACGCAGGATGACACATTACTTCTGATTTTTAGCCTTACAGGTGATTTTCAGTGCATTTAAATATGTGTGCATATGTGTGTACTCACTGTTCCGTGGCCATTGGCCTCAAAGTACACACCGACATCAAACTCCTGGGCTACATGGTGAAGATGCTTCACTCCAGTCTTCGTACACCTCACTAAGACCTAATTGTCAAATAAATCTGTGAGAACCGTCCTCTCCATATAAATACTAAATAAAACACCTGAATTCTCTGTGGAATTTTTTTTGTCACCTTCATTGTGTTCTCCAGATAGTGTGTTGAACTTCCATTAGCATAAGCAGTTTGCACTACTGCTATCTTCAAGTCTAGTCCAGCCTGTGCATTCCAAGGGAGAAAAAATACAAAGAACAGCGATTCTTGGTAAGTGCGTGCCCGTATGTCATTTACATGATTTTTTTTTTTTTAGAGTATACCTGTGTGAGCAGCTCTTTGAGAAAAGTGCTGATGAGGGTAGCCATCTTGTCTCCATCCAGCAGGTGAAATGTTCCTTCAGAGTCTGTGTAGTAATAAACTATTCGATCGGCGTCGCCATCAAAGGAACAGCATCGCTCTCCTGGGTTAATCTTAATGCCTTCATGTGAGAATGCAAGACAGGTCTCGCATATTAAAACGATTACAGTACATTCAAGTAATTTAACTGGCCCTATGCGCACCTGTTGGGGGTTTTTGCTGCACCTTCACATAGTCGGCTCCGCACTGGTGGTTCAGCCTTCCTTTGCTGCCATCATTATTAAGAGAAATTTGTAGCTCTTTCTTCAGGTGACTCTCCATCTCACGTACCTTCAGAGCCCCAATGCCATTAGCGCCATCCAGGCAGAGGTGCTTCTGGTCATCCGTACGGTTGGACGTCTAATGGAAAGAAAACCATGGAGGAGAGAAAGAAAGGAGTAGTTCCTGGATGAATGAATGTATCATAAAACACGTTGACACAAACAAACAAAGAGTGACTGAATGCAAGCGCAAAATAACACACGACACACTTCTGCTTCTTACATTCTTGGTGAGCTGAATGAAAGCTTGGCAGAATTTAGTGTAGTATCCTTCCACTGTGGCCTCTCCATATTTACCCTGCGTGTTTTGACAGCAGACCATGTAGTGAAGCTGAGGGGTGGTCACCAAACCATAGTCTGAAAGGACAGATGGAAAGGATAAAAAGGCAGATAAGGAGCCAGAAGAAGAACCAACAATAAAAGAACAAAAACAAAAACAAAAAAGCCAAGCAAAGAAGGAAACTAATACATTGCAAAGCATATATTTTAATGCAACCCAGCTGAGGGGCAGCCAATCACAGGAATATCTTTTAGGTATCCACTTCTCTTACCTTTGCTGTGACCACCAAGAGCAGAAACTCCATCCAGTACTGCTTGTGAAAGGCTGGCACTGCTGCTCCTACAGGCAGAGGACACGACTGTAAAGAAGCTATTCTACTCATACACACAGGTTTATATTTGATCAGTTTTTGATTTATTTGTTTGTAGTAAGACATTATACCTAGTATCTTTTCCCACAAACACATTAGCCTCCTGGCTCATGTTAATGGCCTCCTTTTCTATAATGTTCTTCAGAGCAGTGAGCAAATCTTCCTGATCTGCATTGGCCAGCTGGGTGGCATGCTCCTCCCAGTCCTGTGTCACCATCTCGCCCATTGGGTCAACGAGCTTCACACCGTTGTCTTCCTACACAAGTACAGACATGATGAGACAAACAGGAATGGGCTGAAGTTGTAATTTATGATGAAAATAAACCATAGCTATTTGCGCTTATGAATCCCTCTAACCTCTGGGTTGTGCGATGCAGTGACCATGACACCGATGGTTGCTTTGGTCTTTTTGGAGCGCACTGTGGCCAACAGACCCATCCTGAACATGATGTGGTCCAGCTGTTTGGCGTTGGTCCTGAAGCCAGAAGTACCATACTGCAAAACAAGCCCTGCGGGCTTCGGGTGCAAAGCGGACAGCTTTGATATTTCTTGAAATTCGGCCATTGCTGAAACATATCAGAAAAGCATCAGTGGCAGAGAAAGTGTTAAGATCTTCCTTAAAAGCCCCGCCATGTTAACCTTACTTGAATTATAACATGTACAGTTATTATTATGCAATAAAAGCAGCTACCGATGCATACCATAACACTTATCAAAAAAAATGATTATCTGTTTATTAACAGATAATTTTTAAAATAAACTCTTTAACAAACAATGGACTATTTAGAGGAGTTCTGAAGTTCCCTAAAAGTTCCCTGATATTGTTTTTAAATAAGGAATTCTCGAAAAATGTTCTTTGGAGAATTTTGTACAAGTCTTTGTTATTAAAGAACGTTCCCTTTGAAGTTTGTCTTTAAAGTTTCACAAATTAATTTTGAATGAAAGTTTTATGATGGTTAAATGAAGGTTTTACAAAACAAACCCTCAGAGAACATTCCTAAAAAAAAGAAAATTGCAAACACTAAATTTGTAGGAAACACTCTACGCATCTTCAAGACTCTTTTTCATAAAGTCCTAGAGGGAATCTTCAGGGTGTGCTCCCTCTAAACAATAGTTTTCACAAAATAATTTCTGGGTAACTCCTCAGGTAGTGTTCCCTGGAGGTTCCTGAAGCCTCTCTGAAGGTTTCAGAGAATTACATTTTTCAGGGAACCTTTGCTAAAAAGGTTCTTCACATTTTTTGTGAAGAAAAAAAGAATTCCTTTTACAGAAGTTTGCACTGCCAGATTAGTAAATCCAGCATACACTTTAGCTGTATTAAACAGAACTATAAACCAAATTCATTGGAGTAATAAAGAACATCTTATTCAGAAAAGCAATGTTGTAAAATCGGTAGAAACGAGAGGTATGAATGTCATCGAGCTTGAAGTAACTCATGTACTAAGTACTATGTTAAAATGGTTGGAGCATTTGTAAAAAATTAACATTATGGTTTAGTATCCTGGCATATCTTTTACAAAAAGCTGGAGGAATAACATTAATGTTGATGTAATTAAAAGTTAGTTAAGTTTCAAGTTTTCTGATTATCACGCTGTTAATTAAGTTACATAGACACTGTTCATTAATGGTTGTCGTAGAAAAAAAAAAGCATTTCCTGTGTTAGAATATGATATGATTAAGTTTCGGGTTTCTATAAAGAGCCAAGGTGGAATTTCGGTGTGTAAGCCTTTTGATTATTGGAAAGTTTTATATTTATAAGTGTAGTTTTGTTTATTCCAAGTTTTTCTGCATTTAAAAATTATGCAATTTATCTTCAGTGTATAAAATGATTGGAAAAGAGGAATGCTTTAAAACAGAAATACTTGGAATGAGTTAATTTAAGGTACTTCATTTATTTGTTTATATTCTGTTTTTCTTTGTTGGCTGGAATATTTGATGAACATGTTTGACAGCAATGCCTGTTTGTTTACTTGAAGGCAGTTTAGTAAAAGGATAAATAAATAAATACAATTTTGGCTCTAGCAAAGGTAATACCACCTGTATATGTTATGTGTGTGTGTGTGTGTGTCCCAGCTTTACTGTTTGAACATATTTGCAAAACAAGCCTAGCAAACCATGAAGGTTATTACTATAAATAATGGTTCGCTAATCGTAATTTGGGTAAAATGTTTTAATTAGTCGTGATTTTGATTTGAGGTCACATGCCCAAGCCCTTGTCTGGAAATCCTTACTTTATTAAAATGCTGTTTATCATATTTAACCATATTTAATAGATTAAAAACACGGCGACTGGACTAAACACTGACAGCACTTAATGAGGGCAAAGTATAAAGCTCAATAAAATGAAGCACAACAAATGAATGGCAAAGAAAGTTACGTGCTTCTCCCAAGTAAAATAAGTTACATAAAATCGTCTCAAGCCACATAAACAAAGAGACTACAATAAACGCGTTGTGTTTAAACCAAAGGTTGCGCTGTGCAGCAGATTCGCTTAATTTTAATTTACTTACTGTTGTGTTTTCTGAAGTATCTCCACTACAGTGCAGTCAGTGAAAAGCTTCCTGGATCTAGGTTCCTCCTTCTCCCTTCTCACGGGAGACGTGGCTTCATTTCCGCGTACGTCACGTGTTGCGAATACACAGCGCATGCTCAGCCAGAGTCGAGCGTTTTTTTTGTTTGTTTCTTTTTTATACTTTACTGTCGGTACATTTTATTTTCCTAATTATTGTATTTTTTTTCCCAGCTCATTTTCACAATGAGAAAGACAACAAAAACAAAAGTAAAACAACACAGAAGTAAAACAAAATTAAAATACAGAAGTGATACAACTGAGGGTTCTATTTAGAGCTCTGCAGAGCACTGGATCGTGACGTCGCCGACGTCATGCATTATAGTGCCCTGACTGGGCACCTCCCGTACACTTCATATCAGACATCTCTTTCATGGATACAGGCTGCAGGACAGCTGCGAAAGCAAAATCTTTATTCCTTTGTTTCCGGAAAGCCAGCTTTTGAAATGCGACAATGAAATCTGGGTAGGATTTTAC
Source organism: Diplotaxodon limnothrissa (assembly GCF_057381915.1). Classification (NCBI taxonomy): domain Eukaryota; kingdom Metazoa; phylum Chordata; class Actinopteri; order Cichliformes; family Cichlidae; genus Diplotaxodon; species Diplotaxodon limnothrissa. The sequence goes on along the minus strand of NC_140610.1, from coordinate 7,691,864 downwards.
ACCTCAGACACACAGAAGTCTCTGCGACTCCCTCTGACTGGCATCACCACAAGCCCTTCCACTTGCTGCTGCACCAAAACATGAAGTGTTGTAATGAAACACTGTACCATAATAAAATACATGAAAAACAATTTAACGTATGAATTACTCTAATTCTGAAAGATTCACTGTACAGTTTAGTGTAACTATAGTGTAGAAACGTAAGGGCATTATGACACTGCAATATTAAAATTCCAAGTAAAACCTTTTGCCTAATAAAGATGTATGTGGTGCTATAAGATGTAAAATTATAAACTGGAAAAGAAAAGAAATATGTAAACCTGCAGCATTAAAAATACCAAGTAAAAAGAAACTATGCAAAGTGTCTTTGCAGGGCCAAAGATCCAAAAAATGTTTTTCTGCATGAATCACAGAGCCAAGCCTCACTGGTTGCCTGACTGAGTCCCACAAATGTTTTGTTGAGAAAATGTTGCATTCTGTATTGATCTTATAGTAAAGAATGCTAGTAACCCAGCTTCTACATTTAAATCAGCATTATGGGTGGGTAAGTACTGTACATCTGTGTGGTTTTAAAAGCATTTTATGAATGTCTGTGTACTTGAAATGGTTTGGCCTGTAAGAAAGGGGAAAGAGTTGCTGAACTAATAAAGTTTAGCCTATATGAAAGCAGGAAAAAAATGTCAACTGTGTGAGTTAAAAGTTTCAAGAGTCTAGACTTTATTGTCATTATGCAAGCATAACAAAATGAAGGCAATACTTCTTCACACAGTGCAATAAAACTTAGATAAGCTAAAAATACTGACATAAATATGAATATAAACGATATATATAAACATAATTTATGACATGCGTTAAAATGTATAGTTTGAATAAGTGTGTATATGTCTACTCACAACTATATAAAACCATTCCAGGTGACGACCCCATGAAGCTCATTAAGAGAATGCCAAGAGTATGCAAAGCAGTAATCAAAGCAAAGAGTGGTTATTTTGAAGATCTAAAACATGTTTTGAGTTATTTCACACTTTTTTGTTTCTGCATAATTCCATATGCTTTAAGTGAAAATCTACACTGTAATAGTCATCAAAATATAGAAAAAACATTAAATAATTAGGTGTGTCCAAACCTTTTACTCATATTATATTTAAATATATGTATGTGTGTAGTTTCACACCTACTGATCACTAGTTCGGCAGCGTAAGTCACCATGGCAATTTAGCCTGGCAAGAAGTGAATCCAGGGTCAACCTTGAAGTTAACCTGGATAAGCCCAAATCTGGCTACAGGCTGGTGTCCATCTTTTTTTAAAAATAATTATCTTGTTAATAATTAAATTAAAAAACCTAGCCTAAATAACAAGAACATAAACAAGATTCACAATATCAGATAAGCCAAGGGCTCATAATAGCAGCATAAATGACTAACTTTGGTTTTACGTGAACAACAACATGGCCGGGTCTACCCAGAATGCATCGTGATTATCGAGCTCTCTGGCAGAGTTGAGCTACAAGCAAATACGCTAACTCACCATATGGCATACATCCCCAATATCATCTGCTCTGAATACAAAATACGTGATGTTCCCAAATACAAAACAAAAAAATATTGTGATCAGTAGTTTTTTGTGGTTTAACGTGTGATTAAAAATACCTCTGCCGATCACATATTTAAAAGGAGCCTGCTTAGAGCAGGAATTGTTTCACCTTCATCATCTGTCACTCCGCGTGATCTACGAGCAGCCCCGGTGGGATACAGCCCACATGCAGCAGCTAGTATGCCACCATGACGCTGGTGTATTAACCCTTTGGCGCAAATTGATAGCGATTTCTGTACTGTGACCCCCCCATGCCCACACCCCTTTAAGAGACGTGGTGATGCGACGTGTGTCACCCAACGCTGTCCGAGAAGCTGCCGAGAGGAGAGTCTGGATGGACTTGTAGACAGGTCAAATAAATAAACAAACCACAGGGGGAAGGGGAAAAGGAAATTCCCTCCTCGCTTTTCCTGTTCCCGAGCCTCTTGCGCTGCGCAGTGTTGGCGACGGGAAGCGGTGCGCAATTTTCTATCTGAGGAAAGGACCACAGCCTGAAACGGCATTTCCGAGCCGAGACTGACGGATCAAAGAGGAAAGAAAAGCCGCAATCTGACGACCTGCTTTGCACTGCGGGTTCTTCGTTTATTCAAAAGCTTTTTTTTTAATGCAACAACGAAGGAGGGAAAGGGAGCCAAAACCGGTGTTCCCCCCAACAGGGACATTTGACCGACTTATGCAGCGCTGATTTATATACCTTATTTTTCAGAAACACTGTTCTACGATTAGACGAGTCTATTCCATTGCTGGAATAAATTTCACCGGGTTGAGAAAATAGCTTTCGTCGCCAGCTTGTTACATAACCGAGTGGCTTTAGCTCTCCAAGGTGCTGAACTGAACGCTCGGAGCCTATAACAGAACGAGCCGCCGGGAATTCACAACCTTGCGTAAGTCTACTCATGCAACGGCGAATATTAACAACGTGACCACACGATTTACTGCGAAAATAACATTTATCCAGCTCATTTTCTCTGCTTTCCCCCCACCCCCTCCCACACATAAGGTCGCAGGCCTATATTATCTGGGAGAGGGACGCACTCATCTCACTGAACCGCAGGGAAGAAGCTGGGTTGTATTCGTATTTTCCCCCCCTCCCCCTCACCGTCCTGTGGTGAAATAAATTCCTGAGGAGGTCGAAACAACTAGGAGAAAATGTCGGGGCAAACGCTCACGGATCGCATTGCCGCTGCGCAGTACCAGCTAACGGGATCGGATATGGCCCGGGCTGTCTGCAAAGCCACCACTCACGAAGTGATGGCGCCCAAGAAAAAGCACCTGGAATGTAAGTGTGGCCCTCATCCTCACTGCACTGACTGTAGCTTTATAGGTCCTAGGCCTTACATATTACACAGCCACACACGCAGACCATGCCAGCATTATGGGCTTGTTCGTTCCGTTTACTTAAATGGGTGTGCTGCAGGATATAGTAGCCATGGTGATGACCCCCTCTGTTGACCCTTTGTGTCCAGCGAAGATGGTGGACACCCAGGGAGAAAGAAGGAGAGATTGGGAAGGAGAAACATGTATGATTTTAAGGTAGATTGACAGACCCATTTAAGTTTCCCTTCCCCTGCTGTTTCAAGGCCACTTTCTTTTACTCCATGCTGAAACCGACTGTAACCGAGGTGGTGCAGCGTACAGGAGCCTGTGCACTAACTGGGTTAGAGTGGAGCCATTTAAGACCAATAAAGTCACAGCTGAATTAAATTACAAACCTCACAGCTTCATTGACACATCTACAGATGACAGCAGGAGCCACCTCCACAAATCATCATTACCACAAACACTGAGTCAACCCAAAGCAGTGGCACTGCTCTGGATAGTTTGATTGGCTCTTTTTCTTGTATGTCTGCCTGTGTGTTTTCCAAGGTTGTGTGTGTGTGTGGTCAGGTCTAGTCTGGTCCTGTGTCTTCTGCTAGGACTTTATATCTTGTGATCCACTCCCCTGCTGAATAATTTAAAAATCAGCCAATGGCTGTCTTGCATAATTTACAAAGCCAAAGGTGACAATGCAAAAGCTAGACTACACCAGAGAGCATTGTTTCCTCATTCTCTGCTGCTCCATGTGATAGTTTCAGTGTTTCTAGCTTTCAGTGGTGCTGATTTGGACATGTGCATGTGTGGACGTGTTGTAGCCTTTTTGTCCAAGGACATAAAACTGCTGCAGACATGTAGAGATTTCTCTATATATTTTCATTTAGTAAGCTATAACATAAACATGTGTCTTTTATTTCCATAATCAAATAGGTTATACTGGGTCTATTTCTAGGGTAATTCAACAGGGCAGTTCAACAGACCTCTGGTATGTAGGCCACTGTGCCTCTGCTGCAGTCTTGGCTGGAGGAAATTCCTCACCTCAAAACAGTAAAACACATTTTCACTATGAAGACCTATGAAGAACCACACATAGCAAAAAAATCTAATAAACAACTAAAGGCTCACTAGGGTAATTTTTAATGATCAAAACATTTCTAATTAGCTAGCTTTCAGTGTTTTTGATTAATAATATTAAATATATTATGCAACTACAGGTTTTAGTTATTGCTTGGTGATTATTAGGGTTATTCAATGCTTGACATGCATGTGTAGCGGTGGTTGTGCAGTGCAGTTGCCAAGGGAACAGATTAATAGTGTCAGGGGGCAGTGTAATGACAGAAGGGGACTCTGAGAAGAAAGAGTGGAAATGACATGCCTGTCATCACTAGACTGCAGAGGAAATCACAATGGATGTGTAGCTATTAAACTGAGACATTTGTTTTGGTCTTTCAGTACAGTTAACTGTCTGACCTTTTTAGTGACATGGTCCACTTTTATGAGAACAAATTACTGATTTGATTGTCTTCAGCAACATAATAAGTAGCCTTAGAAGAAGCAGGTGTGTAAATATGGATTAGTAAGAACATACAGGTGCCTTTCCACCCATGAATAAACTACAAACTAAAAGCTCAAAATGTTATGTGCTTTTCCTTTGGAGCAAAAATCGCCTTGTCTTTTGACTTAGATGTCTGTGTTTGATTTTATTATGAAACGTGCTGGGGTTAAATGACACACTGCATTGAATTTTGTATTTCTGGTTTGTCTAGTCATGCATGGTTATGGCAAACATAGTGAAAGAAACAATGGAGGGCATGTACAGAGTTAATGTATCCACCCAAGGTCAATGAAAGAGTAGCGTTTTCTCATCACCACAGGCACTGATTGTCCGTTTTTTAAATGTCAAATTGGTATAAAATTGCTGTTATGAAGAGTGTCCCAGTGTTCTTACCTGATCTAGAACTATGTCATACGAGCTTTAGATTATTCAGTCAGTAGTTTAGTACCTGAGTCAGCCTGGCTTTTTCCAGATGTAGAACACGTGCCCACTGGCATCTATAAACTTCACAAACTAACATTTTACATCTCCTCGATTTAAAGATGCAATTCATAAGTGGAAGGGGTTGCTGGATTAATGTTATGACCTCACTTATATGCTGTGTGGGCCAGTCCTTGGTATTGCCTATTGTCAGTGACTCTGGGAGGGGGCATCTAAAGCATGTGTGAGGAAGTATAAATGCAGGAAGAAACCAAACTGCTAAGACATCAGACATCATTGAGTTTATGTTTTTTTCATTGACTGTCTTTCATTCAGCATGATTAAAAAGAGTAAAGAATCACAGACTGTAAAAAAAAAAAAATCCTCTCCGGACAACATTGCTATTCCGTCACCTGGTGCTAGCTAATTAGCATGCTAACTTAAGCAGACAGTACAATATACTAACTTACATATTTGACAACTTCAACATACTGTAATGTCCTATTTTTTTAATTCTTCACAGTCTGTTTAGTTAGATTAAGTTTCTAAACAGTGTTTTAAAGAAACACTGTATATATTGAAAGTGGAATATTGCTATTTTCAGATTGCAGAGTAACATGGAAGAGGCTTTATGGTGTAGTGGATTATAAGTGAAAGATCCCTGGTTTGATGCAGACCCAAAGGGAAGAGACACAACTTCCTTTTGGGTCTGCATCTGCATAAAAATTCTGCCAACTCAAACAAATGGAGCTACTTGCTGTAGGGAGTGTGTGGTGTGGGAGCACTAACTTCCTAATTTCCTGTTGTCAGCGTGAGATGAATTTACTAGCTTTGGCTAATTTTGATGTATTTAGATAAAGCAAGGCTAGAAAGTTTTCCCCTGTTTTGAGAACTTATGCTAACCTGTGCTAACCATCAAATATCTTTATCCATGCACTGTATTTCACATATAAACACTAGAGTACTGGTAGAATAGAATAGAATAATCCTTTAATTGTCCCACAAGGGGAAATTTGGGTGTAACAGCAGCAAGAAAGACACATATACAAACAAACAGTACACAAGACACAGAACAGAAACATACACAATTTTTACATATTTACATCAATGACAATGGTTACCAAAAACAGAGTACTGTACCTTTATTAAATTAAATAAAATTTAATACAGATCAGAGGCAAACCGTGGTTATAGTGTGAATCGGTTGATAAAATAGTGCCAAGTTACAGCGCTGATGTAAACATCTATGTTTGTTGGGAGCAGTTCTGATTGTACAGTCTGACAGCTGCAGGGAGGAAGGACCTGCAGAAACGCTCCTTCATGCATCGAGGATGCAGCAGTCTGTCACTGAAGGAGCTCTGCAGTTCAGTAACATTTACATGCATTGGGTGGGAGACTCTGTCCATCAGAGATGTTATTTTGGCCAGAATCCTTCTGTCTCCCACCACCTGCACTGGGTCCAGGGTGCATCCCAGAACAGAGCTGGCCTTCCTAATGAGTTTATCCAACCTCTTCCTCTCAGCTGCCAATAAACTACTGCTCCAACATACAACACTGTAAAAAATGACAGATGCCACCACAGAGTCATAGAAGGTCTTTAAAAGCGCTCCCTGGACTCCAAATGACCTCAGCCGCCTCAGCAGGTAGAGTCTGCTCTGACCCTTCCTGTAAAGAGTATCAGTGTCGTGGCTCCAGTCTAGCTTATTATTCAGGTGAACACCCAGGTACCTATACGAGTCCACTATCTCAATGTCCACTCCCCGGATGTTCACCGGTGTCAGTGTGGTGGGTCTGCATCTCCGGAAATCCACCACCAACTCCTTGGTTTTCCTGGCATTGATCAGCAGGTGGTTCTGCTGGCACCAGTCCACAAAGTCCAGTCCACTGTCTGTACTCTGAGTCATCCTCACCTGTGATGAGGCCGACTATGGCAGAGTCGTCAGAGAACTTCTGTAGGTGGTAGCGTGGGGAGTTGATGGAGAAGTCTGCAGTGTAGAGGGTGAAGAGGAACGGTGCCAGCACAGTTCTCTGTGGGGCCCCCGTACTGCAGACCAGCGTATCAGAGACACAGCCCTGTGACATCACATACTGTGGGCGTTCTGTGAGGTAGTCCAGAGTGGTGGTCCACTCCCGATAGCTCCAGCTTGTCTCTCAGAAGTCGTGGCTGGATGGTGTTGAAAGCACTAGAGAAATCAAAGAACATGATCCTCACAGTGCTTTCAGGCTTCTTCAGGTGAGTCAGAGCTCGGTGCAGGAGGTAGATGATGGTGTCCTCCACCCCGATGCCAGGCTGGTAAGCAAACTGCAGCAGATGAAGACCTCACCAGGGGGCGCAGATGGTTTAGAACCAACCTCTCGAGGGTCTTCATCAGATGTGATGTTAGGGCTACCGGCCTGTAGCTGCTGAGGTCCTTGGGATGGGAGGTCTTTGGTATGGGTACCGGAGAAGACTCTTCTTCTCCTTGAGGAGAGCCTTTATTTCAGGATTTATCCATGGCTTGTTGTTAGAAAAACACCGTACCTTTATGATGGGTATGGTGTTGTCCACACAGAAGTTCATGTAATCCGTAATGCGGTCTGTGATGCTGTTGAGGTCATCCTCCAAAGGGCTGCAGAGGTTGTCCCATACAGTAGAATGGAAACAGTCCCTCAGGGCCTCTTCAGTCTCTGCCAACCATTTCCTAACTGTGCATTTCACAACTGGTTCTCTGTGTACTAAAGGTTTATACACAGGCTGGAGATGAACCAGGTTGTGATCTGAGCCCCCCAGGGGAGGGAGAGGTGATGAGCTGTATGTCTCCTTGGTGTTAGCATACAATAAGTCCAATGTTTTATTGTCTCTGGTGTGGTAGGTGACATACTGGGTGAAGGCGGGGAGAGTGGAGAATGGGGAGATGTGATTAAAGTCCCCAGAGATCAGGAAAAGGGCCTGAGGATGCTGTGCTTGGAGTCTGCTGGTTACAGTGTGCAGGATCTCACAGGCTGCTGCAGCGTTAGCAGAGGGCGGGACATACACAGCTATCATAATGACGTGTGTAAACTCTCGCGGTAAATAGTGCGGTCTCATGCTAACCGCTAGCAGCTCAATGTCCTTACAGCCTAGCGTCTCTTTGATAGATAAATGACCAGAGTTACACCATCTATCGTTCACAAACACAGCCAAACCCCCTCCTCTCTTCTTACCACTTTTCTTTTTTATGTCTGCCCGGACCAGATGGAAACCATCTATGTTTATGTGTGAGTCCAGAGTTAGCGTGGTTAGCCACGACTCTGTGAAGCACATCATGCTGGGTTAGAGCCGCCAGTTCATCCATTTTTTTGGGGAGCGATCTCACATTCCCCATAATAACAGATGGAATCGCTGGCCGGTACCTCCTAACCTTACTGCGACGCCCAATCCCGGCCCGAATGCCGCGTCTCTTCCTCCTCACCTATTGGGGGATGTTGGCTCGCTTGGCGGTAGGCAGAACAGCGGAGGCCCCGAGGGCTAACAGCTGATCCCTGCTGTAAACAATTGGCGGTCGGACCTCCACGCGCTCTCCGGACACAGATGCCGTAAAAAATGTGATAAAAAACACGATTGTCCATAAAATTCTGAGCTTCATTGTGGAGTAGTACAGTCCTCAATAAAAAAAACAAGAACAAGAAATACAATAACAACAAAAAAAGAGAAAAAAGGACTCGGTCAGGTCGGGAATCCATGGTACCTTCTGTTAGCAAGTTAGATGTTTCCCAAAATGTTAGCTGATTAAAACATTCTGCTAAGTGGTGCAGTGAGGTCCCATATGAGATACTGGTCACATTAAAAGCTCCTTATTTAACTTTTATTTACCATAGAAATTGTAATGTTTAGCTAGCTGTATATGCTAGGTCTGAAATTTATGTGCTATATATTTCCAATGAACAACCGCCTAAAGTATTATTGATAGCATTATAAATCTACACATGTAGCACAGTAAGCAGATGTGTTCTGCTTACCATTATCTAGAATATTCGGGCTGGTGCACGATTTTGTTGTGTAACTGTAAAACTCATTCCTCAGACTAAGATGTAGGGTAGAAAACGCACACTGAGACACTGTGGTGCAGAGAAATACACAGTGTGAGGCCTCGCAGTTCATTCTTAGAACTCGTGGATTACCGTAAGAGTCTTTATTTAGCTCAGCCAATCCTCATTATGCACACATAGGCACACCAGTTGTATGTCAGTGTGTGTTTGTTTCGGGTTATGGTACCACAACACGGCAGCATGGATTACAACCCGTGATATGGCTAATATGGCAACATAGCTAACATCCATAAACGGATGAGATTATGTATGTAAATTGATATTTATTATGAGCTGGACATCTGAGAAAATGGCTCTTGGTTAGTGCTGTGCTCATGCTGCTAATAGAAATCTAAACTTGTAGCTGTGCCAGTGACATGATAATGTTATATAATCTAATCTCAGCCATTGTGGATCCTGACTCTGTTTGTGTGTGTTTGAAAAAGCTTCAGGACAATCTTTAACAAAACATAGAGTATATTCAAATAAGGAAGGGGATGATTGGTTGAAATGATAAAAAATGAGAGAAGATTTTCTTTAACATAGACTAAATGACACTAAAGTGGGAAAATGGAGACTAAATCATATCTAAACATGTACAGTGGAAGGACTGATGTCACCCCAACCTTCATTAAAAACATCAGACATCTTTGGAGCAGCTGAAGTGTCGCTGTTACCATCTGGTGAAGCTGTACAGATGGACTGGGGTGTAATTAGTTCAACAAAGATCAAAGGAAGAGCTGTGATCATCACTGTGAACCAGCTAAAACACATTCATGGAGCACATCCACCTGCTGTTTATTTTCATTTTGTCCGGTTCGTTTTGTGCTAAGATCATCAGTTCCATCAGATTATCAGTGAAACATCCTACAACGCCACAGACAAAAAGCTGATAATGAAGACGTGTTAGGTGATGAGCAGTGTGTAGAACAGGGTGTGTGAGGTGTAGCAACCAACCACAACAGAAAAGAACAGGATCAGTGATTAGTAATAATCTGTTTACAGCACCCCAAGCATTAAAACCCCCAACCCCCCAACCAGCCTGTTGTCTGGACCCTGAGCAGCTTCATTGCTCAAACTCGTATATCGCTTCTTTTATTGCACACTCATCTGACTCCCTACTGTTCTCTTCCTTCTTGTCATCCCTTTTCTCATCACCTTGCAGACTTGTGGTCTGGTTTAATTTATAGTTTGCTCTCTACCTATTTGAAACAAGCTCAAGGTCTATTGAATAGAATGGCCTTCCACTCCCTCCATTATCACAGATGTCTGCCAATATTTGCTGCATTTCTTTCTGTATGGATGCACTCAGTTGTGTCCTTGTTGTTCAGATGCCAATGTCAGCAGGACACAAAACAATGTACAGCTACACTATGCTATGTTTAAGCGAGCAAGAACATATAAAACGAAATGTTCATCTGTTCTACTGCCACAGTGAGCACAACATATACAAAATCTACCAATGGATACATTTCTTTATTTACACTTCATAAATGTCTGTCAGTGCCCTCTCAAAGTGTTACTTCTTCTGTTTCAACTAAACTTTTTGTGCCTACTTTTCAGCCGCATGCCATATCCTTTCTTTATTGGAAAGAAAACAAACTGATGCCAAACTCAATCAAAGCATGAACAAAGGAAAAAAGAATAAACAAACTGTTCATTATTCATTGCAGATAGGCATGGCTGATGCAGAACCGTTCACAGTTCATGTCATCATACCATTATTTTAAGCTTGTGAGCAATGCTGATGCACAGTATATGGACAAAAGTATTGGCCCACACCTCTTAATCTTTGAATTTAGGGCTTTCATTCAAGTATATAAAATCAAGTACTGAGTACTTAGCCATGCAGTCTATAAACATTTCTGAAAAAATGGGTCATTCTAAAGAGCTCACTTAAGCATTACAGAAAGTCAGTTTGTGAAATTTCTTCCCACCTAGATATTTTACAATCAACTGTAAGTGGCATTAATGCAAAGTGGAAGCACAGTAACTCGGTCAGTCGAGAACACATAAAGTCACACATTGGGGTGCTTGAGTGCTGAGGTGCATAGTGTGAAAAAGTCACCAGCGCCCACGGACATTAACATCAGCACAAAAAGGGTGCACTGGGAGCTTCACATCATAAGTGTCCATGATTGAGCCGTAGCTTCTGTAGGTGTAATGCATGATTAGTGATTATAGCTTTATTAGTTTCAAGCCATGGACCATTCATGTGTCTTTAGTGTCTCTATCTTTATTTCTGCTTATTAGATTTTATTTATTTATTTTTTTACATTTTCAATACAAAAACTCAGTTTTCTTTTGCTATCAGCCGTGGTATGTTAGATATAGAGAATGAAAATCTTGAGTGTTCACAAGAAGAACATGAGTCTGAATTAGATTGAGAAATCACATGAGTCCAACCTTTTCAAAACCCGAATCTTTTGGTTTTTCTCAAAACAGAAAAACCAAAAGATTCGGTATTTGGGTTACGCCTAGGTTCATCTTATCTGTATCATTACTGTCAAAGTACGTTGTACCTTCTGTTATATTTTTTACTGATGCAATAGTCAGGACTCTTTATTTCTGGAGACTTCTCTGTCTGAGTATCTGAACTGGCAGCCAGGGAGAGATGACAAAGCATAATTCTCTCTCTTTCTCTCTCTGCATTGTCAGCGTGTGTCCCCCCTTATGTGAGTCTGTGTGTGTGTGTGTGTGTGTGTGTGTGTGTGTGTGTGTGTGTGTGTGTGTGTGTGTGTGTGTGTGTGTGTGGGTGGGTGGCTGGGTTCTTGCACCAACATTTGGTATGTGCATCAGGTATTTCTCCTGCCTCAATATTTTCATAACTGTCTGGTGCAGCTCTGCAGTGAGCACTTTGCCTCCTCACTTAATCAAAATTTAATCAGAGCAGTTAAATCAGGGCAGAAAATCTTGCAGACGTGTGTCTAAGAATAAGTTCACTTCCCTTTTAATAACATATAATAAGCTATTTAATGAAGGGTGTAGGAAAGTTAGTGAATCAGGAAGTACAGAGGATTAGTAAAAAGGAAGTGGGGGGCAGCTATGAAGAGAATAAAGATTAGAAAGGTGTTTGGTCTTTGAGACATTGCTGCAGAAGTATGCAGATGTCTAGGAGCAATGGCAGTGGACTGTTTGACCAGAATGTTTAATACAATCCTGGAGAGTGAGATGAAGCCTGAGGAAAGGAGATGAAGTCTACAGGAACCAATTTTCAAGAACACGGTGATGTGCAGAGCTGTAGTAACTACAGAGTAATAAAACTAATGAGCCATAACATGAGGCTATGGGAAAGAGTTGTTAAAGCTAGATCAAGAAGAGAGGTGATGACCAGTGGGCAGCAGCATGGCTTCATCCAGAGAAAGAGCACTACAGACGTGATATTTGGTTTGAATGGAGAAGATCATAAGGAGTTGCAGTGTGTTTTTGTAGATCTAGAGAAAGCACATGATGGGGTACTGTATGAGGAAGTCAGGCATGACAGAGAAGCATGTGAGGGTGGTGCAGGACATGTATGAGGACAGTGAGACAGTAGTGAGGTGTAAGGTAGAAGTGACAGATCGATTGAAGGTGGGGTTGGTTTTCATCAAAGCAGAGAGCCTAGAGAGGTGGAGGCATGCTGTTGAATATGGAGCTGTCAGTCAGGAGGAAAAGAAGAATACCACAGAGAAGACCCTTAGATGTAGTAAAGGAAAGCATGCAGATTCTTTGCATGACAGAAGCGGATGTAAGTGATGGGGTGAGATGGAGACAGGCAATCCACTGTAGTTAAAAGAAGAAGAAGACGACGACAATAAGCTGTTTAAAGTTACCACAAGGTTAAAGCACTCTGTGAGAGAACCTTTGACAGATGAGTAGAACTCTTTGTTGCTGTGTTGCAGACCTGGTGTCAGCCACCAATACCACCAACGTGAACATCCCTCAGATGGCTGACACACTGTTTGAGCGATCCACCAACGCCAGCTGGGTGGTCGTCTTCAAGGCCCTCGTCACCACACACCACATGTGTGTCTATGGCAATGAGGTTAGTGAACAGTAAATAGACCATTTAACATGTGAAGCAGTTTGGTTTAAGCTTGAATCTCTTCTAATCAGGATAAAAGATCAATAGAAATGCTGAATAGTATATATTATAGTATACTTTAATATAGTAAAGTTTTTTTTCTAATTGCTGACAAAAACAGCCACCCCTTTGAAATAAATAATAAATGTCTGGTGTGGTGTGAAGTTACCACTTTAGAGAGCTGAAATTGGTCTTTCAAGGCATTTGCAGGAAGCCTGATGTTTCACAAATAAATAGAGGCTTTGACCACAAGTTAGTGGAATGGGTCCACTGTGCATTACTCCTGTAAAAGCTATTAAATAATGGAATAAAAGCTTGAAAAGCACAACAAAGAAAACCCTTACTAAAGATGTCAATGCTGTGTTGTTGGCTGTAGTTTTCAGCTTTGACTTCTACAGGAATGTTCACTGGGTTTTCTTTCTCTTTCTCAGAGGTTCATTCAGTACTTGGCATCCAGGACATCCTTGTTCAACCTCAGCAACTTTATTGACAAAACCGGATCTCATGGTAAGACGACAGTCTGATCAACTGTAATATCCTCCCTTTGTGTCGTTGTGTATCGTTCTTTGTAAATGGATAATCTGATAATAACCGCACATTACTGAACTTTCTCATCCTTTGCTCCTTAGGTTACAGATTTTAGAGAAGAACCTACATAAAGTTAGGAAAAATAGGAACTAACAGGAAAATAACAAATATCACATATCAGCTACAATCCCAGCAGCCGATCTCAGTGCTGATGGATCAGCCGCTACCCTTCCATATATACATTCAATCTAGGGTGTTGTTTAATTTGTTGCACGCTTTTCAAACCACCTCCTTTCCTGCTCCACCTTTCGCTTGGACTTAATCGGTGTCAACTAATGAGATCCATAATTTGTTGGACAAGGATAGAATTTTTGTAGTTTCATCTCTGTACACAACCAGACAATCTAAGTGAAGTACAGACTTGAAGAATTACAGCCCTTTAAATACACAGCTCCCCCATTTTCAGAGATTTAAAATGAATTGGACAAACTAACATAATTTTAAATATAAGGACTGTTTTTAATACTTGGATGGAAATCCTTCCCAGTTTATGGTTGCTGAAGTTTAGAACCCATGGACATCACCTAATGCTGTATTTGTTCCATTGCAAGGTGGCTGCTAAGCCTTTACTGCAGCCACCTTTATTGCAGGGTCTTTCCATGTACGGTTTTATTCAATAACTGAAAAATCAGGTGATCCTTTGAAGAATATTTTATTTTTTTCCTCGACAAACTGTTGCATTGCTTTTGTATTTTGGGTCATTATCCAGTCCTGAAAATCTAATTCTGGCCTTTCTGTTTTTGAGTGAAACCAGTGATTTGCACCTTGTTATAAGCCATCTTCCATTCATGAATGCATCTCTTGATAATGATATGTCTACTTTCTTAAGAGTGTCCTTTTTCTTAACTATGGAAAAAATGCTGTCATCATGCATTTTGTTGTCTTCTGATGTATTTCGGACCTTTTAGAGTTGCTTAACTGGCCAATGCATTTTTTCCTTTTAAGAATGTACCAGATCACTGATTTGGCCCTCACAAAGGTGTATTTTTAGCCAAATGACGACCTCGCTCACTTGCACTGACATCCCTTTGGGCTCTTAAAATTACAGTGAAAAGCTATGAAACCTTATTATATCAAATATTGTGTCTTGTGACTTCATTTGTCATGAAATAATAAGATGACAGGTCTCACTTGAATTGGCAGATTCATTTTAGCCTCTGCAAATGGGGGCTACATAAAAATATTTTTTGTTTGATGTGGTACATTACCACTGTGGTAATGTACAGAGGCTACAAAATTGTGTGTTCAGCAAATTATGGACCAAACTATCTCAGCTACACACGGGGAAATTGTGCTTCCTGTTATATTGACTGCTTTAGGGATACACTGTTTACTGCAGGTTCTAAAAAATATTTTCCCACTAGGACAAAAAGAGATCAATGCATGAAGTGAGCTGTTGAGAAACAAATGACAAATAATAGAAATAATCAAGAAACAAATACGAGCAGACAGCAAGAAGCCTATTAGCTTTTTGTTCAACAATCATTTAATTTTGATTTCATTTTGTGTAGGCTATGACATGTCTACATTCATCAGGCGGTATGGACGATACCTGAATGAGAAAGCCTTCGCTTACCGCCAGATGGCATTTGACTTCACCAGAGTCAAGAAAGGGTACGGTAAACACGGTGTGCATGCAGTTGCTCATAGCAACACTTGTTTGGCCATTAGCATTTTCTTTTACATGCTTTTACTTAGTGTGTGGTTAAAACCTGTGGCTCTTCTTTTGTGTAAAATACTCTCTCTGTTGTGTTACCTCAGCGCTGATGGAGTGATGAGAACCATGACCACTGAGAAGCTGCTGAAAGGCATGCCTGTTCTGCAGACACAGATTGACACACTCCTGGAGTTTGATGTGCGTCTTTGCTTTGATTTGCACACTTTTTCGCTCTTTTTCTTCTTCTTTATTTATTTGGATGAACAGAACCTCAGACAGCCCTACTTATCTCTGTCCTGTCTCCTCTCAGGTTCATCCCAAGGAGCTGAACAATGGGATCATCAATGCTGCATTTCTGCTTCTCTTCAAGGACTTGGTGAAACTGTTTGCATCCTACAATGATGGGATCATCAACCTATTAGGTTAGTAGTCCACTTAAAGTGAATAGATTGCAGGGTTTTTTTTGTTCATTTCACCGATGATAATCAAAAAAGATGGACAAGGTGTTTGTCAGTCAGCAAACCTCTTGTTTTTGTGTGTAGAGAAATTCTTCAAAATGAAGAAGAGTGAATGCAAGGAGGCCTTGGAGATCTACAAGCGTTTCCTGACCAGGGTGACAAAGATTGGAGAATTCATGAAGCTGGCTGAGGTAGCCTCAGCAGTCCTTTTTCTTTTGACTCACATAGTGACTGTAAAAACTGAGTCTGTGCAGTGTGATAATATTGTTTTTTAAATATATATATATTTCTTTTCTTTAACAGACAGTTGGAGTTGACAAAAATGACATTCCCGACATCAACTATGTAAGTTACATATCACAGCTCTCAGGGTTTTTTAATCCCACTTTGCAAGCGATGGGATCAAGAATATATAATGCATATGAATACCATCCATCTCCTCTCACACACACATGCATACACAGAAGCCCATGTCTCACCCACCACCATCTCCCCACCCAGTGTCTCCACCCAGGGGTAGTGGTGGATCTAGCAGACTCGGATGACGAGGACTGCCCCTTTAAACCTCTCGAGGAACCGGTAACCACAGAAACAAAGGGGTTATTTTGGCTGAGTGCCTGTTTACAGGATGAAGTGTTGGCACGTTGACCTTTCTTTAATTTGACAAACAAGTCACACAAAACACACAAATCACTCTTGTGTTTGTGTGTGCATAGACACATGCATGTGACTAATGCGGTGGGATTTTCTCTCACTCTTGTTTCTGGTGATTAAACCTCGGCTGGAATGTATCTGAGGAGATGATTTAAGATTTGTGTGGAGTTGTGATTACAGTTTGAAATTTCTTTGTTCTGCTCAGGCTCCCAGCAGTATCCTAGAATCTCTGGAAACCCACATGAATGGCCTGGAGGATATAAAAGGTGGAAAGAAGGGGTAAGACGTAACATTTCTTTGCAACGTCATAGTAAAAACATTAGGATAACTCTTTCTATCTCCCGCTTTTGTTTTCACGAGTAGCCAATAGAAATATTGGTAGAAACAGGTTTTGTATTTCTACAGTTTCCTTTAACCCCTCCTCTCTTTTACTCTCCTTTACGTTGATTTGGAAACACCAGTGAAGGGTGAGCATATGTGTTATGTTTCGTTTGCAGTTTACTAATTATTTAGATGTATTTACTGTCCCACCTCTCGCCCCACCCTCCCCCAGGTAATAAATGGGCACATTATTCACATGTGAATTATGAACTGGATCAATCGAATAGTTCACACGTGGAAATGTGTGTGTCGGTGTGATTAAATGCGTGACCTCTGGGAGACACGTTTTGGTAAACAGCAGGTCACCACATGTGTACTGTCATACGCTAATATGCAATGTGAATCGCTATATGAAGGGTTTCATTCCCAAGTCAAACTGAAAATGAAATAAAAGCTGGCAAAATCAGACTGATTTAACAAATCTTATGGGCTGGATTTTATTCTTGTTTTCATACTTGATTATATATTATGGTACTTTGGAAATTAACTCTTCATATGATCACATATGATGCAGTCTATCTTAAATGTTTGTTTGAATCCCCGATATTGAGTTTAAAATGATCTGTAAAATTGAGCTTTTGTCAAGCAGTTTGTTTTAAGCACATCACTTATACCTCCTCTTGTTCTTCCACTTTCAGGTCTCCAACAAAGGTAAGATGCACATTTAAAGTAGTCTGTTTTTTTCTTTAGCCTTTTATATTGTGAATCAGCACTGAAAGGGGGCTTGTCTGTCTACTTTCCAGGGATCTCCTACAAACAATGTGTCTCCAACGTCAACTCCAGCCAAATCTTCAAATGCTGTTCCCACATTGCAGCCTCCTCCTGGGGACAGTGCTGGCAGCGCTGCTGCTTCAGCTGCTCCTGAACCGGCTGAAGAGTAGGTTCCTATTTCTAGTAAATACCCCGCCAATGCAACCTTTCAAAAAACATTGGATTTTGTTAACATCTATAAAATACCATATACTTACAGTGTATCTGTATTGTCAGTATTGCCAAAAGTAATCACCACCCATCAGAATTGATCAATCCAATTCCAGCATGGTACCATGATACGATGCCACCCGTGCAACATGTCCAGTGTGAAATTTCCTCTCTATGAAATATTCCACAGTCAGCTGTTAGTGGTATTATAACAAAGTGGAAGTGATTGGGAATGACAGAATTTTAACAGACAGACAGAAATCACGAATTGTGATTTTTTGGTGTCTGCTTGCCCAGTTTAGTTTATAATTTCATTTAGTTCACATGTATAATTTGGATGATGGGTAAATGATCTCAGAAGCAAGACATTTCCCACGATGTTGTCTCCACTTTTTTTAGTGCTAGGTAACAAAATGTCACTCCAACAGTGCTATTTTAACCTCACCCAGCTGATTAAGTGCAAGTAAACTATTGATCATGTGCAGCAGAAAATTTTCACTCAGAAAAGTGTGGTTAAAACTTTATCATCTTCCAGTTCATTGCTAGATCTGGATCCACTGGCCTCTACTGGCCCTTCAGCACCATCAGCTGCCCCCACATCTTGGGGAGGTAAGTGGCCCTCCTTCCTTTAGAACAGCTGCTGGTATCATGCACATGGTTTTCGTCGCAGTCATTGTTAGAAAGAACGACAGGTAATCTAGTCCTTTTAGTGAACACGTAACAGTCTATTTTCATTGGAGTTGACTAGAGAATCAAATCAAATCCCCAGAACAAGACATATCTTCTCCCTGTTTCTTTGTTTTCTGCCTCCGTAGATCTTCTTGGATCAGGTGAGTGCAACTCCTCCTCTTTACTTCACCTGTAGGATCTGGTCCAGACTAGTCCATTCGTAAAACCTCCTCCAGGTTGCCTTGATTTTCCTGGTTTTCTTGCTGTAATATGAAATTGAAGCAACCTGGAGGCAATATATTGTTTCTCTATTTAGAAAATATAAAAATAGACAACATTGCAGCAGTGTCACATGGTTACTTCCCTGTTTGTCTCCTCAAGCTGTTCTCTTAGTCTGAGTACTCTCTTTGTTTCTCTCTGCCTTCTCCCTCCCCTCCCTCCACATACTCCATTGTCTGTTTTTGGTTTATAATGGGGGCTATTTTGGTTGATTGCTTTTTAATATCTATTTCTTGGTTATGACTGGACAATGCTGGATCATTTGGCGACTTTTAATTTGTTTAAAAATACGGGTTTTTCTTCTTCTTTTTTTTGGCCACTTCTAAATGATCTTTATTGGGCTTTATTTGGATTGACCTTTCTTTTGGCTTTTTTTTTTCTTCACTCTCACAACGGTGACTCCACTGGCTATTTTGGTTCCTCTTTTGTGGTTTATTTTGCCTCCTTTCTATGGGGATTTCAAACACCCCTGATGGTACTGGAAGAAATGGGCGATTCCTTGCTATCTGAACCCACCCTCGCAGCTGAGCCCACCCCCTCCCTTGCAGCGGCATCGCCCACTCCTGCAGCAGCAGAACCTGGAGTCTCTCTAGCTCCTCCCACTAGCACAGCAGCTGCCACCTCCCCTGGCGCCGCCAATGTGGATCTGTTGGGAGGTCAGTGGGCTTCCAGAAAATTCTCTACGAAGGAATCACTCTGGGAAGCTCAACTGTAAAACCCATCACACGATATGATAACACAGACGACTGCATGCTCAAACACGTACAGTATGTAGACAGAACTTTGCTGAATTATGGCAGTTGTTGTCTGTCCACTGCAAGCAAAGTTGTATCATCAAAAACTTTCACTGCGTACTGGATTGATGCACATCCCTATCAACTGCCTTAAAATTATAGCCCCGCATTATTTAGTTATATTTAAACAGACTAAATACATTTGATTATGGATTAACCATGTCAAAATATATACACTTAATAGCTTACAATGCTACTCAATGTTTAGAAAAACTTATCACATGAATTTTCACTTTTCATTTCCTAATGCCACAGTTCATGACAGTGTAGTAGTCCCTGCCTCTGTTAGCATCTTTTTGACGTTGATGCCCTAAAAACATCAATTTATTAACAAGATGCTGATCGTAATTTTGGCCGGCATTGATATTACTCAGCGTTAAAAGAAGGTGAAAAGAAAGAAATGCTTCCATGCAGGTTGTGTAGAAAAGATGGTTTGTGAACTAGGGTTTGCCATTTTGGAGGTTACTATGTTCGTTTTCTTGTGACGCTATTCATTGTCATGTGAGGGTAGAGTTGGGGGAACTATCAGCTACCCTGCAGCAATGCTGACTTATTTCACAAGATTAATCTGTAACTTATCACTGTCTATACTTCAGCAGGGTTATTAAAAGTGTTTCTTAGTGAGGAGACTCAATAGGTGTGCCTCTTGCTTTGGGCTCACAGAGTGTGCACATTAGTGACAGGAACACATATTGGGTGAACATGAAGGGTCTAACTACAAGGTGAAGATTGCAAAGTTTCTTCTGATAGAAACTCTACAAGATTTACAAGAAACTGTAAATCCAGACAGCGTTACCACCACAGGCCAAAGACAAAAAAGCCGGCTGACTGGTTAGGTTCCACTCCCAGGCATGCGTGGCCGTGCTGAGTGGGGTTTTTCTCATCATAGTTGAAAGGTTTGCTAGATAAAGATTTGGGGGCAAAATAGGGCATTGTTAATTTGCAGTTGATGCATCAAACCCTGTTCAATAAACTATCATTCTAGCATAGCTTTGAGAGATGTTGCATGCCAGTTGTTCTTGATCAGTTCATTGCTTGGCTGAATTTGTGCACAGCCAGGATTGTAGTTCTGGACCGTTGGCTTGCTTTTCCTGTGCTCCGTGACATAATAATAATCTACTGTATTACAGAGAGTGGTATAGTGGTTAACGTGTGGTATAAAAGATTTCCTGTGTCTGATCATGTAGCAACAAACAAAAAATCAGTCTATTACTAAAAGTACTGTGCACTAAGTGGTGCACAGGGTGGTCCGAATTATCCATGAGCTGTTATTTCCACAGCACACCGCAGCTAAGTACAGTACTGCAATTACAACTTTTGTTTCAAAATGTTATGAGCGGAATTGATCAGATTTGGAGAGGTACATGAAATCTTGTCACCATTCAGGGTTGCTCCTTCTTGGAAGAAATTTACTTGGGTAAAGTGTGTAACTATGTGGGCAGTAACAATGCTTTAGTGTCATGAAAAGTGTCATTATTTAAATTACTAAAAGTGAAATTCTGATGTGAAAAATATCTCAATATAGAATTTAAATGAATGAACTAGCTAATATGATAATAAGAATGACTAACAAGCAGTTTAGTGATGAGTTGTGTTTTAATCGTTTATCGGTGGTACGCAGTTTTATGTGATGTGCTTTTTTGGGAAAGCAATCACATTATTTTAATCCATACAAAATGTACAATCAGATTTAGACTTAATATTTCTACAGATATTCTCCACATACTCACCACATGTTCACTTTTGGCTTGTATATACACTGCTGCACTCATGCGTCCTGTTTGATAGGCCGTAATGCTTTTCTTTGATCTCTGAAAAGCAATTCTATCAAACCCTGTCACATGTCTACAGCTACAGATGGCAGCTGTAACACTTGTAGAGTCCTGGCTTATTCGGCTCTTTGTGCACTAGATTAATCCTTGCTGTAATGCCTCCTGTCTGTATTCCCATTTGCTCATTCACCTGTCAGTCATTGATGTCACATAACAGTTCTGTACGCTGCTGTTTCTAAAAGCTGAAAACAGCTTAAAAATGCTTCTGCAACTTAAACGCTTTAATCTTATGTTCTTTTTTCTTAATAGTCTTGTTTTCCTCTGGCTTTTTGACTCTCTCTTTTTTATCCTTATTTCTTCATCTGTCTCTCTCCGCGTTTCTGTCCTCTCCTGGGGTTTTGCAGAAGCCTTCGCAAGTCCTGCTCCTGCCGCTGAGGCCTCCGCAGGAGCAGCTGAAGGTGGGGCTGCTGCTACATCCACCCCAGCTGCCAACGCTGGAACTGGTGGGTGACCAACATCTGTCTGTGTGAGAGAGAGTGTGTATGTGTGTCAGCCAGTGGCATACATGAGAAAGCAACAACAACAAAAAACATGCAGTTAAGCAATTCTTTCTTTACATGTTTTCTGCATGAAAACATACAAACAACACAGCAAAGCAAGTTAGCTAAAAACTCAAAACCTCAACAGGAAAGAAGCTGTGAGCTAATTTGTGATGCTAATATTAGCTTAATTAGCTTTAGAGATTTGCTGGCTTCAACAGCTACAGCTATCTAAAATAAAAACCAATTGTTTCAAAGTTGTTGTTTTTTTGTTTTTTTTAATTACACAGAGTAATAAAAAACCTACTCACAGTAGAAAAGGTACAGGTGTAACTATTAAAATAATGCTAGCTTTTGTTTGTGTACGTTGAGTCACGCTATCGTGGCTTTATATTTTCTCCTGTAACTTTTCAAAATGCGCATATTTATTTAGAGACTTAGACTTAGAGACTTAGAGCTTTTTCTTGTCATTGTGCAGTTTCTTGCACAGCGAAATTGGGTAGCTGAACCACAAAGGTGATAAAGTAAGAAGAAGAGAAACCAATATACAACGAAGGCGGAAAAGAAATAAATAATTAAATAAATAGAATAAAATAAAATAAAAAACAGTGTACATGTATACATATGTGAGTGGAACTATATACATGGTGTATGTGTAGGAAACATTGAAACAGACTGGGACCAAAATAATTGCACATGAGCCAAAAATATTGCACAGAACATGGAAAGACTGAGATATTGCACATAGATGATCAACAGCAGTGTCAGGGTGGATGTCTTGGGGAAGTCTTTACACACTCTTAGTTTGCATTAAGAGTTCTGACAGCCCACGGGAAGAATGGTAAATGGTAAATGGCCTGTATTTGTATAGCGCTTTTCTAGTCCCTAAGGACCCCAAAGCGCTTTACACAACCTGTCATCCACCCATTCACACACACATTCACACACTGGTGATGGCAAGCTACATTGTAGCCACAACCACCCTGGGGCGCACTGACAGAGGCGTTCTTTAGTCTGTTGGTTTTGCACCTGATGGATCTGAGCCTTTTTCCAGAGGGCAGGATGTTGAAGAGGTGGTGGCTAGGATGGAGGTGGTCCTTTATAATTGCCCTGGCTCTGGAGAGACATCTTGAGCTGCCAATTAAGTCCAGGGAGGGGAGTGGACAGCCGATCACCTTCTTCTTGTCAGCTGTTGTGCAACCAGCGTACCACACAGGGATGGCGTGCACCAGCACACTCTCGATAGTGTCACGGTAGAAGAATGCAATTGTGTGAGTCAGAGTTTCTCATCAATAATTACTATATTTTACTTACATACTTTATTTTCCTAGTTAGGAAGGTATTCTTTCGACTTCTGTGCATTTCCGTAGTTTGAACTCAGAACATGGAGATAACATGGGCACAACAAAGAGTTGTTAAAATACAGGACTTTAATGGAATATATTGCTTGTTATGTTGTTTTTGTATTTCTTTTATTATGACTGTGAAAGAAGAAAATGTTATAACTTTACAGAGAAAGATGTAGATGCCTGTGGTTGTGAATGTGTAAAGGTTAATGAGGGTTTAAACTCACGTCTTTGTGCAGGTAGTATGGATTCATTCATCATTACTGCTTGGGTATGGAAGGGAAATCTTGTTAGTGGCGTTCAAGAGCAAGAATATTCATGCTTGTCTTTTGTCATCACAAGAAAACTTTAGACTTTCTGTTATGGAGAAGACTGCCTGGTTTTATTTGAAGTTCCTAACGTTATGGACTGTGAAAGGATTTAATATCCGCTCCAGTTGTTTGTCATTTTCTCTCCCATCACAGATGCTATTTATAGCTGTAACTGTTACGACTGACAGCAGGAGTATGTTGGAGCTCTGCACATTTTCACCTCCTATCATTCCCATCTGATGTTTTCCATTTCTCTGACCTCCTTCTTGTGGTTATTGCGGTACTCCTGTAACCGTTACATAAAACATACAGTATTGTGCAAAAATGTTGAAAAATAATGCAGTGAGTAGCTTCATAAGTTCACCCTCAAATCAGTAATTGTTGTGCTTGCACTTTTTCTTTGATGCAGCACCAGTTCTCAAAGGAACATTTTTCAAAGCATCTTGAAGCACTTGCTGCAGTTTTTCTGTGTCAGCCTGTCTCTCACTTTTCACTGTCTTTTTGTGTAAAGACAGACTGACGCATTGATATTGGGATCAGGCCTCTGCGGGGGACCAGATATCTAATGTCTAGAATTGACCTAAACCTTTGCTCAGTGCCATATGTCTGCTCTCTTTTGTATCAAAGTCAATGTCTAACATTCCCCTTCTCTCAATGTTTTACATTTCTTTCCTACCCCCAACACCCCCCATTTCTTCCCAAAAGACCCCTTTGCTCCCTCAGATGGTAGCACCAACGCAGCGTCTTCAGGTCTAGACCTTTTCGGCATGATGTCAGTGGAGAGCAATAACCCGGCTAGTTCCCTGGATGCCTGTTTTAGCTCGGGTGTGCCCCAGCCCTCCCCTTCCCATTCCCCTTCACCGCTCTTCACCTCCTCATCCAACACCATCACCACCACTGCAACCATTTCAGCTCCTATTGCCGCCAGCACCACCAGCCCTGGGATTGACCTTTTCAGTGGTAAACATTGGAGATTTGTGTGATCCGGCATTAGTAACTATCGCATCATACTGAGGCAGGCTGGTGTCTTCTTGACTCTGATTTGAGGCTGTTTGCCATTTTTTTTGTCATTATTTTTATGAGGGAAAATGTGCACATGTTTGCAGCTTTGCCTCTCCAGTTGAAAGAGTTTGAGCTTTTTAATATTCCTGTCTTGGGTGCGCATGTATTTGTAGATATCTTTGACTCCATGCCAGACACGAGCTTCTCCAAAACAGACCTCGCTCCCAGTGCTGACTTGTTTTCAGCAGGTACCCTTTTGCACTCAATCTGCCATCTTGCGCGTGCTCTTACTCTCATATCCTGTCTTGCTGTTTGTGTTTTTCAGCTTTGTCCTTGGCTTTGATCAGGGAAGAAAAGAAGGAAATGAGATTGCTCTGTTATGGGTCAGCTGAAAGCCACTGAGCTGTCTGAAGCATTTAGTGAATGACACTTACCTCTTTTCTTATTCCGGCATGTACTGCGTGCACTGAAACTGAACTTGATAAAAGCGCACTGTGCATTATAATGAATAGTTTCTGTGTGTGTGTGTGTTTAGTGTGTATTTGTGCGTGTTTGGGGTCTAAAAACATAATCTCCACCTTGCCTCCTCCAGCGGATGTGTTCAGCTCCTCTGCCCCCATCCTCTCCTCAGCACCCCCATCCAAAATTGACACAGGAGCCATCATGAATCTGTTTGGTGGTGGGTAACTCACATGACCGCCTCCCCTCACTCTGCCTCTCTTGTTCACCCTGAGGAAGCGAAGGACATAAAATGAAACAAGTGATTTTGAAACCATCAGGTTTTCTCCTTTATGATCATAGCTATTGCGATTGTTGCTGCTGTATATTTTGTTTTTGTTATTCATGTGGGTGGATACATTATTGGAGATTCGCACACAGATAGCTGAGATGAGTCAAAGTATTTATCAACTGCTAATAATGACTCTGGCTCAAGATTTTCTTTCTGTTAAACTAAAAGTGGCTACACTACTTCAGCACAATTATACTTGCTCTCATTTATCCTCTAGAAAAATAGGATTATGAGCCCAAATCTAACAACTAAAATTCCTTGCTGTGTATATCTGAGTGTTACATGTGAAAAGGCCATTTTTATAAGCAGTATGTGTGTGTGATGTTTTCATTTTCTGAAATCGAAAATCCTGCGCTCATGCTTTCAAGCCCTCTTTTCTAACTCTAAGCATTTTGTCTGACATTAATAGTGTGAAGCTGAAGGCTGATTGTTCCCCTTCTTTGCCTTAATGCTGCGATGGAAATGGCTCGACCCACTGCGACCCTGTCATGGAATGAATGGTGGACTGTGTTTATGTTTTTTGGTTGACCTGCCAGAGCCTACAGGAGGAGATGCCCCAGTTGCTGCTGCTGCCCCTGCTCCTGTTGCCCCCGGTGCTGAACTGATGTCAGGTAAATCCTCAGATGTGGAAGTGCCAACCTGAATGTGATCAGTGAAGGTTATATCATCATGTTTGTATGAAATAGTTCCCTCTCACTGCATGTATTGTGGTCATGGATGGATTTCATAACAGATATTATGAGCACAGGTCTGGAGGCTCCTGAGCTAAAGCCTCTGTATTAAGGTTTGTTTTTGTCGAGTTTAAAGTGGAAATAGACTGATGGTATTGTTTTGTAAAGTCTGTAAGCGTGGAATAAAAGAGAGAACATTAACCAGAGGTCCTCACAGACTGACTGGATGGCGTCATGGTACCGAACAAGCACGCTCATTTATAGAATTCCCCACTCAACAATTATTTCAATGATGGACTCATGCGCTCCAAATATGAGTCTATATTATTAATATATATGCGGTAACAAACTACTCACTCATCAGAACTTCACCTTTCAGACCATGCTCTCAGCAAAGTCAGTGCTGCTCAAGTTCCTTAAGTCCAAAGTCCTCCCCTCTACTCTCCTTCCTCTTTTAAGGACCACTTTTTTTTTTGCTTTGGCTTGCTAAACAGAGGAGCTACTCTGTTTTTTTTCTGACACTTGCCAAAAACAAAAACAGTTGCATACTTGACATCAACAGGTTCACATGCATGTTCTGCAAATGACAGACAGCACAAAAGGATTTGATTCATAATATTAGTAATAATAT
Source organism: Diplotaxodon limnothrissa (assembly GCF_057381915.1). NCBI lineage: Eukaryota > Metazoa > Chordata > Actinopteri > Cichliformes > Cichlidae > Diplotaxodon > Diplotaxodon limnothrissa. The sequence goes on along the minus strand of NC_140610.1, from coordinate 7,665,409 downwards.
ATTGTTTGAATACAGTAAGGCTTTGGTTGATGAGTTAACATGACTTAAACATATTGTGGAACTTTTATGTGTTAATAGATCTATTGACCTTGCTTCTCCTGTCTTTTGGGCCCTGGATGCCCTGTCCAAAAAAGAATAGGTTGGGGTTTCTGCTTAGCTCAGAGGCCCTAACCTGATCATTCATCCATGGCTACAGCTGTTCATCTTGTAATAACACTCATGATTCCTTGTTGTTGTCTTGCTAATACCATAATATCACTTTACAATATTTTACTAACACTTTCTTTGATAATCTTAAAATCGGTTTGCTTGCCAGACTAGCTGTTTCGTGTCAGTGGATGTATCACTTACTGTTTCTATTAACTTTGGTAATGGTTAATGAAATGGTTTGCTGTCAGCAGCTTCTCTTTGGATTGTATTTATTAACTTTTAAGAGCAACATACATCAACACTGTTTGTGCCACACAAAATGGTGCATGTTTCTGCTGGCTTATGTGGTTCCTGGTCCTCTCCTTTTGTGCTGCTGGTCTCATATTATATAACTAATGGTCTGCAATACTTCTGCTTTAAGGCTTAACTCTTTCTCTTTTCCTTCCTTTCTATCAACCATACAATAACCTCCTTAGAAAAAAAACACTCTATTGAAACCTCATTGCATTTTCCCCCCTCTCTCTTTGGCATCTGTGCTTTTTTTTTTTACTCTCCTCTCTTTCTCTCTCCCTCGCTCTCTTTCTTCATCTGGCTCTTGGGCTGGCTCATTTCTTGCTTCCTGCCATTTGATTGGGTGAGTCCCCTTGCTCTTTAACACGCTAATTTCCCACAGTGCACTGCATTGCGGTGGTGCAAGGCAAGCTCAGCTGCACTTTCTCCTGAAACACCAGATGCTTGACGGTTATGAGGACTGTGTGAAGTAGCAGTTATTATTCAGTGCTTCTTTAGCATTTAACCCAGCTTCATTCTAGCTTCAGTGCTTCTGCCCTCATGCCAGTTTCTGCAGCAGTCACAAACTCATGGGAAAACTACATTAACGGTCGCATTCTTGACATCATGTTTGATGCTATGCAGAAGCAAGCTCAGGTTTATATCTGTCCCACATATATATGTACTTTTAAAGTTCTTTATCTTACTGCAATTGATCATAACAGATGTCTCCTGAGTCATATATTCGATGGTTTTATGTTATATTCTATTTCACATGATTGAAATTCACTAAGATTTAGTATTTTCCAAAAAGAAACCATATGTCGTATTTTAAATGAACCAACTCTTCCTCAGTAGGTTACATTTCAATGCTCTCTTTTCGCTGTTGTCATGGAGACATCTGTTGGTTGTCATGGTAATATCCCAAGTAATAAGAAGGCCTGCTCCTGAGTTGTAGTAGAGTGTGAGAATTGCTTGTAGTGAAGGATACTAATATCTCCGTCCCCTGTCCATCTTCTCCCTTCCCTGTTGCACCTCCTCCCTGCTGTAGTATTTGATGGCCTAGGGGATGTAATGAAGCCCACAGTGACTCCCCAGGCTGGGGATGTTGACACATCTATGGCTAACATGGCAAGTAGTAAGTAGAGTTTTAGATTTCTAGATTTCTGGACTATGTAATGCAGTAAATTAACATTTTGAGAAATATGCTTGTTTGTTCTCCAGCAGAGATTCTTAAATTGTAAGGTTTGCTTTATTTATTCATTCTAAATAAATTGTGAAAGGCTTGAGAGTTACTTCTTTACATATTAAACAAAAGAGAAAAGCAGTCTTGGGAACGTTAGATGTGCTGGCAGTCACATTTTCTTTTATATTTAACAGAGCCAAACCTATTTATGGTATACATGCCCAAAATGCTAACTAAGTAATTTGAATACTTATAATTTTGTTACAATGTAAAACATTTGGGAATTTGGTGAAATGAATTTTATTTGAGTGGCGTACAATCATTACATTTATTCAATATTCAGTTCAAATCAGTTATATTTCTATAGGACCAAATCACATCAACAATCACCTTAAGTTGCTTTATTTTGCATGGTAAAGACTCTATAAAATTACAGAGAAAGCACCAATCATCAGATGACCACCTATGAGCAAGTGCTTGGTGACAGTGGGAAGGAAAAACTCCCTTTTAAAAGGAAGAAACCTCTGATAGCACCAAACTCACAGAGTGAGTTGCTTAAAGTTTATGAGGGCAAAGAGTCATTTTTTGAGTGTGTGACTCCATCTGACACTTAGTTCACAATTTAAAAAAAAGTCAAGTAAAAATAGCAGCAGTAGCTCTAACTCCCCTATAAACCACAAATATGTTTCTTTACACTTAAAATTATTTATGAAAGTAAATCATTCTTGTGAACTTTAAGAGTGCTTGTGTTAAAGATAAGCCAACTTATTAATCTTTCCACCTCTGTTAAAAGAAAGCAAAGAAACTCATCTACTAAAATGGCAAACATCTACTTTAACTGACTTTCTGTCTTGTAACTTAGAAATCACTGCAGTAAATTACAAGTTACAAATGATGCGACAGATTTTTTTGCAGTACCTTTTTTCTCTCTTTCTTTCCTTCCAAGATCTCACAATGGGAACTCCAGCGGCCCCTCAGGTAGCTCCCCCAAGTTGGGGTGCTCCGATGGTAAATGTTGTCTGTGTCTTAAAGCATGGAGTGGAGCCGCATGCCAGCGACAGATAGGGCAAACCTGTAGCAGCAGTCACAAGTGTCGCCTTCATCACCATATGGAAAAGAAACAGGAAAAAAAAAACTTATAACAAATGCTTATGTTTTGGAGATTTGTCCTCTTTCTTTTCAATATGGCCCAGCTCTCCAGGTTCCAGGTGTACCATAAAGCTAGGAAGCAGGGCATAAATTTAATTCAGCCTAATGTGTGTTTCTGGAATATTTACTGGAGAGTGATGAAGGGGGAAGTGATAGTACTGCATTAAGAAGCTGTTGCTTGGAAACAGCTATTAATTTTTGAGTTTTCTTTGAAACCTGATTGAGTTGAGGCAAACCTGGACATTGCAGTTGGTTTGACGCTTCCATCTGAAGGCTACATGAAACAAGCTTCACTGCTCTCTGAACCCCTGTTCATATGCAAATAGACAACAAAAACTGAAGATGAAGTTGGGCTTTCTGTTGTGGCGTGTCCTCGTTTCTTGTGTGCCAGTTTGTTTTGTCCAGCATTCGGTGTGTCTGTCCTTTTTTTTTTACCTTAAATTTTTGTTTTCTGTGTTCATTTTGCCATATTTTCATCTGAAATGTAGTATAGTAACATCCCACCTCCTCCTCTCCATCCCCTCTCGTCCACACCTTTAGACCATACCCATGGGTGTCAGTCCTTTTATGGGGATTCACCCTAGCTTCACCATGGTAAGACCTCCAGTCCAGTCTAGTAATGCCCAGGCAGGACATTACTGGATAACTAATGGACAATCACCCCCTTTGGGTGGCCCTCACACACCCATAAAATAACAGACATCTAGTTTTATTGACTCTTTTCCATTCCATCAGGCCGGAGCACCAGTTGCTGGAGCTCCCATGATGCCAATGGCGAGACCAGGCTTCCCAGCCGCTGGGGTGACCCCAGGAGCACCGGTAACACACTTGATTTTTTTTTTTTTACAATGGAAAATATTATTATTTGCACAGGTTACAATGACAAAAGAAGGAATATGAGTGCTAAAATAAGGTGTTTTACAGATGTCTCCTGGAATCGCCCAGAGCCCCAGGAAGCCTCCACCACCCAGGAACGCTCTGGATGACCTCAATATTAAGGACTTCATGTAGACTGACTGATCCAGAAACCCCCAAGGTACACATCTTTACTGATAGTATGCTGAAACTGCAGATTCCTCTCATTACGGATAACATTCGTATAGTTTTTCTCTGTAGAACAGGCTGGGGTTTCAGCATAACAGTAATCTACAGCACTACTACCATCAGTTATTCTGCTTAAGATGTAGACATGCTTGTTGCTTGTTGTAAACCTGTTGTGCAATTGCTAAACTAAAATATCTCATATGTCATGAAATAGCAAAGCATAAGGAGAAGAATTTGAGCCTTAAACAATAACCACATGCAAGTTCAATTTGATGCTGGAAAAGTGGTTCCCAGACCTGAAGATAAAATTAAGGGTGGTTTTTCTGAGTTTTTTTTTTTTTTCTGTAAACAGACAGAAGTCACTGGCAAATATCAAGATTTTTTCTGAAAGTAGACTTCACAAATTTTAAGTGATCAGCATTCACAAAACAAAATGTGCTAAAAGCTGCTTTGGATTGGGATCCACAACAGTACCGATAAGGTAAAGAAACCAAATGTGTGACATTAGGGTTAGGGAAAACATCTTGTGACAGTTAAATCAGATATCACATGCCAGTTTCATGCTGTTTAATAATAATAATGCAATATGTTGTGTCTGCTAACACATTCCTCTGACAGAAAGCTAAAACAAGACCATGTTCTTTCTCTGTGTAGGTTTGTCATCGTGTCTGGAGCTCTGTGGAAGTGGATGTCTGCACCCCCACCCCCCCCCCCCCTTTCTCAGCCTCTTCAGCCAGCCATCAACTCTTCGATCTTTGCCCCCCCACGACCCCTGAAAGCAACCTGCCCTCTTTATCTAATGTTGTAGCACAACTGTGAATGTGAACCCTAGATACAGAAAAAGAGAATTCCGTTTATGTGTGTGTGGGTGTGTGTGTTATTCAGTGTTAACATTTACTTAATATACTACAGAAAAATTAACAAAAAAAATCAGTAAATGTGTATTTAGATTCATTCTGGATTTTGGCATATCAGCTGACTTGGAATGGTGGATATATGTTGGTTTCTTTGCGCATCTCCCAGACGAGGACTGTGTTGTTCAATGTGGACTGTGTTCGGTGTAACTTCACTGGCCAACTCCCACTCCTCTATCCCTGTTGTTCAGACTAATACTGTTTATTGTCATTAAAGACTTGGTTGTACCCATATATATCTGATGGCCATCCATCCTACCTGTCTACTTCAAGTTTTTTTGGACAAAAGCTCCTTATCAAAATGTACTTAAACACCACTTGCACTGCAAATCTGGGCTTATCACTAAAGACATTAAACAGTGTTTCGTTTCATTTTCACATTATCTTTTTTTAGGGATTGTATGAAACATGCAAAAATTGACATATGCATTTTAGACTATTTTAAATGACAGATTATACATATTTTCTTTATTTTAAGTGAAAAAGTGTATCATATATTTTTAGTTACATTAAATTATATGGTTGGATAAAAATGCAAGTAGACTAAAAAGTTTCCCACTTTGTACATACCTCTGAAGCTGTAACAAATATTGAGTGGAAATGTTGCTCAGAGTGTGTGCTGTGTCGCCCTTTGCTGGTGTGGAGTGGTACTGCATCATGACGTGAAACAGGTGAATCTGGGAGGCACTCTGAAAGAGCTGCATTCCTTGTTTTATCTCTACATACGATGAGTCCAAGTTAAGGTGGAAACAAAGACACGAGGAAGTGTTTGTGATTGGCCTCAGTTGTTTTTGGGTGATTTGTGATAGAGCAGCAGTTGGTACATTTGTTCATGTGCTGCTAACGGGCTCACTGTAAAGCACTCGAGTATACGCTGGATGTTCTGTGTATTATTTCAAAAAGTGACTGTATCTTAATCCATTGTGGCATTAACAAAGTGTTGAAGGAAAAATAAAAATGGCACCTAAAAACAAGAAGAATGTGGATGAATATCAAAAATTAAGGATTCCTTTCTTTTGTTTTTTGTTACATGGATGGCATCACCCCCCCTCCCTCAACCCCAACTGCATGTGACTCCAAATGAGATGCAATAAAAGACACATCTGTTGATCTCAGTGACCTCAGTTCATCACTTATGCCTGCTTTGGTTTCTATCAGCACTATTTATATTTAACAACAAAAAAAGTGTTTGTGACATGAACACTACCCAAAATAATGAAAAAAGGAAACTAAAAAAAAAAAAAAAAGGTGGATATTCACAATTAACAATTGAAGCACATATTGTTAGAAAGAGGGGATTCATGAGTTTCACATGGTTGCTGGTAGGTAGCAGTGGCCTTGAAAATCTAAATGTGAAATTGCACAACAACAACAACAACAACAGAGGTTGTAGTGACTCTAGTCATGCTTGCAAAAGCAAATGTAAGTTGTGCTATCATATTATTAGATTCATATAATGAATCTAATATGATTGTTAGCTATCTGTCGCAGGGGGACATATTGAGCACTTGTGAACATTGCATGTTTTGCATATGTATACATTCCAAAAAAAAAAATAAAAATCCCTTCTCACCCATCTGGGGTACTGCCTGGTGTGGTAGACCCCAGCCTCTATGGATCTTGTACTTAGAGCTTGTTCCTGTGCTGCCATGATTAGAGCCTCTTTGCTGTCTTTCACTTGATCTTTGTCCAGCCACTAGTAGGATTTCTGGATGTGAGCCACTTCCTCTATATGCTGGTACATACTGTGTCGGGTAAAACACCTTATTTACTGCAGCGCTAGAGGCAGCTGTTTCACGGTGGCTGCAATGAGCATCCAGCGTTACCTTCAGGTGGTGCACTTTGAGAGGAGGTTACATGAAGTTGAAGCATGGCGGCTGTTGGTTCCACTGTGGCTGGTTTCAATGATCCTGTCCATCCCTGCTTTAGTGGTTCAAAACCTGGACGACGATCAGCACTGGATATGCTGCAAAGCTCACTACTCCTCTGAGGGCCAGAGGATTGCGGTGGTGTTCACAGGATTCCTGGTAGGATTTGTGGCATTTTTGTCATAGCTTTTTCATACATCAGTCTCTACAGAAAAGTGAATCGGGCAGCCTTTTTCAACAATCCACAGACCACGAGACTGATTATCAGCATTGTTGTGACTGTTTTTGTTCTACGTGTGCCATATTATGCCATGAATATTGTGGAGATAGCAGCTGTTTCCCTAAATAACAAGCCCCTGCTGAGGTTTTGTGAGGACAACTGGGGCACTTTTGCCTCTGTACCATTTGTAAACAGTGCCGTGAATCCACTCCTGTATGCCTTTACTTTTAACCCTCTCAAGGCAGGCGTTGCCAATTTGCAATAGTTGAAAACTAACAACCTGATTACCCCACATACATATTTTTAGTTTTTTTTACTCAGAAGTACCACTGCAGGACTTGGTTGTGCATTAGCAACAAAAAGTTTAATTTGAGCCTGAGAGGGTTAATCGTTTTTTCACTCTTTGCCAAAAAATGCTAAATGTGTAATGGAAAAGATCTGAATTCCCCCAAATTGGACTAAGGCAGGGGTCAGCAACCTGGGAGCTGCAAATACTTTTTAACATCTAAAATGAAGATAACACTTTTTTAATAAAGCAGGATTCTGAGATAAGATATTGTGGTGAACTCCTGCAGAGTGTGCCGGGGTTCTTCCTGTGGATGTCTCATTGATTCCTTGGAAACCTGCTTATCTTCCCGACTTGTTCCATCATTTGAGCTCAAAGCGGGGGGGAAAATGCAAGGGCAGGCTGTATGCAGGTACTCATCTACATCCCAATCTGGCATATAACAACTTTAGTATGGGGTTATCTGCTGCTTTTGCAGTTAAACTGTGAACGTCAAATTCATGTTAATTGGCCTTTTTAAGTGTGTCCTGTCATGAGCAGAGATGGGCAGTAACGCGTTACTTGTAACGCGTTACTGTAATCTGATTACTTTTTTCAAGTAACGAGTAAAGTAAGGGATTACTATTGCAAAAACGGTAATTAGATTATCGTTACTTTCCCGTAGGAACACTGCGTTACTGCGTTACTAAAACCTTGATTTATTTGCGAGAATGTCTCACGACAGTGCGCCGTTAGTGACAACAACTGTGTGCAGATCAACAATGGATCACATATCGATTGTGGGAGAGAGTATGAGCGTGCAGCGTTTAAAGTGTGGAAGTACTGACCTTACTTTGAGTTTGATTCCATAAAAAGTGACAAAAACATTAGCGTCCATTGTGCGTGGGAAGAAAACTTCTTTTTACAGTGAAAAAACCCCTAAACTTCCAAGCAAGTACCGAGTGCGCAACGACGTAATGGGAAACTCACAGAGAAAGTCGCGGATTCTTCAACTGACCGCGGCACACCTGCACCAGGGTAAACCTCCGCCTACCGCAGTCCTGCTTTACAGGTGAAAATAGAGCAACAGGGCCACTGAGTCTTTGACTTTATTTATGTTCTGCTGTGTTTTACTTGCATCTATTTGAAAGAGTGAGTGTAAACACAAAAAACATTTTATTTTATGTGCTGGAATGTGCAGAAAATAGGTTTAAATGTTAAACTAATTTATTCAACTCAGAGAATGTTGCATATAATTAAATTTTTGCTTGATGCATAAAGTTAAAAGATTAAAACTGATAAAACAAGTTAAAAAAAAGAGATTTTTCCATTTGATTCCATTTTGTATGATGGATTATGCAGAAAAAGTAGAATTGGGCTGAAAGATCTATCGCTTTATCACCTCTTCAGGTTTTAAATCGTGTTTTTAAAAAGTAACAAAGTAACTAAGTAATTAATTACTTTTGAAAATAAGTAATCAGTAAAGTAACGGGATTACTTTTTTGGGGAAGTAATCAGTAATTAGTTACTGATTACTTTTTTCAAGTAACTTGACCAACACTGGTCATGAGCATGTTACTACCACACGCACAAGGCCAGAGCAGATCTAACCTGTTTTGTTTTTTAACACTTGTTGCTTTATTTTACAGCCAGCCTTACTGCTACACGCAACAATGGTTAATTCATTCCACAAGCTCGTCATGATCCACACCTAATTTAAATGGAAAATGTTCGCATTAGCATGACTGTTTCTCTGTTATTAGTTCCTCTTTGATTCATCAAAGGAGAACAGCTTGCTCACCATATCATCATGACTTGTTCAGTGCATGACAGTCAGCAAGCTTGAAACATACCACAACTCGGCTCCACCATGGTTACTTATAACGACGACTCCTCTGCTGGAAATTCATCTGGAACCTCTTTGGACTCCAGAAGTCTGATTCCTGCAACAGTGCTGTCCATCTGCTTCCTGCTGGGATTCCTTGGAAACATCGCTGTGATGATTCTCAAGCCAAACTGGGAGAACATGTCCAGTCTGAGCCAGAGTTTGATGCTGAACCTGGCTGTGTCAGACCTGCTCTGCATGCTTACCATTCCACTGTGGACATACTCGTTTCTCAATAGTTGGACCTTCGGGGTTGAGGCCTGCAAGCTGGTAACATACCTTGGCTACTGCAGTGTTTATGGCAGCCTACTGACTGTGACTGCAATGAGCATCCAGCGTTACCTTCAGGTGGTGCACTTTGAGAGGAGGCTACATGAAATTGAAGCATGGCAGCTGCTGGTTCCACTGTGGCTGGTTTCAACGATCCTGTCCATCCCTGTTTTAGTGGTTCGAAACCTGGACGACGATCAGCACTGGATACGCTGCAAAGCTCACTACTCCTCTGAGGGCCAGAGGATTGCGGTGGTGTTCACAGGATTCCTGATAGGATTTGTGGCATTTTTTGTCATAGCTTTTTCATACATCAGTCTCTACAGAAAGGTGAATCAGGCAGCCTTTTTCAACAATCCACAGACCACCAGACTGATTACCAGCATCGTTGTGACTGTTTTTGTCCTGTGGGTGCCATATCGTGTCATGAATATTGTGGAGATAGCAGCTGTTTCCCTACATAACAATCCCGTGATGAAGTTTAGTGAGGACACCTGGAATGCTTTTGCCTCTGTAACATTTGTAAACAGTGCCGTAAATCCGCTCATGTATGCCTTTACTTCTAATCATTTGTTCACTCTTTGCCAAAAAAGTGCTAAATATTTAATGGAGAAGTTCAGAATTCTCCAAAAGCTGCCTGAGTTATCAGATATCACTGCAGAAACTGCTCAGTGATGAAGGTGCTGTGGTACTCTGTGTTTGTCACAGCAAGCTGTAGGTATTTGGTGGTTTAATGATGACATCTTTTCTCACATCAGCTGTGTACTGATTAAAGCTGGTCCTCACCCAGAGCTGCAAAACAACATGTTTGTATAGAATGCAATGTTTGTTGACATGGAATCAGGTAAACATTCAAAACAAAGTACCCAGTATTAAGTGATATACGTATATTTTACCATAAATTATAGTCTAATCTCCATAGTTTTTAATCTTGTTTAAATCATCATTATAATCATCTTTAACTGTTACCATCCCCTATTGCATGCCATACTTCAGACATCAGATGCATACAAGTAGATCTTAAATTTCCAAAACCAAATCAATTAGCTTTGCAGAATAAACCTAGCCAACCACCGACCCTGCCAATGCTGAAAGCAGCCTGTCCAAAAATCACAAGTTAACAAAGAAGGAATAAGTAGTATATTTCATAATACTAATCCTAATACTAATGATGATAATATAGTTTATAGTTATAATTCACAAAGAAAATGTAAGTTAAAAGATGTTAGTTATCTTTTCTTTCTTTACTTCTTTTTTACATTTAAATATTATTATGTTTATTAGTCTTTACAAATGCGCCATATTGTAGTGGTTGCACAATTGCCCAGAAAAAGATCCTGCGAGAAGGCGCAGTGCTCTTCTGTTGAGTTCTCCCATCTCATTAGGTCTATTATCTCCAGCTGTGCACTTGTTATCGTATCCCCTCATTCTCATGTATTTATGTAATTTTTTAATTCTTATTATTATTAATTTTTTTTTACGGGGGCGTCCTTGCTGATTTCCCCGTGTTCTGGAATTTTTTTTTACTAATCAGCATAAATGATTGCTTTGAGTTTACTCCAGCCTCCTGTGTTTTTTCATCTGGGTCAACAATAAGCAGCTTCCAAGCAAAAACAAAACCAATAATAACAAAAAATCATTCCAACTTATTTTTCTCCTTCCTGTATAAAAAATAAAATCTTTTATTAAATAAAGATGTATTGTGTTGTTTAGAGAGAGATCTGACAAGGGTTTATCTCATGCTTTTGCAGTTCAAAATGTCAGTTGACAGGAATATAAATGTATCATTTGTGAACATATTTAGAGGAATATTTTCATTTTTTGTTATTTATAATTGAATGCTGCTTCATATAAGTAAATAAATAATACACACACACACACACTTCTTTTTATATCTTAGTGAGGACATCTAACAATCAAATATGAATGCCTAACCCTAACCCTTAGGCACAACCTAACCACAACCTAATTGTAACTCTGATACTAAAACCACATCGGAGACGACCATTTTATCTGTTTTACTGTTGGTTCACATCAGTATATGTAAAGCTGCTCAAAAGATGAAATGTTTTCTTGTATGTTATTTTTTTTTTGTAAATGAAAACATGTACGACGCTACTTATCTTTTCTCTCATCACTTGTGAAATCTGTCACTGCCTTCCCTGTTCCAGCAAACTTTTGAACCAATTTGACCTACGGGCACATACAGGGTGCATGGATGTGTGTTGTCTTAGTCTCCAGTTATTCTTTTGTTTTGTCGTCCTTTGGAGCTTTGTGACATAACCCTGACTATGTGTATTTCCTGGTGATTTCTTGTTTTTTTCTGGGGGTTTTTTGGATTCTCTTCCAGAATTCTCTGTGTTTGTGGAGCTCTGAACTAATACTCACTTAATGAGTGTACTCCTCCCTACAGTTATTTGCATTCGGGTCCATGATAAACAGCTCACACAGGTTACATACAAAAAAGGGTCATGCAAATACCCATGCTGAGGAAAAATGCAAAAACCAAAGAGCTCTTGGGTGCAAAGAAAACCAACACATTCAAAACAATAAAGCTTTTGTTAAAATAAGAGTTCAAAGAGAGGAACATGGGTATGGGTTTACCTTGCACTTTTGCAGTTAAATATCAGGCAAGAGTCAGCAGTTTCAGCAGTTTCTGCTCCAGAGATTTTGATCTTTTTTGATGATCGGACCATCGTTTTGTTAGTCTGAGTCAACCTTTCTCTCATTACAGGGTAACATGATGGTAAACTGATCAAATTACTAAAAGCAAATGTAAAAAAAAACAGACCCCACACAAAAAGGTCAATATCCAATTATATGACATAAACTTCAATGTGTGAAAAATAGTGTTCAACATTTTAGGTGTAATCAAAGTGTGTTCTTTTTCTCAGTAGTTCAACATGGAGACCTACGATTTGGTTCATGTGGGATACCTCTGAGCTCCATGTATGTTTGCATTGCAGGTCACATTATTAGTAGAGCTCTTTGTGTGAGTAAGGGGATGTGGGTAAATCCTTGGATTTTGTTTTTTTCTAACTCAAGTCCAAGTTACACAAACAAACACAAACAACGAACTATATCCTGTTCAGATAGGACTTGTTGGTGGAGACCGCAGAGCCAAGCAACAACCTTGAAATGTAGTTCAACAGCACAAAAACTTTTGGCTTTAGGGTAATATGTCAGAATTGAAAAAAAGGCTGAAGATCTGACGATATTCCAGAGTTACAAAGCTAAAAAAAAGGACAAGAAACTGTATCCTTTTCAGATAGTCCAAGACAGAAGATATGTTTGCTTTTATTTTCCACTCCATCTCAAACTAAAAGAAATTTTCCATTTCACCAAAGACATACAAACGTGCTACTAAATGCAAAAATCAAAAAGGAAAATCCAAAAGATTCCTACTAGCAAAATAAATGAATAAAAAGATTCAAAACTCCCAGTTATTCGTGTCCATATTTCCTTTTGTGGAAAGAGTTATGCAAAATTCTGAAAACATGGTGGCAGGTGTCTTTGGGATTTTGCATAGCTCACAGTTTCCTTGTTATCAGTTCCTCTTTGACTACATCAAAAAACAGCAACTTGTTTACCTGACTGCACATTTATCGTCATCATCACTTGCTCAGTACACACCCGAGCAAGCAAGCTTGCAGCATGGCACAACTCAACTCCACCAATATTACCTATAACATCTCCTCCTGTCCTGGATATTCACCTAGTTTCTTCTTGGAACCCAGGAGGCTACTTCCTGTGGTGGTGCTGTCCACCTGCTTTCTGCTGGGATTCCCTGGAAACATTGCTGTCATCATTCTCAAGCCAAACTGGGAGAACATGTCCAATCTGACCCAGAGTTTGATGCTGAACCTGGCTGTGTCAGACCTGCTGTGCTTGGCTACCCTCCCAATATGGATTTACTACTTTGTCTGTAGCTGGACCCTGGGCCTGGCGGGCTGCAAGCTCATGTCATACCTCATGTACTGCAGCGTTTATGGCAGCCTGCTGACTGTGACTGTGATGAGTATCCAGCGTTACCTTCAGGTCGTTCACCTGCAGAGGAGTTTACCTCAGGTAGGAGCAAGCTTGCTGCTGGTTCCGCTCTGGCTGTCTGCAATGATCCTGTCCGTTCCTGCTTTAGTGGTTCGACAGCTGGTAGAACAACCACATTGGTTTTATTGCAAACATCAATACTTCTCAGAGGGCCAGTCAATAGCTGTGTTGTTGACAGAGATACTGGTTGGTTTTGTTTTATTTTCTATCATTGTTTTTTCATACATCAGTCTCTACAGAGAGGTGAATCGGACAGCTTTCTTCAACAATCAACAGACCACGAGACTGATTACCAGCATCATTGTGACCTTTTTTGGCCTATGGGTGCCATATTTAGCCATAAATGTGCTAGCAGTGGCAGCTATTTCCCTAAAAAATGAGAGCCTGCTGAAGTTTTGTGAAGACACCTGGAACGCTGTTGGAACACTAACATTTCTAAGTAGTACCATGAATCCACTCCTGTACACATTTACTTCTATTCATTTGTCCACTCTGGGCCAAAGAATTGGTAACCAGTTAAGAAGGACGTTCAGAAATCGCTCTCGGTCAAGAAATGTCACTGCAGGAGCAGCACCTCATTGATATAAGCTCCCTGAGAAATGATTTTTACTCTGCTGATACAAACAGTGTGTGGTCATCTCTATTTGTCACAGCAAGCTGTTGCGGATAATGGACTTACTCGTTGAGCTGGTTCTCAACCAGAGAATTCAAACAGCATTCAAAAAAATCAAAGTACCTATTAAATGACCTCTAATTACATATAATTTTTCCTTAACTTATATCATACTCTCCAAAATATTTTTTCACCTGCTATGAAGGCTATGAGGCCCATTAACTGACTCTTATCGACTGTCATCACTCTTATGATCATACTTCAGATTGGGCTTTAGATTAGTTGTTAGCCAGAGGACCTGTGTAGCATGTCTCCAGCTACATGAATTCCTTAATCTTAACTAAGCAAACTACATCCAGCTACTCCAAAGAAGCCTGCTGAGACAACTAAGCCACTCAGGGCTGCTACTACTATTGGTTTGTGAATTGATGCTGAAATATCAATTATAATACCAGATATTTATGTTCTAGAAATAATCTAGCTCTTATCTAGAAGTTCCCATAGTAAATTGGGGAAAATTTGTAGTTTATGATTAACAGGAACATAATGGAAAGCATCTATATTATCTGCATTGTCTAAATGATTGGTAGGAACTACTTCTTTTTCCGCCTCTCATAATGATATCCTAATTTCGACTGTCTAAATGCATCACTGCTCATGTGTGCTCACTCAAAATGTGGAGCTGCTGGCAATATGTAGCACTGTAGCTGAATTTTGGAAAGTGACTTGCATCTGGGTTTAGGTTTTTGCCTCACTACAGCCTGTACATACTTATAGTTATAGCATATTCATAACATACTTCATACCGTGTACATTATAACATATCATAATAGACCCATTTCTGTAATATACTCACATATCTATATTATTGCTAATATATATTTGTAATATATCTATATCATGGCTAAAGCACTTCTGGATGGATGCAAACTGCATTTCGTTGCCTTGTGCCTGTGACATGTGCAATGACAATAAAGTTTAATTCTATTCTATTCTATTGTATCTGTGTTTAAATGAGTGAATTCCTGTTAAGAGATATACTCTAAAACACTTCTTCAGTAGAGAATCAGAGAAGAGAAACACAGAACTTCTTGCTAGCAAGGGCAGCCTCCAGAACTGAGACTCGCACTGAGGACTGCCCTGGTCTTTATTTATATACTTCAGTGAGCGCTTGTTCCTTACATTGGAATGTGGAGGTGTACGTGTGTGTGTGTGTGTGTGTGTGTGTGTGTGTGTGTGTGTGTGTGTGTGTGTGTGTGTGTGTGTGTGTGTGTGTGTGTGTCAGAGTGTGACCCCATAAACGACTTCCCTTAACCTGCTGGTCTGGAAAATCCAACAGTTCATCTATATGTAAAAAAGGCACTTAGACTAAAACTAACATAGCTACGTTAATCCTACTGTAAAACAATAAAACAAGGTACAACCTTTCCCATGCTCCTAGGATGTGGGGGTGAACGCCAGAACACCCTGGAATGTTACAGACCTCCTAGGATGAGACATTCTTTCAATATGCCACCAACTATATACTTCTAAACACAAATGATTACATGCAGTATTCTACCATATGCAAACTTATATCATTAAAAGATTATACTGACTACTAAGTACAATTTTCCATTGACAATTCCCCACATCCTTAAAACCACAGATTTCCTTTTTTTTTTTTTTTTTTAAATCGTAGAGCATTAAAAGTGGATTATGTAGACTAGGTATCTTTAAAATATACAGGGCACTCTCAGTAAAACAACTGCTGTAGGCTTGAAAAATCCCAAAATACAACGCAAAATATTTTCTAGATAAGATAGCTTTAAAATAATATGGATCTATAAAGTCTAAAAAGATGTTTCTCAGCTGTATTATTATTTTCATTCAGTCACATTTTGGTAATTGAATATTTTCAAATCTTTTTTTTTTAATTTCTTCTATGATAATTATTCATAATTAAACAATAAGAACAAGAAGTCCCATGTCTTGTATTCATTAGAAAAGTTACAGTTTGAAATACGCTACTTTTGATTTTCCAAACACAAGTTGTTGTACTGGCATCAGATCAGTACCATCGATACAGCCTGAATTTGACTTGCCATTAGATCGGAATGGAAATCAGTCACGTCGTACATCACTACTACATATCTATGACAGTGACAACAGCTCAAACTTACCATTCAGTGAGTTCATGACAACCAAAGCAGCTTCTCCACATCTTTAATTTTCTTCTTTCTCGATTTTAGAGGCTTGTGTAGATTCTGAGTTAATGTAATTTTTTTTTTACAGTATAAAGTGATTTGAGACAACTGCTCCTGTGATTTGGTGACATATAAATAAAACTGCATTGAAACTAAACAGAGGTGGAAACAACAATTAATGAAAAAAAATGAATAAATGTTTGCTTTGGAGCTCCTCCTTCACCAGAATCGACCATCTTTCTCCATTCTTAACAACAGAAAGAGTTAGAAATAGACAAGAAGAAGCGCAGAGAAGGTGCTGCACTGACACTACAACTCTATAAATCATGTCATCAGTTCAGTTCAGTTTTATTTACATAATGCTAAATCACAATAACACTCACCTCAAGGCGCTTTGTATTGTAAAACCCTGCAATTATACAGAGAAAACATCAACAGACAACAAGTATTAGCAAGTGCTTGGTGACACTCCCTTTTAACAGGAAGAAACCTCTGCAAAGATGCTGAAACATATAGGAGGTGTTTTTATAATATTCATTACAATATGAGGTACTGAAGTTAAATTTTAAATATGTTGAAACACAATACTGAAACATTCAAAATAATATAAAAATTAATAAAGGTATGTTACAGGCTTTGATTTTAATGATTAGTCAGTTGAACAGCCACATTTGTCAGAAACAATTTAACAGTTGTTTAGCACAACATGCATTTATTTAAAGGGAGAAATTTAACAACATCATATCATATATATTATATTATTGAAACACCTACCTCTATGGTCAAAGGAGCTTGCAAAGAAAAGCGTCTGGACTTCTTTAATTTGCTTGAAGACGTTTCACCTCTCATCTGAAAAGCTTCTTCAGTTCTAAGGTCAAATGGTGGGGAGTCCCAGATTTAAAACTAGTGGGAGTAACCCCCCACAGAGGGACAAAAGGACCCCCTGATGATCCTCTAATCGCCTGAGCCAAGGTGTGAAACTGGGTGTGGGTCCCAATCAGCCAGGGTTTCGGGTGAGCTCATTGTGAAACCTGGCCCCACCTTATCATGTGATTTCCTGAGGTCAGATGGCCCAGGACGTACACCACTTTGTGTTGGTCGTTCACGTGGAATTGGGTATCATTCCAGTGCTGATTTACTCTGTCCTCAAAAGCTGGCCCATAAGTCTGGGCACAGACTGCCCAAAAAAATGAAAATAAATGTTCATTATCTGTATGTAAAATATTCTTTGCAAATATTCTAAGGATGTATTCATGTAAATAAAACTAGTGTGACATTTTTTAGCAATGAAATGCAAGAAATACAAAACTATAAAAAAAAAAAGTAAATCAATAAAGAAATAAATCAATAAATAAAACACAAAAGTATTTTTATTCAAATTATTTTCATGTTGCCTTGAAACAAAATACCTCCCACTGCTGTTACTGGAGCTTGCAGCAAATTACCAAAACTTCTACATATATTTATGTTTCATGCTTTGGAGAGGCAAAGTATGAAATAAACAGGGTAGACCAGTATTTCTAGTTTGCTGTGATACTGGGTTGCATCTCCCTTCAAATCAGCTTTGTGACAACTGGTCCTCAACTGTGAAAATATTGTAGATGTTTGTTGAAAAGGAGACATCTCAAAAGACTCAAACTTTCTAATGAATTGGATACAATCTTACCTTAAGTTAGAGTATAATATCAATTAGATTTTTTTCCTCACCTGTGAAAGTTTTAAGCAGATAAACAGAATATTATTGATTGTAATCACTTTCCTGATCCTATGTCTATGTAGGTTGTCAGTCATCCAGGTCATGATAATCTAAGGAGCTTGGAAAGAAAAGCGTCTAGACTTCTTAAGTTGCTTGAAGACGTTTCACCTCTCATCTGAGAAGCTGCTTCAGTTCTAAGCTCCTTAGATTTTAATGATCATACTTTATTGGGCATTGAGGTCACAGGGCTGTGTCTCTAATACGCTGGTCTGAAGTACGGGGGCCCCACAGGGAACTGTGCTGGCACCGTTCCTCTTCACCCTCTACACTGCAGACTTCTCCATCAACTCCCCACGCTGCCACCTACAGAAGTTCTCTGACGACTCTGCCATAGTCGGCCTCATCACAGGTGAGGATGACTCAGAGTACAGACAGTGGACTGGACTTTGTGGACTGGTGCCAGCAGAACCACCTGCTGATCAATGCCAGGAAAACCAAGGAGTTGGTGGTGGATTTCCGGAGATGCAGACCCACCACACTGACACTGGTGAACATCCAGGGAGTGGACATTGAGATAGTGGACTCGTATAGGTACCTGGGTGTTCACCTGAATAATAAGCTAGACTGGAGCCACGACACTGATACTCTTTACAGGAAGGGTCAGAGCAGACTCTACCTGCTGAGGCGGCTGAGGTCATTTGGAGTCCAGGGAGTGCTTTTAAAGACCTTCTATGACTCTGTGGTGGCATCTGTCATTTTTTACAGTGTTGTATGTTGGAGCAGTAGTTTATCGGCAGCTGAGAAGAAGAGGTTGGATAAACTCATTAGGAAGGCCAGCTTTGTTCTGGGATGCACCCTGGACCCAGTGCAGGTGGTGGGAGACAGAAGGACTCTGGCCAAAATAACATCTCTGATGGACAGAGTCTCCCACCCAATGCATGTAAATGTTACTGAACTGCAGAGCTCCTTCAGTGACAGACTGCTGCATCCTCGATGCATGAAGGAGCGTTTCTGCAGGTCCTTCCTTCCTACAGCTGTCAGACTGTACAATCAAAACTGCTCCGAACAAACACAGAGGCTTGTATCAGCGCTGTAACTTGCACTATTTTATCAACCAATTCACACTATAACCAGGATTTGCCTCATAACTTCATTTAATTTTATTTAATTTAATAAAGGTACAGTACTCTGTTTTTGGTAACAATTGTCCTTGATGTAAACATGTAAAATTGTTTATGTTTCTGTTCTGTGTCTTGTGTACTGTTTGTTTGTATATGTGTCTTTCTTGCTGCTGTTACACCCAAATTTCCCCTTGTGGGACAATTAAAGGATTATTCTATTATTATTCTTCTAAATTTCATACAAGTTTTAAGCCTGAGGACATGTTTTGTCAAGTCTAGTGAATAACAAACAGAAAACAACTGAGAGTACATACAGTAAGCAAATGTAACTCCAACTACAATGTTTTCATAACCAAATTAATTAACTTTACTGCCTAACCATAACCAAACACCTGCCACCACCTACCCTATCAGTGACCGTAATAACAGATTCTAGAGATTTTTTTAAGTGAAAGTCTAATTTCTTTTCATTTACCCCAACCAATCCAGTACATGGCCTCGTTCTGCCAGAGGCTTCTTCTTGTTGAAAGGCCGTTTTTGTTTCTCACTGTCACCTAATGATCGCTCATAGGGTATCATTTGATTGTAGGGTTGTTTTTTTTCTGTATTACTGTAGGGTCTTTATCTTACAGTATATGTGCTGTAAGGTAAAAAAAATGGTGTTGTGTTTCAGTGCTATATCAATACAATTTAACTCAGAGCTTAAATCTGGGACTCTCCACCATTTGACTCTAGCCCCGAAGAAACTTCTCGGATGAGAGGTGAAACATCTTCAAGCAACTTAAAGAAGTCCACATGCTTTTCTTTCTAAGCTCATTAGACTACGATGACCTGGATGACTGGGAACCTTCACAGACAACATTTTCCTTTAGATGATCCTCCCATTTTTTGGTGCATGTTGAATAGAAATACTAGAGAGACTGATATTTACTGTAATGCATTGATGACAGCCACATATGGATTTCAGACAGATTATTCCTCATCACTTCACTTGTTCCTTTAGGCTGATATACCCTGATTATAGTTGTTATAGGCTAAAAAGCAATAATGTATGGGTTGGAAAAAATTTATGTTCTTTTTTTCCTTTCAATTTGTAAATAAAACTAATATGCCAGTTATACAAACACATGCAAATGTGTATAGGTAGAAAAATGCAAAATCCAAAAATAAATAAATGCAAAAATAAAAATTCTCAAGTTTTACTGACAAATGATGTGTATTACAGACATAAAGCATTTACAGTATTTGCAGGATTTGGGTTGAGTTTTATTCAGCACATTTTTGTGGAAACAGCAGCAAACTTTGGTACATGGTTATAACCTGTAATAAATTCAAAAATGTATAAAAAGAGCCATGCAAAATCCTGACACCATGGGTGTAAATGGTTACATTGACATGACTGTTTCCTTGTTGTTAGTTCCTCTTTGACAGTTCATGTGACTGGACATTTATTATCATCACTTGCTCAGAGCACATCATTACCTGGAAGCTTGCAGCATGGCACAGCTCACCAACGCTGTGGTTACTTCTAACATCTCCTCCTCTCCTGGATATTCACCCCATTTTTCATGGGACTACAGTGGTATAGCTGCTGCAGTAGTGCTGTCCATCTGCTTCCTGCTGGGATTCCCTGGAAACATCGCTGTCATCATTCTCAAGCCAAACTGGGAGAACATGTCCAGTCTGACCCAGAGTTTGATGCTGAACCTGGCTGTGTCGGGCCTACTTTGCATGTTTACCGTTCCATTTTGGATTTACTCTTTCCTCAACAGCTGGACCCTGGGCCTGGTGGGCTGCAAGATCATAACATATTTTGGGTACTGCAGCATATATGCCAGCCTGCTGACTGTGACTGTGATGAGTGTCCAGCGTTACTTTCAGGTGGTATACCTGCAAAGGAATTTAAACCACATACAAGCATGGAAGCTGCTGGTTCCACTCTGGCTGGTTGCAATGATCCTGTCCATTCCTGCTTTAGTGGTTCGACAGCTGGTAGAACAGTCAGATTGGACATATTGCAAACATCAATACTATTCGGTGAACCAGTCAATGGCCGTGTTGTTGGCAGAGATACTTGTGGGTTTTGTTTCAGTTTCTGTCAATGTTTTTTCATACATCTGCCTCTACAGAGAGGTGAATCAGGCAGCCTTTTTCAACAATCCACAGACCACCAGACTCATTACCAGTATCATTGTAACCTTTTTTGTCGTGTGGGTGCCATGTCTTGCCATAAATGTCCTGGGTGTGGCAGCTATTTCCCTAAACAATAAGGACTTGCTGAAGTTTTGCGAAGCAGCATGGGGCACCGTTACAGCACTAACGTTTGCAAACGGTGCAGTGAATCCACTCCTGTATGCCTTTACTTCTAATGGTTTGTCCACTCTGTGCCAAAAAAATGCTGAACATTTAATGCAGAAGCTCAGAATTACCCCACAATCTAAGTCAGCAAATACCGTTTCAGACGTAAGATGACAACGTTGAAAGCTCTTTAATTATTTAGATTTTTTTATCAAATGATTTTCCCCCTGTGATGCTGGATCTTCTCTGTCCTGCACTGTAAAACAACAACAACAGAAATATACAGTAAAATAATTGTGTGTAAACAACAAAATTACCTATAATATCGCCAATCACTGTTCTAATACAATTAATCAGACCTAACATAACAGTGCTGTTGGATTTTATTATGTATCTTATATGCAATGTTATACTTTTACTTTTAATCCATAATTAATGTCATAATAATGTAACACCCATTAAATAAAAATCAAAATACTTTTATTAAACTAGTAAATGGGTTTAAAAATACAGCAATCCTATGTTTTTTTTTATTATACTAACTGTCTAATGGGGGTTTGTGTGTATTTTAATAAAACACTTTATAATAATGTAACACTATTAAGCATTAGTAAGTATTAGTATGGTTGTAGTGAGTGCTTAATTTATCATTTATATATCATTACTCCTCCTTGGTATTTCATTTATAAATACAGATATGTTTATCCATCTGTTACTAATACCAAAAACCATGTACACCACCACTGCTGTACGTTGTTTAACTATGTACAGTTACTGCTAGAAAAAACCATAGTCGTTATAATAGTCATAATAAAATATGGTTATCTATAAGTAGGATACCTAGGAGCAGTTTTAGGGTTTTCACTAAAACACCACAGCACTGAGATGTGTAATTTCTGAACATCCTTAAAATGCTTATGGTTGAAAATTTACCTTTTTGGTAAGTAAGGCAGGTTTGACTTGACACCAACAAGTCATAATGAATCTACTGAAAGAAACAATAACAAGTCTGTATGAGGGAAGGACACATTAAAATAGATACATATGTCTAAATTTAAAGAGGCATGTGTACTGAATCCTAACTGTTGGGTACAAGCAGCTAAAAAACTGAAACCACTAACATTACCTCAGTCATTAACTTTGCTAGCAAGCCCACTCTCCTCTGAATATTATGAAAGCAAAGGGTTGGTTCAGTAGTTAAAAAATAGTTAGTTGACACCTCTGTTAACTACAGTAAAGGTAGTGTGTTATATTAGCAAGCTACTGATACTGAACTTAAGTTTCTTATATTTGTCTTGCAGATGCAACATGTACAGTTGTGCCTGGTGTACATTGTGATCCTTTTTCCTCCCCTAAAATTAGTTATTGGTGTTTTTACAACAATTTTAGAATGTTCCCGATGTCCACACACAACAATTTAATAATTACTGAAAATCTTGTGAAATATGCTTAATTCATATAAAATTATACTGATGTGAGATAATAAAGATAATTGCTTTGTTTGGTTACGAAAGCCATTAAAAAAAAGGTCTAGTACACCCCATGCCCCCTTTTAGACTCACCCCTGTTTGCTGATACTAACGCTTCCATGTAAAATAGCACGGTTATAATAAATGTATATTTAAACATGTTGTCAGATAGTGACAGATGAAGCCTCATGGAGACTTGTAGCTTTCCATTTAAATGATTTTAAAAAAAGGTTAGTTTCTTAAGGCTTCATGTGTAAACATACCCCCCTGCTGGTCAAAACCATTATTGTCATTTCAATTATTTGTGACGTTGTTTTGGCTGTCATGCAACAGTGTCAACATAGACGTAATCACTGCCTAGAATTAAAAAACAAAAAAAAACAACGACTCTAATTTGATTGTATGTGGCTCATTCATTTATCAAAAAAAATGTTGATTGATGTGCGGTTGACAGTAGTAGAAGTCTATCAATGTCAAAAACCTTGTCAGTATGATTTCAGTATATTTTTGAATAAATCCAATCCAAATCCATGACATGAGATGTTGATGTTAAAATCACAGTCTTTTCAAATGATGAGACAGTGATTGTGCTAATGAATACTGTGCGGATGTTGACTTTTATCATTTTTATCAAGATATTATATTTTTTCCATTGTGCTTAGACTCAGTTTCTCTTTTTGCTAATAACCACTCTGGCTTTGGAGAAACCGTTTCACATTGTGCTGAGAGGCAGGAGTGCAAAACTATCCCACAGTAATCTTGCCTAGATGATACCCATAGATGCAGTGTTGTTGCCATTGACACACAATTAACACTTCCCAATGGAATGAAAAAAAGAAAACAGACTTGTGTATATTATAGTAGTAACACATTTCATTATTTACAGGCATATTATTTGTAATACTTTATTGGTAGAGATCACCTCATGGGTGGAGCAGCTCTTCACCTCTTTGTGTACACTGTTTTGATGGTATATATGCATCAATCTATCAATCGTTTGTTGTAAGATTCAGATAATTATTTTTTAAAAGCTAGATATTTTAAATGAGAATAAGAAAGAAAAGTATTTCTTTGTGCCCCCGTTTCCCTGTTAATGCCCTACCTGGCGCCCCTGGCAAAACATTGCTAGACCCGCCCCTGCACAGTTACCAGCTGTCAGCTACATAGAAAAGGATCCTGGTGTTATTTGTCTCTCAGAAACAGTTCATAACTTCCCTTTAACTCATTCATGTCACCCAAAAGGTAAACCTGTTTCTCCATCACCTGTTCAGCTCTGATGATTCAGTAAAGACATCTCCTGGTTTCATCTTCATGTTTCCCTCTCACCACATATCCAAACCGACATAATGACCAGCAGCTTTTACAGCTGTGGCTCCAGCAAACATCAGCTGATACTAGAAATGAATATTAAATAAATTCTAACAACAGCTGATCAAGCTTAAACATGCTGCTGTTGTTTAACGCAACATCTGCTGGTTTCCTCTTTCTGGCGCAAAGTGGGCGATAAGCAAACAAGAGAGAAAATCCGATCAGCTGATCATTGATCAGTTTCATGATTGAAGTAGCAACAGGAGAGGGAGGGGGAGAGAATTAGAGGAGAACAGGCAGCTGACAGCGTAAAGACACAGAATAACTCCAGCTTTGTGTCTTTTTCATTCTAGCTAAAGTCCGGGACAAACTGCGTTCCTTTTCACCTCAATATGAAACGCGTAATATTTTCTCTGAATATGGGATGATTCCGTTTTTTACGGCAACTCTAATAATTAACCTTATGAACATAATAAAGTTCAACATCAGTAACATCATGGCACCCACCCAGCTGTATAGAAACTCCGTCATGCTAGCTAGTACCCTGCACGAAAAAGTCAGCATAACGAAAATAAACTCCACCTAAACTTGGTTTATATCTGACCCAGATAGACATCAGGTCATAACTTCTTACCTGAAGTTCAGTTCACCTGACACTCGGACCGGCGGCCGCCTTGGGTCTCTCCTCCTCCTGCCTCCTCTTTCCCTCATCCACCCGCTGGCCTCCATCACTAGCTAATGTTACTGAATCTGTGGAAGCTCCGCGATAGCCACCACAAGAAGTAACGAATAACGACCCTATCTAAATCCCAGTAACGATTAACGCGTTCCTCATTTTGGCATAATAACTAGTTACCGTGCTCGTTACCACAATAATAACGTAGTTACTGTAACACATTACTTAATAACGCGTTAGTCCCTACACTTCTCATTTGCAAGCGAGCCTCAATACATGCTTGATAAGGGACTTCCTGGATTTCTTGACACATACTTCAAAGCCTCGAAACACTGTGGCCCATCACTATCAGACGGGGATTTTATTGTTTGTCTCGTGTTGTCAGCCTTTATTTTGATTTATTATATGATATTATCATTTCTCCCTTTTTTAAATGTGTCAGTGTTGGAAAAAAATGGCAAAATCTCCAATTGTATAGCATGAACTCCTAAATATGAAAGCGTATGCTCAAGCTTAAGAGATATGGACTATGAATCAAGTTTGGGTGTTGACAGAATGCATACAGAAGGCATGTAAAATCCTGAAAACAATGACAGCAGGTGTTTACGTCAACACAACAGTTTCTTTCTTATTAGTTCCCCTTTGACAGCATCAAATGAGAACAACTTGTTCACCTGATGGTACATCTATTATAATAACTTGCTTAGTGCACAACATTGTCAGCAAGCTTGAAGCATGGCACAAGTCAACTCCACAGTGAATACCCTTAACTTTTCCTCCACTCCTGGATATTCACCCATCACCTCCTGGTCCACAGGCATGGCTCCTACAGTGGTGCTGTCCATCTGCTTCCTGATGGGATTCCCTGGAAACATCGCTGTCATCATTCTCAAGCCAAACTGGGAGAACATGTCCAGTCTGAGCCAGAGTTTGATGCTTAGTCTGGCTGTGTCAGACCTGCTCTGCATGCTTACCATTCCAGTGTGGATTTACTCTTTCCTCAATAGCTGGATGATAGGTGAGACATCTTGCAAACTCATTACATACTTTGTGTATTGCACCATTCATGTCAGCCTGCTGACTGTGACTCTGCTGAGTGTCCAGCGTTACCTTCAGGTCGTTCACCTGCAAAGGAGTTTAAATCAGGTTGAAGCATGGAAGCTGCTGGTTCCACTCTGGCTGGCTGCAATGATCCTGTCCACTCCTGAGTTGGTAGTTCGAAAGCTGGTGGAACAACGACAGTGGACAAAATGCAAAAATAAACACTCTTCTGATGGCCAGAGGTTGGCTGTGGTGTTGACAGAGACTCTTGTAGTATTTCTTTCACTTTCTGTCATAATGTTTACATACATCCATCTCTACAGAAAGGTGAATCGGGCAGCGTTTTTCAACAATTCACAGACCACCAGACTAATTACCAGGGTCATTGTTACCTCTGTTGTCCTGTGGATGCCATATCTTTCTATAAATGTGTTGGGTGTGGCAGCTATTTCCTTGAAAAACGAGGGACTGCTGAAGTTTTGTGAAGACAGCTGGAGCATTGTTGGAGCACTAACATTTATAAATAGTGCAGTGAATCCACTCCTGTACGCCTTCACTTCAATCCGTTTGACAACTCTGCACCAAAAATTTGCTGAACACTTAATACAGAAGTTCAGAAATTCCCCAAATCTGACTTTGTCAAGAGATATCAGTGCAGAAGCAATATCTCAATGTTAAAAGCTCTCAGGGGAATTAATTTTCCCTTGTGACATTGGAAAAGGCATCTTTTGGTCAAGTGATTTCTCTCCTGCTGTTACATGTAGGTTGTGGTGCTCTCTATTTGTCACAATGAGTTTTTGGTTTAAGCTCTAAATGTGAAAATACATGTTTGTTGACAGGGAAGCAGACAAATGTTGAAAGAATTAAAAGACCAATTACATTAGAGGAAGCAGCTGTGTGTTCTTCCTGGTAAGAGTGGGAACACAATGAAAAATGACTTCACTATAGCTGAAAATGTTTTGTAATAGTTTTAATATTTCTTAGAGAAATGTTTGCCAGTTCTGATGATGTGTTTGTGCTTATCTATGTTCCCGAGGATTTGATGAGAGCAGCTGGCTAACTAGAGATTGACCTTACTCAGTGTATAGGAATTTCTTTTATTTATGTATTAATCACATTATTTTATTGTATAATGCCTTGGTGCCACTGGATTTTAGCATGTCTCACACTCATGCAGTTAGACAGATGGTGGGGGTCTGGTAAGGAAGTTGGGGGGAAGCAGACAACTCCACAGGAAGAATCTTTTGTCTCTTCGATGACTCTGGGAGGTAGCAAGGGAGTGTGAACCTTAAGGTGTGAAACAGCTGTGTACTGCCTTTTGTTCCTGGAGTAGGTATTTAACTGGGAGCCATGCTAGGCTCAGGAATAGACTGCTGACTGTCTGCCCCGCGGTCATGCAGGCTCTCCACCAAGCTTGGTTTTTCTGTTCTTTGTTTGTGATTAAAGAATGTTAGCTACCGCTCACCGCTTGTCTGCAGGCTTTATTTAAATGGAAAACATCCACAACACTCAATAATAAAGTAAATTTCCCAAATACCAAATGTAAGTAATATAATATGTAGAAATGCATTAAATGTAGAAACAACACAAAAAGTAGTTAAATCGTCTCCTGCAACTCTGTATAGCATGAGATTATTAATACTGATGCAGTAAATAAGATTAACATCACTTCCCTGTTGTAATTGGTTACAGTGGAACTAATTTTGCATTGTTTTATGTACTGTTGCACAGTTTTGTTTTGTTTTTTTGTTTTTTTACAGTGCATCATATTATGCACATTTTCAACTGTTTAACTAAAACCTGTAAAGGTACAACTATATCTGGCACCATGTGTGTGTTCTCTTCTTCCTTCAGAAAAGGTTTTAGAGAAATGTATTTTTATTTTTGAAAGCTTCACTCACTGTCAGCTTCACTCGCCTCTGTGATTGTATTCACTGGAAAATCTCAACGAAGCTTTGCATTGTTCTTTCACTGAAATGCCCCATGACGTGTTAAAGAATTGTTATTCTATTAGCGTATTTACTCTTCAGCTTAAAATATCATCTGCTTTCGCTGCTTTTGGCCTCTTGTATAGCAATATTATGCTTTACCACTAGATCGCAGTAGAGGCTTTGATACTTCATGGTAATATGAGCCAAAACAAAAAACAAAGCAACTGACTGATTATGTCTTACCTAAGAAAACAATATTGCAGCAGAAATGAATTCCCCTTATTTTCTTGAAAAGCTACTTCTGTGTCCATTAATGACTTTCTCAAAAGTCATTTTCTGCAGGGTCTTCCTCATCTTGTTATTAAAAAGAATTTTACACCATTTTTTATTTCTTTTAGCCATGTTCATTTTTCTTCCACACATTCTTGTATCAAAAAACATTACATTCAATCATGTTCACATTTTAAAACAACTTGATTTTCTTTTTTTTCCCGTTGTATTATATGTATAAATCTACAAAATAATTACCTTACCTCAGTCTTCTTATTTACAGTAAATCTGTAAATAGATTCTGCTGTTGTCATGGACTGTGTGCAGCAGACAGGAATGGAGGACCCAAAATGCAGACTCCAGGAGGCAAACGTGAACGCAAAACTCAGCTTTTATTGCAGGAGGGCAAAAAACAGAAACTAAAGCTATGTTCACACTGCAGGTCTTAATGCTCAATTCCGATTTTTTGATCAAATCCGATTTTTTTTGTCTGGTTGCTCACACCACAAATAAAATATGACAGCAAACACGCTCTAGTGTGAACGGTTCACGGCCCTCAAAGTGGCCGGCATGCGCAAAAGAAGACGTCACACACAACGCGCTCTGTTTACGGAAGTAAAAATGGCGGCCACAGTGCTAGTTATTCAAGTTTAGCTTGAATAGAATTGTCTCCCCATATGCTAAACTAGTCCAAAACCTCACTTTCTGTCTATTGACTCGCTCCATCTCCAGTTTCCACTGCCATACTTTCTCGTTTGTCTTCTCCGGCACTGATAATTGGTGTCTGTCTTGTGCCAGTGACATAAAAGATGGATTTAATGTGACATGACCATTCAAACAGCAGTCGCTTTCTAAAACATCAGATATGTATCGGATTCAGTACCACATATGAAAGTGGCCAAAGTCGGATTTGTAAATATCGGATTTGTGCTGTTAGAACTGTCATCCTATGAGCCGATATGGGTCGCATATGGTCAAAAAAGTCAGATTTGATGCGCTTTCGTCTGCAGTGTGAATGTAGCCTAACTTAAACAGGCAGAACACACACCATGGAATAAGGAGATCGGAAAACACAGGGCTTAAATACGCAGTGGGATAACGAGGGAACGAGATAAAGGAGTAGAGCACAGCTGGGAGTAATCAAACATGACACGAACAAGGGGAAGCAAAACTGAAAACATTAACATAGGATGCAGACTGTCAAAGTAAAACAGGAAACATAACACAGAGACGCGGGCTTGACAAGGGGATATGCCTGCCAGGGGAGACAAAGACAGAAACCAAAAGACTAAGAACTCTAAATAACACAAAAGCAAAGACTAATAATAAACAACACAAAACACTGGGTCACAGACCCAGGACCGTCACGGGTCTGTCCTGCTTCAAAAATCTTTCTTGCAAAGTCACACCAGGTCTTTGCCTCCCATAAACCCACTGCTTTGTATGTTGTTAAATTCTCAGTTCTTTGATCTTTGGGCTGAAGGAAGGACAACACTCGGTGTATAAATGCTCAATCAACAATCATTTTATTCCATACAATTCTCATTATTCCATACAACACTTTTGAGGATAAACCATCCGGAGGGGAGATGAGCGCGGGAGGGTGTCCGCCTGATCTCGTCGTGTCTGAGCGTTTCTCACATTCTTATACCTTCAGCCCCCCTCCACAGTCATAAAACCTAAACATCCACATTCTTTCTCTCTCTCAGTGAGCCTAAGTTATGACCTTGGCTTCCTGTGCAGTATGTTCTGTTCTTTTCTAATCAGACAAATAAGGCCATGATTCTCTGAAAACGATATTTCTTATAACGCAGCAGTAGCATGCATCATAAAACAATATCATTCATTCACCATAAATCGGCAATCTAATGTAATACAAATCAGTTAACTGTACTAGTTATCACCTTCTTCTAAGTCAGGAGAATAATGCAAACTAAAACTACATAATGATTTCACAATCTTTAATTAGGGGTCTAACGTGGCATAAGATAATATAATAATCTCACAATGTTCAGACATATTTACAAAGACTTCAAGGATCCAGTGGCAGATCTTGGGATATTTAATAGGTGTGAATCTCACTGCATCATTTAAGTCCCTATGCTCACGCTCCTCAATTTCCACCTATGGCTTGAAAACACCCCAGCCACCCTCCTCTGCAACTTCCCTTTACTGCATGCATGTCCTGCTTCCTGTCTGACTCAGATGTAAACACCTGGTACACCGGCCTGCACATAACAGTTCTGATACATCAAATCATCAGATGTCTTTGCCACTGAGCACCACCATCTCACCTCCTGGGTCTTTGTTACCTTCACCCGAGGAAGAGGGACGAGTGTATGGACAGAATAGACCCCAATTGATCTCACCTTGAGAGTTGGAGGGACAAGTTGGGTATGGGACAGCCTCACCCTAGGAACAAGGAAAGGTTCAGGGACTGGCTGGAACCTGGCCCTGGCTGCTCTCACCCTGGGGTTAAGATTAGTGGAGGGATTAGCTCAGGAGAAATAACAGTCTTTGGAGATTCAGATAACCAAGAGGGTGATTATAGATATGGTCTTTGTCTCTAGTAAACAGTGAGTGTTTATGCTAAGACACACAAACTTGGCATAGACAAAAGATAAACAAGCATGGGGACATGACAGACTACATATAGGGGATGGTAGGAAGAACAGACAGAGACAAGACTAAGATGAACAGGATAAGAGAGGGAATGAGCTAATAATGAGCTTGTGCCTCACTCATGTTATTGCCCGGCCAGATGGAAACACAAAACACTGAGTCGTCAGACTCAGGACCATGACGGTTAAAAAAACAACAACAAAAAAAAAATCTTATGATGATTTGCAGGTGGAAAAAACATTTGATGTGGTTTCATTTTCCACTCTATGTCTAAAAAAAGCTCATGTGAAAGTTAGCGAAAGACATGCAAATATGCTTGGATACAAAAATGCAAAAATCCAGAAATGCCCAGCTGGAAATAAAATAAACACATCCACAGCTCCCAATAAATGCTGTCCTCATTGTAAAAAAACAACAACAAAAAAAAAAAAAAAAACATAGCTGTCCACCCACATTTCTAGGCTTCTATGATGTTTAATGGCTCAAATTGTAGAAAATCTACAATTTGATGACATCAAAGTGATAAAGTTAAATTTTTGTTTCTAGATGTTCTTACACTGGTGCTCTCTGAATAAATGGAAATAAATGCAAAGATTTATAGAAAAAGTCATGCAAAAATCCTGAAACCATCAATGCAAATGTTTGGATCAGCATCACAGTATCTTTATTATTAGTTCCTCTTTGACTTCATCAAAAGTAACGACTTGTTCATGTGGCTGCACATTTATCATCATCATCACTTGTTCAGTGCACAACAGTCAGCAAGTTTGCAGCATGGCACAATTCAACTCCACCATGGTTACTTCTAACATCTCTTCCTCTCCTGGAGATTCACCTCATCCTTCCTTGGACTCCAGGGGTCTGGTTCCTGCAGTAGTGATGTCCGTCTGCTTCCTGATGGGATTCCCTGGAAACATTGCTGTGATCATTCTCAAGCCAAACTGGGAGAACATGTCCAGTTTGAGTCAAAGTTTGATGCTGAGTCTGGCTGTGTCAGACCTGCTGTGCTTGGTTACCCTTCCACTGTGGATTTACTCATTCCTCTATGGGTGGACCTTTAGGCTGGTGGGCTGCAAAATCATAACATACTTTGTGTATTGCAGTCTTTATACCAGCCTGCTGACTGTGACTGTGCTGAGTGTCCAGCGATACCTTCAGGTCGTTCACCTGCAGAGGAGTTTAAATAGGGTAAGAGCAAAGATGCTGCTGCTTCCGCTCTGGCTGGCTTCGATGATCCTGTCCACTCCTGCTTTAGTTTTTCGACAGTTATCTGAAGATCAGCGATGGACAACATGCAGTAATCAATACTCCTTCGAGGGCCATAGGATGGCTGTGGTGTTGTCAGAGACTCTTGTAGGATTTGTGTCGCTTTCTGTCATTGTTTTTTCATACATCAATCTGTACAGAAAAGTGAGTCGGGCAGTACTTTTCAACAATCCACAGACCACCAGACTGATTACCAGCATCACTGTGACCTTGGTTGTCCTGTGGGCGCCATATCTTGTCAGTAATGTAATTAGCATGGCAGCGATTTCCCTAAAGAACGAGGGCCTGCTGACATTTTGTGATGACATTAGGCGCACTGTTGCAGCAATAATATTTGTAAACAGTGCCCTGAATCCACTCCTGTATGCCTTTACTTCTAATCGTTTGTCCAGCCTGTGCCACAAATCTGCTCAACTTTTCATACAGAAGTTCAGATTTTCCCAAACTATGTCCACAGATCTCACTGCTGGAGAAGCAACTCAATGACAAAAGCTGATTGGGAAATTAAGTCAAAAAATCTCCTCTATCCCATTGATACACACAGTGTGCCATCCACTCTATCACAGACAGCTGTTGGTGATTGCTCGTGTAACGATAAACTTTGAGGTTAAGCAACATCTCCCCTCAAACCAGCTGTGTGCTGATTACAGCTGGTCCTCAAACAGAGGATATACATCTTTGTGGAAAAGAATTATGAAAACACTAAACACTAAAAAGAATCAATGTACATATTAAATGAAATACCATTATAGGCAATCAATTATTACCTTAATTTATGGTATAATCTCCATTTTCTCTTTCTTTTTTTGCTTTTTTTGCACATTAGTTTTTATGGAAATACGGAATGACGGATTCTTTTCTTTTCTTGTTTTGGTTTTCTTTTTTCTCAATTCTTGTTTCTTTTTAAAGCATTCTATATCCAAGGATTGTTGTTTTTTCTCTTAGTTATAGCATTGTCACTGCTATTAGCAGGGAGAGGGAAGGGGTGGGGGGGGGGGGGGGGGTAGCTTTGTACTTACTGGGGTGCTGAACTGAATGTGGTTTTGGTGCAAGTGCCACCTCTCTCTCGTACAGCCAGAGAGAGCTGGCAGTTTACCTTCCATTGAAATACATTGAATGTATGGAAAACTCCCACAGAAGAGACTACAGCACTTATAGACAAACCAGTACTAGAGGCGTCAGGATTCCCAGAACCAATGTTTTATGGATTTTTCCTTATTACAGAGGTCACACATCTGAGATATGACACTTAATGTAGATGCTCAACAGGGACAACCCGAGGCCCTCCGCCACACTACCCAAAAATAAAGACTGGACTTTTTCATTGTGCAAGCAACTGTACATAGAAGTTAGAACTTTTATTGTCAAAGTTATAATATTTTACAGTTTTGGTTAATTTTTGGTTACAGGCAAACTTTTTGTATGAGCTTGTATGGTGTGATGGTTAAAACAATTCAACTGTAGGAAAATATAAAATGTTAATCTAAATATCATTGAGTGCAGTATAAATGGATGCAGACATCTAAATTCATAAAAAAAAAAACCCACTAACATTATAATATTGGTTCTTTTCTTTTATGTTAGCACTGAAAAACATTCAAATATGTTGTGTTACAAAAATGCAAAATTCAAAACGTTCTCACATGCAAACAAAATAAACATATTCAAAACACATAAAATTTTGTCTGCCTTGTCAATAAAATAAAAATTAGAAGAAAAAAAACTACTAGATTAATTCCATCACGGGCTCAAAGCAAAAAGATGAAGCACAACAACAGGCTTCATGCAGGTCCTCAGGAATCTGCAACCCCAACCCGTTCTCACTCCCAAAGCGTAACATTTTACGCTAGGTGACAAATCGTCACCATATTACGCTTTCGGCTACCCACCACGTTCCTAAATGACGACCTCGGAAAAAAGAGGACATATGAGAACCGTCTGGACTGAATCTACACATGTTCGCTCTTTTTCTTCAAATCGCTTAGAAACACGCTATTTAACATCATTAAAGACCTGGTTAGGTTTAGGGCTGGAATACAGGGCTGGAACGTCTATTACCGCGGGAGTGTCATTCACTGGATTCCAGCCATAACCCGCCGCGTACCATAAGAACGCCGAAGGTCTCCTTTCGCGTTCCTCAGGAACGCCGCGGGACGTGACAAAACGTCGACATGTTACGCCTCGGGAGTGAGAACGCTCTGGCAACCCACTCTGATCTTGTCAGAGATTTACAGTTAACAAACAGTCAGGTGAATAAACAACAATGAGACACTTGTGTAGGTTAACGTGCTGCACGGGTGAAAAGCTCAGAGCAAATCACACCGAACTGAAGTATTCGTTTATTTTTATAGGTTACATCGTCAATATGCAAATATAATCACATTTCCTGTTACGCAGGTCCTGATGTCTGTCTGCATGCAAGCTGTGTGTGAGTATGTGTGTTGCAGGTCAATTTCTAAGAATAATATAATGCAAGTCAACTTCTGCGGATATGTATTTCTGTGCTGGTCTCTTGTCAGTGTCACAGGGTCAGCTTCCTGTTTCTACAGAAAACTGTCTGGTGAAATATGTATAACATAACTTTTGAAGCATAAGCAAATAAAACAATAAAAACTCCCTAACATTCCTCCCTGTTGTTACCGTATTTCACCACTTCAATCATACTTTATTATCAGCTAACAATCACTTGCTTCTTATAACATTTTCAATTGTAGCATCATTCAGTATGTGTGAGAGTGTGTGTTCCTATACTAAATCTTCTTGTGGCAGTCCAACATAGGTGATCACTGTGGCCTGTACCATTTTGTCAATCATCGATCTGATACAGGGTAGAATGCAAGTTGAGAACATGCAAAGCAATAAAAGAAGAACTCCTATCAAGACAAGTCCTTTGATCATGAGGGTCCTCCAGCTGCCGCTCAGCAGCCAGGTCAGCCAATCTTCTGTGTTCATGACATAGTCTTGTTGCTGTGCATTACTCAGTTGTCGTAACTTCTCCAGGGCGGTGGTCATGGTCAAAGAATGCACGTTATCTGGAATATAGGTGCAGCAAGTGGTGTTGAATAAGACACAGAGGCCCCCTCTCTCAGCGAGAATCATGTCCAGGGCGACTCTGTGTTGCATGACCACTATTCTGATCGCGTCGATTTCCTCATTCTGAGCCTTGTTTATCCATGTTGAGCTGTTCAGGAAAAGTCCAAATCGGTAGTCAAGAGTCTCGATTCTTAGCATGTTTTTTCCATTCCCGATCCATGGGAAAAGTGAGTGCAGGACTTTCTGTCCGGTGGTCCACAACTTGAACTCCGCTGGCACATCACTGCCCCAGATTGGATCATGAGGTTGCACGTCATCAGTGCTCCTCTTGCGTCTTGGTTGGTCCTGATGGAATATTCTGAATGTGCGGTCTGACACTAAAATTGGGGCGCAGAGTCCGGTGCTGTTGGGTGGGATGGTGAAGTATGTCTTTGAGCCACATGCCCAAGCTGTACCCTGCACCCAATATGTGCCATTCAGGAAGCTTATCCGTGCCTTTCTGTCCTGCGGCATGCGGAAAGTCTGGGAGCAGTTTTGGTGCATCCCCAGCTTTCTGTTGCCGTATGCGAAGGTGAAACACATTGGATGTTGTATTCCTGGTTCCCTCCTGACGTTGAAAGATTTTCCCTTGTCATTGGTCGCATTCAGGTGTACCCAGTATCGGTCATCACAGCTGTAGTTCCAGTCTGAGATCTCTGGTGTACAGAACACTACCTCATTAGGTTTATAGTTGATCAGTGTTCCATTACACCGTCGCAGGTCGATTTTTGTGACTTGTCTTTTTAACTCCAACTTGAAGGCGAAGATGTCTTCGGGGGAACATGTTCCGCTGGTGGCCTTGTAGAATATACATAGGGCTTCGGAAAGGCTGGGTGATTTTCCATATAGGGTGGCTTGCATTGCTGTTGTTGGGAGGTGTGAACAGACGTAGCAGCCAGTGTGGTTGTCTTCTGTATGTACTCGGTTGTAGACGTACCGGTACCAGGCATTGTTCAGCCAGGGGTGGTTATGCTCTTTATCCATATCCTTCAGGTGTAAGTTGTCATATGACCATTTCTTCTGCAGGTGGTGCTGTGGGTCCTTGTCTCTCCAGGTGAGTATCAGTAGGCTCACTAGGAGCGCAATGCCAGTCATTATGAGGACAAGGTTCTTCATGATGACCAGGCACACCCGGGCTCC
Organism: Diplotaxodon limnothrissa; assembly: GCF_057381915.1. Classification (NCBI taxonomy): domain Eukaryota; kingdom Metazoa; phylum Chordata; class Actinopteri; order Cichliformes; family Cichlidae; genus Diplotaxodon; species Diplotaxodon limnothrissa. The sequence continues at coordinate 7,629,432 of NC_140610.1, read as the reverse complement.
AGGTGAGTAGACCACTGGCGAGAAGACAAAAGGGCGGGATATACCCAAACAGCCCTTTCCTCCACCAGGGAACACCTAGGAGTCGGGGGAACCGGCGTCTATGCTTGTGTTGTCACTCACTTTTTTGCAGTGGCTTCGGTGGATCCAATCACCTGGTTGCAACCTGCAAAACACTGGAGAGAATCTCTTTATTCTCAAATAATTTAGTCATCCACTCTGCTAGGGTGGTTTCTCTTATAGACTTATTAATAGGCTCACTAGTGAGAGGCAGTGGAAAAAAGGTCTCTGACATTCCCCCCTTTCGACACACGTGCTGTTCCGTGTGTCGCTAATGCTGCTGTCTAGTGTAGGGATGTTGGCAGTACTGGTTTGCCATTACAGGTCAGTAAGTCATTGTGTAGTTCTGCTCCACACTTTAGCCATTTCTTACGCTCTGCAATAGGTGCGGCTTTCTGTTCGTCTTTAAGTACATCAAGTGGTATCCCTCTGTAGGACCTACAGCCATTTTTCATCCACAGCGTTTTTTAATATTAGGCCATTTTCACTGTGTTGAATAGAATATAGCCAAACCTTCCAACCCTTTTTTTTCCTTTTTTCTTTAGAATTGCCGTCTCCGTTTATTAGATTAGCTTAAAGTGGCTAAGCTACAAACCGCCATCCACATGAGGTCCTAGAGCCATAAATCGCCCCATTGAAACCCATTATAAACGCTATTTTTCACTGCAGGATTTATACCGTTAACATCTGGGTGATGGCTTAGGTTTCGTTTTTGTTTTGGAGAAGAGGCCTTAGAATTGTAATTTTTTTATTTGTCCACCGGGTGGTGCCCTTGCTCCACATTTGACCCCGGGCTGGAAAACAGCGGGCTGCTTAGAGAGACCTGCGGGAAATGAAGCCTCATTTCCGGCGTGCAGCAGCGGCTTCGCCCGCTGATCGGGCGGGACCATTTTCGGTCCCTAGGACCGTGAGAGGGTGCTTTTTTTTTTTTTAGTCAACAGGAAATGACGTATTTGTTGTCACGTGGTATCGGGCGTGTGCTGGAAAAAGGGGTCCCCGGTGATCGTGCCCCGGTAATCGTCGCGACTTACCCCGGCAAGATGCACTTATTTCGGCCTAGAGGAGGAGCATTTGCCGCCTGGAGACCATTTTCTGGTCCTGGAAAAAAAAAAAAAAAGGCGATCGAAATGACTGTTGATGCCAATCTTTAGTCCATCTAAAGGCCAAATTTTAATAACAATTGAATATTACCTCAAATTTTTTTTTTGGAAAATATTCAAGTTTTTTGTTTTTTGGGGCAAAAAAAGCAGTGCGCTCATGTGACGAAACCGGGATATAAAGGGTTAAAATCCGCGAAATGTAATTAAAACTTGACATGAATATTTCAAGGAGAAGTAGGTCTAAAAGATTGGCTAATTTAAAGTGGAATAAAATATTAATATATAAATTTTTTATAGCACTTTTTTGGGCGTGGTCGATTAGGACCGATAGTGTGTGCATTTTATGAAATGCGCTCCTGCAAAAAAAATAAAAGGCGATCGAAATGACTGTTGGTGCCAATCTTTAGTCCATCCAAAGGCCTAATTAAAAGTACAATAAAATATAACTTTCAAATGTATTTTATGGAAAATATTTAATTTTTTTCGCCAAAAACGGCCGTGCGCTCATGTGACAAAACCGGGATATAGAGGGTTAAAATCCGCGAAATGTAATTAAAACTTGACATGAATATTTCAAGGAGAAGTAGGTCTAAAAGATTGGCTAATTTAAAGTGGAAAAAATATTAATGTATAATCTTTTTATAGCACTTTTTATGGCGTGGTCGATTTTTGGCTCTAGGACCTCATAAGGGGTACTTTTTTTAGACTTACCAAGGGGTATTAGATGTGAGGTTTCAGACATCAAAGTCTGTACAGGTTGCTGTGCTGCCTTCTTTGCTGCTCGGTCTGCAAAGTTATTGCCTTCAGTAATTTCTGAATTATCTTTTTTGGTGTGCAACGCATATTGACTGTCAGTGTGAATATTTATATATTTCTATTTCTCGACCTTTGCGCAGCATGCACGTATGATAGCCGCTAGTTCTGCACTCTGTGCTGAAAAAGAGGAAATAAGGGCTTTCGCTTCTAAAACAGTAGGCTGCAGTGTACTAAAAATGTCTGGTCGGGGTTTCATTTTTTCAGTTCGCTTCTGCATACAGCTGTGTTCGGCACCATCTACTACTGCAGGAAGGAGAGTGCTTGTCACAGTCAGGCAAAGCTAAAGCTGTGCTTGTTTGCAGGGCAAGTTTTAAGTCAATAAATGCTTTGTCTGCCTCTGGTGTCCATTCTATTTCATCTTTCAGAGCTAAGTGTTTGCCATAGATCAAGTTTTGCAAAGGTTGGGCAGTGCATATTCAGGTATCCAACATCTGCAAAAGTTGCAGAGACCTAAATAACTCATCATTTGTTGTTTGGTGACAGGCTTAGAAGCGTATTGTACAGCTACTTTTCTGCTGTCTAACAGCTGTCTGCCTTGTCCTGTCAGTCTGTGGCCAAGGTACGTTACTTCTTGGCTCCACAAGTGCAATTTATGCTGTGAGACTTTATGGCCTTGCTCCGCTAGATGTTGCAAAACTGTCAGTGTGTTTGCTACGCAATTAGTCTGTGTGTAGCCTGTAATCAAAATATCATCAACGTATAGCAGGAATTTACCTGGGGCAGGAAGCGTGCAAAATGACATGGGTTTTCTTAGAGCTTCTGCATAAAGAGTGGGGCTATTCTGGAATCCCTGAGGCAACCTTGTATAGGTATACTTCTGGTTGGCAAAAGTTACCAAAAAATCTATAGACATGCAGATGGATGAACCAGTCCAGCAGAATGAATGTAGGTTTGAATTTAACGACAGCATCATGTTTGAGGTCAAAGTCTGAGCCATGTGGACACCGATCTGGGTGGGTTCAACAAATATATACACATGAAATTGTCACCCGAAAAACACAGCAAACCTTCAAAAATAAACCAAAACATCAGAACTCAAAATACTGGGTCGAATCGACCCAGAACCGTGACAGAAATGTGCATAGAACAGCAATGCTTTTGTTAAAGGAAATTTGCTGCTGATTTTTGCAGTTAGCCATGTTAAATTTAAATTTATGTTTGAATGAGCATGCAAATGCCACATAAATGAGCCAAGGGTAACCCTTTTTTGAAACCCCTGCAGTTTTATTTTAACAGCCAGTTTTGCTGCTACATGCAGCTGTAGTCAATTTATTACACAAGCTCCTCCCCTCTCCTTGAACATGATCCCACATAGTTTTAATGGTAAATTATGTGTATTATACACATGAATGCTTAAAAAATTTGCACGAATAGCAGGATGGTAGCTGACACAAGTCCTCAGCAAGGAACAAGTGCCTTTTAATGAACACAACACGTAAACTTACATAATGCAGCAGGACGTTTCATGTGTGTTCATCAGTTCGCCATCTTAACTATATCGCTCAACAACATTTTGCTTCCTCTTTTTACAACAACACCAGTGGTGCAGTTTGGTTTCTAACACTACAGGAAACACAACAGGATTTAATGCAGTTTTATTAAGCACATTCTGTGTAAACAGAATTTGGTCACAAAACACACCTTGAGTCTCATTTAGTTTCTGTTCTGGGTTTTTTTTATATGATCATCAGATGGAGATGTCCTCATGTTAGTTCCATGTGTCTCAAAGTGCTTAAAAAGTAGAAAAGATCCAATAAATATAGCCATAAATATTTGAGTATAAAAATTAGTGTTTGATTTCTACTTCCAGGTGTTCTTACACTGGTGTTCTGTAGGAATCTATAGATTAAAAATAAAGATTCATGGAAAGAGCTATGCAAAAATCCTGAAACCATGAAGGCAAATGTTCAGCATTAAAGTTTCCTTTTTATTTGTTCCTATTCGACTACATCTTGTTCACCTGAGTGCACATGTATCACTATCAGTCGTTCCGTGTACAACACTGCCATCTGGCTTGCAGCAAGGAACAACTCAACATCTCCCACAGCGGTAAAGTCTACCTGCTTCCTGGCTGTGTCAGACCTGCTATGCATGCTGCTTGCTATTCAAGTGTGGTTTTACTCTTTCCTTTACAGCTGGACATTGCAGTAGCCGAGCAATGTAGCTCGGCTACTGCAATGTTTATACCGACTGTGATTTGTGAGTGTCCAGCATTATCTTCAGATGGTCTACATTGGGATGAAGTTAGATGAAGTTGAAGCAAGCAGGCTGCTGCTTCCACTCTGGCAGGTCACAATGATCCTGTCTATTCCTGTTTTAGTGTTTCTCCTGGTAAAAGATGAGCAATAACATGCTGCAAATCTCACTATTGCTCAAAGGGCCGGAGTGTGGCTTCGCTGTTGACAGGGTTCCTGATAGGATTTGGGTCATTTTATGTCATTGTTTTTGCATACATCAGTCTCTACAGAAACGTGCTGAGTATATATTATCATAGCAAAGTGATTGGGAGAAATACCACTGTCTGCATTTTACAGTGAGGCCAAGAGTTAAGTGACCAGCAGATGGCACACTATTTTTTTATAATTAAAATGATGTGTGTTCCTTTTAACATCTCATTGTTTCAATTATCCAACAACACAACCTTTTTTCTGGCTTTAATCAATTTTTATATTGATGACCCACCATGGAAGAACAGAATCCATGCAGTAATAGGATTTAGGACAGGACCCTCCAGACACTGGTGGTGGTGAAGATGAATGAGGCTGGATGGAGCTCTGGCTGAGGTGTCTAAGGTGGAGATTGGAAGGAGGTTGTTAAATGGAAAGGGATTCTGAAAAGGAGAATGACTGACAGCAACAACTGAAACCAGATGATCGGACTAGAGTAATGATTTCAGTATTGAGATTGAGTGTGGAAAAGTGGTAGTCATTAAAAGAACAGAAAAGCAGCCGAACATCCAGGAAAGCAGCAAGATGAGTGATTACAGGTCTTCCTTATTGAACTTTTGCATAAACTCCATTTGAATAGTAAAGGATGTGTACTACATGCATTAATACCTAAAGAATTCGCAAGAAGGGTTTGATGCAGTTTTATTGAGCACATTTTTGTGTGAACAACAGTTTGCAAAATAATCTCGCCTCAAGGTTTGTTTATGATCTGCTCCAGTGGTTTTAATTTCATGTTATCATCATATGGAGATGCCATTGTCTTAGTTTCATATTGTCAACTTCTGTTTCTTGAGTATAATCATGTCAAACTGACTGCAAAGAGCGTAACAAAATTGTTGTTTCCAAAGAATAAGAATAGAAAGCGGCATGACATGTAAAATCCTGCACTAAATGCAAATGTTATATTTAATTTGGCTTTTTGTTTTTTTGTCATTTGCATTGGCGTCACAGTGTCTTTGTTATTAGTTTCTGTTTCACTCATTTGACTGCACATTTATCATCATCTCTTTCTCGGTGCGTGACATTGTTAGCAAACCTGCAGCATGGCACAACTCCACTCTACTGCGATTACCTTGAACATTTCCTCCACTCCTGGATATTTACCTCATTCTTTCTGGTCCAGTGGTGCACTTGGTGCGGTGGTGCTGTCCATCTGCTTCCTGCTGGGATTCCCTGGAAACATCGCTGTCATCATTCTCAAGCCAAACTGGAAGAACATGTCCAGTCTGAGTCAAAGTTTGATGCTGAACCTGGCTGTGTCAGACCTGCTCTGCACTTACACGGCATCTGCAATTATGCCCTGCCGACCTAAGTATTGTACTGGCTATTATTTTGTTGCAGCTTGGACCCAGCTGATGCTTTTACTTTGAAAGTTATAGAGCCACAAGGTGCGATAAATCAAGCGGTGTAAATTATACAGTAGAAGCGTGAGATTTTTAATGCACAGAGAGACAGTTAAGGAACGGGAACGAGAAAAAACGGCTGTTAAGGTGCAATTCTGAGTTGCAAGTGGTTCCTTAGCACCTGGTTGATGAGGGAACAAGGTTGTTAATGATTGCAATGATTTACAAGTTTCACTGTTATATGTTATGTAAGGTAAAGATAATTAATTGTTATTAATGAAAAAGGAAAAGGGCAAAAGTAACACACGGTTCGATTTACAAATGGTCCTGTATGCTGTAGCTCTTACAGTGTGTTCACATACACGGCTGTTTAATAAAAGGATTGTGAACCATCAGTTTGAGACACCATCTTTTCAACCGGGGACAGGGGGACTGTCCTCACCTGGCTTGTAACTGCCTCTTACTGTTTATCTTACTGAGGCAACTTTTATTCCTCATTTTATGACAGGCAAACCCCCACTGTCAATAAAGTCCCTACTTTACACAGTTGCACACCAGGAATTATAGCTAATCCAACTCATTTGGGATTCAGAGGTTGAGAGCTTTAAGGTCACATTAAATGCTTTGAGAATAAAAGTCCACAACTGTCCTTTAAACAAGGGTTGACCAAGTCATCCTTAAAAAACAAACTTATGGAACATTTCCTGTTCTTCTGATCTGCACCTGCCCCTATTATCTAAGGAAACCTGAGCACATTGTATTCTAATCTTTGGTTTATTCTACTCACGATATGTGACACATAGTAGTACCCCAAACAGTCTCTTAGAAGTTCTGAATAACTTTGAAAGGAATATTAATACTGATAATATGTCATTTTCAAGCTGCCAAAAACTGATTGCCACCTATAACTTGTCACTGAAACAATATTTTTGCTTCAAACTTGCTGGATGTCATTCAGAAGGGTTATATGTGACACATTATACCCCAAAGTGTCCCTTTGAAGCATTGAATACCTTTTAAAGGAACATTAACACTGATAATATGCCATTTTCCAGCTGCCAAAAACTGATTGCCGCCTATAACTTGTGACTAAAATACTTTTTTTTCCTCCAAACTTACTGGAAATCATTCAGAAGAGTTATATATGACACCCTATACCCCAACCAATCCCTTGGAACCTTTGAATACCCTTTAAGGGAACATTAAAGCTGCTAATATGCCATTTTCCAACTGCTAAAAAGTGATTGCCGCCTATAACTTGTCACTGAAACAATATTTCTGCTTCAAACTTGCTGGATATCTTTCGGAAGGGTCATATGTGACACATTATACTGCTAACTTAAAGCTAGCCTTTATTGGACAGAACAAAGAAACTCAAATGTCCAAAACCTTGTAATTCACAAAATAACACAAAAAATGGAGTAATGGCCTAATGTAAACAGGTGGGAGGAGATCCTCTTAAACAAATCAGGGACAGTAAGTAATAGTAAAGACAAAACACAAGGGAAAACCAAATGTCATGCCAATAAAGCACATTTGAATTAAAAAAAAAAACAAATAAACCCCAACAATTACATCAAAGTAAATAAGAGAACAGCAATGGAACTATACTAACATAGCAGAAACAGGGGGTATAGTGGAGGCAAAATACAAGGAAACCAAGGAACTACGTGTATATATATATAAATTCCTTGCCACCAGTAACTACAACTCTAACATGTAAAAAAACACAAAATACTGGAATAATTAAACCAATCGAAAGCAAAGCTGAACTCAAAAGTTGGGAACAATAATGAAATTCATTAAGAATCAAACACATAAATGAATGAATTAACCTCCTAAGACCTGAACTCTTCCACAGCATGCATTTTTAATTTCTCTTTGATATTTGGGCATATTGGGGCCCAATGAATGTAAAAACAAAGAATTACCAGATTTTTTTTTTTACCTTATTTTTGTTTTTATGAAAAATCAGAGCCACATATGAGGATATTCGTTTAAAATTTTGATAGAACAGTAGCAGTATAATGTCCTCGTAAGTGGATATCAGGCCCTTGTAGAGCAAAATTGAGTATTTTGGTCTAAATAACCCAAAATGTGATGTCCACATATGTGGACGCCAGGTCCTAGGAGGTTAAAAAATAAACGAATAAATGAATAATTTGGGATACAAGGATACTCAAAGCAACTGTGTTTTGTTTTGTTCTTACATAAGCTATGCTCATGGCCACTTTAAGAGGTATCTCTTCCTAGTAACATGCTGAACTTCCTTTTGCCTACTCTGAGATGAGTCCTACTACCACGGTGCCATCAGCAAACTTGATGATGATGATGTAGATATAAAGCACCAACAACTGATTTCCAACAACTTTGAAGTAGTAACAGTATTTCAGTGACAAATTGTAGGCGGTAATCACTTTTTGGCAGCTTGAAAATGGCATATTATCGGTATTAACGTTCCTTTCAAAGTTATTCAGAAGCTCTAAGGGACTGTATGTGTGTGTGACACTTCTGGTCGCTATGGCACAACCTCTTTCAGTCTTTCAGTCGCTACATTTATGGCGTGACCCTTTAACATACCAAGTTGTACAAAGCATGTAAAAAGCAGAAGTGAGCAGTGTTGCTAAACTTATTAAAACAGGAAGTTGCAGCTGGCTATGTTTGCAGTGTAAAATTAAGAAAGCTGAAAATAAATCTTCTAATCATCTAGCTCCTTCTGCACAATGACACCATATTAGGACACAATTCTCTGACAATATCTTTATTAGTTCCTCTTTCACTTCATCAAAAATAACATCTTGTTCGTGTGGGTGCACATTTATTATCATCATCACCTGTTCAGTGCACAACAGTCAGCAAGTTTGCAGCATGGCACAATTCAGCTCCACCACGGTTACTTCTAACATCTCCTCTTCTGGGGATTCATCTCATCCTTCCTTGGACTCCAGGGGTGTGGTTCCTGCAGTAATGATGTCCATCTGCTTCCTGATGGGATTTCCTGGAAACATCACTGTCATCATTCTCAAGCCAAACTGGGAGAACATGTCCAGTTTGAGTCAAAGTTTGATGCTGAGTCTGGCTGTGTCAGACCTGCTCTGCTTGGTTACCCTTCCACTGTGGATTTACTCATTCCTCTATGGGTGGACCTTTAGGCTGGTGGGCTGCAAAATCATAACATATTTTGTGTATTGCAGTCTTTATGCCAGTCTGCTGACTTTAACTGTGCTGAGCATCCAGCGTTACCTTCAGGTCGTTCACCTGCAGAGGAGTTTAAATAGGGTAAGAGCAAAGATGCTGCTGCTTCCGCTCTGGCTGGCTGCGATGATCCTGTCCACTCCTGAGTTAGTATTTCGACAGCTGGTAGAACAGCAACACTGGACAAAATGCAAAAATAAACACTCTTCTGATGGTCAGAGGATGGCTAGTGTGTTGACAGAGACTCTTGTAGGATCTGTGTCCCTTTCTGTCATTGTTTTTTCATACATTAGTCTCTACAGAAAGGTGAATCGGGCAGCCTTTTTCAACAATCCACAGACCACCAGACTGATTACCAGCATCATTGTGACCTTTGTTGCCCTGTGGATGCCATATCTTGTCATTAATGTGCTTAGTTTGGTAGCTATTTCCCTAAAAATTGAGGGCCTGCTGAAGTTTTGTGAAGACAGCTGGAACACTGTTGCAGCACTAACATTTCTAAACAGTACCATGAATCCACTCCTGTATGCCTTTACTTCAATTCGTTTGTCCACTTTGTGCCAGGAAATTGCTGAATATTTCCAACAGAAAATCAGAGCTCGTCAAACTCTGTCAATGACAACAGATATAACTGTGGGAGCAACATCTCAATGTGAGCTTTGAGAACTTATTGTTTTTCTGCTGACACAGAAAATAGTATTTTAAGTCCAAAGATTTCCTTACAGCTGGCTGGTTGTGATTTAATGATTAATTCTGAGGTTAATCTAAAAAAGGTACGTTAAACTGTTTTTTTAAGCACATTAATTGGGTCTCATCAGTTGTGATCACTTTCATGATCATACTTTATTGGGCAACTTTCACATTAACTGTAAGCCAGAGATCATGTTTCATCAGTTTTAACAAACAGAAAGCAACTGAGAGTAAATACAGTAGGTAAATGTAACCCAAATAAAATCCTTCCATAACCAAATAGGTTAGCTTTGCCTGATCTTACCAACCAATGGTGAAACGCAGCCCTCTGAGGCAACTAGGTAACTGACTTCTTCCCTCAAATATTTATACCTATGAGAGTGACAGCTGATACCACCATACATTTTTTGTTTAGATGGTTGTGGGGGCGCTCGTATACATACATGCATGTGTGTGTGTGTGTGTGTGTTATATATATATATATATATATATATATATATATATAAGGCTGGACTGAAAGACAGCACGGAGGCACTAATCATGGCAGCACAGGAACAAGCTCTGAGCACAAGATCCATAGAGGCTGGGGTAGAGGCCATAGAGGCAAGACCCCAGGTGCATGCTGTGTATGCCCCTGAGAGAATCCAGCACATAACAGCATGGTGCAATATGCTAGCAGACAAGGCATACATGGAACACCATAACCAAGCGGCCGGCATAGTGTACGGGAACATCTGTGCCGAGTTTAACGTGGAAGTCCCGAGTCTGTGTGTTATCTCCCCCTGCTGGTAATGAACTTCTGCATGCATGTTTCATTTTACGTTTTGGAGATGCAAAGCATGAAATGGACACAGTGGACCGGCACGTCTATTACACATTTTACTTTGACATCGGTCAGTTGTAACACAATTAATCAGGTTTAAATTTCAGAATAGTGTGATTTGTCATTTGTACTTCTCTTCTAGATATATTCAATGTATTAAAAGGATATACTACCCATAAAAAGTCGAAATGTCGTTGTCATTAGCTTTGTTTTGTTTTTTAACAGGGACAATGTAAATTAATAAATTTGCAAATTTTCATTCATATTCATATTAGATCTTAAAAGCAACATAAAAACAAAATAAATTAAATAAAAGGTAGGAAGAAGGAGAAATGAGAAAAAAAATACATAACAGAAAACCTATACTAAAAACAATAACACAACATGCCACTGGGAGAATAAAACCACCTCAATGCTGACAAAACTGATTATCAATCAACTATCTTTTTAACTGATGTTTGAAACTATTATATGTATCCTGTTCTCTGACAGAGATGGGTACTTCTCAGACACATTGTGCTCTGTATCTGTACACCTGGCTATATCTCTGACTAAAGCGTGCAGGGTCACGCAGCGATGTGGTAAGCACACATTCTAAAAATGTTTTAGGAAAACAGCAGTAAACCACAAAGGCTGGAAAACACTTTACTTTACTTAAAGCACAATTTGGACACAATTTGGACACAATTTGGACACACTGTGTTCTTTCTCCTCTGCTCTTCTCCCTGTACACCAACTGCTGCACCTCCACCCACCAGTCTGTCAAGCTAATCAAGTTCGCAGATGACACCACCGTCATTGGGCTCATCTCTGACGGGGATGAGTCTGCCTACAGGAGGGAGGTTGAACGTCTGGTGTCTTGGTGCAGCCACAACAACCTGGTGCTGAATGCCCAGAAGACAGTGGAGATTATTGTGGACTTCAGGAAGCACACAGCCCCACTCCCCCCCATCATCCTGACTGACACCCCCATCACCTCTGTGGACTCATTCCGCTTCCTGGGTACCACCATCACCCAGGACCTGAAGTGGGAGCCCACCATCACCTCCGTCATCAAGAAAGCCCAGCAGAGGATGTACTTCCTGAGGCAGCTGAAGAAATTCAACCTGCCAACACGGACGATGATGCAATTCTACACTGCAATCATCGAGTCCATCCTCACCTCCTCCATCACCGTGTGGTACGCTGGAGCCACTATCAGGGACAAACAGAGACTGCAGCGTGTTGTGCGCTCTGCTGAGAAGGTGATTGGCTGCAGACTCCCATCTCTGCAGGACCTGTACACCTCCAGGACACTGCGGCGTGCAGCCCGGATCTCAGCTGACCCTTCTCACCCTGGACACAGTCTGTTTGACCTGCTCCCCTCAGGCAGGAGGCTCCGGTCCATTCGCACCAGAACCTCTCGCCACAAGAACAGTTTCTTCCCCTCTGCTGTTGGACACATGAACAATAACCACATGACTGTCCCCGCCACTAACACATGACCCTACGCTGTGTCACTGCATCATTTCATGTCTGGCACTGATCACCACCTGCACTCATGTATATATCTTTCTACGTAGCACTCATAATTCTTATTCTCATGTATATATGTTTGGCACTGATCACCACCTGCACTCATGTATATATCTTTCTACGTAGCACTCATAATTCTTATTCTCATGTATATATCTCATGTATATCTCATGCACATATCTTTCTTTCTACATAGCACTTTAATTCTTATTGTCTGCACTGAAGCACCGCAGCAATTTCCTAATGTTGCAAACCTCAACATCTGGCAATAAACCCATTCTGATTCTGATTCTGATTCTGATATGAATGGAAATTTTGATCAGAGTGTGAGCTGCAGCGCCCTTTGCTGGTGTGGAGTGGTACTGTATCATAGCATGCAACAGGCAAATCTGAGAGGTACTTTGACTAAGCTACATTTCTTGTTTCTGTCTATCAGGCCCCAAACAGCCAATGACTTACAGGCATAGAGTACCATATATGTATAATTTCCAAAATAAGGGTTTTATATACCACACTAAAAAAAAAAAAAAGCAAAAGAAGATATCTAAATACACAGTGATAAAAAAAATACCCTATTTTAAGAAATATGAGCTCATAAAAGACATGAACTAAAGTGAACTCTACTCAGAAATAATTCTCAACAATAAAAACGAGACGCTGAGACTCTGAAGACTGTTTCACTCTACTGAAGCACACTGGTTCAAAACACTGGTTCAAAACGCTTTTATCAAAGCAGCTCTGGCATATTTTGCATTTTTTGGCTTATGTTATAGGAGCCTTCATCGCAAAAATAATAAGGGATGGGATTAGGTTAATGAGTTTAAACAATGGTTGCTAGAGAACTCAGCATGCGACAAGAGTCTTTTACATTCATTTCTGAAGACGTCGTTGTGCTGATCTACTGCATTGTCTATGTTGTCAGCTTTCATTTCTATGTAAAGATATATATCCATCCATGTTAAGCTGGCAGGTAGCACCTGGCTAACAAGACACCTACCCGGATTCATTACCGTCATTATAAGTCAAAAATAAAGTTGCATATTTCCCAAAGTAATGATATATCTAAATGTATAAAACATTTGTCTCCTGTAACTCTGAGTTGCACAACATGAATTGAACCACAAGAAAGTCTATGACTCATGACTATAGATTGGAGCAAACCGTTAGCCACAATGATGACATCAGGCTGTATGTCAGGAGTGAAGGAGTGTCAGATACAGACACCGTTTGTTATGAAGTATACACTGTAGAAACCAAACAGCTGTGAGCTAAGTCGATGCTGCAACACATGTGTACATATGTGCATCTAGAGACTACTGGTCAGCTTTAGTGATGAGATGCAGACATCCTGGACAGAGATGAATGCTGGTTTGACCAAGGAATCATGGAGGCCATTTATGTGAAAAGAGAACAGTTACTTCTGAACTGAGGAAGGTCCTAAGAGCACATCCGTCAACACCTTACAGTGCGGTGACTGCAGCCTTACCCCAAACTCGCTGTTAATAGCACTGTCACTGTTGCAACAACAGACATGTGGAGTGGTAAGAGAAGAACCCAATTTCAGGCACTGACTTTACTGCGGGTGAGCTTTATTTACAATTCGTGAGAATACAAACAGAGGCAGAGATGGGAAGGGACAAAAACTAAGAAAAACCTAAACTGGGAAGAACGAACAAAACAAACCTGAAGCCATGAAACGCAGAAGAAGAAGTCACTTGGATGAGGAGTCAAACATTTCTCCCACTGAAAATATGGCATTGAAATGAAAGGAATCAACTTTCAGGTATTTCCTAATCTGGTTTATTAAGAGATATCTTCATCAAGATATTGAATTGTCATTCATTTCTGGTTGTAGGTTAATATAGCCAGACTGTATTATAAATTATAAAACTTATGTCTCCAGAGTTATGAGCTGAATTGTGAATTAGTGTGAAATCCATGAGAAGTAAATTTGTATTACCAGTTTTAAAAAAAGAAACAAAAAAAACCCCTACACTGATTTGCGGGTGGAAAAATTTTAATGCAGTTTCATGTTCAACTCTATTTCTACAAAAAGCTAAAGTGAAAGTTAGTGAAAGACATGCAAATATGCTTACATACAAAAATGCAAAAACTGCAAATAAAATAAACACATCCACAGCTCCCAATAAATGCTCTCCTTGTTGTAAAAACAAAACAAAAAAACATAGCTGTCCAACCACATTTCTAAGCTTCTATGATGTTAAATGGCTCAAAATCCTTAAAAAGTAGAAAATCTACAATTCGATGACATCAAAGTGTGAAAGTTTGACTTATGTTTCTAGATGTTCTTATACTGGTGCTCTCTGAATAAATGGAAATAAATGCAAAGATTTTTAAAAAGAGTCATGCAAAAATCCCGAAACCATGAATGCAAATGTTTGAATCAGCATCACAGTATCCTTGTTATTAGTTCCTCTTTGCCTTCACCAAAAGTAACGACTTGTTCATGTGGCTGCACATTTATCATCATCATCACTTGTTCAGTGCACAACAATCAGCAAGTTTGCAGCATGGCACAAGTCAACTCCACCGTGGCTACCTATAACATCTCCTCCTCTCCTGGATATTCAACTGGGACTGTCTGGTACTCCACCAATCTGGTTCCTGCAGTGGTGCTATCCATCTGCTTCCTGCTGGGATTCCCTGGAAACATCGCTGTCATCATTCTCAAGCCAAACTGGGAGAACATGTCCAGTCTGAGCCAGAGTTTGATGCTGAGTCTGGCTGTGTCAGACCTGCTCTGCCTGGGTACCCTTCCATTGTGGATTTACTCTTTCCTCTATAGCTGGACCTTCAGCCTGGTGCCCTGCAAACTCATAACATATTTTGTGTATGGCAGTGTTTATGCCAGTCTGCTGACTGTGACGGTGCTCAGTGTCCAGCGATACCTTCAGGTTATTCACCTGCAGAGGAGTTTAAATCAGGTAAGAGCAAGGAAGCTGCTGCTTCCACTCTGGCTGTCTGCAATGACCCTGTCCACTCCTGCTTTACTAACTCAACAGCTAGTTGAAGTATATCAGCAAAGGATATATTGAAGACCTCAGTACTCATCTGAGGGACAAAGGATGGCTATACTGTTGACAGAGGCCCTTGTAGGATTTGTGTCCCTTTCGGTCATTGTTTTTTCATACATCAGTCTCTACAGAAAGGTGAATCGGGCAGCCTTTTTCAACAATCCACAGACCACAAAACTGATTACCAGCATCATTGTGACCTTTGTCATCCTGTGGGTCCCATATTTTGTTATCGATGTGCTGGGTGTGGCAGCCATTTCCCTAAAAAATGAGGCCCTGCTAACATTTTGTGAAGACAGCTGGAATACTGTTGGAGCACTAACATTTGTAAATGGTGCAGTCAATCCACTCCTGTATGCCTTTACTTCTGATCGTTTGTCCACAATGTGGCAAAAAATTGCTGAAAATTTAATACAGAAGTTCAGAATAGCTCAAACCCTGCCTGAGTCAAGAGATATCACTACAGAACCAGCATCTTAGTGATTTCCCTGCATGGCAGAGTTCAACCACACTGTTATATTACTAATATTATTATTATAATTAATAATAAGATAACATAAGATTATGTATAATGAATATTGTATCTTAAGTGAAGAGATCTCCTCTCTCCTGCTGATGCACACAGGGTGCAGTCCACTCTATCTATCACAGAAAGCTGTTGATGATTGGTGGTTTAATAATAAACTATGAGGTTAAGCAACATCTCCTGTCAAATCGACTGTGTGCTAAACCTGATTTTTCCAAAACCAAATCAATGAGTTTTGCTGCCTAACCTAACCAACCACACTACCAATGCTGAAAGCAGCCAAAAAGCCCCAGTATACCCACCACAATGGTCGCTTTCCCCACTGCTGCAAACTCCCTTGTGTTACCAGGACAATTTTCACATCACATCCTGTGTCATGAGACAATCCTTGCTGTGGTCTGGATCTTTGCACCTTGGCACAATGCGCTGCGGTTGGTTGAAGACACGAGTGCACAATCAAACCGTTCTTTACAGCCATTTTAATGACAATCCTGTTAACTATACCTTTAGATAATTTTAGGTGATGTATGAATAAAGTAAATGAAGTAATTTCCATGTTGCAAGTCATTTAAATTTTTTCATTGGCTTCATTGGCTTATATACTGTTACAGTGGTTAGCACTGTTGCCTCACAGCAAGAAAGTCCTGAGTTCAATTCTAACATGTTTTCCCTGTGTTTGGATGGGTTCTCTCCGGGGACTCCGGTTTCCTTCCCCAGTCCAAAGACATGCAGTTAGTGGGGATAGGTTAATTGGAAACTCTAAATTGCCTATAGGTGTGAATGTGAGTGCAAATGGTTGCCTGTGTCTATGTGTTAACCCTGCGACAAACCTGTCTGTACCCTGCCTCTTGCCCTAATCCGTTATTTTAAAAGACAGATCAAACATGTTTTTTATTTTGAGTGAAAACTGTAAAAAGTACTTTTTGTTATATCAAATCATATGTTTGAAAAATAGGCAAGTAGACTATAAAGTTTCGCACTGTTAGTACCTATCCTCTTTAGTCACTTTACTTTCTACCTCTAAGATATACTCCCAAAGTCAAAAACCAACAGGCTTAAAAACTCCTTTGTCCCACACGCCATCAGACTGTTTAACTCCTCACTGGAGGGGAGAGGAAGGAGAAACAGGGGGACAAGGGAGGGCGGGAAAAACTGAGTTGTAGGACTTTTCTACACGGTGCAATTTTTGCAATATTATTATTATTTTATTTTTTGTCTCTTTCTTATATTTGACTGTGCAATAATCACTGTGCAATATACTAACTCAAATGAGCAATCCTATTTATCCATATTGCATATTCTGTATCTATATATGTGTATATGTGTATATATGGTGTATTTATGCTTATATCCTTACTCTCATTCCCCTTAATGTATCTGTAACATGCAACTTCTTTCGGTGCTTTGCTACTGGAAACTGAATTTCCCGAAGGCACCCACCCGAGGGATTAATAAAGTTTCATCTAATCTAATCTAATCTAAGATGTAACAAAGGCAGTGATTAATAGAGTGTGTACTGTGTCGCCCTTTGCTGGTGTTGAGTGGTACTGCATCATACAGTGCAACCGGTGAATCTGGTACTCTGAAGAGCTCCTTTCCTTGTTTCTGTTTGCATGTACAGTGAGTTCAAGTTAAGCTGGAAATCAAAGAAACAAGGAAGTTTTTTTGTTGTGTCTGTAATTAGAAAGGGGCCTCAGTTTATTTTGGGTGATTTGTGGTGAAGCAGAAATCAGTACACTGGTTCATGCTGCTGCTGAAGTCTAAAGAGCTCGAGTATATGCTGGATGTCCTGCATATTATTTCCAAGAAGTCACTGTATCTTTATCCAGTGTAGCATAACAAAATTTTGAAAGAAAAATAAAAGTAGTATAAAATGTGGATGAATATGAAATATGAAGGATACATCAATATATTGATCTCAGTGACCCTCGTGGCTCAGACTTGTCTGCTTTGGTTTGTATCAGAAATTTTATTTCCATTTCTTTACAGAAAGAATTACACAAGAAAACGTGTTTGTTGCATCAACACTGTCAAAAATCATCAAAAGTACAGTAATAAAAAATCCATACATATGTTATGTAGACCAGTATTTCCTTAACAAGTACAACTAAAACCAACTTATCTAAATAACCCAATAAATGGCTGAACAGGATACAGATCCAGAATCAGAGACAAATGCAGCAGTCTTCAACTCAAGGTTGGTCTGTCAAACTCTCATTGAAGAGAGAAGCTGATTTCAGATCATATTTTTTTCACATTTTTACAATTTATTAAAAGCTGCAGCTCTTTTAAACCCACAATCCTATTATATACAATTTAGAAATAGAAAAAACAACAACTGCTGCTAAAATTGAAATTAAAGTGACTTAAATAATAAAAAGAAAAGAAAACTCATCCGCTCCTTGTCTGTGCTTAAGGTTCATGACTTCAGCCTTTGCAGTTAAAAGTTGCAGTTAAGTTTAAAGACATCACTATTATTCTAACCTCCAACCAGACTGTGGCAGTGGGATTGCATTATGGATCATGTAGGTATTATGTTTTCACATTATTTGATGAAGAATTCTTTTATGGAAATGTTTTACTGGAAACTCTGCTTCTTTTATATGTAAATCAGTATTGTGAATGTATCTGTAAAGAAAACATCCTCAAGTTTTCTTCTTTCTTCCTAGAATGATCTTAAGAACATCTAAAATTGGATACACTGAGAAATATTCAGCTCCATTCTGACATATTGCACTTTGAAGATGCGATTACTTTTAAAAATACTTCTACTAAAATGACTTTTGGGGGGGTGGGTTGTGGGGCTTGTCTATACAAAGCTTCTAAAGCTCTATTTTATATATATATATATATATTTTTTTTTTTTTTTTGATGAGATGAGACAGTTTTCTACAGGTTTTATACACAGTGTCCCTGATCTTTGAGTCCCTTTAAAGGTGTCTTCAGCTCTTTGCCTCTCACATACCCTCTGCTCTGTCTCTCTGTATCTTCAGACCTCTTTACAAAGACTTGGATCTCCATGGATCCAGTGGCAGATCTGGGCGTATTTAGGAGGTGTGATCCTCACTGCAACATTAAAGTCCCTCTGCTCACCCCCCTCCACCTTCACCCAATGATGGCCTGAAAACACTCCAATCACCCTCCTCTTCCACTTCCCCTTGCTGCCTGTGTGTCCCGCTTCCTGCCTGAGTCGGATGTAAACACCCGCCCCTGTAGCACCGGTCTGCGCGTCGCAGTGCTGATACATCAGATCATCAGACTCCTTTGCCACTGAGCAGAAGCGATAAACCACCCTCTCATCTCCGATACCGTCAGGCAGGTTTTTGTCAGCATCATAGCCTGAGAAGTGGATCCTTGTGAGGGGTGCAGTCGAGGGTGCTACTCCGAGCTCCATGTGCTTTTGCTTTACTGGTCGTTTCAGCTCCAGAAGGGCGTCGTCATAGTCGGGGGAAAGAGAATTAGTAGAGTTCTGGGTGTGGATCCATCCTTTAGGGATTTTTGTTTGCTTAACTCGAGTCCAGCGAAACACTGGTTCCTGTGTGGCCCCAGTACTGCGGCGGACACGAATGAGGCCTTTTCGTCTCCCTCTTCTCTCAGACTTTTTGTCTCCACCATCAGCTGTTCCCTCCTCAGCCCTTTTTCTCCCTCTACGTCTTCTACCTTCAACTCCCTTTCTCCCTCTCTCCCCAACTAAACTATTCATCTCCCCACCTCCATCCATTAGCTTCTCCTCTCCTTCCTTCTCACCTTTCTCAGCCCCTCCTTTCCTTCCTTGTCTTCTCCTCCCTCCTCTTCTCCTCCCCCCACTTCCTCTTGTAGTTTTCAGCTGTAACAAACCTACTCTAACCTTCCTGGAACCCTCCAGGTAGTCCCTGCCATCATGGATGCAGTGTGCTGCTGTTAGCACATGTTTTGAAGATATCAGGACTCCAGAACAGCCCGTAGAGATGCGGACTGCAGCAGAGAACGGGTAGTTGGTGATGAAATGGGAGTCTGAGATCACAAAACGACCATCTGCTCCATAAACCTGCTGTTTCCTGCGGGGAAGACCTGTTGAATGTGCC
Organism: Diplotaxodon limnothrissa; assembly: GCF_057381915.1. Taxonomy (NCBI): domain Eukaryota; kingdom Metazoa; phylum Chordata; class Actinopteri; order Cichliformes; family Cichlidae; genus Diplotaxodon; species Diplotaxodon limnothrissa. Next base: position 7,609,821 of record NC_140610.1, on the reverse strand, counting down.
GGTGGTCTTGTAGACATCTTGTTGATTCCCTGCAAACTCATGTCTGTATGTGTGCGAGTGCCATTTTCATACAGCGTCTCATATCCCAGATTTCTCTCTTGCTCAGTTTGGTCTACAGGTGGTAGGGTGCTTTGACATTCTATTCCACAGAGCATAGGCGGATGCTGTCCAAGATAAAGACAATGTTGGATAACACCTCCCACCCACTCCATGACATGTTGGTCAGTCACAAGAGCTCGTTCAGTGAGAGACTGAGATTACCGAAAAGCACCACTGAACGACACAGGAAATCATTCCTGCCTGTGGCCATCTCCCTGTACAACGCATCCACTTAACACACTGTTTGCTGCTACAGCTACACATGTTTCTTTTCCAACTATTTATTTATAAGTGACTTATGTATGTATGTATATATTGTACTATTCTTAGTTAGCGTATTGTCTGTCTTGTCTTAATGTTGGTTTAAAATGGAGCACTGTAACAAAAAATAATTTCCCCCAGGGATCAATAAAGTATTCCGATTCTGATCTTTGCCGCTCTTCTTTCTAATTCTTTTTCCTCTTCCTGCCCTGTGAACAAAGGTGTTCTTAAAAGTGCTGTGCGTGTGGCCACCAGCTCAGGAAGGCTCTGTCTGGTCCACCTGTGCACCTCGTTGCTCTCACTGTTGCCAAAAACACCAGAAGCTGAAAGTGCAGCTACACAGAGCAGCACACACTTCAAATGAGTCAGGGCCATCCCGCTGAAAATACAGTAAAAAAAAAAAAAAAAAATATTTGAGAGTTGGAGAGAAATACCAAAAGATTTTTACACTGAGGCTAGGAGTTAAATGACCAGCAGATGGCGCACAAGCTTTACGTATGAATTGAAAATAGCTCGGCAGCTAAATGTTTAAGATTTCACTTTAAATTAAAATGACATGTTAGTTATTTCCGTTAACTTTGAAAAATATTTCTAATCTAATCACGAAATATAATCATTACCTTTCCTATAAAACCGAAAACATATTTTTTGGATCCAAACTAATGTATTTATTGCAAAGTTAAGCAGGTCAATAACAAACAACGTGAAAGCTATGAAAATAAATCGGCATAACCCGTAAATTTAAAAATATATACATTTTACAGATATTCTTAGGAAGGACATATTAATGTAAATAAGCTAATGTGACCTTTTCGTTGTTAGCGGCATGTAAAAAATGAAAAATATAAAACATTCCTACCTGCAGATAAAATAAATATATTGTCCTTACTGTGGATTAAAAAAAACTCTCTCTATCCGAAATACTTCCCGCAGACTGCTTCCATCATTTGCTGAGCTCAAAGGAAAAAAAGAGGGGGATCGCAATGAGAGGCAGCGTGCAGGGTCCTCATAGGCATCCACATCCCACTCCGAAGTATAAAAAAAAAAAAGTCCGCACCAGGCATGCAGAGGGATGAACCAGCCCAGCAGCACGAAGGCTTTTGTATTTTTAGCAAGTGATGACATCACGTTTGAGGTCAAAGTTGCAGTCGTGTGGACACAGATTCCGGTTTATGTTGCTATTTCGTTCTTTTAGAACTGTATTTAAACATAAACATTTATTGCTCTTACATATAAATCAGCCTCGAGAAACTTTGAGTGTAGGTTTATGTGTGTGTGTGTGTGTGTGTGTGTGTGTGTATTAAATGTATTTCAAACGACCTATCAAAGTGTTTCTAGACATGAGTCCAGTGCAGCTCTTACCTGTAGTTTAACCCCTGCTGTTTATGTCAACAAAGACTCTGCTACAGGCAATTACAAGTTATTCCTATCCTATTAGTTGCTGCTACAGAGATTTTATTCTTGTGTTATTCTCATGTTTTGTCAACCTTTGTTTCTATGAAGTGTAACACCCATCCCACGTTCTATTGAGAGGGGCCCTGGGTTCCTGTTGTTACTTTCCTATCGATACTCCTTTTTTAATGCTTATGGTATTAAATATGCAATAAAACTACACTATATAGAAATAAATCACACACAAGCAGGTCAATTATAAAGTTAACTCCACTTTAGTGAATGCTTAATTAACAACACAAAAGAAAATAAGTAAAATCAATAAAGTTTGTTAAACAATGGTAAGGTATCTACCTCAACAGAAACAAAATAATCAAATAATATTGTGGGCCCACACGCACTCTCACCAAACACACACACACCTCAAGTGCTACAGTCTTTCTGCTAGCGAACCCCTCGTTGCAGGCCTGAGTCGTGGCTCGGGTGCGTTGGGACCTAAAACAATATGGTCGCTTCACTTGTTGCCAAGCAGTAAAAATAAAAAGCACGTGCAAACAACAGTACTCACACCTCCAGGCAGTTCAAGGGGATAGCGGGGAAACTGGGTCACGGCTACCAGCAGGCCGCGGCAGCAGCACTCACAGTCGTCCTTTCCACGTGCTCCCACGTGAACACATAACTTCAGCACACCAGCAGAAGGGACCTCTCTGACACGCCAGCAAGACGTCCGTCTCCTCCTACTGAATCACACAACCCCGATAAATGCCAGTTCACATGCGATAACATTCAATCTTAGCATTAGCTTATTAAATAAAAACAGAGCAGAACAAGAGCTTAGCGAATATGCTAGGCTACGCTAGCGGCTAATCGCGGTTAGCAGTTAGCCCGTTTTACACAATAACATTGGGTACAAGTGTCAGACAAAATTCACACTTACCTCACAGTAGGGTACAACAGTTCTCGACTCCAGTTAACTATCCGTCAACCCGAAAATGCGTCTGTCGCCCTTCTATGAACTCTGCGTTCACTCGACACTGTTCAGCTCTCGTCTCTCTCGCTTCCTGCAGAGTGCACACGGCTCCCCACTTACTCCCACCCCTCTACCTGAGACTACTTCAGGGTTCACTGGAGCTGTAGTACATATCAATACCATACCAAAAATAATGACATAAACCTCAAAACACAAATAAAAAGGTTGTGCATTTAACTGACACACATCACATACTTTGCAGGCATTTGTATACATTCTTGAACACATTAAACATTTGCAATTAACTATCAATATTAATGAACAAATTTAAATAATGAGCTACTTATATAGCCAGGGCTACAGAAGTCAAAATAGCCTGACCAGTTCCGATGAAAGTGGAAAACATCCAGTTCTATGACGTAAACGCTGAAAATCAGTTCTCAGTCTTTATACATGTGAAATCTATACTTCCTTGGTGTTGTTCCATCTGTTGTGACAATGTGATACTAAGGGATTAATCCTCATTTGCATTAGCATCACAGTTTCTTTGTTATTAGTTCCCCTTTGATTCATCAAAAGGTGAACACCTTCAACATTTATCATTATTAGTGCGTGCCACTCACACCAAGTTTCCAGCATGGCACAAGTCAACTCCACCACGGTTACTTCTAACATCTCTTCCTCTCCTGGATATTCAACTGGGACTGTCTGGTACTCCACCAATCTGGTTCCTGCAGTGGTGCTGTCCATCTGCTTCCATCGCTGTCATCATTCTCAAGCCAAACTGGGAGAACATGTCCAGTCTGAGCCAGAGTTTGATGCTGAGTCTGGCTGTGTCAGACCTGCTCTGCCTGGGTACCCTTCCATTGTGGATTTACTCTTTCCTCTATAGCTGGACCTTCAGCTTGGTGCCCTGCAAACTCATAACATATTTTGTGTATGGCAGTGTTTATGCCAGTCTGCTGACTGTGACGGTGCTCAGTGTCCAGCGATATCTTCAGGTTATTCACCTGCAGAGGAGTTTAAATCAGGTAAGAGCAAGGAAGCTGCTGCTTCCACTCTGGCTGTCTGCAATGACCCTGTCCACTCCTGCTTTACTAGCTCAACAGCTAGTTGAAGTATATCAGCAAAGGATATATTGCAGACCTCAGTACTCATCTGAGGGACAGAGGACGGCTGTACTGTTGACAGAGGCCCTTGTAGGATTTGTGTCCCTTTCTGTCATTGTTTTTTCATACATCAGTCTCTACAGAAAGGTGAATCGGGCAGCCTTTTTCAACAATCCACAGACCACAAAACTGATTACCAGCATCATTGTGACCTTTGTTGTCCTGTGGGTCCCATATTTTGTTATCGATGTGCTGGGTGTGGCAGCCATTTTCCTAAAAAATGAGGCCCTGCTAACATTTTGTGAAGACAGCTGGAATACTGTTGGAGCACTAACATTTGTAAATGGTGCAGTCAATCCACTCCTGTATGCCTTTGCTTCTGATCGTTTGTCCACAATGTGGCAAAAAATTGCTGAAAATTTAATACAGAAGTTCAGAATAGCTCAAACCCTGCCTGAGTCAAGAGATATCACTACAGAACCAGCATCTTAGAGATTTCCCTGCATGGCAGAGTTCAACCACACTGTTATATTACTAATATTATTATTATTATTATTATTAATAAGATAATAATAAGATAACATAATAAGATTATGTATAATGAATATTGTATCTTAAGTGAAGAGATCTCCTCTCTCCTGCTGATGCACACAGGGTGCAGTCCACTCTATCACAGAAAGCTGTTGATGATTGGTGGTTTAATAATAAACTATGAGGTTAAGCAACATCTCCTGTCAAATCGACTGTGTGCTAAACCTGCTAAACAGTGTGTGAATGTGTGTGTGAATGGGTGGATGACAGGTTGTGTAAAGCGCTTTGGGGTCCTTAGGGACTAGAAAAGCGCTATACAAATACAGGCCATTTACCATTTAAACCTGATTTTTCCAAAACCAAATCAATGAGTTTTGCTGCCTAACCTAACCAACCACAGTCTACCAATGCTGAAAGCAGCCAAAAAGCCCCAGTATACCCACCACAATGGTCGCTTTCCCCACTGCTGCAAACTCCCTTGTGTTACCAGGACAATTTTCACATCACATCCTGTGTCATGAGACACAATCCTTGCTGTGGTCTGGATCTTTGCACCTTGGCACAATGCGCTGCGGTTGGTTGAAGACACGAGTGCACAATCGTACCGTTCTTTACAGCCATTTTAATGACAATCCTGTTAACTATACCTTTAGATAATTTTAGGTGATGTATGAATAAAGTAAATGAAGTAATTTCCATGTTGCAAGTCATTAAAATTTTTTCATTGGCTTCATTGGCTTATATACTGTTACAGTGGTTAGCACTGTTGCCTCACAGCAAGAAAGTCCTGAGTTCAATTCTAACATGTTTTCCCTGTGTTTGGATGGGTTCTCTCCGGGGACTCCGGTTTCCTTCCCCAGTCCAAAGACATGCAGTTAGTGGGGATAGGTTAATTGGAAACTCTAAATTGCCTATAGGTGTGAATGTGAGTGCAAATGGTTGCCTGTGTCTATGTGTTAACCCTGCGACAAACCTGTCTGTACCCTGCCTCTTGCCCTAATCCGTTATTTTAAAAGACAGATCAAACATGTTTTTTATTTTGAGTGAAAACTGTAAAAAGTACTTTTTGTTATATCAAATCATATGTTTGAAAAATAGGCAAGTAGACTATAAAGTTTCGCACTGTTAGTACCTATCCTCTTTAGTCACTTTACTTTCTACCTCTAAGATATACTCCCAAAGTCAAAAACCAACAGGCTTAAAAACTCCTTTGTCCCACACGCCATCAGACTGTTTAACTCCTCACTGGAGGGGAGAGGAAGGAGAAACAGGGGGACAAGGGAGGGCGGGAAAAACTGAGTTGTAGGACTTTTCTACACGGTGCAATTTTTGCAATATTATTATTATTTTATTTTATTTTTTGTCTCTTTCTTATATTTGACTGTGCAATAATCACTGTGCAATATACTAACTCAAATGAGCAATCCTATTTATCCATATTGCATATTCTGTATCTATATATGTGTATATGTGTATATATGGTGTATTTATGCTTATATCCTTACTCTCATTCCCCTTAATGTATCTGTAACATGCAACTTCTTTCGGTGCTTTGCTACTGGAAACTGAATTTCCCGAAGGCACCCACCCGAGGGATTAATAAAGTTTCATCTAATCTAATCTAATCTAAGATGTAACAAAGGCAGTGATTAATAGAGTGTGTACTGTGTCGCCCTTTGCTGGTGTTGAGTGGTACTGCATCATACAGTGCAACCGGTGAATCTGGTACTCTGAAGAGCTCCTTTCCTTGTTTCTGTTTGCATGTACAGTGAGTTCAAGTTAAGCTGGAAATCAAAGAAACAAGGAAGTTTTTTTGTTGTGTCTGTAATTAGAAAGGGGCCTCAGTTTATTTTGGGTGATTTGTGGTGAAGCAGAAATCAGTACACTGGTTCATGCTGCTGCTGAAGTCTAAAGAGCTCGAGTATATGCTGGATGTCCTGCATATTATTTCCAAGAAGTCACTGTATCTTTATCCAGTGTAGCATAACAAAATTTTGAAAGAAAAATAAAAGAAGTATAAAATGTGGATGAATATGAAATATGAAGGATACATCAATATATTGATCTCAGTGACCCTCGTGGCTCAGACTTGTCTGCTTTGGTTTGTATCAGAAATTTTATTTCCATTTCTTTACAGAAAGAATTACACAAGAAAACGTGTTTGTTGCATCAACACTGTCAAAAATCATCAAAAGTACAGTAATAAAAAATCCATACATATGTTATGTAGACCAGTATTTCCTTAACAAGTACAACTAAAACCAACTTATCTAAATAACCCAATAAATGGCTGAACAGGATACAGATCCAGAATCAGAGACAAATGCAGCAGTCTTCAACTCAAGGTTGGTCTGTCAAACTCTCATTGAAGAGAGAAGCTGATTTCAGATCATATTTTTTTCACATTTTTACAATTTATTAAAAGCTGCAGCTCTTTTAAACCCACAATCCTATTATATACAATTTAGAAATAGAAAAAACAACAACTGCTGCTAAAATTGAAATTAAAGTGACTTAAATAATAAAAAGAAAAGAAAACTCATCCGCTCCTTGTCTGTGCTTAAGGTTCATGACTTCAGCCTTTGCAGTTAAAAGTTGCAGTTAAGTTTAAAGACATCACTATTATTCTAACCTCCAACCAGACTGTGGCAGTGGGATTGCATTATGGATCATGTAGGTATTATGTTTTCACATTATTTGATGAAGAATTCTTTTATGGAAATGTTTTACTGGAAACTCTGCTTCTTTTATATGTAAATCAGTATTGTGAATGTATCTGTAAAGAAAACATCCTCAAGTTTTCTTCTTTCTTCCTAGAATGATCTTAAGAACATCTAAAATTGGATACACTGAGAAATATTCAGCTCCATTCTGACATATTGCACTTTGAAGATGCGATTACTTTTAAAAATACTTCTACTAAAATGACTTTTGGGGGGGTGGGTTGTGGGGCTTGTCTATACAAAGCTTCTAAAGCTCTATTTTATATATATATATATTTTTTTTTTTTTTTGATGAGATGAGACAGTTTTCTACAGGTTTTATACACAGTGTCCCTGATCTTTGAGTCCCTTTAAAGGTGTCTTCAGCTCTTTGCCTCTCACATACCCTCTGCTCTGTCTCTCTGTATCTTCAGACCTCTTTACAAAGACTTGGATCTCCATGGATCCAGTGGCAGATCTGGGCGTATTTAGGAGGTGTGATCCTCACTGCAACATTAAAGTCCCTCTGCTCACCCCCCTCCACCTTCACCCAATGATGGCCTGAAAACACTCCAATCACCCTCCTCTTCCACTTCCCCTTGCTGCCTGTGTGTCCCGCTTCCTGCCTGAGTCGGATGTAAACACCCGCCCCTGTAGCACCGGTCTGCGCGTCGCAGTGCTGATACATCAGATCATCAGACTCCTTTGCCACTGAGCAGAAGCGATAAACCACCCTCTCATCTCCGATACCGTCAGGCAGGTTTTTGTCAGCATCATAGCCTGAGAAGTGGATCCTTGTGAGGGGTGCAGTCGAGGGTGCTACTCCGAGCTCCATGTGCTTTTGCTTTACTGGTCGTTTCAGCTCCAGAAGGGCGTAGTCATAGTCGGGAGAAAGAGAATTAGTAGAGTTCTGGGTGTGGATCCATCCTTTAGGGATTTTTGTTTGCTTAACTCGAGTCCAGCGAAACACTGGTTCCTGTGTGGCCCCAGTACTGCGGCGGACACGATTGAGGCCTTTTCGTCTCCCTCTTCTCTCAGACTTTTTGTCTCCACCATCAGCTGTTCCCTCCTCAGCCCTTTTTCTCCCTCTACGTCTTCTACCTTCAACTCCCTTTCTCCCTCTCTCCCCAACTAAACTATTCATCTCCCCACCTCCATCCATTAGCTTCTCCTCTCCTTCCTTCTCACCTTTCTCAGCCCCTCCTTTCCTTCCTTGTCTTCTCCTCCCTCCTCTTCTCCTCCCCCCACTTCCTCTTGTAGTTTTCAGCTGTAACAAACCTACTCTAACCTTCCTGGCACCCTCCAGGTAGTCCCTGCCATCATGGATGCAGTGTGCTGCTGTTAGCACATGTTTTGAAGATATCAGGACTCCAGAACAGCCCGTAGAGATGCGGACTGCAGCAGAGAACGGGTAGTTGGTGATGAAATGGGAGTCTGAGATCACAAAACGACCATCTGCTCCATAAACCTGCCGTTTCCTGCGGGGAAGACCTGTTGAATGTGCCGGTGGTCTTGTAGACATCTTGTTGATTCCCTGCAAACTCATGTCTGTATGTGTGCGAGTGCCATTTTCATACAGCGTCTCATATCCCAGATTTCTCTCTTGCTCAGTTTGGTCTACAGGTGGTAGGGTGCTTTGACATTCTATTCCACAGAGCATCTTTGCCGCTCTTCTTTCTAATTCTTCTTTTTCCTCTTCCTTCCCTGTGAACAAAGGTGTTCTTAAAAGTGCTGTGCGTGTGGCCACCAGCTCAGGAAGGCTCTGTCTGGTCCACCTGTGCACCTCGTTGCTCTCACTGTTGCCAAAAACACCAGAAGCTGAAAGTGCAGCTACACAGAGCAGCACACACTTCAAATGAGTCAGGGCCATCCCGCTGAAAATACAGTAAAAAAAAAAAAAATATTTGAGAGTTGGAGAGAAATACCAAAAGATTTTTACACTGAGGCTAGGAGTTAAACGACCAGCAGATGGCGCACAAGCTTTACGTATGAATTGAAAATAGCTCGGCAGCTAAATGTTTAAGATTTCACTTTAAATTAAAATGACATTTTAGTTAGTTATTTCCGTTAACTTTGAAAAGTATTTCTAATCTAATCACGAAATATAATCATTACCTTTCCTATAAAACCGAAAACATATTTTTTGGATCCAAACTAATGTATTTATTGCAAAGTTAAGCAGGTCAATAACAAACAACGTGAAAGCTATGAAAATAAATCGGCATAACCCGTAAATTTAAAAATATATACATTTTACAGATATTCTTAGGAAGGACATATTAATGTAAATAAGCTAATGTGACCTTTTCGTTGTTAGCGGCATGAAAAATATAAAACATTCCTACCTGCAGATAAAATAAATAAGCACTCCCATTTAGCGTTGTCCTTACTGTGGATTTAAAAAAACTCTCTCTATCCGAAATACTTCCCGCAGACTGCTTCCATCATTTGCTGAGCTCAAAGGAAAAAAAAGAGGGGGATCGCAATGAGAGGCAGCGTGCAGGGTCCTCATAGGCATCCACATCCCACTCCGAAGTATAAAAAAAAAAAAGTCAGCACCAGGCATGCAGAGGGATGAACCAGCCCAGCAGCACGAAGGCTTTTGTGTTTTTAGCAAGTGATGACATCACGTTTGAGGTCAAAGTTGCAGTCGTGTGGACACAGATTCCGGTTTATGTTGCTATTTCGTTCTTTTAGAACTGTATTTAAACATAAACATTTATTGCTCTTACATATAAATCAGCCTCGAGAAACTTTGAGTGTAGGTTTGTGTGTGTGTGTGTGTGTGTGTGTGTGTGTGTGTGTGTGTGTGTGTGTGTGTGTGTGTGTGTGTGTGTGTGTGTGTGTGTGTGTGTATTAAATGTATTTCAAACGACCTATCAAAGTGTTTCTAGACATGAGTCCAGTGCAGCTCTTACCTGTAGTTTAACCCCTGCTGTTTATGTCAACAAAGACTCTGCTACAGGCAATTACTCGTTATTCCTATCCTATTAGTTGCTGCTGCAGAGATTTTATTCTTGTGTTATTGTGTTATTCTCATGTTTTGTCAACCTTTGTTGACCTCTATGAAGTCAAAATAGCCTGACCAGTTCCGAGGAAAGTGGAAAACATCCAGTTCTATGACGTAAACGCTGAAAATTAGTTCTCAGTCTTTATACATGTGAAATCTATACTTCCTTGGTGTTGTTCCATCTGTTGTGACAATGTGATACTAAGGGATTAATCCTCATTTGCATTAGCATCACAGTTTCCTTGTTATTAGTTCCCCTTTGATTCCTCAAAAGGTGAACACCTTCAACATTTATCATTATTAGTGCATGCCACTCACACCAAGTTTCCAGCATGGCACAAGTCAACTCCACCACAGTTACTTCTAACATCTCTTCCTCTCCTGGAGATTCACCTCATCCTTCTTTGGACTCCAGGAGTCTTGTTCCTGCAGTGGTGCTGTCCATCTGCTTTCTGCTGGGATTCCCTGGAAACATTGCTGTCATCGTTCTTAAGCCAAACTGGGAGAACATGTCCAGTCTGAGCCAGAGTTTGATGCTGAATCTGGCTGTGTCAGACCTGCTCTGCTTTGTTACCATTCCACTGTGGATTTACTATTTTCTCTATGGCTGGACCTTCAGCCTGGTAGCCTGCAAGCTCGTAACGTACATTGGGTACTGCAGCATTTATGCCGGTCTGCTGACTGTGACTGTGCTCAGTGTTCAGCGTTACCTTCAGGTGGTTCACCTACAGAGGAGTTTAAATCTAGTGAAAGCAAGGTTGCTGCTGGCTCCTCTCTGGCTGGCTTCGATGACCCTGTCCATCCCTGCTTTAGTGGTTCGATGGCTGGACAAAGATCAGCACTGGACACGTTGCAAACCTCACTACTCCTCCAAGGGTCAGAGGGTAGCTGTGGTGTTGGCAGGACTCGTGGTAGGAGTTGTGTCATTTTCTGTCATGGCTTTTTCATACATCAGTCTCTACAGAAAGCTGAATCGAGCAGCCTTTTTCAACAATCCACAGACCACCAGACTGATTACCAGCATCATAGTGACTGTATTTGTCCTGTGGGTGCCATATCGTGCCATGAATGTGGTGGAGATTGCAGCTGTTTCCCTCGATAACAAATCCTTGTTAAAGTTTAGCGAGGACACCTGGAACGCTTTTGCCTCTGTAACATTTGTAAACAGTGCCGTAAATCCACTCCTTTATGCCTTTACTTCTAATCGTTTGTTCAGTCTTTGCCAAAAAATGCTGAACATTTAGTGGAGAAGTTCAGATTTCCCCAAAATCTGTCTAAGTCAACAGATGTCACTGAAGAAGCAGCACCTCAATGTTGAACATCTTTGGAGAATAATTTTTGCCCTGCTGATACTGGAAATTATATTTTGAGTCAAAATATCTCCTCTCTCCTTCTGATACGCACAGGGTCCTCTTTATTTGTCACAGGCAACTGTTGGTGATTGGTGGTTTAATGATGAATTTCAAGGTTAAGCAACATCTCCCCTCAAATCAATCGTGCGCTGATTACATCTGGTCCTCAGCCAGAGCTTAAAAACACATGATTGTTGAAAAGGAATGAGGCAAACATTCAATAGAATCAAAGTACCTATCAAATTACATATAATTACAAAGAATTTCATCTGAAATTATAATGTAATCTCCATTAATCTGAGACAGCTGGGAAATTGAAGTAATCATATCAATGACAGTGACACCAGCTGATATCAACCATTCACTGGCTTGATGACAATCAAAGCAGTTTCTACATGTTTTTAATTTTCTCATGTTGAGTTTGGGTGTTTTTGTGGACTTTATATCCATCAGCCAGTCAGAAGAAACAACAATTAATGAAAAGATTGAATAAATGTTTTCACTGGAGCTCCTTCATCAACAGGAACAGCCTTCTGTCTGTGATGTTACCAACAGAAAGGACAGAGAGAGTGCTGCTCTAATACAGCAAGCAGATGTGTGTAAACTCAATTATCCTTCCATTAACTCATCATTTCACTTTTATTTTGTTAATACATTTGTTTTTATTCATCGGCATTTTAAAATAGTATAAAAATAGGCACATTGTACCATGCCATTAAAAGCATATAAAGGGAATTTTAAAATTCAAAATGGTGAATGGTTTTACCAAAAGTGTAGTTATCACAGGAAGAGGAAGTACCTGTATGTTCTTCCTATTAAGAGTGGGAACACAATGAAAAATGATTTCTCCATAGCTTTAAATGTTCTGTAATAGTTTAAATGTTTATTAGAGAAAGTTTTGTGAATTCTGAATGTTTATATTTATCTAAGTTCATGAGGATTTGATGAGAACACTGAAAGCACCTTCATTTCTGTACTGTAAATGCAAAGCTAGCAGCTGGCTAGCTAGAGACCAACCCAGGTTCAGGTTACCTAACTCAACAATAAGGTAACATATTTCTCAAATACTATATAGTATCATTATGGGTACAGAAAAGTACTTAAATGATCTCCTATAATTCTCAATTGTATTTAATACTGATGTGATATATTTATAAATTAGCTCTAGTTTGTTCCAAAACCATTGCATAGTTTTAGTTCCACAGTTTATCATATTATACAAGAGTGTTACGCACACATATACTGTTACAAGGTAACTGTGTGTGTGTGTGTGTGTGTGTGTCCGCTTCATAGTAGTATATATAACCCACAGTTCAGCAAAGATGACTTCCAGAGAAATTGATTTGTATTTTTAAAGGGTTCACTTTGTTACTTCCACAGCATCTGTGATTATATTTGTGGAAATTCTCAATAAAACTCTGCATTGTTCTTCCACTGAAATGTTTCAGGATATTTGCACTGATATGTTTGATTAGCCAAGTCACCCTTTTTATGCTCTCAGGCTTTATGGACAGCTGTCTTGTTCAACCTGTAACCTCAGTACAAAACTCTGTCTAGACACTACTGGTAAATCCATCCCACCCAAAGAGTCAGGACTACTGCAGGAGAGAATGTGGTTGGTGATTCAGTATTTCCCCCAGCTGTTCCTTTGGGCCCAGGCGAGGTTTTCTCCTGCCTCTTGTAAGGAACAGAAGAAACTCTTTCCCATCCAAGTTTGACTTGTCTGGTCTCTGTGCACCCCTGCCAAGATGCTCATTAAAGATTTTCACAATGTGTAACACACACTTTTGGTAATCAAAAGGGGGTTTTCTGGACTGGCAAAGCAGGAAAACATACAAAGCTGAATCATTTTTAAACTTGGATGCAAAGTCTTGAATACAAAACAAAATGACAAAAGTTGATAACTAAACATATCTTGGCAAGAAGTCTGAGAACAGAAAAAACCAAACGATGTATAAAAAATAATAATATAACATTTATTTTAGTCAAAATAAATGTTTCAAGTCCTTTAACTCCTCACTGATCAATAATGCAAAGTTATAAAAAGTCAGCATCATCCGTCAGCTCTCCTAAAGAAAATACTGAAAAAAAATTAGGGAGGACCAAACAAACTTACTATTAAAAACCATTACAAGCTATTAAAAAAAATAAAGAAAACATCAAATTTAAATGTTATTACATGTTTGCTATTTTATTTCATCTAACTGGGACAGTTGCCGGGGGCCAGGTTCAGCTTATTGGTGTGGGCATCCACAGCAGTCCCAGTTTCTTATGTGAGTCAATTTTCTCATTGGGAAAATTTAATTCTCGCCCTTGACACATCTAAAGAGTCGCAGAAAAAGGCTTAAAGTGATGTAGTGACTACAGACTGCACAATATCAATGAAACTCAGTGATTTGTAACAACGAGAGGCAGAACAATTGTCAGCGATGCAAAGTGGGATCAGCTTTGATTGCTGAAGTGACTGCCCATAGGAGTGAATGATACCACTGATTGACAAGTTGTTTAACACATCACAGGTTTACCTTCATGATCAGAGCTTGAACATCCAATAGCAATTTAACCTTTAACTACAAAGCGATGAGAGCGACTCACTTCATATATGGACAAAGCTTTGAAGGGGACATTACAATGATTCAAATGTGGCTAAAGTGATCCTCGACTTAAAGAGAATCATAAAGGACTATAAAGTGTGAAGACTGGTTCCTTCTTAGATCTCTCCATGCTACCATTTAACCCTTAAGTGCAAAACTAAGCCAGCTAGCTCCTGACTGTAGCAAGATCTTTCTAAAATAATATTTCTATTTTTAAACCGGATGATTAAATTAGTAGAAATAAGGAAACAAGCCATTGACACAAGGTCACAGTTCTCCATATGAAATTATCAAAATGTATTCAGTAAGTGGAGTCCAGTCTATGGGGAGCTAGAGATAACAGCATTTTATTGCCCTGGGACAATTGATGACTCACTGTTGCCTGCTCAGTGCTATCTTCTCATGCATCTCAGATTTGCTTTTCTTTCCCCCACATCCCTCAATTACTAATCTCTCCTCTGCTGTCCAGCCCTTTATTTAACTCTTCTTTCTTTTTGTCTTCAATTCCTCCGTCCCTGAACACCGTCTCTAGAGTCAACAAAACAACAACAGCAGCCCCCTCTCCCAGTAAGAAACTTGCTACAGCTGCCAGGAGAAGAGGTGAGGATAGAAACATGACTGAGGAAAAAGCAAAGAAGAGAAGAGGAGATGGTTTACCTTGGCTCACTCTGTGTCTCATAATAGAGCTTTTTTGTTTTCTGTCCAGCTGTAATTCTTAGTTTTAGTGGGAGACTGCAGTTAAATGGAAATTCCCCCCCCCACACACACAGCACCAATCTAAGAGATTTCAGGTTCAGTGTGACCTCTTGAGAAACATGAATCTGATAAAGTTTGTCTGAGATCTCCAGCTGTAAGCACAAATCAACAAAGTAAGGTAAATAGAGCGGCAGTAAACTGTTTGGATCTTGACAAAAAGGGTTTGGTTAGGAGAATAGGTTCGTGGGATGAAGCAGACAGAAGAAATGTCTTGCAATGAGTGTCAGGGTGTGTTTGTCTGTTTGGTTAATCCTTCATGTGCATACATGTCACCGGGTGAGTTAGACAGACATTCCAATTGGTTTGTTTAATAGGTATGAAACTGCTTGCACTGACAGCTATAATTATGCCATAACATGCCTACCAAATATGACCTTAAAATTTTTTGAGATAAATTCATATCATGTTTTCATATTTACCTTTTTTATTGTGGCTCAAACAATCTGACGGCGTCTTAGCTTTTTCTCAGCAGTGCAGAGCTTGAACTTCAATATTTTGTATGACCACCTTTAGCCTTCAACACAGTCTGAACTCTGGCAAATTCTAATGGTGCTTTTGTGCACTCATAATTCCATCACCTTTGACAAGATCCCCAACACCACCGGCTCAAATGAAGCCCCAAACCATGAAAGAGCCTCCACTGTCTGCAGCCATCTTTTACAGATGGCTGCAGACATTCACTGTTGTTCCAGTCTGTTGACCACTGCCTTATATTCTGATGACAATTTGAAATAAAAATGTCAGATTTAATTTATTAGTCGATGAGACCTGTGGCCATGTGGTCAAAGGTCATGACTTTCAGACCGAGTTCATCGACTGTATCTAGTTTTTAGGCCTGCCACTTTTCTTCAGTCCTCCACTTGTTCAGTTTCCTCAAACATTTTAAGGATGCACTACACACCAGAGATATACCAAGTGTTTTCCTAATAGCTCTGTGAGAATCACATTTTTGGTGAAGAAAAAAATAAAATTTTATGCCTGTAAAAATGTGTTATGTTTGGCATTTTTTGTCAGTTCAAATAAACAAGTCAGAACAAATTATTTGTTGTTGCTGTTAGCAAAAAGTACAGAAGGGTATCATTTCAAATCTTTAGAGTTGTCTGTTATGCGTAGGCACAAAACTGGTTCATCCTTTGCGTTAGGGGCAGGGATAGCTCAGTAAGTAGGGTGTTCACCCCATGAACTACCTACTAAGTTGGGGGTTCAAATCCACAGAACGGCTACCCTGAGGTACCCCTAAGCAAGGTACCGTCTCTACACACTGCTCCCCGGTGCTGGATTGGTGGCTGCCCACTGCTTCACTGAGTGAATGGGTTAAATGCAGAAGACTAATTTCCTACAGGATTCAGAATCAGAATCAGAAAGGGTTTTATTGCCAAATGTTGAGCAGGTTTACATTAGGAAATTGCTGCGGTGCTTAGTGCAAACATACTGTCATATAACGCTTAAATAGACATGAAAATAAAAATAAGAGTAAGAATTAAAAGTGCTTTAAAAGATTAATAAAGTATACATTATTTAGGCGCTTTTTAATAGTGAATAATTCATAGCTCAGTGTTAAAAGGCTCAAAAAAAGCCCATGAAAAAAATATCATTCCTCTGCAAATGTTAAGGTTCAAGAACTGAACTTAAAATGATTAAAACAGCAGCCAATGTCCAACTCCTGCTTTTAACTTTTAAAAGCAGGAGTTGGCAGTTTAATGGCCTTGTGTTTCACACTGTATTCTGTCTGTAAATATCAGCACATGTCACTGCTGGTGAAGAAGAATCTCCATGCAGATATACAGATGCATGCATTTGCGTATTCTGTATATTAAATGTATTATTTAAGCCAACCAAAGCTGTTGTTGTTGCATCATCTCCTATCACCATTACTTCGTTCACTTACTGATAGTATCAGCTCATACTGTACTGTGTGAAAGTCTTGCGCCTGCCCTCATTTCTTCATGACTTTCTTGTAATCTTGAAAGTGCTCTTGAGCAATAGTTCTCCAGGCTTTCTTGATGTCTTTAAACTGCAAAGATCAAGTATGATAAATACTTGCCAAAGAGGCTAAGCTGGAAGTCCCCTTCACAGCTCCAAGTCTTTGCAGACAAACCTGATACTGAGAAGTGCAAGTTTAGCACGTAAGAAAAAACTACATGATTAACTATATTTTTCCCCTTCATCAAGTATGCACCGCATGGAAATAACAGAGCAGAGCACTGTAACAATTCTTTCCAGAAATGTTTTGTTTTCATTAAAATGAGGCCTGGCATACTTTAAAAATCAATTCCCAATCTTCAGTGTGACTGTTTGAATCACGCTTATTTCACAGAAGTAAACAAACCTCCTGTAACTCAGAACGTTGGTGCAATGGACAGCTTAGCTCACATGTTTTTGTCTGCAATCTGCAGTCTCAGAGGAGAACGTGCCGAGGGAAGGGCTGTTCTGGACAAATAGGTGTATATTTTCTTGGCTCCACAAAGTTTAATGAGGGCTTAAAGGGAGGAGGGACAGTCTTTTCAAGCAGACACTAAATCCTTTTTTAACAAAAGGTTATGGAAGTTAACTGTTACGTGTCATGTTATGTATTAAGAAAAGGATCTGCATCTAAATTAATAATGTTCATTTTTATTTGATCCTATCTGACTCTATCCATCTCACCTTATCCCCACCATCCTCCTTTGTCACACCAACTCATTGCATGCCCTCCTGCAACAACTGCACCCCATTACACAGCTACAACCTCTTCATCAAATTTGCAGATGACACAACTGTAGTAGGTCACATCAGCAACAATGACGAGACCTACTACAGGAGTGAAGTGAGCCATCTGGCCAAGCCGTGCAGAGACAGCAACCTTTCCCTGAACGTGGAGCCGAATAAAGAGATCATTGTAGACTGTGAAAATCACCCGAACACAAAACACCAGGCGTTGGGGTCGGGAAACACCCATGCCTTCAAAGACTTCAAAGACAATGCTGAAGCTATCCAGGGACCAATGACACTTAGCCAAACGCAACATACTGAAAATCATGTAAATAAATTTGCTCGGTTGAAAATCACCCAGTGTTAGTGTTGTGATATTTTGATACCATGGTAGCATTTACAGGATATTGTTTTATAGTGATATTATACAGGAAAATTGTTACTCAATAAGGCCCATTTACTAGTTGTTTTTCTCTTTCTCTGTGACCCAAGAATTAATGTGTAAGAATCACAGGCTGGTACCTCAAGGTTGAAAACACCACAGAGATTACTTCCTTACTCCCATCCTCCCTTCTTTATCTCTTAGAAAAGGGTTTGTTAAAGGCCAGGTGGTTTGTTTCAGAATTCACTAATGAAAGAACTCTGTATTCTATGTCTAGGAGTGTATTTCGCTGGGATAATCATAAATTGTAGCTGAACTGATAAACTATACAAAGGATACTTCTTTGCTCAGAGGGCAGGAAGACGCTTCCTTATTTGATCTGTACCGGTTTGAACTGAGAATCTGCTGACACACGAACCTTTTTCCTCTATATAAACTGTTGTCTGATGAATAAACCTTTGAGTTGATTTTGGGAAAGCAACCTGAAGCAGTCTGTGTTTCCTTGTTCTCCCAAGCTACTCCTGGCGCTGTAACTAACCTGCTGAACGGCATACCTGAGTGTTACTTTGAATAATTTTGAATCTTATAGGGTAAAGACAGAACTCTGCTTATAGGTGCCCACGCCTCGGAGGAAAACCCGATCCACGGATGACCCGGGACGGAGATTTCTTTCAGTTAGCGTTCTACGGTTAATGTATAAATTAATGCAATTTATCAAGTTTAAAATGACAGAAAAGTACTGTTATTATTTGGATTTTATTTGGGGATTTTATGTTAAAAATCCTTTATCTTTAATCCACATTTACTATAATAAAATAATATATCACACACAAAAAACAAGCAGAATACTTTTGTAAAATCAATAACTTGGTTGACAATTACAACAAACTATTGTTAAATTATGATTACGTCAGTATACACAGAGTCTTTAGATGTAATTTTATATAGAAATCTTGTATTTTAATCGATATTTACTTACTTATTTACTGTTAAAAAGATATTCTGGCATAAAGAAAAGTAACACTAAAAATATTATCTTTATTTATTTAATAATATCAGCACTTCTGCAATGCATTACTACAACTTCAGTTTGTTATAACTATCCTTCAAAAAAGTTTTTTTTTAATTAAAAAGGAAAAAAAAATACAATCTACTGCTGTTACAAGACCACTTCATAACTTCATATACATTTTCACATACTCAAAACTACACTGTGGTTGAATGGCAAGAGAGACATTATAATTTACTTTTGTCAATGGGATATTTTTCAGTTTAGTTTGTTTTTAATTCTACATCACAGTTCATTCTAAGTAAACATGCAAGAATTGTCTCTCTGAATTAACGTAAGGAACTTAACCGACATAATCACCTGCAGAAATGTTAAGATCAGTTACTTTGTTTTGTCCGTGTACAAAAATGTCAAAAATTTACAAAGGTTGAATTGTCTTTATTGCACAAACTCTGCCTCTCCTTTATCGTTATTTGAATTGAAAGCGACCTGAAATCCAAATAATTGTGACAACATGTGGTGATGTTTGAATCAGGAAACATCTGCGAAGCCTTTATGTCATGTCTCACTGCTATAATAAGCAAAGATCTCATAAACAGGCTGACATGTGCAGTTTCTGTCATCGTGTTAGCGCTCCAACAGGAGGAGGAGGATTTTGTTGTTCTGTTATTCTAAGTGTGTGTGTGTGTGTGTGTGTGTGTGTGTGTGTGTAAGCAACCATGTGTTGTGGGCCTTGAACTGGTTGTTTGTTTTGTACATGCTTTACATGTTTTCTCCATTCCAGCACAAATGTGTGGTGCATACTTAGCATTTATTCTGTCTTCCACAGTAAGGGTCACTTGTTTTTTTCTTTGCTCTTTTTCTTTATTCTGTCACTCAGCAATGTGCATTAGAAATCTGAGCACCATGTGTTTACCAATGGGACACAAAAGAAATTAAAACTAAAAAGCTGCGAAGTGATGCATGGCAAGATAGTGAGTACTTGCTGCAAACCAGGTTTGAGGATGACTTCTTTATGCTTGCATGAAATGCTCTCTTAGGCTTTTTGGCCTCTTGCTCTGTTAAGCTAAACAGTACCCATGTACTCCCCTTTGTCTCAGAGTTTCAAATTGCTCATGTTTCACTAAAAAATCTTCATGCTCTCCTTAGGCCTCTGTGGGTTCTCTTTGAGTACTCAGCCTTCTTCCCACAGTCCAAAGACATGCATTTCTAAAATGACTGCATGTATAAATGCAAAGGTGTGAATGATTGTCTGTCCCTTGGTGTTAGTCCTGCGACAGACCCCACCTCGCTCCCTCTGAATGCTGGGATAGAATCCACTTAGATCCTGAAATAGACACATGGGGGAAAAATGGCTGGATGGATGGTCACCAAGACATAAAACCTGTATCCATAGCATTGCTAGTGAAAGTTTGATTAAAAAAAACAAAATGCCTTACAAATTTAACCCCTTAAAGCCTGAAATAATTGCTAGAAAGCTTTTGAAAAATAAGAATCTTTGAAAATGGAGAGTTTATTAAACCACCAATAAACATCACCATATTGACAAATTTGTTCCCATATATGACTTTTATTTCAGTTAATTTGCTACATCGGGCATTTTTTTAATCACTTAAAATACATTTTGCAATTTATTTCTGCTGCTGATGAAATTGAAGTCTCAAAAACTCACAAAAGAAAAATTGGTGAAAATCATTTAATCATAAGATCACTTTCCCAAAAACGCTGTTTACGTAGCAGAAAACCTCCAGTGCCAACACATTGAGCCATTTACATGGACACAATACAGCCAAACAGAAACACCTGTCCAGATGTATTTATGGATTTTCTTTTTCCTGGAGGCACTTCCTTATGGTTTGTACTTTGTAACTTTGTAATTTGTTAATCTTAATGCGCACTTGCTAAAGGCCAATCTACACAAACCGATGCCCATGAAGAAGTTAGTTTCTGAGCCTGGTGTGCAGACTGACCTTCGGTCCTGCAGAGCACCACTGGGATAGATTGGAACGCTCTGTTTGAGCCAGGCCCTCTCACCTAAATTCAGCAGGCAACCTCACTGATTTTCTTGCTCATTTTTGATCAAACGACTACTTTAAAACTCACATGTGGGTGTAATATTCAGTGTTTGCATGCTTTTGGACACATATCTCTCTCTCTATTCTGTGGAAATAATGACTCTGCAAGTGTTTCCTAACAGCTGAAAAAGCTGATTAATTAAGCCTTTGTCACTAATTGCAACTCCTGACATCTTGGAAAAAAGAATCAGTGTATTATATTGATAGCAGATGCAATAATTGTATTCCATAAGAAACAAAATGTTGATTTGGAAAAATGGTGGTTAAAGTTTACTTAGTTCTATAGGTATTGCTCTTTGATTTTTACTGTGCAGAAGGCACGCTTTGTTAAACTGCATTTGCCTTCAGGGCGTGGTGCTAAATAACAGGTTGTAAGTAAGATAATGAAGATTTAGCACCTTGAAAAGTAATGCTACCTCATATCATTTATGCTATCAGTGTAAAGTGAGGACAATTATTCTCCACTGTAATCTCACTGCAGACAACACCCTCTGACTGATGGAGCTTTAGGACCAGGAAGTGGAGCGAATGACCTTTCCATCTTGCTTCTGTTTCAGCTGCAACAAAAAAGAGAGACTAACTAATCTGAACGTCTGTGGAAACAGTGCAGTTCATTTAAAGGTTTAAACCATGCCACATGTCTCTTTTATAACTTTATTAACAAGGCACTCCACTCGGGGAGGAATTGGCAAACCTATTGGTGACTATGAGTTGTGTTTACCAGCATGCAGCCAGTGCGTGTGGAATCCATGGTGGTGATTGAACTGAGACAGGAGGTTGACTGCTGGTAGGTTTGCTTTTAATGGGGCTAGATTCTATCAATCTGACTTTAACTCAGTGTGTCTGGCATTTCCCCCAGTCCTGGGGCTTAGCATTGCTGTCAGACAATGCTATAAGCTTTCAGATCTTTCCACTTCTTAAAAAAAAAAAAAATAAAAAAATAAAGCCAGATTCACTGTTTCGGGTTGAGGCAGAAAACTTCACTCAGCCATGTGAGACAGTGGGAGGCGGCTTGGCGAAGCCGAGACTTCACACCAAATAGATAATGACACACAGTTAAATCATCCACCTCCCAGCTGTATGTTTATCTCTTCGGTCTTTATCATTTTTGTGTCTGTCTGGATCCATCTGTATGGAAAATATAGTTATTGTATCCAAGTAGCCAACACACAAACAACTGGCTCTAAACCCAGAGATTTTCACTCATCACTTGATTTTTATTCGCAATTTCTCTGTCCTTACACGACCTCTGTATGTCCTGTGCTCAGTTGCTTCAGTGTATGATTCTCTCAGTAATACTCTCACCTACAAACCCCTGCAGCTCGAGGAGGATGATATCGTACTTGTGTAACTATATATAAGTAATATGTAACCTTTGTGTGTGTTCTTACCTTTTAGATTTTAATTGAATTTGCATTTTTGTGCTTTTTTGTTTTGTTTGGGGGGGTTGGTTGTTGGTTTTTTTGCTTTTTGGAAGCAAAACATCACACGTTTTATATTTCATATTATGTCTTCTGGTTCCAATCCTAAACTTTCAACAGCCAAAACACACACACACACAAAACATAATAATAATAATTCCTGCTTTTAAAATGTAGAGTTTAACTGCTTTCTTTCGTGTGGACTGAAAACTGTATTATTTTTAATAAACTGGACAGAGAAACGAGAGTGAATTCATTGCTGTAGGTGGGAAAAAATCAAGCCAATGAATAATAATGCGTATTTCTGCATTCATTGACATCCATACTTAAACTGTAGATATCGCAAGCTTTTTAGTAAGAACAATATTAAAGTGAAATAATGTGCAGCTGCTGATTCTAATCTAACTTTTTATCTACTAGCCTTTGACACATTCCCATGATTGAGTTTCACAAAAACAGCAGCAGCCAGCTGGCAGGAAAGTTTGAGTGATTTAATTGTGCAATGCTGGTGTATTTCAGAGTGACCTGTCTTTCCTTAAGTGAATGCACTTTATGTCACTTTAATAATTTTGTATCTGTACAAAGCTGGGATGAGCTAATTATCTAATTCTCAGCACAGGATCCTTAAAATAGAAGTGGATTGGTGTTATATCAGCTGCTGGTGAAGGTATGGGTCCAACTCGGCTCAGTGTGCACACGCCAGCATCATTAGCTGATTACTTTTGATTAAAGACACATTTCTTATCACTCTGCTCTAAACAGGGAAGGTTCTGATTATAAACACACTGCAACAATTACAGGGAGTGCAGAATTATTAGGCAAATGAGTATTTTGTCCACATCATCCTCTTCATGCATGTTGTCTTACTCCAAGCTGTATAGGCTCGAAAGCCTACTACCAATTAAGCATATTAGGTGATGTGCATCTCTGTAATGAGAAGGGGTGTGGTCTAATGACATCAACACCCTATATCAGGTGTGCATAATTATTAGGCAACGTCCTTTCCTTTGGCAAAATGGGACAAAAGAAGGACTTGACAGGCTCAGAAAAGTCAAAAATAGTGAGATATCTTGCAGAGGGATGCAGCAGTCTCAAAATTGCAAAGCTTCTGAGCGTGATCATCGAACAATCAAGCGTTTCATTCAAAATAGTCAACAGGGTCACAAGAAGCGTGTGGAAAAACCAAGGCGCAAAATAACTGCCCATGAACTGAGAAAAGTCAAGCGTGCAGCTGCCAAGATGCCACTTGCCACCAGTTTGGCCATATTTCAGAGCTGCAACATCACTGGAGTGCCCAAAAGCACAAGGTGTGCAATACTCAGAGACATGGCCAAGGTAAGAAAGGCTGAAAGACGACCACCACTGAACAAGACACACAAGCTGAAACGTCAAGACTGGGCCAAGAAATATCTCAAGACTGGTTTTTCTAAGGTTTTATGGACTGACGAAATGAGAGTGAGTCTTGATGGGCCAGATGGATGGGCCCGTGGCTGGATTGGTAAAGGGCAGAGAGCTCCAGTCCGACTCAGACGCCAGCAAGGTGGAGGTGGAGTACTGGTTTGGGCTGGTATCATAAAGATGAGCTTGTGGGGCCTTTTCGGGTTGAGGATGGAGTCAAGCTCAACTCCCAGTCCTACTGCCAGTTTCTGGAAGACACCTTCTTCAAGCAGTGGTACAGGAAGAAGTCTGCATCCTTCAAGAAAAACATGATTTTCATGCAGGACAATGCTCCATCACACACGTCCAAGTACTCCACAGCATGGCTGGCAAGAAAGGGTATAAAAGAAGAAAAACTAATGACATGGCCTCCTTGTTCACCTGATCTGAACCCCATTGAGAACCTGTGGTCCATCATCAAATGTGAGATTTACAAGGAGGGAAAACAGTACACCTCTCTGAACAGTGTCTGGGAGGCTGTGGTTGCTGCTGCACGCAATGTTGATGGTGAACAGATCAAAACACTGACAGAATCCATGGATGGCAGGCTTTTGAGTGTCCTTGCAGAGAAAGGTAGCTATATTGGTCGCTGATTTGTTTTTGTTTTGTTTTTGAATGTCAGAAATGTATATTTGTGAATGTGGAGATGTTATATTGGTTTCACTGGTAAAAATAAATAATTGAAATGGGTATATATTTGTTTTTTGTTAAGTTGCCTAATAATTATGCACAGTAATAGTCACCTGCACACACAGATATCCCCCTAAAATAGCTAAAACTAAAAACTACTTCCAAAAACATTCAGCTTTGATATTAATGAGTTTTTTGGGTTCATTGAGAACATGGTTGTTGTTCAATAATAAAATTATTCCTCAAAAATACAACTTGCCTAATAATTCTGCACTCCCTGTATTGACGGAACAGCAAAGAGTACTTGTTATCTGAGTGCAGGAATGCACGTTCTCAACAGCAAAGAAAGAAATAGCTGAAAGACTTGATTATGAAGTGCAAATGATTGGTGAAATGTTAAAGTTTGGAAATGTTTTGACTGCGTTAGAAATAACAATGATACTATCAGATGAACATGCAGCTGCTTTAAGATTAAGACATGAACCACTGACATCTTTTATCACTATTTAGTGTCTGATTTTCAGAAAACAACAACTTTATTAATGGCACTGGCGGTTTGTCAATACTGGATAGTAGTGTGAAGGTTGTTGCTGAATTTATTAATTGATAGATTAAGACAAATTGCACAAAACTTCTATTTGTGATCAACACTGGTTTTCTTTTTGACCTCCGTTCTCTTTAGGCTATCCTGTTGGTAAAAGAATATCCTTGTTTTACTTCTAGCATGGCTGCAAATTCTTAGATTGCTGTCCAAAAATGCACATGGATCCGTGTGGCCTCAGCCAGCTGAGCCTGTGTGCCATGTGCAGCCCCAGCCCAATGAGTCTGAGTATTCAGAGCCTTCAGTAAGCCACACCCCGAGGATTCCAAGTGTAAAGACCCTCCAATGAGAGTGGGTCCTGTACAGCAACAATGTGAGTGTCCAGAGCCTTTGGTGAGTTCTGTGCAAACTCAGATGGAACCTGAGCCAGAAGGTCCCATATTTCCTGTGTCAGAGGGTCCTGCGTGTACCTTGCAATATCCGAGGCTCAAGAGTCCAAGTACCTAAACCCTTCAGTGGGAGTGGCTCCTGCACAGTCCTACCTTGAATGTCCAAAGCCTTCAGTGCGCTCTGCACAGTCCCAGCCCAAGAATTCCAAGTGTATGGACCCTAAAAGGGGAGTGGGTTCTCCACAGTCCCTGCCTGGGTGTCTAGAGCCTTCAGTGACTTCCCTGCTGCTGCAGCCTGACACTGATTTGGAAGGTTTCAAGCAGTCCAAAGCAGCCAGAGTCAGTCAAGGTCTGTCCCTAGCAGCCATAATATAAGACAGAAAGTCACATGTTGCCTTGATCAGGGGGTCCCGTGTTGCTTGAACCTGTTCCCCAAGTAGAATAGAATAGAATAGAATAGAATAGCCTTTATTGTCATTGTACAGAGTACAACGAAATTGGAGTGCCACTCCCTTGGTGCAAGTTTCAATAATAAATATAAATGTAAAATATAAAAAGTACAAAAAAAACAATCGTAAGTACTCAAACAATAGTATGTACAATATATACAGGATAGCAGCATTAATATAATGACAGTATGAATAGCAGCATAATATAATGACAGTGACGGTATGGAATAGGTTCAATTGTTTTTGTGCTTATTTACTACGGTGATAGCTCTGGGAAAGAAGCTATCCCTGAATCTGTTTGTCCTGGTTTTATGTGACCTGTACCGTCGGCCTGACAGTAATAGTTCAAACAGTTGGTTGCTGGGGTGAGAGTGGTCCTTGATGATATTGCCAGCTCTGCTGAGGTACCGAGAGTTTGCAGTGACCTCCAGGCTGGGCAGAGAGCAGCCAGTGATCTTCTGGGCTGTGTTGATGACCCTCTGCAGTACTTTCCTGTCTGCAGCTGAGCACCCTGCATACCATGTTGTTATGCCGTACGTTAGGATGCTCTCTATGGTGGCTCTGTAAAATGTCACCAGCAGCCTCTCCTCCAGGTTGTTCCTCCTGAGCACTCTCAGAAAGTGGAGACGCTGCTGGGCCTTTTTAACCACCGCTGTAGTATTTGCAGTCCAGGAGAGGTCATCAGATATCTGCACGCCCAGAAACCTCATGGAGTGTACCCTCTCCACACAGCTCCCGTGAATGTAAAGTGGGGCCGGGTCTGCTCTGCCCTTCCTGAAGTCCAAGATAAGTTCTTTAGTTTTCGTGGTGTTCAGTTGGAGGTTGTTAACTGAACACCACTCAGTCCTGCATCAGTACTCAGTACCTGCATCCAAAGTAGGCTGCTTCTGGCTATCTTCTTGCCTTTCAGGTTGGCCAACTTTTACCAAGCCTCCACATGGATCCCGTCTCCTACTTTGTCACTGTTTGCCCCTTCAGCCTCCTGATAAGTTCGTCGATGGCCAGACATCAAGCTCTCAGAAGATGGTTGTTTCTGTTGCTGACCACCAGTCCAGCCCCCAAACAATCTCAGCCTTCTCAGCCAGTCTCCAGTGCAACATTTTCACTCCCAGTCTCTTGTCAAGTCAAGTCAAGTCAAGTTTATTTATAGAGCACATTTAAAAACAACCAAGGCTGACCAAAGTGCTGTACAGTAAATACAGATAAAAATACAATAGAACACAATTTCGTAATAACACCTCGCTGATAAAAATAAAATAAAAATATATAAAACAAATAAATTAAACCTTTCTAAAAGCCAATGAAAAGAGGTGAGTTTTAAGAGCGGTTTTAAAAGTTTCTAGGCTTTTGGAGAGTCTGACGTGAGGAGGTAAACTGTTCCACAGTCTGGGTGCAGCCACAGCAAACGCCCTCTCTCCCTTTGTCTTTAATTTATACCTGGGAACATCTAAAAGCATCAGGTCGGCTGACCTCAAAGATCTCCTGGGGCGATAAGTACTAAGGAGTTCTGACAGGTAAGAAGGTGCAGTGCCATTTAAAACCTTAAAAGCCAGCAATAAGATTTTAAAATCAATCCTAAAGGCAACTGGGAGCCAGTGGAGAGAGCAGAGAACCGGAGTGATGTGGTCTCTTTTTTTTGAACCGGTCAAGAGGCGAGCGGCAGCGTTCTGCACCAGTTGAAGGCGATGTAGACAGGAACGATCTAGGCCAGCATAGAGGGAATTGCAGTAGTCTAGCCGTGAAGTAATAAAAGCATGGACCACTCTTTCTAGATCGTTCCTGCAAAGGTAAGACTTGACTTTGGCTAAAATCCGCAGATGATAAAAAGATCCCTTAACTACAGAGCTGATTTGTTTATCAAGTTTAAAAGCATTGTCAAAAATAACACCAAGACTCTTAATGGAAGAAGTGCAATCGGAGGTTAGGGGTCCCAAAAAGTCAAGAGAGAAGTTGGGATCTTTAGGAAGCCCAAACACAATGACTTCAGTTTTGCTTTCATTAAGGTGTAAGAAGTTAAGAGTCATCCAAGTCTTAATGTCAGACAAGCAGGAGAGTAGCGGCTGCAAAGAAACATTGCAGTTCAACCTCAGAGGGAGGTAGATCTGAATATCATCGGCAAAGATGTGGAAGGACACATTATGTTTACGGAGCACATCGCCCAGAGGGAGCAAGTACAGAATAAACAACAGGGGGCCTAGTATGGACCCCTGAGGTACGCCACAGGTTAAAGGAGCTCTGGGAGATGACAGTTCACCAAGGTGAACAGAAAAACTCCTATTATTCAAATAGGACTGGAAAAACTTTAAGACAGTGCCCTTTAAACCGACACAATGTTGAAGGCGGGATAGCAGTATGTTGTGATCAACAGTGTCGAAGGCTGCTGTCAGGTCCAGGGTTACTAAGACAGCAGCACAACCAGAGTCAACAGTTAAAAGCAAATCATTAAAAACTCTCAGAAGGGCGGTTTCTGTGCTATGCCGAGCTCTAAAACCAGACTGAAACTTCTCATAGAGATTGTTATTGTCAAGAAATAGCTGGAGCTGCGTGAGGGCGGCTCGTTCCAGTACTTTAGACAGAAAAGGGAGGTTGGAAATGGGCCTATAGTTAGAGAGTAGGGATGGATCTAGATTAGGCTTTTTAAGGAGAGGTTGAACAACAGCGTGCTTGAAGGGTGTTGGAAAACAACCAGAACTGAGGCAGGCATTGATCAGGACCAGAAGGAAAGGTCCGACTGAGTCCAGAACCTGCTTCAGAAGCCGAGAGGGGATAGCATCGGTGGAACAGTTGGTAGTCTTAACCTTGCAGACTATTTCATGCAGCTGAGAGAGAGAGATTGGTTCGAACTGATTAAAGGCAGAATGGCACAAAGACAAAACACAGGGATTGGAAGGTGAAGATGGAATGTCTGATATCCAGAGAGTTCCACCTGCTCTCTTCCATCTCCAAGATGGCTTCCTGAATTATTCCTCTCTGCCCTAAACAGGAAAGGCTCTGATTACAAACAGACTGTAACAATTATTGAGGCAAAAGCAAAGAATACTTTTTGTTATCTGAGTCCAGGAATGCACATTTTTCAAGAGCAAAGAAAGAAATAGTTGAAAGAGTTGATTGTGAAATGTGATTGATCACTGAAATGTTGAATTCTGGCCATTTTTTCAGTGTATTAAAGATTACAAACATGCTGTCACATAAACACACAGCTGCTTTGAAATTGGGACATGAACCACAGACATCCTTTATCACTGTTACATTTAGTGTCAGATTTTCTGAAAACAACACTGGATGGTGGTGGGAAGGTTTTCAGCAATGTTTCTGAATCCAAAGACAAGAGCCAAAGAGTTGTTGCTCACTTTATCAAATAGACTGATTAAGAGAAACTGCAAAAACCTCCATCTGGCCCTGTGATCAATACTTTGGTAATCACTTTTGACCTCATTACCATCAAGATATTGTTTTCCTTAAAAGAACTTATACACCTCCACTCACCAGTCGCTTATTATTACTATTATTATTGCCTTAATTCTTAATGTCATAGATTCAACAAGGAGACATTTCTCAGATATTTTTATCCATATTGGCATGATAGCACACAGCTGATGCAGATTTGTCAGCTGCACATCCACGATATGAATCTCCTGTTCTCAAAGGCAGTTAATTTAGCTGAGATCTTGTGATTGGGGAGGCCATTTGGGTAGAGTTAACTGACTGTTGTGTTCAAGAAACCAGTTTGGCATGATGTGAACTTGTGACATGGAGTGATACCCTGCTGGAAGCAGCCATCAGACGCTGGGTGCCCTGTAGTCATAAAGCCATGGTCAGCCTTATGCACCCTCCTCTTCTCTCAGGTCATCTGATCAGCTACTCCTGCACATACCTAAAACTAAGCATAACCTCAGAGGGGACCGCCTGTGTGTTGAAGTTTCTAAAGTGTGGAACAATTCACCTCTGCACATTAGACAGGCCTCTTCTCTGTCTGTTTTTAAATGTCACTGGATATTTTCTCTCTTTTTCTAATACTCGATTTGGACTTCAGCCACAATGCGTACACATCTAAATGCACTGGGTTGCTGCCATGTTATTTGCTTATAAGATATTTACATTAAAAAGATGGAGTTATTTACAGTTTCAAATGAATAAAAGAGGGCATTAAAGGATTCTGAAGCATATGTATCAGTTTTACTTGCTGTGAAAAACACTTAGTTTCTTAATAAAATCTTGTGCTAACACCTGTGAGGAACAAACTGAGGCATCATGCCACATGTGTGTTATGTGGCTTGTTAAACCTGGATGAGGTCCCTCGGGTGTTTTGGATGTTCTTTTAATCAGAATTTTTCTGATACAATAAATACCTCTCTGAAGGACACAAAGAAAGGAAGGGAGAGTAGGCAGAAGATAAAAGTTGGCTCACAAGGAAGAGGAAAAGGTAGAGAAAAGCTCAAAGCAGAGACATGAGAAACCGCCCAGTATTAGTAAGAATGGAAAGCACTCCCATGTAAGGTAAATGAAAAGAGCTGTGTTGTGTGACATCAGGCTGGATGCTGAATGTGAGGCATTCATGTGGTCTGCAGGGGCTTTGGTTCTCTTTATCATTTATCCACCTCTGCTCAGAATGCTCTTCTCCCTGTACACCAACTGCTGCACCTCCACCCACCAGTCTGTCAAGCTAATCAAGTTCGCAGATGACACCACCGTCATTGGGCTCATCTCTGACGGGGATGAGTCTGCCTACAGGAGGGAGGTTGAACGTCTGGTGTCTTGGTGCAGCCACAACAACCTGGTGCTGAATGCCCAGAAGACAGTGGAGATTATTGTGGACTTCAGGAAGCACACAGCCCCACTCCCCCCCATCATCCTGACTGACACCCCCATCACCTCTGTGGACTCATTCCGCTTCCTGGGTACCACCATCACCCAGGACCTGAAGTGGGAGCCCACCATCACCTCCGTCATCAAGAAAGCCCAGCAGAGGATGTACTTCCTGAGGCAGCTGAAGAAATTCAACCTGCCAACACGGACGATGATGCAATTCTACACTGCAATCATCGAGTCCATCCTCACCTCCTCCATCACCGTGTGGTACGCTGGAGCCACTATCAGGGACAAACAGAGACTGCAGCGTGTTGTGCGCTCTGCTGAGAAGGTGATTGGCTGCAGACTCCCATCTCTGCAGGACCTGTACACCTCCAGGACACTGCGGCGTGCAGCCCGGATCTCAGCTGACCCTTCTCACCCTGGACACAGTCTGTTTGACCTGCTCCCCTCAGGCAGGAGGCTCCGGTCCATTCGCACCAGAACCTCTCGCCACAAGAACAGTTTCTTCCCCTCTGCTGTTGGACACATGAACAATAACCACATGACTGTCCCCGCCACTAACACATGACCCTACGCTGTGTCACTGCATCATTTCATGTCTGGCACTGATCACCACCTGCACTCATGTATATATCTTTCTACGTAGCACTCATAATTCTTATTCTCATGTATATATGTTTGGCACTGATCACCACCTGCACTCATGTATATATCTTTCTACGTAGCACTCATAATTCTTATTCTCATGTATATATCTCATGTATATCTCATGCACATATCTTTCTTTCTACATAGCACTTTAATTCTTATTGTCTGCACTGAAGCACCGCAGCAATTTCCTAATGTTGTAAACCTCAACATCTGGCAATAAACCCATTCTGATTCTGATTCTGATTATGCTTTCCAACCTCCTCTTCCCCACCCTTCTAAGACATCCAACTGCACGCTTTCTTCCCATCTCCTGCTCTGTATTTCACTCATGTATGTCTTCATCCAAGACCTCAATTACACACCAGAATGCATTTTTCTCTTTTTATCTTCCATTTACTGACCTGCTACCTCACATCTCCCACCACTGCTCTGCTCCGTGGGTGTGAGAAAAGTACACCTCACCCTGAATAAATCACTGCTCAGTCAAGACGTACTCAGAAGAGCAGAGGAGTGGATCTCCACCCTAAACCTTTCATGACAGAGCAAAGTGCCAAATGACTGACCGAGACACAAAATTACTGCCACATCACCTGCAGCTGCACTGAGATCTTCCCACTAAGAACCTCTTTGTTCCTCCGGAGCCCCCAACCAATAAGCCTCAACCTAACTTTGACTTTACATCGTCAATGTTGAGCCTATAAAGCAGACTGACTGCTATCAGCAGCAGGGTGTGACTGCACATGTGCGTTTGTTGTCCTCTTCTTTTTTTTCGATTTCCCCTCTGTATGAGATTTCAACATTCCCTGTCACTGATACTGGAGAAAAAGGGGTTTTCACGCGTAGTGGCAGCTAACCGGTTACAGATGCTTCAAAGTGAAGCTCAATGGAAATATCATTTTTCACTCAATTTTCACATGCACACGCAAGAAATCCTGACTTAAAGATGCTGCTGATCAAAAGCCTTAATTATCATCTGGGAAATATGCCCTCACAGATATCTCAAGGGAATTTCTTTCCTCCCACTTTTGCACAGTTTGTCCCCGTGAATCACGCTGCGGAGCCAAAACGGGGTTGATCCCAAGCATTCGCCTCTGCTGCACGTGCAACTAGTCGTCTGAGTCATCCGACCCACAGAAAAGCAGCAGACAAAGCTACCAAATAACGCTGACACAGGTCTCGTGTATCAAAGTTTAATTGGTTAGGAACAATATTAGAATCAAATGCAACACCAGCAGTGCTCACGCAGATTTCCCACAGCAGATACCCACAGTATCTAGAGCATCAGCACTATCTTAAACAGAACAAGTCACTCTGCACATATGATGCAAATGATGAACAGAGAGAAGAAGAGACGTGCTTCAAAAGATGGATGACTAATGCGCTTGATTGTGTCATAGCTGCGTGCATTTAATTAGTGCATTTCACTCAATCAGCTTTTAATAACGGAATCATCATACACCGCATGAAGGGATCAAATGACCTAACTTGACTCTTGAATGACACTGTTTACCGAGCACAGCTGTGCAATGTGTCTCTGTGCGTGCGGCTATGTGGGAAACTGAGAAACTGACACAGATACGCTTAACTTTAACTTGTAGAAAAGAGCGCCACCTACGGGGGGGTGAATAGAATTGCTGATTGAGTCTCAGATCAGCTCAGCCCGGGCTGTTTGTGGTGGTCCAGCAGATGGCGCTGTGGTACCTTGATGCTGCGTAAGCATGACCTTTGCTGGGATTTGTCAGGGGTTTTCCAGTTTCCTCATGAAAGTAGAAGAACAATGTGAGAAGGAGATCAAAACAAATTTATCAGACAAAGAGTGAGTTTCCTATATGTGTACTGCTTCTGATTAGTCCACTTTATGTCCAGTTTGGTTGCTGCTGACACTTCAGCGTGAGAATGATCAGTCACAAAAAAAGTAGATTTAAAGAAAAAAACATCAGGTACTTTTCTGTTTCCAAACTTTTTGGCTTGTGGCATTTTAATACAACGTAATGTTCTCTTATAATTTTCCGTTTGCATGTGAGGCCATGTAATCAATCTACAGAGGAGTTTAAAAACCTTTATGTCTCACATTTCTTTCTATATAGCTTCTATAATTCCTGACAGTAGAATTTACTCTGTGGCCCTATGATTAAACACGTTAACCTGGGAATATTCAACACATTCAGAGGCTGAATAAAGTGTATACTATAAAAATCATTAGTTCACTTTAGTGTACTACTGCACTGTGCACTGTGGAAACCACCGGTTTAGGGCGGTTTCTAACTAAAGTTGAACTGATGATCATTAACTGGAACTAATAAACCAAGTTTTGTTTTGTGTTTTTTAGACTACCCGTGAAAGTTGTTTTAGGAAGGCTGGCCTCATGAGGTGTAAACTGCAACATGTTTGCATGTTGTCACTACTTCCAATTAATTTTAGTCTTTGGCTTCTAATGCACACAATTTTATGTTTATGAATGTGTGTGCAAGCGGTACAACTGTTTACACAGAAACCATCAGAGAAATTTGCTGTGGTATTAACATCTCCAACGACGGTATCATACAGGAAGCTGAGTCACAGATTGGGCGACTCACTTCCTGTTTATTTTATCAGAGCAGTCTTTTGGCCCTTGTTATGACAAGTCAAGAAAGCAGTCTGAAAAACTGCGGGGTGGTGGGCTATTCTGTGATTTTTGGGGGGCTGCACTAAAACATTCACCTGAGTTCAGCTCACAGACATTATTCATTTCATTTTTCCAAAAGCAAAGCAGGAGCCTTGTACAAAAAAAGTCTAATGTGGTCAATTAATCATATATGTAAAAATATATTTATGGTTATTGAACAACTTTGAACTATTTTAAACACCATTTTACATCTTTTTCTTTCTTGAGCAATGCACGTCTGTGACACTGTGACACAGTCGATTGTGGTCGGCTTTTTAGTGTGTGTCGTTTTTTACTGATAAGAGAACACATCGTCTATAAGTTAAATTCAAAAATGGAAACTTTTAATCATGAAATCTCTTAATCTATAATCGTATGAAATGCATAAAAGGAGGGAAAAGGTTCATTGTGGTTTTACTGGTAGGGCTTCTTTTCAACAAATTCTTAAACTTGTTGTTAGCACAGTACCATGTGGAGGACCTTCTCCGAGTGCTGCGCTGCATGACTTACACTCCAGCAGTGCAATGAATCTCATTAGTGGCTGTGGAAGAGTTTAGCAGGGGGCTTACGCTACTGAGCATATTCTTTTAGGGTTGATTGAGGCCAACAGAGGTCACTTCAGAAGGTCAAGGTTAAAACTGATTGGAAATACTGCTGAGGTTTGTCTTTGTCGACATTAGCAGATACCCACTATACATCTACAGTGCTATATGTATGTGATCGGGCAACGGGCTAAAGACTGAGCGTTGCATGCCAAGTAGCAGAAACAGGGTGGCCTGCAATTGCATGATTGCATCACCGCCAGTGCTAAAGTGAAGTGTTTGTTAAAAGTTGTAACAGTTATTGTGGGCAAAACAACAGGAACTCATGCAAAATATTTCAGTAGGCCCTGATGTGACATAACAGACAAAAAATGTCATAGAAAATTGAATAAAACACTGAGATACAAGATTCTTTTTTGGTTTAGGAAGGCAAAGGAAGCTTTTTTATATATTTTACTTTTCAGTGACAGATTTAATTTAAGTGGTTCTTTTCGGATGAAGCACTTAAATTAAATTGCTGTTATTAAATACTTTGGTTTTTAAATAAAATGCTTTTCTACTGTTAACGTGCCTGGCAATTTAAATGTATTTCTATCTCTTGACAGGTCGTTTGAATTATAAAGACAACAAATATGACTTGTCTGTGAGGTTTCATGCCTTTGATATCTGGTAAATTGTTTAAAGTGTGGGATACAGGTGTCTTACTTTTGACTTCAGCTTTTTAAAGAAGCCTCAGCTCTAGTAAATAATTTTAGATTCTACTGCTTAACACATATATTATGCAATTGTTTTACTGGTCTGAAACATTTGGGATCCAACTGGGCTGCATATGGCCCATGAGCTAAAACGAGTTTGATGTAATTACAAATGACCCTAAAGCACCTCCCAATAAGCAGCGCCAACACTGAGGTTTTAATGTAGTGTTGATCCTGGCAAAAGAATAAATAAATACTCCAGGAAATAATCCTCATCATAAAAACTTGTATTATTTAATCTCTTTGGGGAACTATTTAGTTCTTTGTGCAAATGTACACACTGAAGTCACCAGAACTGATGGTGACACAAATAACAATTCAAGAACAAATGCAAACACTCTTGTCGCACATCACAAACTCTTCCCCCTAACTCCCATTCAATGAAGCATAAACAATGTTCAGTAGTGTTAAACGGTCAGTTAAGTACTGTGTGACAAAGTTTAGCTTGTAATTGCGTAATTAGTTTATTTGATAAATACTGTTGCCCTGCAGGCTTCCCGTAGCTCCATTTGCTCACCACAGAGACCATTTAGATAGCCGTACATATCCCTACACTTGACTTAGCTGCCCGTGTAGACAGTAGACTTTATGCCTGTTATCCTGTTACTTTATTATCTTGTTAGCCTAAAGTTTTTAATGCCTGGCTGCCTGGGGAAGGTGTTGAATCTTGCAAATGTATTTTGGTTACTTTTGCCATTTTCACACGGTGCACTATAAATGCATATAGGTTTGAATACTTTCATTCAGCCTAGCAGTTTCATGCAGCCTGTGGTATTTTAGGAGATTCTCCAACACCCAGAAAACCAAAACAGCAAATATCCCAGATGGTTGGAGGTCTTTCATCAACATTAATACGCTTATTTTACTTATTTTTCTACACCCTGCTGCTATGTCTGCAGCTACTCACAGAACTGCCATCATAATTGTGCCAGGCTAATTTTCCTGTCAATGTGACCTTCAGCACAGGACAATGTCTCAATGTCTTACATCTGGAGGTGGTCAGCAGGCCTGCACGTTGCTAATACATGTGGGTTAAATGTGGAAATTTTTTTCGTTCTTTTTTTAATGGAAAATCTTTGAGATACTAAAATGATCCAGCATGCTATATATGAAAATAATAGAAGGTGTTAAGAGTGGGAGGAAGCGAGCGGATGGACATTCACCTAACTACTTCACTGTAATCTCTTAATGAACTTCCACGTGTAGTAATGGTAAAAACAGGAAAGGGGAAGAGGATGAGCAAAGAGCAGGAAAGGATAGAGGGACTGAAGACATAGTGGGTTAATAGGAAAACATGGAAACATTTCAAAAGAATATGCAGAAGATATGGAAAGATATTTTAAGTGTGATCAGAATCCTGGGTGCCGAGATTTTTTCATGTGTCTGCATCTGAATTTTTTAATAAAAAAAACTCTCTGATTCATTTACTGTCATGTTCCTGAATAGAAAGAGGGCACTGTGCAATAATAATTCACACATAAACAGATAGGTTACAATTTAGTGCACACCTCAAGATACTCTTGTGTGCATAAATTTGTTTCCATATATGGAGATAAGTTTAGCAGCCAGGCATGCGGTCTGTCTGAAATCCTGGATAGTCGTTAGACATCGGAAACCAATCCGGTGTCATCCACTTGGCAGGTCAAAGGTCA
This sequence comes from Diplotaxodon limnothrissa, assembly GCF_057381915.1. Classification (NCBI taxonomy): domain Eukaryota; kingdom Metazoa; phylum Chordata; class Actinopteri; order Cichliformes; family Cichlidae; genus Diplotaxodon; species Diplotaxodon limnothrissa. Next base: position 7,572,965 of record NC_140610.1, on the reverse strand, counting down.
GGTAAGTAGTTGCTTCACAGTAAGCAGTAAGGCTTAAACTGAGCTAAATGGTGAATGGGGAAGTGAAGAGTGTGACTGACCTGCTGTTGTTATGTCTTAACCTACAGAGCTACGTACTGTATTTGCAGTGTGGAAATAATGGCACAGTATTTCCTGTAATGCAGCAGCAGCACTAATGCTGAAAGTTTTGCATTTGCACATAAATGTGATTCTTCCCGTATTATTTAAATGTTAAGTAGCTGCTGTTAATGCATCAACAATACAAAGAAGTGAAAGCAGCTGCCATATGCTTCACTGCATCAACGACTGACAATGATACTGAGGCGAATAGTTAAAGTAAACTTGATCTCAATGCTGCCTATCAGATTGTAAACTGACATGGATTATTCACTCGAGTCATATGTCGGACTTTAAAATAACAAATAGATATTAAACAGATACAAATATCTTATTTTTTTCTGTAAAATGTAGCGTTTTCATATTTACATCCCTCCCTTTTTCTGACAGATGGTATTGGATCTTTGCTTCAGTCTTACTCAAAACTTGGCTCACGGTTATCATCACGTTTCTCCTTCTTTTCGGTGTTTTAGCTTTTTGCGCATGCACAAAAACAATTCTTGGATAACAATACGTTCACCCTCATGTGTGAAAGTGCACTTGCTAACAGCGCATCTTCCTGTGTGTCGGTGTTAACGTGTGTGACACTGCACATAGAGGGTAATCTGCGATAAGCTGGTTTATGGGCTCGTCTGCAGTGACGCAGATATGCGCGCCCAGCTCCGCACTGACAGATTCTTTATGACAACTAACCCGAGAGACTGTGGCCCATACCCAAGCTGGACCGCAGTCAAGAACATGACCGACAACTTTCATCGCACATATATGCTCAAATTAAACATTCATGTTGGTGTTAAGAGGACAAATAAAACAGAAACTGTTGTTAAATTTGCGCATTAAATGTGGTTTCACGATGTGTGACTTTGGAGATAAGATGATAACTAGTGAAGAAAAAACAAACATCTCTAGAGAGGGTGCATGTGAAACCTCGCGTAGTAGTAAAATTGTAGTGTTTTATATTTGTGTAATTTACACAAATTTATCTGTTTGGAAGGTTGGAAAGAATTCTAAGTACCCGATTTTGATAACGTGCATAGATTTATGTCAAACTGAACAGGGGGAGCTGATACTGGACCAGTGAGACCAGGGTTCCCCTCTGCAGGAAGACAAGTGTAGGCTGGCTGCATCTCCGGAATGATGGGATTTTGAGTAAAAGTGACTGTTTGTGGATACGAATCCCCGATTTTGAAGGCTAGAACTTTAATTTAAAAGTTTTTATTCTTCTTTAGACACGCCTCAGCATTCGAGCTTGAAGCCACTGAAATTAACCATGGGGGGTGGAGGGGGTGGTGTTAGTTGGTGTGGGCTGTCAATCAAACCGAGCCGCCCCATCGCTTCTCGGACTGGAAATGATCTGTTCACAACCTCTCCAGCAGCCGTGGAGTGGGACCTCCGTGCATCGCGCAGTATCAGCGAGCTCCAAAACGGCCAAAATGTAAAAGACAAACAGCAGTCGCTCACCGCTTTTGAAAAGTAGGTGGGGATCGGAAACGCGCATTGTAAAAAAAAAAAACAAACAAAAAAAAAAAAAACGGAGCGTAAAGTTGCTCAGCATGGATACGCAATAAGCTGTGCGTATCAAAAAGACAAAAAGCGAGTCAAAGAAGACAGAAGTAAAACTTCTCCAGTGGATTTTTCGGTTGAGATAGCTGCGTCAGAGCACTACTGGGACGTCGCGAAAAGCTGAAACGGAAAGAAAGAACCGACACAGCTGACACCCGCTGTCCAGAGGGTAGACACGGAGACGGATCGGAGCGCGCAGTCTGCCAGCGAAAGCTTGACAAGATCATGAACTGAATTTGTCTGGAGAAGCAGACTTTATGTAAGAAGTGGGGCAACGCCGCCCGACCTGTTCTCTTCGTCATGCGTAAAGACGTTTTGTCGTTCACGGTCTTGTTGGTGTGACAGAGTTCCGCTCCTAAGGGTCATTTCCACAGAACGCTGCCTCCGGCTAATGCCGCAGCTCCGGACGGAGTTAGTAGAAAGTTTTGCCGTTTACATCCTCCTCTACCTCCTGTCAACATGATCGAGAGCGCTGAGTGCGCTGCAGCTGACAGCTACTCGCACGGAGAGAGCATCAACCTCAGCGTGCTCAACTGGGAGCAAGTGCATCGGCTGGACACCATCCTCACGGGCTCCATCCCAATTCACGGGCGATGGAGCTTCCCGACCCTGGAGGTGAAGCCACGAGATATCGTCAAGGTGGTCCGAAGCCGCATGGAGGAGAAGCGGATACATGTTCGGGAGGTGCGGTTAAACGGATCGGCAGCCAGCTACGTCCTGCATGAGGACAGCGGTCTGGGATGGAAAGATCTGGACTTAATATTTTGCGCCGAGCTGAAAGGGGAGATGGAGTTTCAGATAGTGAAAGATATAGTGCTGGACTCACTTCTAGACTTCTTGCCCGAGGGGGTGAATAAAGAAAAGATCACACCAGTGACCTTAAAGGTAGTGTATGAAGAAATGTGACTCACAAACGGAGCAAATTATGATTCTTATGAGAACTGTGAAGCACTGGCGCATATAATGCAGAGCTTCAAAATTACTCAATTCCTGAATTATACATGAAGAAGAATTAGTTAAAATTTCTCAGTCATTGCATACATTTTAGATTTAATAATGCACCCAATTCTAATAAGTCTGAATATGTCAGTGCAGCATAGAGATATAAGCCTACAAATAGTAAAAAGGTTGGTTTCCAGTTCAAAGAGGATTCTGTCTAATCCAATTGGAGTCAGATCCACATTAATCAGTCGGCCCTCAGTTACCTGGATACCAAGGACTACCCAGGCTACTAATGGCCCACCAACAGATGTGATCAGCAAAACATGATGAGTAAAAGGCCAGACAGAGATTTTTATCAGGTGCACATTAATGTGGAGTTGTTGCTCAAACTATGGTCAAAACACATTATATCTCCATTGCTGACCCAGAATGCAGTCGTTCATCTGGTGAGCAGGTCACGGTCAGAAAAAGAAGTTTTTGGTAAACTTTTTGCAAGAACTTCACTTTACCACAGCTGTGAAAAGGACATGGGGGAGGGGGAGGAGTTGAGAGATTGTGAGAGAGGGTTTGAAGGAGGTCCTCGAGTTTTTGAATGATTTGAGCTGATATATACAATTAGTTACTCATCTTATAATGCAGTGCTTTTTGTAAGCCCTTAATGACACACAAATAAAAAAGGTAGAGGGCATATAGAATTCTAGTGTGGATATAAAGTGGGTATAAAACCCTTGTTGTCCACTCTCTTTGTTCCAACAGTGTCTTTGTCTTTAAGTTTTCACTGATGATTTCAGTGTGCTGGTTAAAGCCTGCAAAATATGACATTTACTTGAAGATCATGATTCCTATTGTGTAGAAACTTTTCATGTTTTACTTTGTGTCTGTTTGTAGGAGGCTTATGTGCAGAAGATGGTGAAGGTGTGTAACGACTCAGATCGCTGGAGTCTCATCTCACTGTCCAACAACCATGGCAAGAACGTGGAGCTCAAGTTTGTGGACTCTCTTCGCCGGCAGTTTGAGTTCAGCGTGGACTCTTTCCAGATCCGCCTGGACTCGCTCCTCCTCTTTTACGAGTGCTCGGAGCACCCAATGGCTGCAACTTTCCACCCCACCATCCTTGGGGAAAGTGTCTATGGTGACTTCCCCACCGCCCTCGATCACCTGCGCAAGCGCCTCATCTGCACGAGGAGCCCCGAGGAGATACGCGGCGGGGGCTTGCTGAAGTACTGCCACCTGCTGGTTCGGGGTTTCCGTGCAGCTTCTGACACCGAGATGAAACTGCTGCAGCGCTACATGTGCTCGCGATTCTTCATAGACTTTCCTGATGTGAGTGAGCAGAGGAGAAAGCTGGAGTCCTATCTGCAGAACCACTTTGTAGACCTGGAGGACAGGAAGTATGACTACCTTGCCACGCTGTACAATGTGGTGCAAGAGAGCACTGTGTGCCTGATGGGCCACGAGAGGCGTCAGACACTCAGCCTCATCTCGTCGCTGGCCCTTCGGGTTCTGGTCCAGCAGAATGCCATACCCAATGCTGCCAATGTCACCTGCTTCTACCAGCCGGCTCCATATGTCTCTGATGGCAACTTCAGCAACTATTACGTAGCACAGGTTCAGCCTGTCTACTCATGCCCACCCTCTCCTCCTCAGCAGTACCTTGCTTCTTTGCAGCACCCCATGTACGCCACTTGGTTGCCCTGTAACTAAACCTTTTTTATGTCCATGCACCACTGTGTAAGTGCTGGGACTCCCACCCACTCATAAAAGGGAGGAGTGATGATTTTTTTTAAATCTCCTCCTTGAGAACGGAAGTTTGTGGAAAGGACAAAAGGAAAGCAAGAGATAAGATTGGGCAAGGAAGAAGAGAATCAAGGAAAGGCAAGAAAATGAAGACAAGGAATCAGGACCAAAGCAGCAAGAGAAAGAAATGTTTTTCCCCCCGGGTTAGGATGCCACAGCAGGAGGTGAGCACACAGGGAGAGATGCCAGTGAGTGGGGCTGGCCTGCCAGTTCGAGGGTTTGCTAGATCAAACCGTCGCTGAGGCTCTGAGTCATAAATAGCCTGGACAGGATAGTGTTCTGGTGTGTTGTGGGTTTTGACATGTGTAATAAGCACATCTTCTTCACATTGCAAACCAAAACATGAGATCACAAATGGCCACAAAGAGCAAAGAGCAGCAAAGGACGCAGAAGATGTTTTCATTCACATATTTACCGTCTGCACTGAGTTTGTGGGAGACTGGAACTTTGTTTTCAAAGAAAATTGCAAAAAAAGGAAGTGAGTACTGTTTACAACCCAAAGATCTGCTTTGTTACTCAAGTTTTTCTTTCTGAACTCTGACAACAACAAAAAAAAACAACAAAAAAACAAACAACAAAAAAAACCCAACAACAAAACAATGCATGCTTTATTTCTGTACAGGAATACATTTTTAAGTGCCTAGATAAAGCCTAAAGGGAAGAGTTGTTTTTTGTCATTCTTTATCTTAGAGTAGTATTGAATTGTCTCATGACATTTTCAAAATGATTATGAATGTACTGATGGTCAGAAAATTTACCAATGCTGACTAAGGTCTCTAACACTGAGGGAGGTATCGGACCACCTGATGTTTTTAACAGTGTTTGGTTCAAGATTATGCTCTTATCAGCAGTGCTGCTGGATAAGTACACATCCTGATTACCAAAGAGGAAGTACCAACATAATCTCATCATCTGTAGGAGGTGGGTGGCGAGAGTGTCTAAAAAATACTTATAAAAATATAATGCATGGTTATTTTAAAATGAGAGATGGGTTGCAAATTAGGGGGGCAGCACGGTGGCACGGTGGTTAGCACTGCTGCCGCACAGCAAGAAGGTCCTGAGTTCAATTCCAACATCAGGCCGGGGTCTTTCTGTGGGGAGTTTGCATGTTCTCCCCGTGTCTGCGTGGGTTCCCTCCGGGTACTCCGGCTTCCTCCCACCGTCCAAAGACATGCAGCTTGAGGGGATAGGTTAATTGGAAAATCCAAATTGCCATTAGGTGTGAATGTGCGAGTGAATGTGAGCGCGAATGGTTGTCTGTCCCTGTGTGTTGGCCCTGCGACAGACTGTTGACCTGTCCAGGGTGTACCCCGCCTCTCGCCCTATGACAGCTGGGATTGGCACCAGCACCCCCCGCGACCCTGAAAAGGATAAGCGGTAGCGGATGGATGGATGGATGGGTTGCAAATTAAGGTGAAGGAGTGTATAGCAACCTATTTCATGTGCAGGGTCAAATGTGACAGAAAGAAATGTATGCCCATTGTGCATTTCAAAATACAGTCTTATTAAAACACATTTTCATGTGTTTTTGTACACTTTGCCAGATGCAAACTGAAATGCAAATTAAAAGAACAGATTTTTCAGATGTACCACTCAAGCTTACTTAAAGGCACCCTGTGGAGTTTCTTTCTTTGTTTACACTATTTCCCTAAGGTCTAAAAAGCTGAAGTGAGTTCATGGCATGAAATCAGCTGCAGCAATCTCATCAGGGCGTAACTGTGAGAAATAGGTCAGGTCCAGCACTTTCACTTAAACTGGCCCACCACAATCATGTCACTCTCTACCCATCTTTGCGTTCCTCTGAATCTGTATATCAACTGTGATGCTCCCGTAAAACACTAAAAGTTTGTAGTGAGGAAAAGGGAATGAAGAACAAGCGAGAGGAACTGCACACTTCATAAAGGGGGCTCTGCAAAAATGCACGACTTTCTGCAGTGAATCCTAAAAAAATCCCAAATGACATCCTGTGTGTGGGAGGGAGAGAGGGAGAAAGTAGACAATAAACTGTAAAGCCAAGGAAAAGTCAGCTCCAAGAAGAGCAACAGCAAGCTCACTGCCTAAAAACGCTGTTAATGATAAACGCTGGCTAACAAAAAATAACCAAAACTTTCCACTGAGACAACTTATCAACATTTAAAGATGGTTTTAGCTCAACAGGGAGAAAATTAAATCTGGAGTTCTCTTCCTGTTAAAAGGGAGTTCTTCTTTTCCACTGTCACCAAGTGATTGCTCGCAGAGGATTGTCTGATCGGCGGGATTCTTGTGCATTCTTGCAATATGAAAATGCCTTGAAGTAAAGCCAAGTCAACTAGTGCTATATAAAACGCTGAATTAAATTAGCTTCTCCTTATTGCAAGTTTTTATTTCGTTTACTGTCCGGCTGTTGGGCCTCTTCTCACAGCACCTGCCACCACAATCATCTACTATGGCCCACAGGTCCTTAATTTGACAAACTTAGCATCTGTGTTTTGGCTTTCAGCTTTCTCCACAAGTGCCTTCCCTTTTACTCCTACCCATTTTGGCCAGCTGACTATTTTTCCTGACGTGTTGTTGAAAAACCGGTGCGTCCACCCAAATGCAAATGCTTATATTGGCTTACAGGAAAAGTGCCCATTCTGCCAGATGGCCAGCCCTGGACCTCATGCATGACATCACATGTATGCATGTTCTCATACACATGCACGATACAACCAAAGATTTTGCTCTATTAGAGCTCCTAAAATCAAACAAACTCTACAAGGTACCTTTGAGTAACAAACACATGTTTAACAGAAAGTTTTGAAACATGGGCGATCAGTTTTCAAAAAATTACACTGGAAAATTGTAAAAGATTTAAAACACTTAATTTTTTTTTTTTTTATCAAATGCATTAAGAAATTTTGTATGCAGTTCGAATGCATTTTGCCATAATGTATCCGCTTTAAAATAAAACAACATGTAACAGAAAAAGGGAACAATTGTGTTACAAGCTACAAGCTCTAAATTTGTCAAAGGAGTGGAAGTTGGTTTGTGTGTGCAAGGGTGTCGTAACAGAGCTCGGGCCCAGCAGAGGAGAACACAGTTAACAGCTGCTGAAATTTGTCTCAGTGAGGAAATAATGAGATAAGTAGAACTGAAAATGCACGGATATTTGAAAGGCATTAAAGCGTTTCGTCTGAGATTTAAAGTAGAGTTTTCATAACAATTGTGGAGTGACAGAGTACATTTCCAGTTTTTAACTGCATTCTGCACTTCACTCAGAATGTTCCCTCTCAAACAAGTCAGATCTTCTATTTTTCTATCGATCTCTATTTTTGTACACTTTGTGTTCAGACGAATTAGCAGACAAGGCTGTGTCACTGAATTTAAAGGTGCTTTTCTGTGTATTAGTTTTGGCTGATGGAGACCTGCTTTGGTGAATACAGTGGTTGAGATTTACATTTACACATGTTCATTGTACGTTCTGCTCTGAGCTGTTCCATGTGGATTTCTGTTGCTGTAAAGAGATTGTTTCATTGTTTTTCAGTGTTTTCAACAGCAATCCTGTTTGAACCTGAAAATAAACATCTGATGATTGTGTTCAAGTGCAGCAATTTCTTAATTAAAAGCAAAAGGAGCCCACTGGACATAAGATGTTTTAAGATTTTTCTTTCTTATCACAAACACTACCAGCCGCAGTAGCACTTTGCATGATGATTATTAGACGTTTCACCACCTTGAACTTTAGTTTAGCCGAGGTAAACGGCTCTGGCATTTGGATTTGGTGTCCAGGTTTTGACATTAAGAGAAAAGTCCTCATTAGGTCAATGCTCTGAAGTGCCCGCACATCCACACAAGTGCATGACTCTTGTTGCCAGCAAGTAACAGCTGAACGTGAAGGATTTCCCCTCAGTGAGACGTCACAGATGAGCGTCAACGAACGTCATCACACTGTTTGCCAAGCTAATTAGCTTTAAGTGAATCTGAAACGGCAAGCAGGTATCACGAATTTACAAACCTTACTACCAGCAGAGCCCAGGTCTCCAGGGACACATGGTAACTTGCTGAGTGGATTGGCTCCAGGTCTGCATCACTCTAATGCCCGCAAGCTTCAGCCTCCAGATGTCACTTTCCCTGCTGACAGTGGGGAAAAAACGTTACTCAACTCTGTCTTTCATCTTTTTCCTTTCTTCTGTCTCTCTACTTGACACTCTGCTTATGTTTTCTCCTCTTTATCTTTTCCTTTTGCTTTCATGCCTGCTTTTGAAAAGATTTCGATGTGCATAACTACTGACTCTTCTATTTTGAGTCACTTGAGATTACAGCTCTCACTCTAGGTGTTTATTATTATTATGATAATTCTGTGTTCACTCATTTCCCTTCATCTCTGCCTCAGTTGGTCTCTTGGTGAATTTAAGCAGCAATGGATGAGCTATGGAAAGAAGAACAGGGCCACTGTTATCCCCTGTTAAGCGGGAGAGAGTGGACACTAAATATAGGCCCCCCTCTCAGCCACTGTAAGGACATTAGCCCATCTGCCAAAAGCTGATTAGCCTCCCTCCATAACCATGCACTCAGGGCTCTAGTGTGGCTGCTGTGGAGAGATTTACTGGCTATTGTGCTGCAACACGTACCTGCCTCATCCCGTCTTTTAGGTCACTCTCGCTTGAAAGAGGAAAAGAGAAGGAGTCCACTTCCTTATCAACGGGCTTAAAGAAAACAACAGATTGAGGCCTTTACTGTGTTGCACAACAAGGAAAATAGCGAACCCAATAACACCGTAAGCTTAGGAAGGGTGTTACTAGCGTGCTATAACAGAGCAGCTTGACAGGTGGGCTGAGCATAGGAAGTATGCCATGCAATTCTTTTGAAGGGAGTCACTGTTAGACTGCAGTAAGGAAAACAAATGCTCTAAAAATGAACTATTTTTGAAACTATCAAACATTGAGTCATTCAGATCTTTATAGTCTTTTCTTCTACAACGATATTTTAAATGAAGTGACAGCTGCCGGTCTCACTGCAGAGCATGAAATAGGAACCAAATGCCACCTCTTTGTTTCTATGCATGGATATTAATTTCCCTTTTTTAATAGCAGCATTTCTTGTATTCCAGTTGAAAGCATTTTTTGTGAATGCATGAAATGTTAATTAAAAATGAAAGCAAAAACAGTTCAACTCAGGTCCCTTCAAAAGCACTACAAACGGTGCCCATGAAAACAAATCAGTGAATTGCATTTAGTGACTATTGAACAACCCGGTGGGATAAAATGTCATAACTAGTTCATAAATTGCTGTTAGACTCTGTGTGGAGAATACTTGCCCTTGTGTTATTTCCTAACAGAAAGCAAGTCCCTCCTACAGCTTCTAATAAAGGCTAGAAACCATTAAAAGCACCGACCTGGCTGTCTCTGAACATATTAGAAGCCACTTTACAGCCCTCACAGAGACAAAGCAGAAGCTGTCATACATTATGGAAGCAAGGACTGAAACAATAGCAATGCCTTTAGCTGACTAAAAATTACAATTTTGCTGTGTCAAATGACTATGTTAGCAACCCTTCTGTACCATGTGTTTCTTCAGTGTACAAAAGAGTTTGTACACTAAAATAAGAAGAAAAGAAAAAAACTCTGACAGCTGGCTCACTCTTAAATAAAATAGCCTTAAAAACTGGCATATGGCATATTTGACTTGCTTGTGACAACAGGGGCATGTCTAGATGGGGGCCATGGGGTGCCACAGAACATGACTACTAATACTTTTAAACCCCCCTCACCACCACCACTGAATGGATAGGAGAATGTAACTTGGTAATTCAAAATGCAGCTGCGCGTCTTTTAACAGGTACGAGAATTCATGAACACATAACTCCAATTTTAGCCAAATTACATTGGCTCCCTGTTAAATATCGTATAGATTTTAAAATTCTTTTGTTCACTTTTAATATTTTGAATAATTTAGCGCCCAGTTATCTTTCTGATTTACTCCATTCATACAATCCCAACAGAGCACTTAGATCGTCCAACCACAGGCTCCTAGGACAACCTAGGACTCAAATGAAGTCGAGAGGCGACCGGGCCTTTGCATCCATGGCACCCAGACTCTGGAATAACCTCCCCGTTCATATTCGCACTGCCGAGTCTATCCAGTCTTTTAAATTACATCTTAAAACTTATTTTTTTACTTTGGCTTTTGATTCTGTCTAGTTGGCTGTTTTAGCTTGTTGCGTTGTTACCTATTGTTTGTTGTCCTCTTTTATTGTTTGTTTTAAATGTCTCATGTTTTTAGTGACTGTGAAGCACTATGGTCAACACTGTTGTTTTAATATGTGCTATATAAATAAATTTTGATTTGATTTGATTTGATTTAAATGGTTATATGATGTTACGACTTTATATGAGCTTATGATTCTATACAGCTATGTTTTGGATGCAAATACCTCAGTTTGTACTCTGTACCAGTTATTTGAAATATTTAGTTGCTTATTATTTTGGAGATAGGTTGCATTGTTATACATCAAGCTACTTAGCAATATAAAAAGCAGTATAAAGACATGCATACACATCAATGAATCAACAATTGAGAAATTACCATTTGACATAATGAGTATGTTTATTGCAGGCACTCTAAATATGCATCAAGTATAACAATATGAGCAGTGACAGTTGAAATAAATAGCACTGATTATATTCATCATTGCAACTGTTAGTGGGTGAGATTTATTAAGGAGCAAATGAAGTTTTGTCCTCAAAGTTGATGTGTTTAACACATCAACTAACACATCAGCAGGAAAAATTTGCAAGCATAAGGTTTTGGGTGAGTTTGACAAGGGGCAAATTGTGATGGCTAGACGACTGGATCAGAGCATCTCCAAAACTGCAGCAGCTTTGGGTTGTTCCTGGTCTGCAGTGGTCAGTATCTATTAAAAGTGGTGCAAGGAAGGAACAGTGGTGAATCAGTGACATGGGTGCCCAGAGCTCACTGGTGCATGTGGAGAGCAAAGGCTGGTCTGTGTGGTTTGATTCAATAGACAAGCTACTGTAGCTCAAATTGCTTAAAGAGGTGATGCTGGTTCTGATAGAAAGGTGTAAGAATGCACAATGCATCACAGTTTGTTCCAGTCAGGAAGTGCGTGCCTACCCTTCTGCACTGCCAAAAGTGAAAACAATGAGCACGTGAGGATCACAACTGGACCACAGAGCAATGGAAGAAGGTGGCCTGGTCTGATTAATCATGTTTTCTTTTAGATTACATGAATGTCCTTGTGCGTGTGGTTCGCTTAGCTGGGTAACACCTGGCACCAGTATCCACCATGGGAAGAAGGAAACTGTGTTCACTGGGATAATGCACCCTGCCACAAAGCAAAGATATTTCAGATTTGAGGTGTTGACTTGGCCTCCAAATTCCTCAGATCTAAATTTGATCAAGCATCTGTGAGATGTGCTGGACAAACAAGACCAACCCACAAAAAGGCTGAAAGGCCTCACCTCTCAGCTTTTAGGACTTCAAGGAGCTGTTGCTAACACCTTGGTGCCAGATACCACAGCACACCTTCAGGGGTATGGTGGAGTCCATGCCTCGATGGATCAGCAACAGCAATAGAGGGACCAACACAATATTAAACAGGTAGTTATAATATTATGGCTAATTGGTGTATTTTTATGATGCAACTAGCTCACTATTAACCTATTTGAGTAGGATTATAATGCTTACTTAAGTAAAAAGTCATTTTGAATTTTCTCACTAGCAGTCAGAATCATTTCCTGCCTGGATGGACTTTGTCTCTAAACAACAAAATTCAGAGTTTTTGGGTTTTTTTCCTGTTTTTTTTTTTTTTTTTTTTTTCTTGAACAGAGCCTAGCTGTTTCTCAACTTCCACTCTTGGTCCTGCGTTGAGCTATTATATGAGAGTTCACATACAGATATTAAAATGGAGATATTTTCCACCTCTAACATCAAGCAAGAAAGTGAATAAATGTATTTTCACAATGTCAAACTGTTCCTTTAAGAAGCTGTAATCCAAGGTGACCTTATTAGTTCAAGATGCATGAGTAGGAGAGAGCAGCGGGAATCCCACATCTGTTCAAAAACGCCAAGCTATGAGCTGCCTTCAAAGATTAGACTTATGTTCAAAAAATACCACATCTATGAGTTAAAGAAGCGCCATCAAAGAAGCATAAAGAAAAAAATACATGTGGATTTATGTGTTCAGACAAGCGCTGACAGATTTGTTTACTACAGAGTTAGATATTACTCAGAGTCTAGGTAGATATAAAATGTCTCACCACACTCTTCTTTTCAGGCTCTCCAGGCTCTAATTCATATAGTGCGTATAGCTTAGCGCTAGCCACATTATAGTGAAGGTCATGTTGAGGGCAAGTAAACAGTGAGCCTCTTCAAGACATATGTTTCTAAATGAATACGATCTTTTTTTAACGGACACGTTAAATGTTTCAAAACAGTATGAAAAGGAATCGGGCTAAAGTGCGAACGTGGATGAAAGCCGAAACAAAGTCTTTTTCTTTAGTTTTCTGGTTTTAAAATGAATTATCTGTTGTTTAACTGAATTAATTGGTTTAGAAGACTTTTATTTGGCCCTGGAGTGGTTTAATGAACCGGTCTCTCCCCACTGTTATGCTCTCAGCCTCTTGTGTGAGTATTTTCACAGGAAAAGGTCAGACTGAGTCGAATTACTGTTGCCATCTTTAATTAATTTAGGTTTCACAAAAACAGGAAATGAATAGCACCAAAAGGTCTCTTAGCAGTTTCTAAAACACTGGTATTGTGGCTGCGCTGCTGACAGGAGGTTTTCATTGAATGAGAAGTCACACATGAAGACGACTTTATTTAGTTTAGCTGTTATGTGGAGGCAGCACAGGTGCAGATTTGAGACATATAAACAAGCAGTAATTTAAACAAATATGTAGTACATCAACTTTTTAAAAATATACAGAACTCAAGAAAGGAACTGCGTGTAACTGTTGCAGGTTTTGGGACCACGGAGTGACGTGAAAACAAATGAAGATGTGTGTGTAGGCATTCAAACACAGGCGCACACATGCACGCAGGTCTGGCAGGGTCATGTTGGAGACGAACCAGTTGGAGCTGCAGCAGGGCCGAGAGTCCATCCAGCTCAGCCCAGCTGGGGTCAGAGGTCACCCAGTAAATCAAACAACAGCCAGACTAGACTGTGAGAAACAACGATTTTTGAGTCCGTGCGCGTGTGAAAGAGAACAAGAGAGATAAAGCAGGATGAAGACGAGAAGAGTGTGTATGGGCACACGTGTCTGTGTTCGTGCATTCGCCCTGTCTGTCTGTGTATTTGTGTTACACGAAAACATGAACGAATGTCTAGCGTTCAGTGTCAGACATCTGGGGACGATGTTGCCTTTAGAGATTATGAATACCAGCCATAAGCAAAACTTGATCCCCTTGATTATTAGGCAACACAATAATAATAATTTAGATTTGTCGAACAAACGAACCACTGAGAGAATTTCCCGTGACATCAGATGCCAAACAGCTGGCTGGCTCAAGCACTAAATCAGATTCATCCCTGATCTTAAGTGTTTATGCCTGGTTGTGTAAATAACTTGGACTCCAGTGAAACACAAACTGATTCCCTGCAACGCAGAGATACTAAAGAGACAGAGAGAGTGAGACAAATTGGTGATTTTTCTGCATCAGTGAAAATAATTGGCTAGTTTTCCCAATAGAGGCCAGACATGCTTTTTTTTAGAGAAAAATTATAAAACTTTCCATTGATACACGGACTACTGGAGACTAAACAGCATAACCCTATAAAACAAATACCCTTAACAACTAATCAGTTCAGCTTTTCAACCTGTGGGGGAGTGCTAAGATTTTTCCTTAACTTGATCTTAGGAGTGGAAATCACCTGATGCACATTTAAGAAGTGGATGAATGTAAAACTTATCTTGGGCACTATGATTATCTGCTGATCTCTTTTGCTCCAACAAATGCTGCAGCAGTTATTTAGGCCCAGTAAATAATGCTGTCAGGGATTATTTACATTTTTTGTATTTGTATATTTGGATGACATTTCGATTTTTTCCATGTACCCGGAGGGACACGGGCAGCACATCAGAAGAGCACATCAGAAGAGCACTTCAGAGTCTGGTTGAAAACAAGTTGTGTAACGGCTGTAAAATAAGAATTACATATGTCATTTGCTTATGGTCTGAAAGGTGGGCAGCTGAAGACCGATCCAGAGAAAATCTAAGCCCAGTCCTGACGTGTGCAAAAAAAAACAAAGGTTCTCAGCGGTTGCACATTTCTCCAAGAGGTTCATTGAAGTAAAATTCTATTTAAACTCGCCTAAATTGTCACTTGGTCTTCAGAAGCAGCTTTTAAGTGTCTCAAGGAGAAATTCACCTCTGCTCCTGTACTTGTTCAGCCTGATCCAAGCCTTCAGTTTATTGTGAAATTGATGATTCTGATGTCATTGTAGGGCAATGCTGTATCAGTGCTCTTTTCTTTCTTTCCTTATTCCAAGCTTAACTATGATGTAGGTAACAGACCTGCGGAAGAATGGGGGCACTGACTGAAGGAGGCCAAGCAACCTTTGGATGTTTGGACCGACCATAAGAACTTGGCGTAAATGAACCTATCGTCTGGCTAGGTTGGTTTTGTTTTTTGGTCAGTTTAGTTTTCTTCAAGGGATATGTCTCAGACTCCAAAGAAATCATCATTTCCCAGTACTATGTCTTGGGAAGCCTCACTTGGGATGTGCTCTGAATCCAGATTTGCAGCTAAATCAACTTTGTTGTTCAACCCACAGGTTGCAAATAAAATCTACGAACTGTTCCACGACAGTTTGGTCCACCTTTGAGTGTTTCTGTCTGTCCACAATCAGGACAGGACCAAAATCTCCTGATACTTTTCTCTCTTCATAATTGCATAAGATTCCCAACACCACTGGCTGAAATGTAACTCCAAACCATGACAGAGCCTCCACTGTGTTTTACAGATGACTGGTGACACTCGCTGTTATAAAGCCTGTTGTTTTCCTTTTTTAAGAATGTCTTTTTGACAGCCACCCTTCCACTGACACCAATTATGATGAAGCTTTGGTGAACACTAGACGGCTGCATGCATCTCTTTTTTTATGCTGGGATGGGTCATAGGTGAGTGTTTAGTGGCTTAAGAACAAAAAAAATAAAAAATGAAAATGTCAGGTTCAAGGACTGGAAAATCTTTGAAAGGTTTTCAGAAAGTTTGGAGAACTATTGCTCAAGAGTAAGTATGGTTTACTGGAGGCAAAACTTTAAGAAAAAAGGAGTGTCTCTAGACACTCTAGACTTTTGCATAGTACTGTAATATTCTCAATTATACAGTTAATTATAACATATTCACATCCCACGGTGTCAAATACTGACATTCTGTAAGTGATAAGTACAAGGTGTGCTTCAGTGGCAGTTCCTTGGTGGGTCAGCCATGGGTCTATGGGATTCAGAATTATAGCCGTTCAGTTTTAAAGGCCAACAAATAAAATCTACTTGTTAGATTAGTGTTTAGATAGTAGAATGTTATATTTTGTACTGACACACACCTCCACACTTGAAGATTGGAAAAGGACACATATGTGTTTAAATGGAACAGGTATTTCACAGGTATATGTATGTGTTGACTAAAGTGATGTCCGGCATTGACACCTCTGCATATCTATCAGATACCAGAGTCCTTGAAAAAAACGAGTGTGGCTAAATGTTCGGTATAATTATACTGAACCAAAATTAGTAGTTCATTTATAACTACCCATGGGTTTCTGTTTTTGTTATAAACTAAATTATGCATGAATAATTCATTTATTTGCCACAGAGGAATCCATTGAGTGCCTTATTGGAATCTGTGAGAGTTAAAAACGAATTGCAAAGGATTCGGCACATATTTTACACCGGATGAAACCCTCCCATTTATCCAGGGTTGGGACCGGCACTAAGAGTACACTCTACCTTATTATTCCCTCAGGTTGAGTTTGCGATTACTCCTGGAATCAAACCGATGATGTTCTGCATTTAATGAATTAACCACTAAACCACAGCAACATATTTGTTAGAGATTAATAAAGCCATTAATCAAAACACATTAAGGCTGTTGTACTTGAAATGGTTTCCCCCAGTCTGTACAAGAGACTGTGTTTGGCTGGTGTGGCCACAGACACAGTTACATTGTAATCACCAAGGCTGCAACAACTAGTCATGAGAGAGCCGCCTCCTCTGTCCTATAAAATAACATCTGGTGCATTGCTGTCTAAGACACACACCCACACTAACCTGCACAATGCACTACAATACCAATTAACTTGCAAGCAGTCGGAATGAGAAGTGAAGAAAAGACAGAGTACAATGAAAGTACATAGATGAAAAAACCATTAACTTGTCACATAAAGTATTACAGATGCATTACCATTTCACCACATGCCAACTCTGAAAGCACTACAGCTACAAAACAAGCTGCTAAGAGTCTAAAAAGTCGCCCGCTTCAAACGTTCAAGCCCGTCCTGATGAAATCAGTATAATTATAATCAACATTACTACATGCTGTGGGTGATTAGAAAAACATTCAAGCTCTTATCACTGGTGCAGTTGGTGCTGAAATATGCTTTGTTTTGGACCTAGATCCATGGCATTTTGAAAAATCACTTAGAGAATAATGCTTTCTTTGGAGCTTTCCCCAGACTGACTCCAGAACAACAGGTCTCAAACACATGTATGTGTGCAGTAGTGTTTCTGAAGTAATTAAAGTTTTCTTTAACCATAGAAAACCAAGGAAACGTTTTAGACTTATAATAAAGCCTACATGCAGACTTAGAATTCAGGGTCAAAGTGAGCATTTACTCAATTTAGGACGTTAAGATAGCCAGTTAAGCCTTCACAAGTACCATCATTCAAAATGTGTGTTTTGCCAATGTATGTGCACATTTGCACACATCTGCTTCTTTCTGTTTACGGCACCCAAGGAGGCAGTGAAAAGCTGTGATGGATATACCCCATATGGTGAAGTGCAGAAACAGAGAGCAGGCCTGAGAGATTACCCATTTGCTTTCTAAACACAGTTACCTGGATCAGCATGAGTGTGACTTTCTGCAGTGATGTGTGGGGGAAAAGGAGCTCAGATAACTCTGAGGTGAGCCCATATAAACATATGAAATATTACTACGTGTCAAAGTTTAATGTAAAAACATGACTTTTGCAGCATTCATTAAAAATGTTACTTTTTGTAAAAGAGTTTTCTAAAAGTCTACGTGATTAAGAAGCATAAGGTCTGCATTTCATCATTATGTTATATTATAAAACACTAGTTTGCGCTCTCCTCCTGCAGGAAAATAACAGGCATCATTTTATTTTCAGCAGTGATACTTCTGAAGGGTTCATTTGAAGCTAAATTTAAATCAGCAAGGTCCTAATTTATGTGTGTTTCTGTTTGTGTATCTCTTCCTTACTGCTTTGCTGTGTCTGTACCTCTGCATAAGTATGTATTATGACTCTGTGTGTGATTAAGGTGCTGAAATGCCAGTTGTGCACTCACATCCTGATAAAGGCATTATTGCTTTCCTCTTGTCTCCATCTTGGCCTGCTGCTAACAAGCCTGCGCTTACCTGGGGTGTAATGATAGTCATTATCACATTGTAACAGCAAACACACCTGCCAGCTCGCTGCTGGTGCCAAAAACACACCTGTATGTGGTTAAGTATAGCACTGTCACTATATAGGGAAATGGAAAGTTAAAACTGGCCTCAAGAATGTGTAAGGTATGTGTGGCATGTTTAATTTTCCGGTTTACAGCATCATATATCATCAGCTCTGGCTGTGTGTGATAGGGCTGCTCAATTAATCGAATTTTAATCACGATTACGATCTGGGCTTTCAACGATCATTAAAAATAACTGAGCCGATTATTAGCCCCTCCCTCATTTATCCGCGACACCTTAAAGGCCGGTCCGTGAAAATATTGTCGGGCATAAACCGGTCCGTGGCGCAAAAAAGGTTGGAGACCGCTGATTAAGAGGACCCGAGGGAAGCTCGGAAAGCTAAGCAGAAGTTATTTGGAGAGTGACTGCCGTTGGTTGAAAAGAGAGGTAAAAAAAAAAAAAAAAACTTCAGTGGTGTTGCACACTATTTTATATTATTTTTTAAAGTCATTGTTAACCCTTTAAATCCGGTCAGAGCAGCACGCTCCGTTTTGTGTAACTACTTTTAAATCCCTGTAGAATCTGAACCAGGTAAGCTAGCGCAATAATTTGTTTTGCATATGAAACCGGAGGAGTTGTACTTACAACTTATGCCATCAGCTTGTCCTCGGTCACGGTTTCCTTCCACATATAGCTTTGCAAAAATTGCATAAAAAGCGCTTGCAGGAACAAAAACATAATATTCCAGAAACACGCTTTGCCGATCCGATCAGCTGTTCATAACACTTCCCACAGTGAAACAGATGTCAGCGCGAACTGTCTCATGTCCGCCATTTCCTGGCCGAAACCGGAAGTGACGTCATTTTCGCGGAAATGTAGTTTTTTACTTGTAGACCTTAAAAACCTCTACTGGTCATGTTTGACTTTTCTGAATAGTTTCTGGGATGCTTAGAACTCGAATTGCACAGCTGGAAATAGTTTATTTTGATGCACCTGCTGTTTTCTTTGCAAATTTGCATCATAGGATTGTTTTTTTTGTTTTACCTGCAGTGTATATAAAAATTGGTGTATCTCCAAAATAAAACTATGAAGACACTCAAAATAAATTTCCTGTTGTTGTAAACTATTTTTTGCAACTTTTTTGTATTTAAAGTTTTGAAGGATAAGCCTCTTAAATTTCTCCAAGTAGAAATATATGTAAAAAAACAAAACAAAAACGATTTTCAATTTTTTTGTAGTTTATTGCACTTTTTTGCAATTAATGTAGTTACTATGGACTTAATGCATACATATTATTAAAATATGGGCTATAACAGTTATTTAGCAACTTGAAATGCTCCCACAAATGGCACTACAACATGTAAAAAAATAATATAAGCTCTGGCGGACTTGGTTCTATAGTAGGTCTTAAAGGGTTAAATAAATATCGTCAAATAATCGCGATCTCAATTTCAGTGAAAATAATCGTGATTATCATTTTTGCCATAATCGAGCAGCCCTAGTGTGTGACACTGGTAATGTATGTGTTTCCTGAACATTCACTAAAATCACTAATTATTTCTTCTTCTCTTCCTTGTAGAAATAAAAACGTGACAGAGGATACAGTGTTATAGCAACCATGTGAAGCAGGATTCTAATTAATCACAGAAACAGTCTTAGTCACAACAGATTGTCTCCACACAGCAAGTGTTTTGATGAGCGCCGCTGTTCAGAAAAGTCACAAGCAGACTGTCCAAGTCTGCAGACTTGGGGTTTATTGTTTCTAGCTACATAGCATTGTTCCTGTCCACAGTAATCCAAAAACAAACTCATCCAAAGCTCTACAGCTTGGATAAGTCGCTATTTAAATTCAGCTGCTGCAGCAACACATTTGCAAATGACTTGAATGCATCTAACATCTGAAACATGAAAGCTTAAGATTTTTTATGTGACAAATAAATCTTTAGGGGTGATGCTAAGCACCGTGACATGCGTTTAGGTAATGTAAAAGGTATTTGTGCTGTTTGACTCACGTTGTTAGACCCTTGTCAGATAAGTCCCACCAGCCTCAATAAACCCGAGTTTCTCCTTTCACAACATGGCCTGCTTCTCTTGGACTCCAAACACACACACAAAAAATAAATTTTTGTGCAAATAGACTTTTTGTGAAAACTGTATATCAGCCATTGCAAAACTTGTGAAATTATTTATGTATCGGTGTCTGATGATGCTCAGTCTCAGCTGCCATTTGATGACCTTGACGCGGGTACACCTGTGGAGCTTTCAATGAAGATCCGATTAAGATAAAACGTACACTGGGGACATAATTTTTCTTTCCTATTCCAGCTTCAGCCAGTGCATGTCACTTTTGCTCTTTTTTACATGCGTGCAGCCAACACAGCCTCAAAAGCCACTGATCAGTACTACTGGGAAACTAAAAACTTTCAGGTCCCAAAAATTCTTGTCCTTACCTACTGCTTCTGCATTTTCATAGGAATACAGCTTTTTTAAGTGATTAGATATTACCAAAGAATTCTCATTTCCAGAAATGGAAGTGAGTTGAAATGTTTTGCTTCAAATAAAGACTGAGAACAAAGAAAGCTGACATTATGTATTGGTGTATTGGGTTTGACTCTGAATGTCAACTTTAGCAATAATGCTAGACAGCATTAATGCAAAAGAAGCACTATTTATCATCGTGCTGTGAAAGTAGGTGAAATAGATTGATAAAGTCCCAGTAACCTAGGCCTAGGGACTAGTCAATGAGCCCATGGTAACCATAGGTCGCTAAGGAAAAATGTAAATTCCCTAACCGGTTAGCAAATGGGTGCTGGAGGTTCCTGGCAGTCACAACGCAAAATTGGTCCCAAAGAAGCATACAGTGCTGAACTGAAAACAGACAGTGACCTGAAATGGATAGTCTATCTGATATCCTGTGTTGGTGTTGTTCCTGCATCATCATAATAATGTTTGGCCTGGATAAACATTGCAACTGAAAAATAATGTGTGGAAGAAAAAATACCTTTGCTTATATAAAACTCTTTTCTGGAACCAATTGTAAGCATTCCAAGTGTTTTCTTCATTAATTTATACAGTATAATAAATATTATCAGGTTAGATTTGCTGTTAGCCATATTTAGGTTTCATGTGTTTGTTTGCTAGTTACTGTTTTTAATAGCATTACCTAACATCTTGGCTAATGCTAATTGAGTGCTTAGACAGTGTTTTGAGTTTTGGTCTTGTTGTCATTGTTTAGTTTTCCTGTGTCTGTTTCCTGTTTTATTGTGACAGTCTTTTCTCCCATGGGCGTTATGTTTAGTGTTACTTCCTCTCTTTTATTAGTCAGATTTGTTTCAGCTGTTTTTTCACCTGTTTCCAATCCTCTCATTACCTTGCCTATTTAAGCCCTAAGTTTATCTCTGTTCCTTGTCAAGTCGTCGTCAACTGCTCGTGTGTGCCCTGTTTAACGCAGTCATTTGTGTTTATTTCTCTCAGCTCCAGTAAAACATAGTATATTCCAAACCAGCCTGCGAGTCCTGCATTTTGGTCCCCTGTCTCTATTTTCTACACAGCTGAACGTGACATCCTGGACCAACACTGTTGTGATGATGCAGGAACAACACCAACATGGGGATATCAGATAATGCAGAAATGTGCCTGCTAAAACGTTAGCTGCAGTTGTGAGGCACAACTTTTAATTCGCAGGCAAACATTCATCATTTTGAGCTTGCGTTCAACTTTTTCAAGTTTCCCTGCGGCACAGCTAATAGTTAGCAAGTGTTTACAGATGAGCTGGCTTGTTCCATGCAAACTGTAGGCAGCCAACCACAGACAACTACACTTTACTAGAGACTAAAGCAATAGCCAGCAACCTCAAGCAAATAATTACCAACTGGTCAGGGAACACACATTTTTCCCAACTAGCCTCCGGATGTGTGTTTGATTTAAACCTAACAAAGCTCATCTTTGGCACTGTGTCTCCTTTTAGTGAGCAAGATAACTTATAAGTAAGGCTCATAGATGAAGAGGTAGAGTAGAGGTAGGCTGCAGGAACGTGACTAAGGGAGGAGACAGGATTAAATTAGCATGTTCAGAGATCTGTTCATAATGATTAGGCTGCAGAATTACATTTAAAGATGTAATTACTAAATTTGTAATTTGAATCAGTATATGCATGTATATCCCAATACTGGGAGATGAATTACTCAGCAGACAGCGTTAGTCATTTCAGAATCAGCTAAAAGGATCATATATTAATCAAAGTCTAGCTAGAATGTCACTTGTCACTGTAGCAGGCTAATCTTGTCACCATCAATAGAGTTAGATTACAAGATAATATGCTGAATTAGCACTGGTTGAGAGAAGAGAAGAGAAGAGAAGAGAAGAGAAGAGAAGGGCTTATTTGTCAAAAAGAGATAAATGTACCTCCCATTTCCTGGTCTTTGGCAAGCGCTTGCATACATGTAAGTCGTGCAGTGCATGACCGTGTCTGTGTAACAGTGAGTCCTGTGTGCACATGTTGCTGCTACTGCAAGTGCACGTCCTCGATCATGTTTGCAGTGCAAACAAAATGTGTGAGTCGGCTGCTACGTTCCAATCCATAAATCATACAGGCAAGTTGAGTTTTTAAAGCTGCTTGACCTCCATATGAAGCTCAGATATTCAACGTGGAGAAAGATAAACATACCGAGAAGACATAAGGGAGGAATATGACATTTCTGCATGACACTTATATTTTTTACTCACATGGACACTTTGAGGGTGAGTTTCACACTAGAAAACAGAACAAAAATGTCTTCATTCGTTTGTTGCTATGTCTGCAAAACAAATATTAAGCCTGGATTTATTAAGTTTCTCAGACCGTTCATTTGTCACAGAAGCTTACAGTGCCAATGTCAGTATTCTCTTTCTGGCCTGTCAGACAAACCAGTGGTTCTAATTCAGCCATCACCAATCTTCCTGATGGTTCCTGTAATATATTTGCTAGTGTTCAGTGTTGGCCAGTTGCAAACCAGATGTATCTGGTTGGGTTTTCTTTTGTTTTTTGTTTTATTTTTTGTTTTTTTAGAGCACTTACAGAAGACAAATCTTCAAAACAGAACAACTAACTGCATAATGATGTGTAATTCAATTGGAGTCAACTAAACTTTAGCCACGCTGTAACCACAATGGTCAGACAATATCCAGTCAACCATACACACCAACATGTTTACATTTCTATGAAGGGAAAAATTTAAATTACCCCCTGACCCCCCCCCCCCCCCCCCCACACACACACACACACACACACATAAACACACACACCACTGCCTTGTTTCTTCTTCTTTTCCCCCCTCATTTTGCCTTTTTTCCCCTTCTCTTGTATTTTTGACTGTTTTTGGCATTTTAAATTTTGAATCCTTGGTGTTCCTGCATCATATAATAGGTGGTTTTGGTTAATCAAGGCTGGTTTAGTGATCTACGGAGAAGCTGTTTCTTCTTTATTTTGTTTTGGATCTTTTTTTCTTTTTTTTTACAGACATATGGCATGAATCTGAGGAAAGAACTGTGCTTGTTTTGTGCTGATCCAGTGTTCTCCTATGAAGAAGTGCCTAATGCTCGGAGAGGATCTTTTGTGGTTCGTTCCTGTTCAAAGGTGAAGTTTGAAGAGTTGTTGACCTTTGCTGCCCGTATTTTAAAAAGACTGAGAGTTTTTCTACAAAGAGAAAGGCTATGAAAATCAGTTCAATAAGTTCAAAAGCTTTTGGGCAAAGGTACAGTTTCTGTAGTTTAGCCTCTGTACACCATCACAGACGATTTTACATCAAATTATGAAGATGTGACTGAGGTACATGATCAATAAATATGAGTAAACTGGTTCCACTGGTCTGTGCTGTAACATTTCCTCCACCATATTTGCCAGATGCTATGGCATGCTTAGGATCAGGAGAGGTTCTTGCCAGGCACATGTCATTTCCAATGGGAGGGTCAATTGACCACTGTGACTTTTTGGATGGAGGACCTCTTGAGTTTTATTGTAGATAAACATCTTTAATAATGATTTCAGTCAAACCATGATTCTACCAGGGTGCATCTGGATTGTGTTTAAGATCTCCCACTGATCCTGACTTTTTATTTATTTATTTATTTATTTTTGCTTTTTGAGCCTGCTGCTTCTGTCTGACCGGGTCTGATCTGAGACCGTTTATGCAATAATTGGCAAAATAATGCTCTCAAACACCTCATCCCTGCCTGAATAACAGATGAGGGTTTTTTTATAAGTAAATCAAAAGTAAAAAGAAAACGACGGAATTTATTTCTCTGAATACAGAATGAGAGGAAAAGTAAACTCTATGTAAACTTTACATAGGCCACGCTCGGATAAAATTACCTCATTCATAATATGATCTTTTTTATTTGTTTATTCTTTTTTGTTAGATAAGCTGGTTCCCACCAGCTGATGGATGTGATCTTTTAAAAGTCCTATGCTAGTGAAGGGGAAGTCCGGCATTTTAGCTCACTGAGCTGCTTGTCTTTCTAATACCAGATTTATGCCCTTTGACTGTCGGTTCTTAACTGACCCCGGCAAAGGCTTTAAGGTCTAAGGTTAAAGGTGAGGGTACAACAAAAGGGGACATACTGCTGAGAGAAAAGTGTGTCAGCTTTCTCATGTCTTGACTGACTGGCTGAGCCGATTATTCATCATCATAAAGTTGTGAAATTCAGGTTGATTCAAGAGGGGCTGGTTGTGGAAGAGCTATCCTCGTGTGCATACATGCAGGCGTATTCTCGCATGTCACACTAGAGCTATGTTTACACACGAGGCCCATAATCTTAACATCCTCCAACCTGCTCAGTCTTTCCACCCCGTGACCTCTCTTTCACCTTCCTTCCCCTCATTTCATCACTTAATGTACCCCTTCCTGACTGACTGGCATTTTCACGCATAGAGACACCCACCTGTCAGTTGTGTGGTTTTCACATGACCCATCCTGTTATGTTAAAAGACAGCGACAGAACTCTGCAGCAGGGCAGCTCATGGTTTTACTCGCTTATCATAATGGCAACATCACAGTTTGGCGACTCAGACTGTAGTTTTTGTGTTTACATGTGAAAAATGAAACCAGTCAACATTTGTTGACACCCCTGCCTCAAATAAGATTTTTTGTCCAGTCACAGACAGTTAGGAAAGTACTCGAGGTCCTGATTGTGCAGGCAAACTTGTCGAAGAATTTTGTCCATATGTTTTTAGGAAATGACAAGTTTTTTTAAAGCTTTGCCTCTGCCACAGTGGAGTTTGAATCAAATTGTCAATATGCAATTGAAGTTCACATTTTCAGCTTTAATTTGGGACGGTTTACAAAAAGTTTTGCAGTGATTGTGAAGGAATTTAAAGCCATTTGGACAAACTATCCTTCCATCCATTCATTCTATTCCACTCGTCCTTATTAGGGTCACAGGAGGGCTGGAGCCTATCCCAGCTGCCATAAATTGAGAGGCGGGGTAAACCCTTGACAGGTCACTAACACAGAGAGACAGACAATTATTTGCATTCAAATTTACATCTACAGACCATTTAACCCAAAACCTCTAACTGCATGTGTGTGAACAGTGAGAGGAAGCTGGAGCACCTGGAGAGAACCCATGTAGACTCCACACAAAGATCAAACTTGGGAAGCTCTTCCAGTGAGGTTGCAAGTGCTAACCACTGCGCCACCGCACTGCCTTAAAGAAACTAACATCATTTTAAATATAAGCACTAAATTTAACACTGGGATGGGATTTCCTTTGCAATTTGCAGCAACACAGCTCAGCTTATCACAGCATCCACACCAGGAATCTATTGGAGTTCAGACTTCTTTACTCGTGCTGCACTGCTACAGCCAATCTTAGGGTTCCCACATCTGCCAAATCCCACTTTAATTCTTGCTTACACTTTTTCTGTTACGGAGGCAAAATCACCTATCTTTTTTTTTTTTTTCTTTTTTTTGCCTGTCCCGTTTGGCTCTTTTGCCATCAGAATTATTGTCTAAAGGCGAAGAAAGATGCCCAACGGATTTTCTTTACCAAATTGACCATCCCAGCCTTGCCGTAATGGTCCATTTGATTCACCTTTTATTGTTTATTTTATTTTCACTTACTGAATACGGGACAGACTTGACTGGGGGAAAGAAGGGGAGAAAGAAAGAGGGAAAGAAAAACAGCTGAGAAGAGGGACGGGGGAGAAGGGCAAAAAACAAAAACCAACAGAATGGGCAGAGAGAAAAAAATGCATATATCGATCACCTGGATCACCTGTTGAGAAAGAAAAAAGAAAACAAGCAGAAGAGAACAAGAGTAATAGAATAAACAACATCACAATGATATATGGGAATATGACAGTAAATACTAAATATTAAACATTATTGTGCAGCACGTAAGATCGACAGCACACAGTGTGCTTTGAGGTAGGAGCCAAAAAGGGTGTAGTTTGTGTGTGTGAGCGCCCGTGTGTACACCTGTGAGCATGGACGCGCTTGTTTTTTTAAAAGGTTCCTTCATGTAATGATCTGCTAGAGGGTGTGGGGGGGCCACAGCCCCGTCCTCCAGGGCATGAAGCAGGTATGGAGGAGATCAAAACTCCAGACATCCAGAGGCCCCCAGAACACAAGAGACCAAGGAAGACTAACAGAGGGGCAGCCGCGCCACTGTCCCAGAAAGAGCTGAGGAGAGTCCCAGATGAGGGGTCACTCAGCAGCCGCGGAGCAGAAGCCAGGGGGGGTTGCAGTGACGCGCCCGTGAGCTCCGCCGGCAGCCAGCTGTGCCTGAGTGACCGAGCCCCAGGCTGAGAGGCCGGGGGCACCCCACCTCCGAAGTGGCCCGAGCGAGCCCCAGGCTCCAGGCCCCGATAAGCAGCCGCCAAGGAGTGAGCCGGTGTGCTCCTGGACGCCCATCCCCAGACACAAAGAACCACCAACGCACCGATGTCTGAGGGAGTCCGCCACCGGCAGAGGAAGTGGTGGTAGGGGGAGATAGGCCTCCAAACCTTGGAGGGCCTGAGATGTCCCCAGAGAGGTGGCGTCTGACACCCAACCTGACATATAGACACAGACATACAGGCACACACAGATACAAACATCCATTCCCACCCTCATGCTCTCATATGCACTTACTCCACACTCAACCAACGTGGAGACAGACATAAAGAGACGCTGTACACACGATCACACTCCCCAAGCGTACTCTATGAACCGGGTCTAGGTACCCTTGCCCCTGGAGGGGGGAACTGCACCCAGACCCAGGTGGTGTTACCCTTTTTCCCTGCGGTGGGGAGAAGCAGACCGCCCTGACTCCGCAAAATCACCTATCTAAGACTTAGGCAACTGCAAATAGAGCTGTTTATGTTCTACACAAAAGATGTTCAAGGTTGACACCTTCACTGGACTTACAATTTAGGTTAAAATTGTAAGTCCAGTGAAGTTTTTTTTTCGCATATATAAATATTATTTCATTAGGATATGAATATGGCATGAGCTGCAGTTAGCGGGTAGAACTGTCCTCTGCTTTTTTGCTTCTATGAATGCATGTCAGAGCCTGTGCTTATTCACTTTTACTTGAGTAAAGAATTTGAAACCATCGTTGTTTTTTAACACAAGTATCTGTATTTCTGTTCTGTACTTTTTCCATCCGTGCTGATCAAATATTTTGCTGTCATTTCAGCAGATAAAAAGAAAATCTATTACACTTGGCTAGTTAAGACTGAAGAAATTCAAACAGTATGGGTTTGTGTCAGCACGCAGCAATTTTTGTGCAGTAAGCACCCATGACCTCATTTATTTCTTCTTTGTTAAAGTGATTATTGTTGCTCGGTTAAAAGACCTCTTTTTAAATATTAGATCATAAATACTTGCTGTGGTTGAGCCAAGATTAGCTGACACTGCTGACAGTTTTTTTTATCCTAAAAGCTGGCCTCTTCCTCTGCTAGAGAAAAGGCCTTCCAAAACTGCAGTGAACATGACATAGAAAAAGGAAACATGGCCTTTTTGTCATGAGAGTTCTGAATGAAGTCGATGTTAAACTTTAAAGGATTTGTACTGCGAATAGACAGTCTAATCACTTTCATATTAGCCATGCAAAACGAGAAAGAAAAGAAAAGAAACACTAATCCGATTAGCAGCAGAGAAACAGCCAAATTCCTGACCTTCTCTGACCAAAACCTAAGTTTGTCAGCAGCCACTTGCAAGTATTGATATGGTCTCAAATGGCGAAAAGAAGTGGGAAAAGGAAGAAAGAGTTTCCAGGCTCATGGGACAAAAGACCTGGATCCCTGCTTTAGCAGGTCGCTCACAACACCCTGTGAATGCATGTGCGTCAGAGCGTGCACTCTATAAAACCCCATTCAGCCTGCTCCTCTCGGCCATCTGAACGCAGCTGGTGAGCAGATATGTGGGGACAGAGAGGAGAGAGAGAGGGGTTGACAGCAGGGATAAAGGTAATTCAGGGTGATACAGACTGAATTTATATAGAGAAACAAAAAGGAGACGTGAGGCAGGGTTCAAGTGACATCTGGAAATGGATACAGCTGCGTTTGAGACTTCGGCTTCCTGTCTAGTGTTTATGAAAGCTGTATTAGCATTGTGCATATCATTTAGCCTTATCGCTTAAAGAAAAACATGTTCTTCTCATCCTCAGGGGGGAGTAGATGTTGGAGAGTTGTCTATTAATACACAACATGAAAACTATAATGCTTTTTTATATAATGTATTTTTCCATCCCTCGCTCTATGCACATGTCATTTTATTTGGAGGAGAGAGAGTGTAACTGACATGACTGTGGCCTAATCCCTCAACAACAGTTCTCAAAGATACTGCAGAGCAAGAGATTTGACCAACAGCAAGCATTTCCTTTAAGGTCCAACAAAAACCCAACAAGGAATTAATTTCATAATGACATCACAAAACACACATAAATAAAAGTGAGCAAGTGAGGTGCTGCCAGCTGTAACCAGCTGTTTTGTGTGTGGGGGGGGGCACTGCTGTTGAAAATTTACCAAAAAAAAGTTTGAAAGAGATTATGAGTTCCTGCCTCTTAAGCTAAATGAATGAGATCACCGGAGAGGGGTGAAGGAGGGAGAGATGAGGGCGGCATTTATCAGAGAAATGAGATAATTTCGGGGATGATTCATCAATTAAAAAAACTGGTTCTGAAATCATTGCTAAACCACTTTTCTCTTACAAAGACAGAAAAACATCACACCACCTCAGAAAAAAGCAGACATTTATGGTGTTATTAGAATTTACAGTACTACAATATGTTTGCTGGTTTTTTGTTTTTGGGGAGGGGTTTTGTACATCTTGTGTAAAGTGATTTACTGTTATCTGGTGAGAGTTTTAAACCTACCAAAGTGGTTCTTAAACATACAGCTTCGGCCGCAAAAATTCAGATAAATATATAAATCCTTGAAGACATTTTTATTTTAGTGCAGCTTTTCTGGAAAGTAATTTTTCACGTTTTGTTGCTTTAGTTTTCCCTGAATGGTCATTAAACTCTTTTACATGTTTAACATGTTTAGCAGGTTTAATGTTTCACTGGCAGGATTTAGAGCTATTAAAATAAAAGCCTGTGCTTTAAAAACAAGCATTTTCCAACTGAAATATGGAAAATAGCCGTACATAAAAACGCACATCCTGGCTCTCAGTTTTCATACAGTATGTATTATACATTCATGGGTGTCTTGCCTGACAAGAACATAGTGAAAGTTTTCTAATATAAAAAGCATTTATGTCATTTTTGAAGATTTAAACACACATGGCCTTATGTGTTCAAATGCTCATTAACATACAATCACATGTCAGCAACTCAATTTATTTAGATGTTTAGACATGGCCAAGACCACCAACTAACTAAGTTTAAACCAAGCATCAGAACGGGGAAGAAAGGTGATTTAAGTCACTCTGAACATGGCGCGGTTGTTGGTGCAAGACTGGCTGGTATTTCAAAAAATGCTGATCTGCTGGGATTTTCTAAAATAATCATATCGATGGTTCACAGAGAACGGTCAAAAAAGAGAAAACATCCGGTGAACGGCAGTTCTGTGGGAGAAAATCCTATAGTTGATGCCAGTTGCCAAAGAGTGCTTCAAATAGAAAACAGCATCCATCCATTTTCTTCCCAATTTTAGGGTTTAAGGAGCCTATCCACTAACTAACCACTAATTACAACTAAGTTATGTAGAAGAGCATCTCTGAATGTATAACACGTCAAACCTTGATAGGCTACAGCGAGAGAAGACCACATCTAGTGACACTCCTGTCAGCTAAGAACAGGAAACTATGGCTACCTTTCAACCAGGCACACACAAATTGGACAGTAGAGAATTGGAAAATCGTTGCCTGGTCTGATGAGTCTCATTTTCTGCTGCAGCATTTGATCGACAGGGTCAAAACTTGGTATAAAAAAATTCAAAGCATGAATCCATCCTGCCTTGTATCAACAGTTCAGGCTGGTGGTGGTGTTGTAATGATGTGGAGGATATTTTCTTATCACACTTTGGACCCCTTGAGTATTGCTACAGCCTACCTGAGTGTTGTTGGTGACCATGAACTGCAGGATAATGCACCATGTTACAAAGCTCAGAACATCTTAAAAAGAGTTTGGCTTTCTTGCACAAAACTTCCCTTTTCTTTAAATTATTTAGAGTTTCCAGTGGTAGCCACCAAAACAATTATTTGAAGCATACGAACAGATCAAGATCATAGTTTGGGCTAAAATAAAAAACACTGAATTGCTGAACAGATTTTAAAAGGAAGTCTTGAACCAGGTATCGGTTACATAGTATCCCATATCCGTTTAACTTTTTCCCCCTAGATAGTAAGTCAGATTAGCAGATGGCTTCTAAGACTGGTCTCAGATACAGAGCCTATTAGATAGCCTGTTAGGGCTGTGCACTTATGCATTATGGATCCAAGACATGGACCTTACTCAAAACTGACATGTGCAAACTGCAGGTAATCCAAAAAGTTGCCTTGGAAAAAATTTCGGGGTGTCCTTTCTAAACCACCTATGAAATAAGGTGGTATACTTGCAATGTGACAAGCAGTCACCTGCTGAAGATCAAATACAATGACTTTGATTGTTGGGTAACTTGTGCTGAATGAATGCAAATCGATGACCGTTCAAGATCCTATGGCGCAAAAGAAAAAATGGAGAAACCGCATCGAGGATAATATAAAACATCAACGAATGACCATTGAGGTGATACCGTAACCACTGATCACAGGAAACAGAAGGAAATCATAAACAACTCTGAGAATGCCCTCCTCTTCCAACTGCTAGGTAAAGGACAAAAAGATGCAACTAACATTTTGAATGCATAGCCTTGCTTTCTGTTTAAATCCCCCATTTCTCTTCTTTTGTTTCAAGTCATTAAGCAAAATTATTCTCAAAAGAAAAGTAAGACGAAGAATAAGAATAAAAGTAATAAAACTAACCTTAATATTTACTGCAGTATTCTTGACAGCAAAGCTCAACATCTGCAGTAAATATGGTTGCAGATATTTTCTTTACATGAAAACCTGTTCACATCCTCTGAGCAATTTCCACATTTTAATTTACTACAGGTCATTCCGTTTCTGCTTCCAAAGTTAAAATATACATCATTTACCAAAGAATTTCTCCTATGTGCCGCTTACTGACAGAATAATAAATTACACTATAATAGCTGATGTGAAAAGTCATAAAACGACAAGAGTAATTCCCCTCTTCTCCCAAAATTACAGCCTTCTACCTTCTTTCAGCACATGGTCACAATTTGTGCTGTCATCTGTCAGTATAACACACATCATTTATTGCTCCGGAGAAGTCTCTTCCTTTATTCCTTGCTATGATGGCAAACAAGACAGGTATCTGTGAACTAGAAGACTGAGGGCAAAAGAGGGGGGAAACACACTTTAACCACTGGTTTTACACTTTTGAAGCTCAGGAGCTACATTTTTCTAGTCCTATATTCTGCCAGTTGAGTAAACTGAACCTAAAATGAGTAGACCAAACACAAAGGACCACCTCAATTCTAAAACTTTGGGCTATTTTGGCAAGCCATTGTGCAAAAACACAAAGACATATCTGATGTTACAGAATGTTTTACTCATTCAGCGCCTCATCTGGATCCCATTAAATGATTGATGTGGCTCAACGTGAGTTCCGATGTTGTGCCACTTTGTGACGTTTGATCATTTAGTAAGCTTCACAGAGCTTCTGACAGAGGTACTATGGCATAGTCTGACCAGTGTTAGAATATTACTTTGAATAGGTTGCAGATCACGAGTTATCCTGTTAACATGATGAACAATGTTGCTATTTTAAATGACCCAAAGTAAATTGAAACGTTTGAATTTTGATTATGGTTAGAGATCGCAAGTTGTCCTGTCAACTTGTTGAGCAATGCTGCTATTTTAAATGATCCAAAATAACTTAAAATGGTTGAATTTTGATTATTTTGCCAAAGAATGTTTTAAATAGGGCAATAAAGAAGAAAGGTCCCGAATGGGCTGCAGATGCTTCCTCAGTTCTGGCACTCAGCACTTTCATCTTAATATATTTTTTACGGATGCGAAACAAGGTTTACACTTTAACTGTAATATTAGAGCCCGTTCAGATTTTGGAAGTTAGGGAATGAATGAATTATAGCACTGAAAGGTTTTCTAGACTGACATCATGGCCACATGTCTGGAGTGGCAGGCAGGTCATAGGCACGGCAGCTCAGGTTGTATATAGGAATGGACATGGGGCTCTTTGTAAGTTGTCCAGTCGTTGATGATGTTGTTGGAAATATGCAAAAAGAAGGTAAGCCTGAATGGCAGAAAGACACAAAGCAACTGATTAAATGTTACAACTTTATAAAAACCTTTATAAAGAAGGAAAGAAGCACTCCGAGACCAGTATTTAACATGTAGTTTAAACAGTTTTTTTATATGTCCATTTTTGTTATCTTTCTCCTTTTTAATAATAATTTGCAAAGTTTGTAGTTCAGTAAAAATCAGATAAAGGTAGCATAGAGACTTTGTTTACTTTGATTACACAAACATGTAGTAGTAGGTAATGGAAAACAGGTACTGACCTTTTAATAACTGGACACAATTAACTTGATCTTATTATATAATATTATACTACACTATATATTTATAACTAACTAGGGAGCATTTTGTTTCGCTTGACAGTACTTTCTTTAAAGACTTAACATATTTTGGGAACAACTTGAACAAATGGCAGATGTGAAATATAAAAGTGAGGCCAGAGGCCCAAGGTGACGTGATATTTAGAATATCCATATATCATTGTTGATATACCTATACGTTGTCAATGCAAACAATAGCTGTAAGAAACCTAGTTTTAAATAGCTCTATAGAGCATTATATAGAACTCTGATCTTCAGAACAATGTATTGTCCTTGAAGGAGAGGTCAGAGGTCAAATGTGACATGATATTTTACATCTCTATATAGTGCTTTCTACATGTTGACAATACACGCCACACTTATAAAAATTATAGTTTCTAAATTATAAGGCTTTTGGTCGATTTTCGACCAATAAATGGTTAACCTTGATCTAAGCCAAATTGTAATGCATTGTAAGCATGACCCCAGTCTGCACCTCTATAACATTTTATCAGAATTCATTCAAAACTTTATCGTGGTATTGTGTTTTAACACAGAATGACATGCATACGAATGATACCCAAAACATAACCTCTGTAGCAGAGGGGATTATGTTTGGATGTAATTGTTAAGTAAAGATAAGCATTGTCATTAGTAGCTTTAATCGAATGATTAACTGTAACCAGCAATCACTGCAGAAAGCAAAATGCAGAAACCTGAAAAACTCCACAGTCCCGTGAGGGGCAGAGGATATGAGGTCAAAAGGAATTTCTATTTGATGTAGAAGAGCTTAATCTTCAAACATATTATAATTATTGTAATTTATTTTCATGTTATGCTCATTGAAGATGACTGCAAAACTTCCTTTCTGTTTGTGACTGATCTGTTTTGCAAAAGATACTAAATTACCCTGTGGCCACATGCTCCGCTGATTGATCAGATAGAAAGGCCTATCTCTGGTTACGATCATTACTGGGTTTTGAAAATGGACATTTGACCGTAACACAACTTTTCTCTTTTTCTATGGTGGCCATTTAGAAGTCCTCTTCCTATTGAAAAAACAAAAGTTGTATCCAAGATGGCCGACTTCTAAATGGCCACCATGGTCACCACCCATGTTGAGGAGTTTGCCCCCTCACATATACTAATGTGCCACAAGCAGGACTTTAATATCACCAACCATTCCCATGTTATTACGGTGTATCCATATAAATGGCCCACCCTGTATATATATAAACACCCAGCACGCCCCTGCGGGCGGTTTATCCTTCAAGCTCGGGTCCTCTACCAGAGGCCTGGGAGCTTGAGGGTCCTGCGCAGTATCTTAGCTGTTCCCAGGACTGCGCTCTTCTGGACAGAGATCTCCGATGTTATTCCCGGGATCTGCTGGAGCCACTCGCCTAGCTTGGGAGTCACCGCACCTAGTGCTCCGATTACCACGGGGACCACCGTTACCTTCACCCTCCACATCCTCTCGAGCTCTTCTCTGAGCCCTTGGTATTTCTCCAGCTTCTCGTGTTCCTTCTTCCTGATATTGCTGTCATTCGGAACCGCTACATCGATCACTACGGCCGTCTTCTTCTGTTTGTCTACCACCACTATGTCCGGTTGGTTAGCCACCACCATTTTGTCCGTCTGTATCTGGAAGTCCCACAGGATCTTAGCTCGGTCATTTTCCACCACCCTTGGGGGCATCTCCCATTTTGACCTCGGGACTTCTAGGTTATACTCGGCACAGATGTTCCTGTACACTATGCCGGCCACTTGGTTATGGCGTTCCATGTATGCCTTGCCTGCTAGCATCTTGCACCCTGCTGTTATGTGCTGGATTGTCTCTGGGGCATCTTTACACAGCCTGCACCTGGGGTCTTGCCTGGTGTGATAGACCCCAGCCTCTATGGATCTTGTACTCAGAGCTTGTTCTTGTGCTGCCATGATTAGTGCCTCTGTGCTGTCTTTCAGTCCAGCTTTGTCCAGCCACTGGTAGGATTTCTGGATATCAGCCACCTCCTCTATCTGCCGGTGGTACATACCGTGCAGGGGCCTGTCCTTCCATGATGGTTCCTCGTCTCCCTCCTCTTTCTTGGGTTTCTGCTGCCTGAGGTATTCACTGAGCACTCGGTCAGTTGGGGCCATCTTCCCAATGTATTCTTGGATGTTCCTTGTCTCATCCTGGACTGTGGTGCTGACACTCACCAGTCCCCGGCCCCCTTCCTTCCGCTTAGCGTATATATATATATATATATATATATATATATATATATATATATATATATATATATATATATATATATATATTTCCAGAGTTTCCAGATTTTCTCTTTTCACTTAAATTGGCATGGATTTTCACTGCAAACAACACATATTTGAATTTTTTTTATTTCATAAAAGTTACATCTGATGCTGAAACTGTCAAGATCTGCTGTCTGGAGTGTGGACTGCCTTAATTAAGACGCAAACACAAGAAACAGAAGTAACCATAAGATGAGCAAGTCAAAGTCAAGCCAAATAGTCCAGAGATGTCAGAAACAATGTCCAAAAGTACATTGTTTCTGACATGGAACGTAAAACCAATCAATGTAAAAGTACCGAAGACACTAGGAGTGGCAGGGAAACTAGAGGTAGGAAATATAAAGCAACCTAACAAAAAGGCAAAGGAAGAATGAGACAATATATGAACTGGGGGTTAGGGTTATGGGGTAGTGAGAATAGTATGGTAGTGACACAGAGGAGGACAAACGAAATGATGAGTTGGGGAAAGTGAAACTGAACAAAAGACACAGGGAACAGTCACTAAATTAAAACAGGAAGCAAGATACTAAAGACTAACCTGACACAAGGTAAAGCTGAAAGACAAGGAAATGAGACTGATGGAGGGAACACGAGAGGACAGGGCAAAAATATAAACCTAAAGTCATCAGTAACTTAACAGAGTTTTCAAATAAGAACACTAGAAAATATTCCATAGGGAACAAAATGCAAACATGAATCATACCAAAAGACATAAACTCAAAACCCCTGGGTCCAAGACCCCGGCCACCATGACAGAAACAAAGAGCATGGCAAACTGACTGCATGTAAATGTGTCTGAATTACGCGATGAACATACAATAGCATATTGCAATATTTGGAGACATTTGCAACATTTGTGAGTGTAGACAGTGTAAAATGTGGACATAGCTTCTGGGTCGTAAAAATGCATCAACCTGCATTCTATCTGAATGCCATTTATGGGTTTGGTCACTCAATTTGGGTCATACTGAAGAAAAAAATTAAGAAGTTTTATAAATCTTGGTCATGCTATGTTTCAAAACAACGTCTAACTGGTAAGTCTTTTGCCAATGAATGTGCAGTTTCACAGTCAGGCCCACCCTCTGATTTCACAGGCTTTTTGCTCATCTTGAGACATCAAAATGGAACTTCAGAAACCAGCGACTTACGTCACAGTAGCTAGCGCCATCTTTTATACTCTATGATTTTGATCAGGCGTTTAGCTATTTTCCATTGTTGAAAACAATGATCCTGCTTCACACAGACCTTCTCAAAGAAGCAGATTATTTTGTAACCTCAAGTTTGGTAATTTGACTGTTGCCAAAATGTGACTATGTTTAGATGAGAGGGTAGAGCTAGAGAAGAGCAAAGGGGAGTGGGGGTGAGGAGCTTAGCCTCTTTTATTTTCCATTTAACTCTAAATAGGACCATAATTTACAAAATTACTATCATGTTGTGCTTTAAACTGTGATCCAAGGCAAAAAACTTCAAGGTCGTCTAATTATCAGCGTTAATGCAATCAGACTTGGATAACATATTTTAATACAGCTAAAGCTGCAATTCCTCTGTAATTAAAAGGAATTTCAGTATATTATATTTGAAATTACAACGTAGTTATATTTACCTACAAATATTTAAAGGTAGGCACACTAAAATAAGGTGGTAAAATACCTGAAGTTATGCAATACAGTGGTCTCTCGCTTTATCACGGTTCACCTTTCACGGCCAATTTTGCGATTTTTCTATTTTTTTTTTGTACAATTTTGCATGCTTTTATTTTTTTACAATGCATTGTGTTCTGTGTCCTGATTGGCTGTAGACCATTGTCAATCAATCTTGTGCCGTGTCTCCTGTACAGTACAGAATGCATTCAGCTTGTCAAATTTACATAAATCAAAATCACTAGCAGTGTGACTCTGAAGTGTTTTCTCCCCAACAAACACAACAATGTCGGTAAAACTTTTTGCACCATCAAAGGCAACTGCAGGTTTTTTCATTCTCTAATACTGGACTTATTTTTCTACGAAGGTTTGAACTTTGCGTTTAAACAAGAGAGAAAAGTATGAAAATGTTCGTGCCTGTCTGAGAAAAATGTATAAAATGTGTAGTGAGGGATTTTACAGCCTTAAAACATCTATAATAATTGTATAAAATAAAGTTGGGTACTTCGCGGATTTCACCTATTGCGGGTTATTTTTACAACGTAACTCCCACGATAAACGAGGGACCATTGTACTTAAAATTACTCATGCATTGCATAAATTATTTGCATATCATTTAAAATTACTACTTAAATTTACTCTCATCATAATGACTTCTTTGTTTTCTGTAACAAAAATATTTTCACATGTCTACATGTACAATGTCAAATAAAAGCCATCCATTTCATGACATGGGACTATGCCCTTAGTCACATATTAGAAAGTGTTACCCAGACTTCCTTTGGAGTCTCCCCCTGCTGGACAATAGATCGAATCCACTATCAAGGTGCGTTAGCTTCACTTTTTAGCCTAGCAGTTTGGCATTACAATGAGAGCTACTAGAATACAATTCTGAATCAGTGGAGTACTTCCATATGATATTTACCTAGTAAATGGCTGTAACCGGAAATCTATTCTAAATTTACATGTGATACGAAGAATTGTAACTATTGTTCCCGCAGAGAAACATTGCTTCATTCATTTAGTCAGCAACATCAGGAAAAATCGTGGGAATGAAGAAAACTTGCTGATCGTCCCATGTGGCTGTGAGGGCGGAATCTGAACAAACACAGAAACACTGGTCATTGTTAACCACATCAGACCGCAGATGAATCATCTGTGAAGAAGCTCAAAGGGGTGTCTGGATGGGTTGCATGTGCGTCTGCGTGTGTGTAGGCATGTGGGGATGTGGTTTCTGTAACCACATTTGCAATGGAAAGCTCTGTGTTCTTGTCATTTTGACTGAAGAATTGATTAGCATTTTGTGTGTCTGGCTATGTTTTTGTAAAGGTTGTTCTGACCTTTTATACATCCAATTAGAAAACAAAGAAACTCAGTATTTCTCACCTTTAAAACTTTTTAAGAGAGAATGCTTTAGGGGGCTAAGGTGAGAAAATTAATTCAAAAAAGCAGCCAGGTCTTTGAGCCACTGGCGTATCTGTGCAAGCAACCCTGTTTGTTTCTCAGCAACACCGACCTCTCTAATGAACCGTTCTGCCTGCTGTTTCTGCCAGAGGTCTCGTAATTATCCAATAATTCTTGAGGAACTGTTCTGGCTGATGTTGTAATGACCTGACTGAGTGTTTTTAACAAAGAATGCTTGAATATCAGCATGCACATGTTTCCAATTCAGACTGACAGCAGTTTATTTACATGTTTATTATGCTAAAAATGCTACTAATGATATCATCTCTTTTAGTATTATAAACACTTTTGAATGAAAGGACCGTTTCTGCTGTGAAAATCTGGGATGTTTATACATAAACTATTGTGTGTCATTCTGGGGGAAAAAAAGATCTTAGCAGGCAAATTGAAGTCAGCCCTTTTCCCAAGGAAGCATTACTTTCTTCTCAGTGAGAGCCTAGCAAGTACTTTGTGTTTTCCTGTAGTACACTCACAGTGACACTGCTGCATTCATGTGGTTTTTTAAAACATGTTTCATCATTCTCACATCAGCACACTGAGCATGAGCAGCACTAAACACTGGGGACCAGCCTTACTCTGACCATAATACATTTGACTTTCAGCACCTCTGAAGCTCACTAATTACTTTAAAGACTAATTCAATGTGCTAAATTCCTCAATGATAAATGTTTTAAAATGTCAAACTATACAGTATATGACCGTGGGTTATGTATGGCACTATTTCTTGGTTGTGTGTATTAACTTCCTGGAGTCTCCAAGAAAAGTAAAGTTTATTTTTTTAGCATTATTCAACAGCAAAGCAACTCAGTACTTTACTCAACTGGAAAAACTCATTTTAAGAGAATATACAAAAGCTAAAGAACAACAAAAAGAAAACAAGAAATGTGGAAAAGGGAAGCTTTAAGAGGCTTAATGTCATGGTCTACGGTGGGTGGCTGGAGTTTCCATTAGGCTCCTGAACTGACCTGGGATCCGCCCCTGGGCAGGGCCAACTCCAGCTCCTGCACACCTGGAGCCTATTGCAGGCTATCAAGCCAGAGGGATTTAAACCACACATCGATGTTCACTCACTGCCAGTTCGTCATCAACCCATGTTGGTAACAGGTCTTGTGTTTCAAGTTCTCGCTGTGATTCATCTTACTAACTAAGACTCTTTTGTGCTACAGTCGCTGTACCCACCCTGGCTCACTCCACCTCCGGACTCAGAATACCTAGTGATCATTTTGGAAATCCCTCTGTGCCTCACCTGCCTGCCCTCCTGCCATCACACTCCATCTGGAGCCCCGGATCTCAGGTCAGCCTTTCCACGCCACTCAGCCTCCCCTGGATCTTCATCATCCCCCTCTCAAACACTCCAGGTCCCTAACTGCAAAGTAAGAATTGCTGCTCTTATACTGGCCACTTCTGAGCTGCCTTCACTACCTGCCTAACTTCTATATCCTCTCCCCTCAGTGTGACTGTTCCCCACTCAGCTCCGTTCCACTTCTCAGGCCTCGTTCCCTCGCCCTAGCCACGCTCCCCTGGGCACGCCACACCAAGGCTCCACGTCTCGTCATTTTCTGTCTTTGCCACGTTTCCCTTTTTTTTGTTCCCCTTGCACTTAACCGTAATAAACTATTAAATCATCTACCGTCTCCGCTCTGGGTTCCTGCACCTGGGTCCTATTCAGTACCGGCCATCCGTCGTCGTGACACTTAAAATATATCTCAGAGATTCTCATCCACATTGGCATGAGATTTGTCAGCCGCACATCCATGATATGAATTTCCTGTTCCACCACATCCCAAAGGTGCTCCACTGGACTGAGAGCTGATGACTGTGAAGGCAATTTGAGGACGGTGAACTCACTGTAATGTTTAAGAAAACAGTTTGAGATTATCTGAGTTTGTGCAAGCGCTTGGGCGACAGTGGGAAGGAAAAACTCCCTTATAACAAGAAGGATCCTCCAGCACAGCCATGACTGTTTGGGTGGTGAGGGGAGGAAGAGAGAATAAAGACACGCTGTGGAAGAGACCCAGAGATTAATAGTAAATAATTATTAAATGTAGAGAGGTATATAAATACATGTAAACATGTTTACAATAAACATGTAAATAAAAGGTTACTGAAGGTGAAACACTCAGTGCACCATGGGAAACCGTACCAGCCTTGACATGTTGCAGTGTAACTAAGAGATGGTCAATGGTCAGTGGTGGTCAGTGGTCAATGGTAACTTCAGAGGTGGGACCAAGTCATTGTTTTGCAAGTCTCAAGTAAGTCTCAAGTCTTTATCCTCAAGTCTCAAGTCAAGTCTCAAGTAATGTCAGGCAAGTCAGAGTCGAGTCTCAAGTCACTGGTGTAAACGTCCAAGTAAAGTCACAAGTCTGAAATTTTGAATTTCAAGTCCTTTCGAGTCTTTTAAAAAAAAACAAAAAAAATTATGTTGCAGTTATGCTAAATGTAAATATTAGACCATGTAATTTTTAAATCTGTGTTTTTCTCAACACATGACAAAATAGTGAACTTAGAAAATATACACAAATTGTGAAATTGCACCTCTATAAAATGCAGCTCAATTAAACCTAGCTCCAAGAATAATTTTCACCGACAGTTCTGAGATAAGCTGCATGTTATTCTTGGATGCGGTTGTAGGACCGGCTTTAAAATCGCATGACAAAAATATCATACATAAATAAATGATTATTTTTTTTAAATATCATTTAAAAAAAAAAACTGCATCACCAACGTAGCCTGGAAAGCATTTGCTAGTTAGATGAAGTCAGCTATCTCATCGTAGCATATTTATATGCATATTTATAATTATACGTTTCTTGGAGTGAGTGCATACACTCATGAAGTTTAGTAACTTCAGGTCACTGCAACAAGCCCAGGTACAGTTTACCGACGGATGGGTGCAGGACCTTGAAATGCACAGTGTAGAAAGTAAAGACCATCGTACGTATCATAAGTTTACCAGTCTCACAAATCGTCGTCATAAATACAGATTTGTTAACCGTTTATTAATAGGACCTTTGAGCTCAACGGTAATTAATTAGCAGTGGAAATAATTTCTGGTAGCATCACAGAAATGTAGCAGTGACAATAATATTGTATGTTGTAATCACACTGGACAATTAGTGATACAAAACAACTGTTTTATCCTGTGACTAAAAGTATATGTTTTTGTCAATGTACCATAATAACAGAAGCGAAACGCAATATTGTGTCAGGACAATTCACTATTTATCCACAATAAACAAAGAAGCGACAATTTCTGTTCAGCGCCAGACTTGCTTGTAACCTATATCACCAATTATGTTAAGAAAAATGACGCATTAACTACAACAGCAGACTGACCTTCGTGTAAATGCTTGGAGCAGACTAACCTGTGAGCTGGAGTGTTCTAGGACGTTATATTTGATCTTTGAATGGCTGCAATCCAGGCCATCCGTCGCGTCTTTGTTACTTCGGAAACATGGCTCGAACAATTTCTCTTCAACGACGTAATCCGATAACAACCGATCTCTTTACCCGTCGGCTTCCCGTGGCTGTCATGCGACCGGCTATTGCAGTTAATAATACAACGGCTTCTTGACATTTTTGTGTTTCTTTTTATCGCTGTGTAACTGATTTTAATTGAAAGCCTGCGTGCGCTAGTACCGCTTGCCACGAGCTCCCAGAATCCTTTGCGGTTCTACCCGTGAATGACGTCACATTTTCAATCTCTATATAATATGCATGTTAAATTTTATATTTGGGGTAAAATATCAAGTCTTTTCAAGTAAACCGGTTCAAGTCCAATTCAAGTCCCAGGTCATTGGTGTAAAAGTCCAAGTCAAGTCACAAGTCTTACAACATTTTTTCAAGTCAAGTCTAAAGTCATAAAATTAATGACTCGAGTCTGACTCGAGTCCAAGTCATGTGACTCGAGTCCACACCTCTGGGTAACTTTATTGATTTGCAGCATGTCCACACATGAAACAACACACACATAAATCTAAAAAAAACAAACTAACAAGAACAGCCCAAATTTCATCAGTAATGTCCAATAATGTGTTATTAAGCAAGATAATAGCAGCAGGTGTAAAAGACACTCTGTCGCTTGGTCTTCACTGCAGGCACTTTATACCAATGACCTGAGGGAAGCAGTTGAAAATCCCTAAAGAGAGGATGGTCTGAACATAACATGACAGAGGTTGCCTTCTTGAAAGAGTGAGTGTAAACACAAAAACCTATTTTATTTTATATGCAGGAATATAAAGCAGGCGAGGAATTACAAACCCCTCATCATCAGTGGCACGCCAGTGGAGAGAGTGGACAGTTTCCGATACCTGGGTGTCCACATCACTCAGGACCTGTCATGGTCCTGCCACATCAACTCCCTGGTTAAGAAAGCCCGTCAGCTTCTCTTCTTCCTCAGAAGACTTAGAGACTTCCATCTGCCACTGAAGGTGCTCAAGAACTTCTACTCCTGCACCATCGAGAGCGTCCTGACGGAAAACATCTGCACCTGGTTTGGGAACAGCACCAAGCAGGACAGACGAGATCTGCAAAGAGTGGTGCGCTCAGCCGAACGCATCATTCAATCAGAGCTCCCTGACCTGCTGTCCATCTACACCAAGCGGTGTAAGTCCAAAGCTAGGAAGATTATGATGGACCTCTCCCATCCCAACAATGGACTCTTCTCACTGTTGAGGTCTGGGAAGCGCTTCCGCTCCCTTAAGGCCAAAACAGAGAGAATGAGGAGGAGCTTCTTCCCCCAGGCTATTCGGGCCCTGAACCAGGTGTAGGACTGGACTCTCCCACACACGTCACTATAAGACTGGACTCTCCCACACATCACCACACGCACCACCACACATTTCCTATAATCCTATAATTCCTATAATTTATAATCTTTACAATCTCTTCTGCTATTTGCACATTCTTTACTGTAAATTCCTAAGTTAATTTGTAAATTTTGTAGTAAACTGTAAATTGTAAATATTGTAAAACTTTTCTTCTGTCATTTAATGGTCGGGCATTGTACAGCTACAAGCATTTCACCCCCATGTCATACTGTGTATGGTTGTGTGTGTGTGACAAATAAAATTTGAATTTGATTTGAATTTGAATGTGCAGAAAATAGGTTTAAATGTTAAACAAATTTCTTCCAGTCAGAGAATGTTGCATATAAGTTAATGTTAGCTTGATGCATAAAGTTAAAAGATTAAAACTAATAAAAGAAGTTTTAAAAAGAGACATTTTCATTTGATTACATTTTATATGATGGATTATGCAGAAAAAGTAGATTTGGGCGGAAAGATCTATCGCTTTATTACCTATTCAGGGTGTAAATCATGTTTTAAATGTAACTAAGTAACTAAGTAAATAAATACTTTTAAGAATAAGTAATCAGTAAAGTAACCGGATTACTTTTTTGGGAAGTAATCAGTAATTAGTTACTGATTACCGTTTTTAAGTAACTTGAGCAACACTGGTCACCACAGCATCATCAACGCCCCTACAAGGCCTGTATGCAAATTGCAGTGGATCAAGCTTTTCTACTTGCTCCAGAATCTCCTTCTTGATGAGCTTTTCAAAGGTTTTCATCGCTAGAGACATTAAAGAAACAGGCCTTAAATCATTTAGTGATGTAGGTTTTGTGGTCTTTGCAACTGGAGCAAAAATTGACTTTTTCCACACCTCTGGAACCTTCTGTTGCTGAAGTGATTAGAGAAAGGTGTAAGAAAAGATGCTGCATAATTGCTCAGCACATGTATTTAGCACCTGGCCACATATGTCATCAGTCCCTGGACTCTTATTAGTCTTGGTAAATTTAAAAAGATTGTTGATGTTTTCCTTTAAAAAGCAGCTGAACAGTTGTACAAAGTGACCAGTGAGTGTTATTTGTTAACTATTGTGCTATGCCAAGCTATAGTGCTAGTTGTAACTGGCTAAAATAAAGACACAGAGACAGTAATAATGTCTTCTCTTTTAATTACGACAATAAACCCAATAAGTGCTTTTCACTAAGTGACTAGCCCTTTTATGTTGCTTTTTAGGGCCAACTCTCTCATGTAGATGCTAAGGATGCTAATCATATCTTTCCCAGCCACAATCACTCAACCATAACAGAAGTTTTGGTTGCTGGTCAGGAAAGGATCAACATATCTAGTGTAATTAAAATGAGCTATTAGTGGTACATAGTCTCTCATTAAATATTATGAGACAGATTTACTGTATGTAGGTAAAGTGTATGGTTAGTCAAGCAGCTGGCAAT
This sequence comes from Diplotaxodon limnothrissa, assembly GCF_057381915.1. NCBI lineage: Eukaryota > Metazoa > Chordata > Actinopteri > Cichliformes > Cichlidae > Diplotaxodon > Diplotaxodon limnothrissa. The sequence goes on along the minus strand of NC_140610.1, from coordinate 7,528,212 downwards.
GAGCTTGAAAATATGAGCACGCACAAATAAAAGGCATGCACAAATAAGCATGCAAACATTCCTTGTGTGTGTTTGCACTTTATTCCTTTCTTCTTAAACTGTAACTGCAAGAACAACATAATGGCAGTCATCAAATTTACAATGTAAATGTGTTTGTGGGACATCTAAATAGTCTTTAGGACAACTGGAAAATAACTAGACAAACAAAAACTACAAAGCGTGGTTGGTGGATAAACAAATTAAAGTCACTTTTTTAAAGACAAAGACAAAAACTCTAATGATGTCTGCTCAAACTTTTAAATTACATCATGACCACAGACAACAAAGACTTTCTTTAGAGTGACTCACAAAAGAAGCCAGCTTATGCTGATCTAAAAGGGAGATGCATTTTTGTATAAAAGCCCACTTCTTTTTAAATGTCTGTTAAAACATAGTTTCTGAGTCAGACTTAATAGTGAAATATACTAATACACTTAATGACTGTGCAGACACCATTATATCAAAATTGTATATGACAACTCTTTATTGACTCCATTGCTCCTTTGTATTTTTTCTTCAGTCGACTCATTTTTGTTTTTTTATTAGACTCTCACATCAGTCTCACTGTAGTGTAGGCTGGTTTTGTAGTTTATAGAGCTAGAGGTGTCATATGAGTGGATAATGTGGATGCAAAAATGCAGACTTAAAGACTGAGTGACTAAACAAAAGACAAATCTTTATTTAGATGAAGCTGAAAATCCAAAGGGTAAACAAAAAATGGATCCAAAAATCCTGCCAGGGAAACCACTCAGGCAACCAGTATGACGCAACAAGGAACTGAGACAAACTGGGGCCTTAAATAAACACATGATGTAAACAAAGGAAGTGGATACCAGAGCGTGACGAAACAAAGCTGAACTAATTAAACAAAAAAAGGAAATAAAACTGAAAATAAGGCACAAGAGACAAAGACTGCCAAAGTAAAACTGGAATGAACTAAAACATGAGAACACCTACCACAGAGAACAGTATAACAATAAATCTGCAGATGTGGTTCGTAAAGGACCCAGCCACACTCAAGCACGTCTTGGTTGGTTGTAGGACTAGCCTTACTCAGGGCAGATACACATGGAGACACAACTAGGTTCTCAGGTGTCTAGCCGAGAAAGTTGAGCGCAAAAGAAAATCCATCAACGCTCAACTTTCCACGAACCAAGAGGAGCGTCAGTTTTCATTAGTATTTGTCCAGGAGGGAGACAAGCCGAGGATGAGATCCTCAACCCTGGACCTGGGCCCGCTGAAGGTTGCCAGGGATTGGCAGATGCAAGTGGACTTGGACCAGAGGATAATTTTTCCCACAGAGATCGTAACAGCTACTCTGCGACCAGACCTTGTCCTTTGGTCTAACTCCCAAAAACTTGCGTATGTCATTGAGCTGGCGGTACCATGGGAGGAAGCAATTGAAGAGGCATTTGAGCCTTGGCAGCTGAGGCAGAGGACAGAGGCTGAAAGATCAAGGTGCGCCCGGTGGAAGTGGGGTGCAGGGGCTTTGTTGCCAAGACAACAGCCAAACTGCTTAGAGAGATTGGGATCAGAGGACAGGCACAACGGCAGGCTATAAGAGAACTGGCTAACACTGCTGAGAGGACCAGTCACTGGCTATGGCTAAAAAAGGGCTGACATCATTTGGGCAGCTAAGGCAGTCAGCTAACCGCGATACACATGCCAAGGATTGATCGACCCGTGGTGGGCCTGCCTCAGTAGTGGGCAGCCACTGGGCACCCGGGAAGCAGTGTGTTGGGACGGTACCTTGCTCAGGGGTACCCATTCAGTGGATTCGAACCTCAGACCTTCCAATCATAGGGCCACTACTCTACCTACTGAGCTATCCCTGCTCCTGAATGAGGCTCCATAAATGTTAAAGAGGTAAGTATTTCTCAGTTGCATTGAATAAATAGAATAAACTGTAGAAAGACAAAGGTAGATAGCAAAATGAAATCTAAGAATAGGATGTAAACCAAAAACCCAACCATGAATGCTATAGATAACTAGTGCTATAGGTAACACTAGAAAACTTGAAACTAGGACCAAAAACTGAAACTGATAACTCCAGGTCAAAAAACCCAGCACCATGATACTAGGTAAATAATTGGTTGGACAAAGACACACTTTTCAAAGTTTTGCTTACACCACCACAGTCGATTTTACATGAAACAATAAATGGTTGATCGTAATGTAAGCTTTAAGCTTTATTTCAGCGGGTTTTACAAAAAAAATGCTTTAACTGTTTAGGAATTACAAGCATTTTTGCACATATTACCCAACTTCCTCAAGCTCAAAATCAACTGGACTGGCAGACCTGAAAGACCACAGAAGACAACTGAAGTGCATAATGGGAAAATTATTGCTATGGTTAAGAAAAACAACTTCACAAACAAGTCAAGAACACTCTGGAGGACAGAAGTGTATCACTGTTGAAATCTAAATCAAGAGATGCTTTCATGAATGGAAATACAGAGGGTTTACAATATGATGCGAACTGCTGGTTACGCTCAAGAAAAAGAAAGCCAGATTAGACTTTTCCAGAAAACATCTAAAATAGGCTGCACAGTTCTGAAATTGAGAAATAAATAAATCTTCGGAGAAATCAAGATGAACTTGTACCAGAATGATGTGGAAAAAAAGTATGGAGGAGGAGAGAGACGGCTCATGAGTCACTAATGTTTATTGATTATGTGACTGCTGACAGAAGTAGCAGGATGAGTACAGGGCTACTTTCTCTCTTCAGATTTAGCCGAATGTTGCAAAACGGATCACACAGCACTTCACAATGCAAATTGATAATAATCCAAAGCAAACTACAAAACCAACCCAAGAGTTTCTCAAGGCAAGAGAAAAAAAAATATTGGATTGTTCTTCAATGATCATGTCAATCACACGATTTTAACACAACAGTGCATGTTAAGACTGAAGATAAAACTTTGTCGTTTTGTTTTAACTCAATTAAAAAACAAAATATAAAGAGATTATTTTCACAAAGTACAGGGATTTAGAGGTTCTGGGTCCTTTTGACCCAGTATTTTTGGGTTTTGGGGACATTTTGTATTATGGTTTATGATTTTTAGGTTCACTGGGTAGTCCTGAGTTTATTTTGTACATTTAGGCTCCACTTGTGTCTTTGCCTTTTGTGTCCCCCTCTGTGTGTATGTGTTTAGGTGTGTTAGTCCTTGTGCCTTATTTCCCTCTCCTCTGCCTTTCCCCCACTCCTGTGTCACATTCCACCCTTTCCTGTTTTATTGTGAAAGTCTCGTGTTTCCATGTTCATTGTGCTTCCCCTGTGGCGTCATGTTAATTCATGTCAGCTGTGTTCCCTGCATGTTCTGACTTCCCTCATTATCCTTCTGTGTATTTATGTCCGCGTTTCCCTTGGTCCTGTATTGTGATCTCCCTCGTGGTTGTGTGTTTATTGTGTGTTTCCCCGTGTGTTTTGCTCTTATAATTTGCCAGTATAGTTTCGTGTTATTTTCCTTCTACCTAATAAAGCTATGAGTTTTATGAGTTCTAAGTCCCGTCTCCACGAGTCTACATTTGGGTCCTTTCCTGCCTGCCGCACACAGCCGTTTCATGACAACATAACATTAAAGTTGTTAATTCTGTTTAAGAATTTAAATAGCATTAACACCCTTATATAGAGTTATATACCACAACTTGATGGACAGGGGGGTTACCTGTGTTTACTTTCTGCTGACAATATAGTTTGTTGTTACTTTATTAGTAGTATTTACATGTTTGAAATAAAACAGTCAGTCAGTCATAAATGCAGAGAGACCCACAGCCCCAGTGGCAATTCAAAGGAGGAAACACATCATTTGATGATATCCAGAGGACTTTGCATCTCAGTACTTTTAATATAAATATATATATATATATATATATATATATATTGAAAAGTCTGCATTTCAGTCACATCTTAATTGTGTGATTTAAAAACAATTAATTGTGTGATTTAAAATCCACTGTGTCAGTGTACAAATGCAAAAGTACAGGTCTATGTCCAACACACAGACATGGTTATGGATCTAACTATAGCCCTAGATACAGTGAATTATAGTTCCTCAAATATAAAGTTCAATTCTTGAGAAATTTGGAGATTTCTTTCTTCTGTTCTTCTCCTCTTTTAAACCAAACTCTCTCTCTCCCTTTAGAGGAAAGTATCTGAGTTCAACATAATTAGAGATTTAACATTACTCTGGCGCTCTTATCAAGCCAGAACAGTAAACACATAAACATCTAGCTCAGCAACTGACTCACTAAATTGCTGATGAAACTTTTTGTCATTTTTTAACACAAACAAACAAAAATGAACATTTAATACAGTTTAAGTTGTGCAAAATTGACTGAGCAGATTCAAACATGTAGAGAGAGCAACAGATTTTTAAAAAAGTCAGAGATTTACAAATGTTATTACTTTCTAACGTGAAGAAAATATTCATGTTTTTGATTTCTATGCATCCATCCAGTAGCTACTAAGTGATTTTACAAAAACATAAACAGATCTCATAAGAGAAAACGGATGTGACAAAGTTATTAACATACACTATCTATAAATCTGTAAATTGTGTACACCAGTTTTTGAAGAAATCCAGTAGTTATTTAAGTAAAAACCGTAGCCTGGAATTAAAAATTCACCAAGAATCAACTCCTTGGATAGATACACAATTCACGGATCAACCTTACAACAGTCCACACAATCTTCCTTAAAGCCACACTAATCATGCTAAAGAAAAGTGTGGTCTGATAAATATAGGAGCCATTACCTTTTAGCAGCACATCAAGAAAAACAAACCCACATATCTGACTTATTCTGCTGAAATACAGGGTATTTATTTAGCTTAGACATGTCTGAGTGACTGAGTCTGAGTAAGTTGTTGACTTGAACACAGTCTTGAACAAGTTGGTACAAAGTCTGATGGTGGTTGTGGTTTCTAAATGTTATCAAAGGTCATGGGCATGTTAAATCCAGGCTATTGGCAGTAATTATCAAAGGGCACTCCAGCCTCTTCTAGTGACGTAAGACACTGACCTCAGCCTTAGCTGCAGGCAGTGGGTCAGCCCCTTGGATCCACTTCAGATTAACATTAAGAGAACGTGACAGCGCTGAGAGACTTTGAGCTCGGTCGGGCAGAGGATTAACTACCTCTATACCTGCAGTGCCTACCTAGAGCTAGTGCGTCCCAATTCCATACTACGTACTAACATAAGCAGGGCTAAAATATGTAATGCATTCACACTGGAAGAGGTACTAAAGGTATACTAATAGATTTGTAAGTCACAGCTCCAAATTGCAATTTCTGACAGTGGTAATCTAAACCCATTTCAGGTCAGCTTACTTATGAAGGAGTGTTAATCAGTGAAAGCTGTTGCATAAAGTCTTCTGTACCTTCTGTGGTCTATTAAACATTATATAACCTCTGGAGCTGTGAAACAAAGCTAACATTAGCTAACATGGAAACAAGCTAGACTTTAGCAACTGAATTAACATGCATGAAGAAGGGGTATTATTGTAAGAATAAATAACAATATTAAAAAGCTTTCTCTTGACTGTTTGTAATTTACATCTGTGAAATACATTATGTATTTGATGCTGATTGTGCACCAGACTGATAGAAAAAGTAAACATTTGCTTAAAGAAAGTTGCTGTTTTGGAATAAGGATCTTGCACGTCTACCAAAATAATAAGTTTTCACATATTTCAGTACTATGTGTGTGATATTTTAAGCTATCTAAGCCAGTCTGGGTTTTGAAGGGTTTTTTTCAACAGATAAAACTATCATTCCATTAAATATCACAGTGAATCATACTGTAGATGCACTCTGCTAACTGAGCTAGCTAGCCGGGGCTCGATTTAGCTGATGGCAGCGCAACCCTCTCGTCCGAATATGATTTAAACTACCCAATGCCATCATGGTGTTCATCTGTCACGTACAGCTTATGGTAAGTTTAGTTTGATGCAGTCTGTAAAGAAAAACACAGCATGATTCACAGCTTTAGTGCATGTTTTTGTGTCATTTCACCCCTAAACATAGTTAAATATGCACATTAATTAGTTGCTTTAAAACTGTGGAAGAAGAATATAGCATATATGGTACTTCTTATTTGTTCAATGATTTAGTGGTAGGTTTGCTGGAAAGAAAACTCAGAGTAGACAGCAGATCTCAAACAAACTTAAAGCCTGTTAGCCTGCCTGCCCATTAACCACATCCCCATTATGGGCTTATTGGCAGAGCTGGTCCTGAACCAGCTGTAAATATAATTAGTGACCATACTGTGCTGGAAGTGCCTCGTGTTGACTCTTGCTTTCCACCCCACAGTTGCAGGCCCTCTCTCTGCTGGCTTTGCTTCTTAAAACTGATCCAATAACTCCTGTTTTGAGTGGCAATACTTGTTTTTATGGATTTACATCACACCAGCCACCATGCACTATGACACATTTCGCTCTGCCCAGTCAAAATATCGGTAGACTTGGTGGCAATGAGGCAAAATCCTGGGAATCAGATTTCCTGTAGTAAGGCCAAGTCAGTGAACCACGTGTAAGTGCTTCCAGCTAGCTTTAGTCTACAGAGAAAATATTTTTCCTCAAAATATTGTCATGTGTTACAGCTGTAGAGAAGAATACTGTTCACTTTGTGAACACACATTCATGAAATGTGACTGTATATATGCATACAAAGTAAGTGTAGTAGCTTTCACAGGATGTAATCGCGCTGTCAGTATAATGTAAAGACTTCAATAAGGCAGTGGGGTATGGCTGAAGCAATAAGTGGGGTTTCTTGCTGTATACTATTGAAACTTCCAGCAGTTCTTTAATCAAAAGAACAGGTCTAGATTTCATTAAGTAAATGAAATAGAAGGTTTCTTTTAAGATCACTGCACAGGTGTTCATTATTATAAGAAGTTGCAGTGCAGAGCCAAGTTTTCATCAAAGGCAAAAATGAAGGGAGCAAGCCAACCAGCCCGGCCCCCTCCCACAGAGCACCTTGAGACAACTCCTGTATTATGTCTGTGGTTTCTCACTCAGCAGTGACTGACAGGCTGTAGTATAGGTAACGAAAATATTATAGCAGACCATATAGTGTGTTTTCACAATGCTATCAGGAGCAATGATCTTACAAGCTGCTCACATTGCTTGCAGGGAATCTGTTTAATTTATCTGGCTGCCAGTTTCCTAGATGTGATAGCAGCAACAGCCCACTGATATCTGTCTTTCAATAAGAACCGAGCATTTTCTGCATGTCTCCTGTCTCCGAGCGTGTGGAAGTTTCTCAGGGTTTTGCAATTACTGAGACACATTTTTAACAAGTCACTTTTAATGCAACATTTAAACTTTATGTTTTTAACGTGAACTTTACGTTCTGCTCCACAAAAGTAAGAACCGAATGTGATTTCATTAACTCTCTGGGTCTTATCCCGTAAGAGGATTGCTGAAGCAGTCAGTTCTACCTCTATACTTAAACTGGTCTGGTCTTAGAATCAGTGCTGGAGATAATTACAATACTTGGCATTTTAAATTATATGGGGTTGGTCCTCTCTAAATGAGACGTGTAATATATAAGTTTTTCTTTTCTTTTTTTTAATTCTAAATAACTCAGAAAAACCACATCTTACACATTCTAACCACATTCTATAGTGTAAGTATAAATAACATTTAACTTTCCTTAATGAAAGTAATTTAATAGAGGTTATTATAAATTCTAAATGACCCCACTTGTCACTCTAATAATAAAAACATTTTCTCTTTTTAATTATTGAGTCCTGCTTGTGTCTCTTTACAATGTTACAGTTTTTCTCAAATGTTAAAACACAAAAGCCAATCCTGTAACCCAAATGACCAGTAGTCTAAACACATTTACTAAATGTAGCCACCATATTCCAGTACCATAAACACATGTCACATGAAGACACAATTCACAAAACACAACCCTCTGTACTCATAAATCTAAACACATTTTTCCTTGCTAAAACACATGTTGCAAAACAACTCTGCTCATATTCTCAAATGAAAGCCCATGTGATGCAAAATGCTTGCCACAGTCACCAATCTGTGAAAACAGGGAACACACCTGGCGTCAGTCACTACACACAACGACTCAAAATTGAAGACACCTGTTGCTAATGATGTGACCCCACCTATGAAAGCATAGTTTGGTGAAGATGCCAAACAATCACAATGGATGAAGGCATTCGAGCGTGCGGAAGGAGAAGAGCTGCAGGCCAAAGAGGAAGAGGGGTTGAGATCAGAGGAGGAAGAGGTGAAGGCCTAAGAAGAAGAGGAGTTCGGAGTAGAGGAGGAAGAGAAGGAGGCCAACAAGAGAGAGGAGAAGGTCCAGGTGGGAGAAGAAGACAACCTCGCACCATCATAACAGATGATATGCGAGCAACAGTAATTGATCATGTCATTGTCCATGGCATGACAATGGCTGAAGCGGGACGAAGAGTACATCCAAACCTGAGTAGGTCCACCGTGGCCACCATTATCAAGGCATTTAGACAACACAACAGGTACAGTACGCTATTGCTTTCTTTGTCACACTACAGTTTTACAGGCCTGTGAAAGTGGTCTGTTACTTTACATGTAGTTTTACATATAAATCAGTCAATTGACAACACATGTTTCTTTCTTTAGAGCTGAAAGAATGCCACATAGAGGTGGGAGGGTTGCCATATTCACAGCGGCACAAGAAACCCTCATTGCAGATATGGTCCGTGAGAACAACTGCATTAGACTCCGAGAGATCAGAGACAAAGTCATTGCAGATAATGTAAACTTTGAGAACATTGATGCTGTCAGCGTGTCCACAATAGACCGAGTTCTCCGGCGCCAACAGATGAGGATGAAACAGGTCTACAGGGTTCCCTTTGAGCGCAACTCTGCGCGACACATAGGACAACGTTACGAGTATGTGCAAGTACGTATACATCCATGTCCACAGTACAGTTAGTGGACATACTGTGTTGCTTAGTGGCCTACATTACTTCTGGACAATACTGTGCTACCTGATTGACCGTTCTGAACACCTGTACGCTTTTCCATGTTCACAGAGGATAATGCAGTTGGACGCGATGGCCAGACCCCATGAGTACCTCTTCCTGGATGAGGCTGGCTTCAACCTCCAGAAACGAAGGCGAAGAGGCCGTAACATCATTGGCCAAAGAGCCATCACTGAGGTTCCTGGCCAACGGGGGGGTAATATTACTCTTTGTGCAGCTATGGGTACGGAGGGGCTTGTCCACCGGCATGCTGTCCTTGGGTCTTACAACACCCAACGTCTCCTCACCTTCCTAGAGGAGCTAAAAGACATCCTCCTGGACCGTCAACAACACCATCCTAGGCTAGCACATCACATGTATGTGATCATTTGGGACAACGTCCGCTTCCACAAAACACACCAAATCAGAGAGTGGTTCACCACCAACAGTGACCACTTTTTAAACGTCTGTCTGCCTCCCTACTCCCCTTTCCTGAACCCTATAGAGGAGTTCTTCTCATCATGGAGATGGAAGGTGTATGACAGACAGCCATACACAAGAGAGAACCTCGTACGGGCAATGGAGCTGGCCTGTGCTGACATCCCAGTGGAGGCCTTCCGGGGATGGATTCGCCATTCCAGGGCATTTTTCCCGCGGTGCCTAGCAAGGGACAATATAGCCTGTGATGTGGATGAGGTGATGTGGCCCAATGCAGCTCGGCGACATGATGCCGCACAGTGACTGTGTGTTATACTGTAAAATGACCGTGTAGACAATAAAAAAGACTTCACACCCTGATCATGTTTCCGAGAGTACTGTTGTGTGCGATAGATTCTGTTTTTGCATTGAGTTGTGTTACAGTAGTGTACGTACATGCAGGATGTTTTTATAGATTTATAGTCTTCATGTGAAACTCACAAATCTAAATGCCTAATCCTCTGCAGGGTTCTATGATGATCCGTTACTGTACAGTCTATAAAAATATGCATTGGCAGTTATGAACCAAAGAACCTTCTCACAAATTGAGCATTGTGTTTTCAATTGTTTTGCTGTAGTGTGTAATGCTGTGTATAGTGTTTACAGTTTTGACAGCTTCGAGCTGCTCTCTTGGTGTGGGAGTTTGAGTTTTGCAGTGGGAAGGTATGGTTGTGTTTATGTAGCTTTAGAGAAGGGTGTTGTGTTTGGACATTGGGGGACCTGGTGGTAACGTTTGTGACATGTGTTTTAGCATTTGAGAAAAACTGTAACTGCGTCCTTAGCCTCTAAGAATAACTTTGTGTGGATGGCCAAGTGCTGCGCAAGTCAACATGAAGAAAAACAGAAGAGAAACTCTGTCTTTGAAAGATGATGAATGAAAATGGCTTGGGTTTCAGAGAAGGGAAACTGAGAAAGAAAGCAAGAAAAACAGGAGAAATGTTGTTCTATCATCGTCATCGATATGTTTCTGCATGTGGGTTCCCTTAAAGGCCAAATGAAAAACAGAAGAGAAACTCTGTCTTTGAAAGATGATGATGAATGAAAATGGCTTGGGTTTCAGAGAAGGGAAACTGAGAAAGAAAGAAAAAGAAAAACAGGAGAAATGTTGTTCTATCATCGTCATCGATATGTTTCTGCATGTGGGTTCCCTTAAAGGCCAAATGAGGACGTGTGTGTGTGTGTGTGTGCACGCAGCTGTAGAGAACATATATAAGTGTGCAGCTCAATTCCTGTTTTTATGAGAAGCAGTAAAAAAAGCCCTGTTATCCCCAAAGTGGCACAAGCTGTGACCTAATGCCACATCTAGTGAGCCACTACACACAGAGAGGGATCAGCTACTGAACGAAGCCATTTAAATCTCAGCCTGATGGATATGCCGTCCTAAATTAAAACCATATGAAAGACTCTGATGGAAGATTATCCCGATCCAGATTATACAGAAACAGAGGAAGAAAACGATTCAATGCAATTAGATGTAATTGGAGAAACTGGAGCTAGGGTAGGAGAGCTAATTAAAGGAGCACGAACCTGCGTTGTTTATGGGAAACTGTTGCACTTTGCGCCATGTGAAAAGTTGCTGCACGTGTTTAACCTGAAACAAAAGCACTGGCCTATATGAAATGTGGTGATTTAATCCTGCTTAAGAATGCAGTGACCGCACACCTACAGAAAGAACACACACAGAAACCACTGAGAAAAGTAATATGCACATTCATCTATGAGCTAAATCTCCCTAGGCCTGTAATTTCCTGGCCGCACGTGCTGAAAAAGAGACTCAAAAATACATCTTGACTGAGTTACAGTCTTATTCCTATCTGCCCTCCTCGTCTCACACATTATCATAATTAACTCTGTCAACGTGAGGATGACAATGTGCTTACAGTTAGGGTCTTCCAGTTTTTACTTTTTTCCCAGCAAATAAACGCAAACAGCTACTTCATGCTGGCAGGTTTGACATCAACCTATCCCAGTTACAAGATCCTCAAGGATGTGAAACTCCCCCTTTATTTAGAGAACGCTTTGGAAAAGCGGTATTCCCAAAAGACTTTTTTTAAAAGCCGCTCCAGAGGTATGTGGAAAATAGTTTATCCCAGGTTGCTGGCTGTGACTGTGCCCTACAGAAGGAAATTTCCCTTCCAGAGAGTTCGGTGGTTTGTGCACAGTGTGTTCCAGCATAAATCATAGACTAATATATCTCTGAGAGAGATGGCTGTGCTCTGGCATTTGCTCAGTTTGGAAACGGTGGAATATTTACCCTTTTGAAAATGGCACTGCCAGATGTTACATGAAATATGAAGCCCATAAAGTCCGATAAAAGCGTGTGAGATCAACAGATGGTAACTTTACAAGCTGCGAAAGCACAATATGATATACAGCTGGCCATGCGTGAAGTGAGATGACACTATAGAAAATAGGAAGAGTGAAAACAGGAAGTCTAGTCAGCATATATTCTCTTTAACCCCTACTACGTCACACACTCAGAACCTCAGAGCACTTCACTTCACTTTCTGAATAGGAAGTCTGCAACAGGATATGCTCCTCTGTATGATTATAACATTAGATTGTAATTATGGGATAAATTTACTTAAACGTTTATGGAGTATAAAATGTACATTTTTAAACCCCACAAAGCAAAGCAACCACAGTTTAGTTAGACTTAGCAGGACATTTGGGAATGTCAAATGATAATATTAAATGCATTAGCTTGCATTATTAAAAGCCTAACTTCCAAGTTGCCCTGATGTGCCTCCACACTGGTAGTCATTTCTGATTACGGTCGAGCCCAATTGCCTCCTTCACGTTGTGCATGTGCACAGAAAATGTCAGTGTCAACCAAACTGGAATGCAAATGTGTGTGCAGGATGGTATCTGTGTGCGTTTTCACAACTGAGGTTAAACCCACGGTAAACATCCTGACCTGTGAATTTCAAAAACTGCTTCCTGAATCTTGCGTTTTAATATCGTGTGAAACACTTCATACGAGCTACATTGTAACACATACAATTAGCGTCCAGCATGTTGCACAACCTAAAAGATGAAAAAGAAGAAAAAAACAGCAGTTTGGCTGCAGATGCACTATCGATTGCAAATGCTAAAATGTCTAAAGGAAGGAAGAATATGAGCAACTTCCTATATTTCTTTCTTGCAACACTCAAAGAATAAGTATGCAAAAAAAAAAAGGTGGGGGGACAACTTTGTCCTTTTTGCAATCACAAACACACACTGAAACTATTAGAAAGCACACAAAAACAGTTATTCATCTCATCCGAGGGAGCGTGGGGGAAGGCAGGCCTGCAAAGAATGTCAATTTTAGAAATGATAGATCTCCTGTTAACGAAGCAAATAACTGCAAGCACCATAATTACAGTGCAACTGGAGCCATGTAAAAAAAACCATCAAGGCAAATTTGAATAAATTGCACCAGAGGAAGCACACTGTTTCATGCATTGTTTAGACATAATCTACTGTTCAGTTTATTTTGTATATAGTTCAATCGATCAATGCCAAATTCAGACAGCAGTCAAAACTATTTAAATATTAAGGTGTCTATTAGTGACACAGCATCTTGCAGATGTAGACATGATTACCTTCACAGACCTGTGAATGTATATGCAGTTTTTATTTACAGGGTATCATACAGGACTTAACTGTACTGCAGCAATATCAAAACAAATGGACAGAGGACGTCAGTTTACAAGTTGTATTTGGAGAGAAAGGCATTAATCTGAGCCATTACACCTGTTCCTTGTAGCTTGGTTTAAACACAAACAGACACAGGATACGTTCACATCCTTCACTGTTCTGGATGCCTACAGCCTTTTGGTGGTTGGGCCAGGTTAGTGCAGTCCAGCTGGATCTGTCACCCTTCCTCACAGAAAAGCCTATAAATGGCTCTGGCACAGCAATAGAGCCTTTTCAAATGTACTGGATTCTCCAAAACAGCACAGCCTGACACACTAGTCAAAACTAATTTTCACTTGTAGGTTATGCTGTGACAACTAACCTAACAAACGCAGATAGTGACATATAGCCATAATAATTCGATGACTAATGTTGTGACTTGGCAATACATTTTTGATAAAGGAAATGGGAAATTTCGCTCCACCAAAATACATAAACCAGCTTTCCTTCTGAGGAAACCCTCCTAAAGGAGTCTTGAGCCGGTGACGGTGAATTGAAAACTTAAAGATAGCCTAACAGCACCATCTAGTGGAGAAATCCGACAGGGACGTTTTTACGAGTAAGGCAACCTGCAGAGCCAAACCTCTAGGATGTATATAGTTGTTTTAGGCTGTGAATAGAAAGTTATTATCATTTATCTATTTTTATTAAGATATATGAATAGCAACGAAGCTAGTTTGCTTCTTAATTATCTAACTGTTTATATGTACGGTTAGTAAATGCCGAGGTTTATCACAAGTGCGACAACGCGAGCACGGCCACGAGGTGAGCTGCCATCGCCTGATGCGCGTGAGACGGTAGAGTCGATTCCCGCATGCGCAATGCGCTCTGGCTTCCCTGCTTCCAGGAGATTGGGAGAAGAAGATGCGGCTGAGCGGCCGGCACGGACCGACTGCTTAACGGGCAAACCTTAGTCATAGGTTTCCACTTGCCTTTTCTTTTGTTAGTTTCTTGCCAAATTTGCTGCTTGATGTCGAATTTGAACAGGAGCAGCGAATGAACTGATAAGCTGTAAGGGCAGAAGAAGAAGAGGGGGAGCGAAACAGTTACTGACAGGAGTTGGGCATCATATTGCCACCGGATGTCATTATACGCTTTTAAATATCGAGGACGTAAGTAAATGCATCTTTAAAAACTATTGCATGAGTTTTAAGTGTTATTGTAATGCGGTTTTGAGTATACTTTGTTCTTGTGAGTTTATTATACATGAAAATTAAACATTTGAGCTTTAATTTTGGAGTTACTTAGAGAGGGGACGAGCCTTTTGTACACCAGAAATAATGTATTTAACGCTGGCGGATGAAGAATCACATTTCTATGGCTTGCAAGCTACAAAGAACTATAGTATCAGCCCTCAGTGCCTTTCAGCTACCACCTGTTACCACCATCCGAATAAAGCTGACTGGAGTAAATCACTTGTTGGACCCCTTTTAAAATAAAAAGGGCGATGTGTTTATTCTTTTAAATCCCCATCATTGCAAAAATGACAGTATCACTGCTGTGCAGTGTGCAGGTTGTATTGTCTGTTTTCCTTTCTTTCTTTATTTTTATTTTTTGCGTATGTCATAGCACATATAGGCAGATAACCATCCGGCAGGCTGTCAAATGGTTGGGCATTTGTTCTTAGGCCTACATCTAAGCTCGTTGATCAATTGAATGTAAGCCTCTTGAGCGGTCAGGGCGAAACCTGCTGACACATGCGCCCCAGTCTTTTTGTTCTTGCACAGACTCGGTTAACCCTCTCTTATCTGATCTCCCTTCGCGGCCCTCTGCTGCTCAACTAAACCCTGGACCCTGGATTGGATGTGATGCATCCTGCAAATAAAGTTATCCTGATAAAGCTATGAGCAACTCTGTGCTCAACACTCAACACTTTCCTTCCACTGAGCGCTCACTGGTGGGCAGTAGTTACTGTACACTTAGCAATTAATTATTTAAAGGGCAGCTGATCTGACGCATAGGATTAATTATAGATTAATATAGAGACACCTGCTCCCAGCTCTCAAGTGGATAAAAAGGGTTTGTTATGTAATGCTGCCTTATCAATGGGGTGCAAATCGCCCTCTGCATTATTACTGTCTCATATGTGTGCGTTTTTTATTTGTGTGCCCATTATTACTCAGTATCCTCCATCCATTTTCCTGTAGTTATCTGTAACTGATGGGAGTGCCCAGCAATCATAATAATCAACTTCCTGTGGAGGTTTGTGGTGAATAGGTGACTAATGTGCACTTTCAATGGAGAAAAGAGTGAAAAGAAAAAACTTCATCATGCATTTATCATAACATGCATTTAACATATTATTTGAGCTGTTGAAATGTTTGACTTTAGTCCAGACATCGTTTACCAATACAGTGTAACTCTAGCTGATTTTGATATTCTGCTCTTCTCTCTCTCTCTCCACCACAGTGTAATCTAGACCAAAGGCAGAGCCATGGAGGTTGTAACGCATCTTGTGAATGACACTGTAGAGTTTTACAAATGGAGCCTTACTATAGCAGGTAAGCTAGGATCTCTTGCTTGGAAACAACACGCAATAGGAGCTTTCACTACATACGCACATCTGTGGGGTGGCAACATGGTTTGTTCAACAGTGGCTGCATAATCATAATAATGGATTATTATAACTTCACCAAAAGTGATCGATGTCTCTTGTTTTCATCATCATGCAGTCGTGTGTATGTGTAGATGTGCTTGCTGATGGTATATGGAGTGAACAGAAAACTGCAAAAGTAAACATACTTGATGCTTTGCAAGTGTGTTTACAGCTACGTGCGTGTATCAAGTGAAAGAGGAACTGCAAAACTAAACTTGTCAGCTTATTTTTGAGCCGGGAAGAGTATTTTCACCTTCAACTTACATCCTCTGTACTGTTTTTATAGAGCTAATAAATGAATGCCAAACTATAACTTCTGTAGCTTGTGTTCTTAGTAAAAAATAAATAATAAAATTAATAAAGATTATGAGGGTTTGTGGATCAACTTTACAACATATGTTTATTAATGCTTCAGTTGAATCTATCCTGATATTTACAGCTGTAACTTGTGTTTTTCTTCCCCACCCTTAAAATTAACTGTAACCCCTTTACCATCAGACAAGAGGGTTCAGCACTGGCCCATGATGTCCTCTCCCTTCCCTACTCTGGCTATCAGCTGCCTGTACTTGATCTTCCTGTGGGCAGGACCTAAATACATGCAAGATCGCCAGCCCTACACACTCAGGAAGACCCTCATAGTCTACAACTTCAGCATGGTGGTCCTCAACTTCTACATCGCCAAAGAGGTGAGTGCCATTGTAGCCTTTGAAGGACCGATCATAGCTTAAAGTGGAGGTACTAGATGCTTAAAAGAGCCACGATATGGTGCTTGGCAGATTCTGGGCAGAATCTAAATTGAAAATACATTTTTTGTCCATCAAACTTACAAACAAACATAAAAAAATACTTTACAAAGCACTATATATTTTGTATATACATGAAATATACCTTAGAGCTTATTAAAGGAAATGGATGTATGACACAGATTCTGCAGGTCTGTGAATTCAGTTTCCAGCTTTAAAGATTGTGGATCTAATCAAATGAACATTTTATTTCTTTCCCTAATAAAGAGAAAATATTTCAACTTAATCTTACTGTCAAATAACCATTATTTGCACAAGTCAGAAGCGGCTGCAGTATTTTGTGGCTACCTTTTTTGATGTTAGCAATAATGCTCATATAACATGTTTGCAGTGAAGCCCACAGCATGAACATCTGTCACTGAATGCACCAAATAACAGCATTTCAGTCCGCTCAGAGTTTTCAAAACTCTTACCTGAGGGGGTTTAATGTAGCTTCCTTGATCACCCATTTTCTCTGGTAACTCCATTACGTGGATGGAACTGCCTTTACTCCCTACTAGAAGAACCTGGAGGGCAGCCAGTAAGATTAGTGTGGAAACCTTTGTATTGAATAAATAAAGACATTTTTAATTTGGTGCGTCATATATCCAGTCAACTAGAAGCATAAGACGTAGGAGAAATTCGATTTTTGGATATACATATTTTTTAACTGTCTATGTGACTTTAAATGAGTAGGCATCATATTTAGTGATTTACATTACCAAAGTCTTGTATTGCATACATGGCAATGCATCTGCAAAACATGTTCAATTCTACAAGAAAAGAAAGTGGGGAGATTCACGTGAATTATAGGAGCACATAGGCTCTTTCACTAATTTGATCTTTTTGAGTCAAATTTGTGTCTGCTTACATTCTTCATGTATTTTTGGATAAACTGAAGGTCCTATCTGCACAGAATCTCATGTTCAGTCCTGCTCTCTGTGTGCTGTTAATGTTTTAGCAGTGCTTACGTGAAAAAGGGTAATTGAACAGGAGTGACTTGCAGTAGTTGTCGGTCTCTCCAGATCACAGGCAGGATCTGTTGTTCTGCTCTCATCCTTGTTCCGACTTTGTGTCCTCTCATCAGCTCCTACTAGCCTCCAGAGCAGCCGGGTACAGCTACCTCTGTCAGCCTGTAAACTACTCGAATGATGTCAATGAAGTCAGGGTAGGTTCCCTCGCACGCACAGACATCTAAAAAGCAATCTGTGAACATCCTTCGCACACAGTTTACCTCTGCACTGGACATAGTTAGGGTAAAATAACATTAATATGACACTTTTTAGTATGACAATTTTTTTACTACTTTTACTAATCTTTTGTAAAGCAGTGGGGCTGCAGTATTGACACAGGAAAGAAGAGCCACATTTCTTGACTGTACATATATCACTATAAGCATGAAGGAGAGCGAGGGCTGAGAGATACTGTATATTTCTAATGATTTCAGCACAAAGAGGGTTTGGCTCAACACTCAGAGGGGCGGGACCAGTCAGTCTCACCACCCTTAAGCTCCGCCCCATCTCCACCTTTAGGCTTCACGCTTTCATGATGGCCTTAAGGATAAGAGATGCCAGAGCAAGATGGCTTAGAGAGCAACCTTGTGTGCTGTGTGTCACAAGGGGAGTAATTTGTACTGCGACAGAGTTGAATAGGATAACAGAGAGAGAGATTTTGACATGCTGTGTTAGTATAAAGGAGTTACTAAAAATATTTGATTTGCTGATCTCTCCAAAGATCCTCAGTTGCTACATTTTTCTGTCATCTAAAGATTTTCTATTAGTACAAAGGAAACTCAGGCAAAGAATCTGCTTCATTATTTGTGTACTAGGAAGAATACCACGCTAGAGATCACCACTAAAGAAATATTAATATATATTGTACCAATAACTATGTAAATATATAATTTACATAGTTTACAATAATGTTATTTTATGTGGGATTCTGATGTTGTCTACAGTTGCCATTGGCTTTGTTTACAGTGATCTTAACTCCATGTAATCATTATTTGCAGAACATTTGTTACCAGCAATGTTTCACTGAAGAAACCTTCAGAAAAGGAATCAGAAACAGGCTGTAAATAGTTAAATATGACCTACATAGGACCTTAACCTCCTCCGGAGGTCTTGTTTAGGATGCAAGGGATGTAACAGGTCTGTGTTGAGAAGAGTGAAATATAAGATGCAAAAAAGTCAGAGAAGTCAAATGTAATGTCCCATGCATTGTCTCAAAAGGTTTATTGACTTATGTGACGGATTCACCTCGGTGTGCTGTGATAATTCACCTTGCCTCATTTTATATCTTTAGATAGCCTCGGCTCTTTGGTGGTACTACATCTCCAAAGGAGTGGAGTTCCTGGACACTGTCTTTTTCATACTGAGGAAGAAGTTCAACCAAGTCAGCTTCCTCCACGTCTACCATCACTGCACCATGTTCATCCTCTGGTGGATTGGAATCAAATGGGTTCCCGGTGGACAATGTGAGTCAAAGAATCAGACTAGAGCTTGTCTTTGTACTTGGAGCTGGAAAATAGGCACATTACGGCTGTTTAGTAATAACACAGCCACCATCACCTCTGATATAAATGTAACTGTTTCCACAGCATTTTTTGGTGCAACCATCAACTCTTCCATCCACGTCCTCATGTACGGGTACTATGGCTTGGCTGCCTTGGGACCTCAGATGCAGAAGTACCTCTGGTGGAAGAAATACCTCACCATTATCCAGATGGTAAGTGGCACCTTTAGGGATGCATCATATATCAAATAACTTGACGTTATTGATTGCGAAAGTTTAGCCAACAGTTTTTTATGCTAACATGGTGTGATTGGTGTTTTTTGCCTCTCCGAATTACCTGAGCCAATTGTGAGGACAATGAAACACACTTTGGGTTTCACTTGCCTCAGAGTGATTATTAGTGACAATGGTTATCATCTAAAGATCCACTGATCTGCTAATATGTGAAGCCCCTAGATATAGTTTGCACCTTCATCCAGTTATAATAAAGTTTACGCAGAAACGCAGAGCTTATGAAGCTAATAATGAATTGCTATAAATGTGCTACAAATGAGCGCTTAATTAATTTTTTGCTTGTATTTAATTAACTATATCTGAATTTGTTGAACTCTTACAGACTTAATTAGACCTTTCCATCAGCAATGAGTCTTTTGAAGTCTGCCACATTTATGACTGAAAATTGGTTGACAGTGTATTCTTTATTCCACACATAGGGAATATTAATAAGATAGGATAAGACAAGATGACCTTTATTAGTCCCACGTGTGGGAAATTTGTTTTGTTACAGCAGTGGACAGTGCAAAGTTGCATAGAAAAATTAGAGAAAAAACACTGGAATAATATATCTATGAGATACTGTACACAATAATAAAATACTATATACAATCGAATAAAATAGAATACAAATGCTAGATACAATTGATTATAATACAACGATGCCAGAAAAGAGTATTGCACTTAGTGTTATTGCTATTGCACATGTGTGGATGTGTGTGTTTGATCAGTTGAAGTCTTTGTTGTGGAGTCTGACAGCAGTAGGGAGGAAAGACCTGCGAAATCTCTCCGTCCCACATCGTGGGTGCCACAGCCTGCCACTGAAGGAGGCAGGCAGGTTTTAATATAATGTTATATTAAAAAATCAACTTTTAAATCTGTAACTATATTTTCCTCTTAGATCTTCACATTTTAAAGATTAATACAATTGGGTATCATATCAGTATGAAACATTATTTAATTGTTATAAACTTTTAATATAGTGATAATAGGCTTTTAGGAAATGTTATTAGCATTGATTCTAGAGGTTCCATGGTGTAGTAGCTAACACATTAGTCTAGCACAAGGTGGATCCCTGGTTTGATACTGCGAAGAGATGCAATCTCAGGGGATCACAGGCTAGTCCCAGGTCCCAAGACTGGATAAATTGGAGGGTTGCATCAGGAAAAGCATCCGATGTAGAATTTGTGCCAAATCAGATATGCTGATTCATCCACCGTGGTGAACCACTGGTATTAAACTTGGGAACAGGAGTGAAGTCAGCCCTCTGAAACAGCTGTATGCATGAGAAACACAAATATGTAGGCTTTAGTGTTAAGAAGTTAATCTGACAGATCTTCGTTTGTTACTGATTTCTGCCTGTTTCAGTGATAGCTCTGATTTTAGTTGGTAGTTGTATATTCAAAAATTCAGACTGCTTCTTCTGTGTCTTTTTAATCTTTTTTTCTTACATACTCACCAGATCCAGTTCCACGTAACCATCGGCCACGCTGGCCACTCCCTCTACACCGGCTGTCCGTTCCCCTGCTGGATGCAGTGGGCTCTGATTGGCTACGCCGTCACCTTTATCATCCTCTTCGCCAACTTCTACTACCACGCTTATCGACGCAAGCCTGCCTTTTCTCGGAAAGGAGGGAAGCCCATAACAAACGGCTCCTCTGTGGTGGCTAACGGTCATAGCAAAGTGGAGGAAGAGGAGGAGGACGATGAGGAGGACAACGGAAAGAGGCAAAAGAAAGGAAGAGCGAAAAGGGAGTAAAGCAGGAAACGGGGCTTGCTTTGCGAAAAGCAGACAGTTATTTTATAGGCCAGAGAAAGAGGGAGGGGAGGGGAGGGATAAACAGAGTTCAAACCAGACGATCATCCCTGCAAATAAAGTGGATGGATGTGATTAGGGACCAACTTGATGAAGTGAATGGTTAGCAGTGTGTGTTCACTGGGTGTGTCTGTAAATGGTTCTGGTTTTGAGGGGACGAGAGTGTCGGTTGTCTCCATGACAGCTTTCTTTTGTAATTAAATCCAGATAAGAAAAGAAAATTGCTGTTCGTGTAGGCCCACCCCCCCGTTCCTCTGTCCAGCTCTGTTTTGGACCATAGTAGGACCAAAATATTAAAGGAACCGCATCCTGCTCAGCATCCACTTACTTTCAACCAGAATCCACCTCCAACTTTTGTACTCTGGATTCCAGTACTGTTTAAAAGCTTAATAGTGTTTAATAAGCTAAATTAATTTATTTTCTAGTGCTTTCAATGAGTATCAATTCATTTAAACTGTTAACAAGGGGAAAAAACATTCAAAACTCTGATCTTTCTTTTTTTTTCTTTTTTGGTTTGGGGGGTAATCATTGTTTACAAATACTTAGTTTACCTTAACATGGCTAGCAAAGAAACAAAAAAACATGTCTCTACATTATCTGCCATCAACTCTTTGCAGTCAGCTGCACCATCTACCAGACTTCAAATTTCACTGTCTTCTCTGATTTTATTTACCTGTGCTGCACTTACAGAGTGAGACACTATTTTCTTTATGTGCTTTGTGGATTAAAAACCTGGTTTTAAATACTTTTGAGGGGGGCGGTGAAATTGTAGGTTTTTTTTTATAGAGTCACGCTAATTTATGATTATCTTTGTTATAATACACATTTCTGTGGGTCGTTCTTTCTTTTTGCTGTGCAATGTAGCTGAGGTGCAAGAATAAGAGATTGATGTACAGCTCAGTATTGTCTCACTGCCACGTAGAACGGACGGGGAAAGTCGTCTTGAGAAGAGCTTCGTCTTTTTTTTTTTTAAGGAAAAGGATTGTCTTATTAAAACAGAAGTGACACAGCTTTCCCTGGCTGCACATATAACTGAAATAAAGACAATGTCAGCACCCCATAGGTTGCGTTTGTGTGTCTTTGTGCTAGTTTTGGCATTAGCGTCTGTGCATTCAGCTGCAAATCATCTGCTAAACTACCAGAAGCTAGTCTTCCCATCCTCCAACTTTCTCCCTTTGTCCTACTTACTTCATCTCTCCTATTTCCATCTTATGTCCATCATGGAAAGAGCTCTTATAGGTGAGTGTGTGTGACAGAGAGAGAGAGATAGGCAGAGGTAGGATGTGTGTTTGGCCTGCTCAGACAGATCTGCCCTAATCTTTGGGGGCAAATTGGCTTTAGCTCCAAAAGAGCTTATTTCCACGTCACTCCATAGGTTACTCAGGAAAGCGGGTCACTGAAAGAGAAGCCTTCACTAATCTGCCACCAGGTTGCTACTGCAACTCTCAAACTGCGTGGATTAGTTCATATTTGGCCTTGAAAATAGTTGATTTACAATGTGAACCATGTGTATTTAACAACTTCAAGATATTTGAAAAGAAATAGTAAATTCATCAGCCTGAATTATAACTCTGCCATTCTTGTGACACTGCATGATCTTTCCACACACTCACATTAATTTTTTTCATCATCCTGTAACAAGCAAACTACAGCCCACTCTTCTTTCGCCACACCATGAGTCACTAATGGCATCTATTCAATTATTTAGCCCCTATCATTTTCCTCGTCCATGCCTTTTCCTGTGTCCCGCAGCCTCTGCTCATTCTCAGGCCGTCATTTGTGGCTGCATGTCTGGAAAGTCAATTGCAATTCTTTTGCATCCTTTGTTGTATTTTTGCAAGTTCTCTTTATTTCCTCACATAATTTTCCCACATTCTTATCCCTCCTTCCTAGCATACATGCCCTACTCCTAAACTCCTACTTTCTTATAATGGTATACCTGTGGCTATTTTTATCTTTTTTTTTTCCACTGATGTCGTTAGCAAGGAGGTGGAAGGTTGTAGATGTGAATGATAGATTGGGTGAGATGATTGAGAGGAAGTAAATTTGTCCTCCTTGGGGACACAGAAGGATCTAAGCCAGCGACTAATAGGATTGCAGAATTGCCAAGGCTTTTCTATCAAAGGCATTTAGCACAGGACACTATAACCTGCATGCTTGCTGCTGTTGCTGCAGGAAGCAGAAAAAACATGTATGCACATGCATAAAATTGACCACTATTGCTACAGTTTGATGTGGAACTTAAAACATATGCATTCATAAAAACACACTGCTGCTTCCTGAATGTCTTCTTTCCTTTTGTGGCACACACAAACCTTTACACAAAGACAATAGAAGTTGTAGCTGGGAGACCCAAGTGGGCCAGTTTGCTGGAAGGGTGAAGGGTCAGTTTTCCGGAGGGGGTTAAATCCTTGCAAACCTGACCTGGGTCTTACTCATCTCATTAGCAATTATATTACTAAGGAGCTCATTCTAGCTGAACAGAGAGTGGAAACAGTCAGCTTTTTACTGGCTCTCTCTCTCTATCTGTGAGGCAGATTACCCTCTGGGCTTCTGCATAGGCAGTTTTGTGTATGTAGAGCACCCTCTGTTGGGCCACGGTTATATTTCTTGATTATTTAGAGGTGAGAGGATGAGCCCAATGATACAAACCTGTTAAAAATGTAAATATAAACCAAATAAAATGCTGTGCAAGGAAGTTAAACTTCAATTCAGAACAGTTTAAAACCAGTGAGAGAGTAAAATGCACAGCCAGTGCGGTTAATTTTCAGCAATTCAGGAATTCAGCTCATGTTTGAGCATTTTCTCCTTGTTTCCTTCCCTTAAAAATGGCTTCTTGGCAGTCACACTTTCACTGAGACCATTTCTGATTAAGCTTAAGTGAACAGTCAGGTCTTTACTGGATTGTTTCTTATTTCTTAAGTACATGACCTTCAGATATTGTTCATCTTCTGCTGTTATTTTTAGGCCTGCCACTTTTTCTTTTTAACTCCTGACTTTAATCAGTTTCTTGAAAATTTTCAAGCACAACTGCGCACCATGAAGAGATATAGCAAGTGTTTGCCAAATAGTTCTTTGGGAATCACTTTGTTGGTGCAAAAGTATAATTTTATGTCCGTTAAATGTGGTTATCATTGGCACTTTTCACAGATTCAACTAAGCAAATGGGAACAACTTCTGTGTTTTTGCAATGGGCTGCTAGCAATAAGTGCCTAAAGATACAATTTTAGCTTTTTGGAGGCAAAATAAAAGGAAATTATGGGTTGACTGAGACTTTTACACAATACTGCAAGTAAAAAGGAGTAATAAATAACAGCAGGACTGGATGTGTCAGGAATCTGACAGTTCACCTTTGCAGCTGGACCCACTGGAGGATTACACCAGCCCTTTCAGCAAACTGGAGCCCCAGAAATCGATGCCTGTTTCAGTATCAGTGAAGTGGACTGTATTCAAACCAACCAAGAGTAGTCTATTTCTTACATTCTTGTTAACATTGTGCAACATATTGTAGTACAACAATATAATGCTCTGAATATGAGACAGAGGAAGAGAGTGGGATATGTCTATAAGCACGAGGCTGTCGGGAGAGGCTGTTTTACTTCCTGTTCTGACGTCCACCATAACGTTTACGCCCCCGTGCCCCTGCCCTGCAGTGCCTGGTGGTACCCCGTGTCAGCGTCTCCTCTCTCAGAGGTCCGCGGTAAGGATTCAGCCACTATGTAAAATTCTAAATAAATGTTAAAACGCATTTGTTTTATTATTTTTTTAATACTTTTACAGAGTCGTGGCACCGCTCATGTGTTCCCCGCCCTCACTGGCTGTGCGTAAAGCTTTCGGGTCATATGCATATGGTTTGGGATGAGAGGATAGGGGCGCTGACAGCAGCGGCACAATAGCGACATCTAGTGGCTCACTGGAGGCAACTTTGAACTTTTAGAGTTTTTATGAATGTTTTGCTCATGTTTCAGTCAGGCTAAGATTTTTAGAAAATCCTTCTGTAGGGCTGCTTCGTTTTTCATCTATAAAAGCACGCAAATGCAGCGTGTGCGTGGAGTTTACTTGAGGTGGAAAAAATGAAGCCGACCGTGAGCGGCGCTGCAGATCCTTCTTCCACAGCACCGGCAGACAACAACGCAGGCAGGAGGAGGAGGCAGCACCGGGCTCCCTCGCCGGCTACAGCCCAGGAGGGGGCATTAAAGATTGTTCCCAGACACCCGGGCAGCTCCAGGCCTCCTGATCGTGCACGGAGAAGCGGGGATCTTGGGTTGAGGGACAGCCTGAGCACCGCAGACAGAAGGGAGAGGGAGCCCGAGAGCCGCGGAGGGGCAGCTGTTCACCCGGATGGTGCTGAAGCTGAGCTTGTCAGACCAAACAGGGCGGATGCTGTCGAGGAAGATCCGGCAGATTTCCCTGTACCGACTCTAGGCTCTGCCTTAACCCGCTTTAAAGGTGACTCCACACAGCCTTTGTTTTCCGGCAGAGCTTATTCGCTGAAAGAAAAGGAGAGGAAGCCAGCTGAGAGAAGCGGACACGGGAAGAGAACCGACGTGTCCGCGGCCTGTGGAGCGGGCCTCGGTTTGGGTCTGTGGAAAGGGCGATGCTTACAGGCTGAGCTGATTCACTTCCACCTGCAGAAGAGACTCAAGAGGAGGGGAGCCAAGATGCAAGCCAAAGCGGACAGCACTGGGACGTCGGAGACCGCCGTGGAAGAGCCGGAGCGGGCTGCAGAGGCGACAGAGGCGGGGTCCGTGACACAGCAGGACCAGGCCCTGGAGGAGGAGATGGAGAGGCTGCTGGAGGAAAACGAAGATCTCAAGGTTTGATAGACTTTAACAAAAACATTTTTTTAAATAAAATTAAAATACTTTAAAATACATAATCTCACCTAACCTGAATTGTAGGCCAATGCTAAAGAGGTGAAATCATATTAGAATGACACAATTCAGAAACGTCTTAATTGTCATGAAATGACAGATAGCATATGGGGTCGATTATGTTTGTAGGACAGGCTCTCTGTCTTCAGTGAAAACGCATTCGCTATTGTAACTGTATATCGATCCTGATGCTATTGATTAATACGGATCGATTATATCTTGTGTTTAGAAGGGACTACCCACAATGCCACAGCTGGAATTCATATGTTTGCAATGTTGCATTTATATATCCCTGAAATGAACTGTGGAGTAATAAAGATGATCAGACTCACATCTGGAAAATGATTTTTTTTCAGGTTGTATATTTTAACCTGAACCTGAAAATCTGTAATACGTCTGGAGCTACTAGTCAGACTCTGAACCAATAAAATCTCCTGTTTTCGAAGTATATACACCTCCTGCTGTCAGTGTGACACATGTAGCAATCACATCTTCTGTCTGCTATGATTCTGCTAGTGTGAGATTGAAGAAATGAGGGCTGAGATGGACGAGATGCGAGACACTTTCTATGAAGAAGACACTTGCCAGCTCCAGGAAATGAGGCGTGAGCTAGAGAGAGCCAATAAAAACTGCAGAATCCTGCAGTATCGTCTGCGGAAGGCTGAGAGGAAGAGGCTGCGCTACGCCCAGACAGGAGAGATCGATGAAGAGTTGCTCAGGAGTCTGGAGCAGGACCTAAAGGTAGGGGAGGGGAGGAGATGACTCTGTGTGTTAAGGTTAATATGTTATGTATGGGAGGTTTTAATGTAGGCTAATACGAACCATCACGTTAGTTCAATTATTATGCATTTTACAGCAGCAAAAATCAAGTATAACAGATTATTAGTTATTTCTCCAAAACAGCAGGTTCAGGTTATGATTATTACAGGTAGCAAAGGATGTGTCTGTGAGGCTCCACCATGAGCTGGAAAAAGTGGAGGAGAAACGCACTAAGACGGAGGAGGAGAACGAAAAGCTGAGACAGAAGCTCATAGAGGTGGAAGTGACCAAACAAGCCCTGCAGAATGAACTAGAAAAAACCAAAGAGGTGTGTAAACGCTTCCCCACATCCATCACCATACATCAGAGGAGCATTAAATGTAATGTGTCATAAATGTCCACATATATGAATATTAAATGATCGACCAGCAACTTCATTAGGTAATACCTGAGTTGAACTTCAGCAGGTCGCATTGATCATTCACCGAGTTACTCCCACGTGATTGGCTGAACAGATATTTGCTTTAATCAGCAGTTGAGTGGGTATACTTAACAAAGTGGCCAGTAAGTGTACGCATACAAGTATACTCATAAATACATTAAGAAGTCATAATTTAATTTCAATTGCAATGTCCTCTTATAGTCTCAAAAGAGAAGAGGAAGCAAGGACGTCCAGAAGAGTGACAAGAAAGCAGCACAGACTCCCACTGAGGTGAGATGCTGTTATGATTAAAAATAATTATTTTATTTTGTGTATATTTATACATTTTTGGCATAAATGCTTACCTTGCCTAAACTGATGCAGATAATTGTTAGGAGGTAGTTCTCTTAGGAAAATGTGCAGTCTCATGTGAACTGATGTGTGAATATTTAGTCCTGTATCAGCTATTTTTAAACATGCACTTCAGCCTGGAGACAGCCTGCCCATGTATTGAGCAGTCAGGCCAAAGAATAAACAGCTTTTACCCTGCAAACTCTCAGGGTCCAACCTGAGATTTTGCGTATGAGCTTCTGTGATATCCTGTTGTGTCAAATGTTTGGCTTTTCACTTCCAGCTACAAAGTTTTAGTGAAAGCTGAGGGTTTGCAGAGCTGGAGCAATTTTGTTAGACTTATTACATGCCAAGAATCCGCTGAGTCCGACGAGAGATAACCGTCTGGCTCAGAAAGACTGTGGCTAAAAAATCTGCTCTTCACTTTAATCTTAAGTCTTAGGTCTCAATGCAGAAACCAGCCTTCTTAACAATTTAACAAATTCAATGCACTTGAGTGTATACAGTTTGTGTTTTAGGAGGACAATGAGGACCTGAAGTGCCAACTAGCTTTCATCAAAGAGGAGGCTGTGCTTATGAGGAAGAAAACAGCCAAGATTGACAAGGAGAAGGACCGGCTAGAGCAAGAGCTGCAGAAATACCGCTCGTTCTATGGAGAACTTGACAGTACCCACCCAAAAGGGGAGGCTGGGGGGCCACCCACCACGCGTGAGTCAGAGCTGAAGCTACGCCTTCGGCTGGTGGAGGAGGAAGCCAACATCCTCGGGAGAAAGATAGTTGAGTTAGAGGTAAGAGCAGACTGTGTGAAATTTCTGAATGAAAGATCATGTGATTTTTGCACCCGTCTCCCTTTTTCCTTACAGGTTGAGAACCGTGGCTTGAGGGCTGAGCTTGATGACCTCCGTGGAGAAGGAGAGAGCGGTGGAGGCTCGGGTTGTGGAGCGACAGGTGGGCCGGGCGCAGGCCGAGGCCTGGGGGATGATCTGACAGAGCTCAGACAACAGCTACAGCTGGTGGAGGACGAGGCAGAGCTCCTGAGGAGAAACCTGGCTGATGCTGAGGAACAGAACAAGAGGGTGACAGCTGAGCTGAACAAGTTACGCTTTAAAGCTGGCACTCATGAAGGAGGTGCCAGGCATGGAGGAGGAGGAGGAGTTACAGGAGGAGCAGGCATTGATGGAGCAAAGGCAGAAGCCCTCCAGGAGGAGCTGAAAGCTGCAAGACTGCAGATTAATGATCTAAGTGGCAAGGTAAGAAAGGCGTTAAACACTGACATAATATAAGATGCTGATCCATGTAATTCATTTAATGCTTTTATAATTAGTGTAAATATATGCATTTAGGTATTAATTAGTAACTCATTCCCAAGACTGAGAGTCCACAAACACAATTCCCTAACAGTCTGTGGTTCCAAATACGTGTGTTGCCATCGGGGAAGGTACTCTAAGAGTACCCTCTCATCTCTTCTTTCCTCTCTTTTTTAGCTTTCATTTATTGGCTACTATAAATATTGATGCTGACAGATCTGCAAACATTTAAAATCAGTCGATAGTATCAGCCTGCTTGGTAAATCAGTTGGGTTTTTGTTATGATCTGCAGCAGCAGATTTTGTGGAGCAGAGAGTGAGGACCTATTTGCAGACAATGTAAGCAGGAACAGAACTATAACAAAAGGCGAGCAGATTATTCGGGCTGATTGGCAAAACAGTACAAAATAAGGAAACTGAACTGAAATCTAAACTGGGAAAGACACTAGAACATGGGAAGCACTGGAAACATAAGCTGTGTCTCAATTTAGGGGCTACTTTAGCCGCGCTCCTAATCCATTGCCGCACATGAAAACTATTTTTATATTATTATAAAAATATTTGAAATACTAATTTAATTAATACAGTATTGCAAAGAGTAATAAAAATAATATTACAACAAAGTAGCTGTCGCCATTGTTGGAAACTGGAATTGGCTGGGCCGCGCTATGAATTCTGGGATAGGTTGGGCCACGAAGGATAGTCCCGACCTATCCTTCAAATTCAGGGAAATGAACGACGCATTTGTCGGCTGCATTTGGAGCAGCCTTCGAATTGGGACAGCCTTCATTGCATTGCTGTGACGTAATTGGCCTTCAAATGCGGCCTCCGAAGGATGCAGCCCCTGAATTGAGACTCAGCCATAGAACCTGAGAGACACAGGGGAAGACAGACAGACACTCAGACAAAGGACTGAGACAATACGTACACTGAGAGGTGATCAGGGAAGTGGAAACACATGGGAACACAGCAGGAACAAATTAGACATAACGAGATAGGGAAAGCAAAACTGACACAATGAACATGAGACAAGGACTATCAAAATAAGACAGGAAGTAGCACGAACACAAAAACTCAAGAGACTCAAGACATACAGAGAGATGTAGGGTGAGAGATACAGAGCGAGGGAAAGACAAGACAGTTTTACATGCACCTTTCACAGTTCTGCATAACTTTAAATGGGTAAAATAACTGAACAGTTTTTACAACAGGGGAAAATTGCCCATAAAGTCCCAAATCATTTTTTGTACCAGGGTGTAACATGTTCGATCCTGCTGCAAAGCCTGGTATTTTAACATTGCAGCCTATGAGGATTGACTTGCTTTTGGAACCAGCCTGCAATTTATAGTTTTATCTGTCCACCCCAGAGGTCACTGCTTCGCCAAAACATCTTAAAACAGTTCATCTCTCTCCGCCTCTTCCCATCAGGTTATGCAGCTGCAGTATGAGAACCGAGTGCTCCTCTCCAACATGCAACGCTACGATCTGGCTTCTCATCTCTCCCTGCGGCCGAGCCCACGGGACAGCGATGCAGAGAGCGATGCCGGTGGCACGACGAGTGGTCGCCGAGAGAGCGACGAGGACTCCACCTCATCCCGCCTGCTCCCTCCTCACCGCAAACGCGAGGGTCCTGTTGGTGGGGAAAGTGACTCAGATGAGGTGAGAAACAATAACGGCAGCAGTCGCTGCTTGACGCCCACCCGGGGCCTCTACACCCCTACTGGGCCAGAGGGCGCCGCCTCCTCCGCCTTATCCCGCTTCCTGCCTGGTGGCCGGTGCACCCTGCGTGAGCGGCAGCAGATGATAGACATCCGCGTGGAAGCAGAGAGGCTCGTTCGCACCATTGATAGGCTCATCGCCGATACTGCGGCCATCATCTCGGAGGCGAGGGTCTACGTTTCAAATGGCGACTTAATGTTCGGGAGGTCCGGCGAGGAGGGTGGGGAAGAAGATGGGAGCAGAATCAGGGAACATGAGCTGCTATATCGCATTAACGCCCAGATGAAAGCCTTTCGTAAGGAACTGCAGGCCTTCATAGACAGACTGGAAGTGCCGAAGCTAGAGGACAGGGAGTCAGAGGAGCCGCTGTCGGTGAGAATAGAACTGAAATATCTCATGTGAGCACGTAAAATATCCTCGAGAGTTAACTGTATTTCTTCCTTTTTCTCTCTTTATCCATACTCCCGTGTTTCTCATCTGTCGGTTTGCCGCTCCTCCCTCTCCCAGATGTTCCAGCCAATCATTTTACTCATCCTCATACTCGTGTTATTCTCATCCCTCTCTTACGCCACCATCTTCAAGCTCGTCTTTCTTTTCACTCTTTTCTTTGTTCTGTGATGCACACCTCCCTTTAACACACGTCATCCTTTGGTTTGTTTTCCCTCCGTTGATTTTTTTTCTTTCCATCCCCGCATCATTTGTTGCCAAGGTAACCGACAGCACAGTAAAAGCTCAGCACTTACCGAGGTTGCACTCACATTGGAGGAAGTGTGGCCAGCTTCAGCACTGGAATCTGCATTATCATCACGCATCGCCATCTGCATAAGACGCTCGAGACGGTAAGTTACAGACAGGTTACACATTGCAGATAGCGAGTGGAACTCTAACATAATAATGCTTAATTTTAAGCCTTAGTGATGTTTAAACGGTTAAATTGCAAAAATAATAATAATAATAATTCACGCCCCTAAGTTGTCATAAATAGGAAAATTTGTCTTACAGAGAACAAAATTGTTTTCAACTGGACTGTAAAAATGTCTATTTCTGCTAAATGCAATTAAGCATTTTAATGAAGCGGACAGCGGGGATGTAGTTTCAGTCTCAGATGGCCATCTGAGGAGCTGCAACTCCTCGTAGGCTTCATTTGTAAGCACTGGAAGTGTCCACGGGGTTAAAAACAGCCACCTCAGAGACTTATTGTAGTACAAACTTGCAGCACGACAGACATCATCAAAGAGTCCAGTTATATAATATGTCCTGTGTGTGTGTTTGTGTGTGTGGACATTTTAAGATGTGTGCCTGTTTGAATCATAATAATAAATAGTCCAGTTTTTTTGTAGTTCATTCCTCACTGTGCGGGTAATAGCTGTGGATTTAAAGCCAACGGAGATATGTTGGCATATTTGTGCGGAACTTGTTTAAGCCAAAATGAAAGTTTGGTCATATAGGTTTTATTCTGACTGGATGCAATCTGAACCACTTAGTGCTACTTAGTACATTAGCTGTTGTAACAGGACTTGACGGCAGCGACATCGTCTTTAATTTGTAGAACAACACTTGCTGTGCCGCCCTGCTGTTGTTGTTGCCTCAAAGTAAAGTAAGGTGAAAGTTTGTTTCTGTCCCACCCCTGAATTCCTGAAGGGCTTAATTATTCATTTGGGAACACAACAGGTGGAAGACTAAGGCTGATTTCACACTGGAAGGAATTCTGATCATCACCATAAGAAGGGGTCAAGGACCCCAAAATTCCCAACAGGGTCTTGATTAGGGGTTGCTATTAGTAATTGATGGCGTGGCAGATGAACAGTAGCAACTGTCTTCAGATGTTCACCGCAGCAGAATGAGTCACAGCTTTAGGTTACTCCAGGACATGGATGAGAGTGTGCATATTTTACTTCTTTGCACCATTTGAAGCATAAATAATGTGATACCTCTAGTGAGTGTGTGGCTTGATTGTTAGTTTGAAGTATTTTATATGTATATATATATATATATATATATATATATATATATATATATATATATATATATATATATATATATATATATATATATATATATATATTAAAGCTTTAAATATTAAATTTAAAGATTTAATATTAAATATTAAATCTCTACAAATTAGATGTAAATGCTGTATTATTATTTTTATTATTGTTTGTGTGTTGTTGTTGTGTTTTTGTGACTGTCTCCAATAAAGATATTACTCCGTGTGACACATTATTACTCAGTGTCACACGCACTCATTTGGCATCCCTTGGAAAAATGATTTGCAAGCTGGGCACGGTCACAAGGCAAAATCTGCCCAAGCGTCCGAAAGCAGAGTAGCAACAGAGAAGCTGATTGGTCGAGAGACCGCAGCAGCTGAAATAGCTATGTAAACACTTTCCCCTCTCTCCGCGAGCCCCGGTAATTATAGCAGGGATGCTGGTGACGACAGTTTGTCCCATCGAGACTTCAAATGCTGGAATAAGTTTGACAATATGATATTTGACCTCCGCCCCACGTAAACACCCGGGAGCGGTATAAAGTGTGGGTACCCCGGCTGGAACAGAAGTTGTTTACCCTTTAGCTCAACGCTCCCCGAGGAGGAGGACAAGGGGATCCTTTAAATTCAACCCCTGAGGTTTTTTTTTTTTTTACGTAACACAGTGGAGGCAAAAGCGAGGGGGACGCAGCGGAGAGAGGGCAGTTGAAAATAATTGGCGAGCAGGAACGGTTGAAAGGACCGAAGAGACCAGGGACTAGACTGAGGAGTTACACCCGAGGGCAGATATAACTTTTACGTAGAGGTAGGTAAGAAAAGCTGTAAATTACTAAAGTGGGAAACTTTTTTATTTTATTTTATTTAGTTTTAATTATCAACATATACAAAATGAAAATTGAAAAAATAATAACATGATTTTTTTGTTTTCTTTAAAGATTTATTCTGAGTCATGTTCAGTTTAATCATTTTTCTTTTGGCTTAGTGTCGGGCATACTTTCTGTTCCCCTGTGCCTCTCCCCTGTCCACAGGACGTGCAGTCACTTTACTATGCATAGTTACAAGATTATTAATATCTCTACTCTTACATCACAGATGGGAGGGAAGTGGCTGGTAAATTCGGGCATTTTCTACCAGGATACTTGTAATATTGAGTGGCGGCATCATCAACAACAACAACATCAGAGAAGCCTTGCTGTCTCAGTTTACCACAGCAGTTAGGCTCTTGCTCTTGGCTGGTTTTAGGGAACTGGCTCGCCGTCTTGGGTGCATCTGAGGTGTTCCGCAGTTTAATTCATGCGTGAAATGTTTTTTCTTTGAAATGCCCGGTCAGGCTGGAGGTCAAACTGACCAAGAGTTGAAACAGATGGCTGTGGCACTGTCGTGTAATAGTTTTGTCTACACGTGCTGCATTGGTAGTTCTAACATGCCTGCAATTATTGGTGAAGAATTCCAAAAGCAGCTGTAAATATCTGACCTTCCTGAGGATAGAAGTATTCAAGCCAAACCCAGATGAAAAAGCCTTGACTGAAAAAGTAGAAATGGGTTGATCAGCCTTTTGATTTCAGTGTCAGAAACAAAACCAGATTTTGGGCTACTTTATATAGAAATACATTGAAACACATTGAAATTAATCAACAACGCTTGTTGTCTGTCTTCTATTTCTTTGACTTTTTAGTGTTTCCAGGCCATTAATCCTTCTGCCCCTTGCTTGCAACCCTTTGGTGACCTTTGACCGAAAAGTGAAAGGGGGGGAAGTCATTTGAAAGAGTGTCTGGCTATTAAGCAGCCTGTCATGGCAGCTATAGATCTGGAGCGAGGGCTTGAGCACAGTGGTTGTGGCTGGGGGCAAGAGAGACCAGAGCTGATGGACAACTTCGACTCGGAGATGCAGGAGTGGGAGGACCAGCTGCAGGACATCCAGAGGAAAATCGAAGAGGTGAGACGTTACATAAACAATGCAGGACTTTTAAATGTACAGACTGTATATAAAATATGGCAGTGGCCACTGTGATGTCACCCGTTAGCTTGTGGACATGCATTTTGAAACCTCAGCTTTAGTATTGTGATCATCGCTGTATTGTTGTGGAGCCAAACTGACCTTTGGCGTCACTAACCATGCTTGCTAGCATTACCAAGGTGCATTAATGAATAATGAAAGGCAAATTTGGACATTTCATGTGACTGGTGGGTTGTACTGGGATCGTGTGCAGTTTTCTTGAAGGTGCATATCAGCTTTTGATAAAACATATTTATTTTTGCTCTACAGTTGTGCAGTTCAACATGGGTCTATGGCAGGGGTGTCAAACTCCAGGCCTCGAGGGCCGGTGTCCTGCAGGTTTTAGATCTCACCCAGGGTCAACACACCTGAATCAAATGATTAGTTCATTAACAGGCTTCTGGAGAACTTCAAGACATGTTGAGGAGGTAATTTAGCCATTTAAATCAGCTGTCTTGGATCAAGGACACATCTAAAACCTGCAGGACACCGGCCCTCGAGGCCTGGAGTTCGACACCTGTGGTCTATGGGGATTAACTTTTGGTCGCAGCCTCAAGTGGTCATTTGAGGAACTGCACCAATCTCAGGTTAAATTTAGCCAAAATTGATCCTTAATCACACATTGCATCAGCACAAACAGTCGATGTATCTACGCAGTGTTAACTGAATAGATACGTGCAGATTTCTACAGACTCTGGGTCAGTGGGTGTAAATTGTACTTACTAATACTACAACCTACCGGTGTGGAAGTGCAAAAGTAAAATTCAGTAGATTGATTTTGTGATAAATGATGGTCTCGATGTTTAATTTAAAGTGGAGTTATTTTGTTTTTGTTGTTGTTTTTTCTTCCCAGAAAGATGTATCAGTTATCTCTCAACATGACCACGTGTGGTACATGTTGTGTTTTCAGTGAGGAGCTTTTGTGGCCCCTAGAGTGTGTGTTAATTGGAGTAACATGTGTGTTTGTGCTCCATAATAAACTGTTGGCAGCACACAAACTGACACAACCTCTTGGCTTTGTTGGAGCAGTGATGCAGACAAATGTTAACAAGCTGATTAAACTGTGATGTGCTGACAGATATGCTGGACACACACACAAACTGTCTGAAAAAGGATACCAAAGTATTGCACATTACAAAGATGCAAATTGAAACAGGTGCATGTGTGTAATGGTATTATGAGCTTGTCAGAAATCTAAGTTAGATTTTAAAGTAGTTTTGTAATCATTAATATCGCTGCTTTCCAGCTGTACAATGAAGTTCAGGCCCGCAGAGGAGCAAACGATATCGCCGCTGACAACCAGAAAAATGGCACCCCGTTGGAGTGTGGCCTGGGTCACCATGGCAATGGCCTTTTTGTGCCTGACCATCACAGAGAGAGCCACACTAGAGCTATAACTGTGCCACATCACTATAGTAACGGCTGCAGCTCCAGTGGGTACAGCTACCCTGTGTCTCATCAGAACGGCTACGGTTTCTGCCACGCCAACAGCGTCTCAGAGATTGGCGACCTGCTGCAGGATTATTTGGGGGCAGGGAAACAAATGGGCCGGAAGAACAATGGAGCTCGCCACGTGGTAAGTAGAGGAAATAAATTCTCTTATTTCCCTTCCATGTGCCTCATGTCGTTGGCATTTGCACGCCCGAAGGAACCCGATCAGTAAAAGTATAAGTAGGGCTTTGGTCAGGAGCATATTGATTACAGTTCCCTGTAAGTCTGCTTACACAGACAAGCTGCCAGATAGGAGCTAGTTTCACATTCTGTCCCTGTACCTGACAGCAGTGGAGAAGAAAGCCAACTTGCCAAGTGCAACATGAAAGTACAGTAGATAAGAATAGATTGAGCTATGCTATATCGAGTGGTGGGGTTCAGTTTTGGTAAAGATACAGTAAAGGGTACCTTGCCAATGATCTTCCAGCAAATATAACAGCACAGGGTGATACAGGGTTATTTTTATGTCACTTCTGATCTCTTTCAGCGCTTCAGTGACACAATCAAAGTGAGCCAGGACATCGCTGCATGCCAGGGTGAGATTGAAAGAGGATCTGGAGATAAAAGGTAAGAGGCTGTATGTGTTTTTCATCAACTCTTTATAGTCTGAGAGGATTTTTGTGCCTTGTTTTGAGTTATTTTCTCTGTGCCGAACCAGGCTTGGTAAAGAACAGTTTTTCGGCAGTTTCGAGGAGACTGAAAACAGAAAGAACAGAGTGTCTCACATGAGAAACTCCCCCTGCAGAGAGAGTTCCCCCAACAAAGAAAACTCAGCCAAGCCCCCTCTTGGACAAAGGGATGCTCCTGCGCAAGCACGCTCGCAACTCCAAGGGACTGCAGAATCTCCCGCTCTGGACAGGAAGTCCTTCAGTGCAGGTGTCATGGGTGACAGGAAATGCAGCAGCCCCTCTGTTCTCAGGAAGTTTGGAGCCATGCTGCAGGAGAATGAAGGTAAAATGCTGACAGAATCTGGAGTGGTTACCCATCGGGGGCAAGCTCCAGAAGCAAAGTGTCCCACTCCCAGCTGTCAGCGCAGAACTCTGGGAGCCGCTGCAGTCGCCGGCAGGTTGCCCACCCGCGTGCCTACCCAGAAGTGCCAAACGGATTCTGACGTGCTGACAGCAGAGATAGAGCCCAGCCAAGATCGGGGGTTAGCATTAGACCCTGGAAGGCAGAACTACAAGGATCAAAGAGGAGGGTACAGCAGTTCCAAAGGATCCCAGTCTGGTCCCCAGCAGTCTCAGAGGAGATCACAGGTGGCAGGGAGCCCAAAGATTAGACCCAGAGCTCACAGTGGGGCAGACAGAGATGGAGGACTGGCTCGAGAGAAATCAAGAAAGGCTACAGTGGAGCAAGCGGAGCCCAAAATGGAGCACAGGGTTTCAAGTGCTCCCTCTGTAATCCATAGGGGAATGTTATCAGGACAGGAGTCGACTCGTTATGGCCAGTTGAGGGATGAAGGACTCATTGAACTGCTGGACATGCTGGAGATCCAACACGAGTACAGCTCCAATCCCAGAACAGGATACAAACCCTACAGACAGGAGCCACAACAGGTAGGTAAATTTCTGCTTCTTTTTTTACTATAAATTTGATAAACCTGTAAAAAAAAAACTGTAGTACACCCTAACACGCGTACCACTGTGTTTGTAACCAGACAAACCAAGCTGAGTTGTCACCAGCCACGCCTAAGAAGAGCTTCTCTCGCCCTGCACGGCCGGCCAACCAGCGACCTCCTTCCAGATGGGCCAGCCGCACCCCTCCTGCCAGAATCACCGCCCCCTCAGGCCCAATCTACCGCCCACCAAGCCCACTCACTCACCCCCCTAGCCCCATGACCAGAACCCCAAGCCCTGCCATGAAGCACCGGCTTCTTATTTCTTACTCTCTTCCTACTGAGACCGTCATTATGTAATAGTTCCATTCGAACTGAGCTTGTTCCCTTCCTCTTTTTTTGTAAATAATTTCTATCAAACAAGAGCGCTTCGTTTTTGTTGTGAGATAAAACACATCCACTACATTCTCCAGTGCTGCTGTGGCTTTTAAATCCTTCTGTGCCTAAACTTTGCCAACACATCACCATATCGGCTTTGTTGTAATCCTGCATCGTATCTATAAACTTCTTTATTTTATTTTTTTTTGTATTGAATTTCAGGTGTTTTCTGTGTAACGTGACGAAGCATGCAGCCCTGTTTTGAGGGTGCATGCCCGTGTGTTTGATCCTTACGGCTGCTGTATTATCGACCGTTCTCCGTTCTTCCAGCGGCCACTCCTCTAACTGTCAACAACAGTGTGTTGTACTGTATCACATTGTCAAAATATATTTAAGATGTCGAAATAACAGCTGTGACAAATGACTATAATATGCCTTTAATGTCTTTTTTTCTTGGTAATAAATATGACAGTGCTTTGACATAAAGACTCGTCTCTCTCTGCGTTGAAGGACTGCATTGTCTCACTCCATTAATATTGGCTCATATTGCAGGACGTTGCCCGCTGATGCCTGCTGATATCCAATCACAGCATGCCAGTGAGATGGCAGCTCGTCCAGAGCTAGGCGGCTTTGCAACGTGACATAAGCTATTTGAAACAAGCTATGTGATTACTTCCAGCTTCCAGATTGGCATATGACACAGTTTTGATTTGTTGGGTTTAATCATGTTCTTAAAAAAAAAAAAAAGTGAAATGATGATGCTGTTAAGCACATAAACACCGTGCAGCGTCCGTTCAAGGGCAGTTACGTTACCTGCCGTTATCGGGATATTCAGCGTGCGGCACAGGCAGAGATGACGTCGCATGCTTTGTGTTTCTCACCTCATCATTCTCCCATCAACAACCTCTGGGGCACCTGACACCTGCTTTGGAGCAGAGGAAGGAAACACATTGACACACTCACAAGTTTACACACTGGCGCTGAAAGAACATTTGCATTGCATAAAAAAAGCATTCATATCACACAGTTTCTGCACCAACCAACATCATTTTTAGACGTATGCACATATGTTCGTGCCCTGCTATGCCTTTTGCCCCATTTTACAGGGTATTTGAAGTGTGAAATGTCATTTAAAAGCTGCATTGGTGCGTGGAAGACTCTTGGGCCTGTGTTTCATTTCATGCCTGTCACCCAACCTCTCAGTGCTATGTGGCACCTCAGACAGAAATAGCAAGCGTGACGTGTGTTTTGGTGCCAGAAATCTTATCCTGCTGTCTTTAGGAGTATAAATAAAGAGCAGGAAGGGGGTTTTGGCTCCTCTCTCTGTCTCCTTAGCTCTTTATCTTTTAGCTTATTTATCTCCTTTTCTGCCTCCTCAGGTAGAAATGCCTTTAGATTCTGGGTTTCAACTGCTCATCTGGGACATAATTTTGCCCCTCACTCATTTTCTTTTTTAAGTAATTTTATTTAGTGGTTTTTGGGTTCATTTGTGTGTGTCTGTGTGTATTTTGCTTTTTTAGGCACATTACAATAGTTCCCCTTATTATTCCTCTGTCTGGTATCAAAATTACATCTCTCTTCCTGTATCCCTGTTACAGCATTACTCATTGGTCTTCCCGCCTCTGCTTCCAGGTTCTTTGTGTGAGTAAATGACAGCCCGTCTTACAGGTTGGCGCCTCCACATGCTGCAAGATGCTGGCCATCTCCGCTACCCTCATCAGGCCCCCTACTAACTCGACCTCCCACCTGCATAAGCGAGCTTTTAAACAGGAAATCCGCACTAGAAAGTGTGAAAAAGCAGTGTTCTTTGCCATGTACGTCTTCTCCTTCTTCACCCTCCTAGTCCAGCCTGCTCCCCCTTTATCCCTGCCGCCCTGAATGAAAGACACTGCTATCAGACCGACACAGCATGGCAGAGCCTGGCACAACATGCTCTCCACCGGAAAGGCTATTCATGTGAGCAGAAGCAGACACATGCCAGTGGGGAGAAAGGAAGAGAACACAGGAGCAGACAGCTGAAGTGTCGCCTTGGCTTACTTGACGTCAGCAACCAAGTTAACATACCCAAGGGGGTTACGCCCACTAAAAGATACTTTTAGTTTTACATCATCACACCTCGGACAGCCTCTACTTTACGCAACTACTTTACGAGTTATGCAACTTTTATTATATGCTATAAAAGTGCAGTCCTGTCCAAACACATTCATTCATGACACATGTACAATGCTGAACTGCCCTTTTCAATGGTTTGCTATTGTGTACATGCGTGTGTGTGCTGAGATCCTGGGAGCAGCCCAGACAAGGCAGCACTTGTACCCCCTTAGAGAATCGAACCTGTGGCAGTGATTGCCAACATTTACATCTATCCTCACCTCTGTTAAGAGAAAACACGTGTATCAGTCTTTCAGACATTTATCCAGACTTGGACTGAGCGTAATCTTGGACTAAAAAGAAAAGGTAAAAGAAAAAAGGTTTTACAGACCAATTTACAACTGGTCTAAATCAATGTCTGGAAAACTGAGTTTATTTTACAGGAGCAACTTATAGTTGTTTCATAGTTAATATTGCTTTATTCAAAAATAAATCCTGCTTGCTTTACAGCATATCACAGTCAGCCACGGTCATGTCATGATGCTCTTTAATGCAAGGTTGAAGACCATACAATAGAGAGAAAACATGAACAATCAGATGACCACATATGAGTAAATGCTTGGTGACAGTGGGAACAAAAAACTCCCTTTTAACAGGAAGAAACCTCCCGTAGCGCCAGACTCAGGGAGGTGCAGCCATCTGCCACTACCAGTTGATGGCGAAGGTGTAATTAATAAAATTACAGATGTCTTCCTGATGGAACTGAGGCATCAATATTGTTAAAACACCTCTGTTTATCTTGCAGTCTCCAATCAGAACGTGGTTAAAATGATCTATGATATGCATAATTTGCACACACAACTATTTTGCTGTACATGTACTTTTAATGTCAGAGCTCATCTAAAACAGGGATTATCTAGAAGAAATGGTCTTCCATCCCTCTAGGAGGACTGATGATGTTCTATGTGCACATGTGCCGGTTTTAGTTCTTTTGTCCAGTAATTTTTCAGCATCCACAACAAAAAGACCAAGAAACTGGGTCACATAAAAGGAATGTGGTCGTTTTTAATGTTACCTTTCCACAGAACGCATGCCAGGATTTCCGCTGTGGAAAAATGCCTATTACAAGTGTTAAATATATCTCACTGAGTCCCTGGTTGATGACATAATGTTTTCTTAGATGTCTGAAGAATGTGAGAATCTCACATTCCTTCCTGTCACTTCTTAGCCACATCCACCTGTCCTCTGTCCTCTGCTCTCCACCCCTGTCCCGCCTCTCTAAAGCTGGTCTTGGGGAGTCTTCAATGAAATCCCCAGCATGTGTCAGTTGCTCCTGCAACAGACTCAAAATAGTTGACTGTCATTAATTTTGAGTTCATCTCACAAAATTGTGAACAGGAGAGCAGCAGGGCCAAAATAAGTGTAAAGGAGAACAGATCAGCTGAAACTGAGCCGTTTTACAGCCGTTTTCACAAGCTCTCTCATTGCATTATATAGCTGGATTTCTCGTGTTAAAATTTAACAGACAAGAAATGTTTGCATGTCTCAAACAACAGGTATGTCTCTGTCCTCTCATTGGCATCCACCTGCCACTGCACACGTGAGCGCACAGCTGCAGAAACGAGCAGGGTTCGACTGACACCTGTTTTGTTCAGTCTTTTCAGACCTTTTGCGAAATGCTCTTTCAGAGATCTATGCGAACCTGAAATTTCTTGTCACACATTTGTAAATAAAGTTATCTTCTTGTCTCTCAAAGATATTGGGTGATAAGAATTCACACATTTTCAGCAGCTGCTGAACCTGCTCCTCTCGAATCCCTGTATCGGTAACACGTAAAAAATGGATTTCAAAGCTGCTGTACATCTCCCAGGAGTGTTGACAGCCTAAATTATGAATTTGAGGGTCAACTCTGTTAGGCCAGAGGTGTAATTTCAAATTCCACTGCTCCACGCTTCCATTTTGTGCTCCTTTTAACCATATGGCACAAAATGTCCCGTTAGACTGGAGGTGGTGTCACAGTTTGTTCTGCTCTATCTTCGTCCACCTGTCCACACTGTCAGTGTGCCTGCATCTGTCCATTGAACCAGCCGTCTCAAATGCTAGATGATGAGTGCAGCAGTACAAGAGGTTGGACCATTAAGGACAGCCAGGGGGGAGCCTAAA
Source organism: Diplotaxodon limnothrissa (assembly GCF_057381915.1). Lineage (NCBI taxonomy): Eukaryota > Metazoa > Chordata > Actinopteri > Cichliformes > Cichlidae > Diplotaxodon > Diplotaxodon limnothrissa. The sequence goes on along the minus strand of NC_140610.1, from coordinate 7,485,976 downwards.
GTGTTCTTGAAAATTCCAGAACCCTTCATTAAAATAGAATGGGGCCCAAATATCTCCCCTTTGAAAGACGACCCACGAGGGTCGTCTTTCAAAACAAGAGCGGGGCGCTCTCGTGGGATTAGCTGGTGTTGCTTGGCAGAGGTGACTATAGTGGTCCATTTATCGTGTGACAAATGACCAATTTTAATTTGGTGGTCAGCTGGGAGCGGCAACATGGCTGCAGGACTGGCCTGTGGCCCATTCATGTGCCCATGTTCGCGTCAGATAAATGTTCCTGGACATACACATCACCAAGGAATGTCATCTGTTTTGCAGGTACATGCACCTGGCTGCTGCTGTTGACTGCAGTAATGCATTGGTACAATGTTGTCATGGACTTTTTCCCCTGAAGAAAGATTCTCAACCAAGATTTTATGCTTCATGGCTCTGTCCATTGGCCCCTGATTTTGGTAAAATCGTTCTGTACCATTAGTGGAAAATGACACCAAAGCATGTTTCCAACCCTATGCTTGACTGTGGGGATGGTGATCTTTGGGTCATACTCAGCATTTCTAAAACCAAAGAGCCCAATTTTGATTTCATCTGATCACAGCACTTTCTTTCAAGCTCTTTCTGAATCATTTATTTGCTCACCTAAAAGCAGAGTGACCTTGCAGCCACTGGAAGATTCAGTCTATTGCAGTCTAGTGTATTATTAATGGCATTCTTGGTCACTGTGATCCCGAATGTCATTAGATCATTAACAAGCTACAGGGGAGTTTTAGAGTGTTCTGCCACCTTTCTCGTGATCATTCTCACCCCAGAAGGAACAATCTTGCATGGGAGATGAATTTATTTAAGTTTTATGAACTTTGTTAATGTGGATTTTTGGTTGATATTGTGTTTCTCTCCATTGAAATGAAACTTTTTTCATTTCATTTTTCATTTAATTTATTTAGAAAAGGGCAAACTTACAAATTCATTGGATGACCAAATAATTATTTCCCACACTGTATAAACTAGAGAGCAGCTAGATCTCTAAAGAACATTTCTTCCTGTGCAAAAGCTAATATCAGTACCTTAAACTGTCAGCTCAGTACTAACCTGTCTAGTTCTCCCTTTAGCCTTCATTTGGTAGCAAGTAGACACCAAATGGAAAATACAGTGTGCAATCACATTAAACTGTTTTTAGAAATGGAGAAGACTCATAATATAAACTTTACGATCTTCATAGTAATAATGTGATACGTCACTGTTATAAATGGTTCAGTAGCACTGGGCTTAGTGAGGCATGTTACTTGATAGGCTAATGGTGTTAGGTCGATGAGCGTTACAGTAGAAGTGAAGTCATTTTTGGCTCCTGCATGAGTGAGGTACCTTGTCTGTGAATCTCTGCATTATGGTTAGAAATACTGATGACCTACTGTGCATATATGCATAGACACATCATGCACAGCTGCAAGACAGAGGCCACATGCTAATGGTTCTTGTAACAGTCTAAACAGTGTACTAACATCTTTTATTCTCTTACAAAATAAACATTTTAATATTCAATAGAATTTGTATAAGAAAACCTGAGCCTGTATTTAATGGACTCAACCAATCCACCATGTTCAACAAAATAAGGTTAGAAACAATCCCCACAATAACAATGCTCCACTTTGGGCCTCAGGGTGGCGAGAGTGATGAGACTATTTGTGGATGTATTGGAGACAGGGTATGTATTTTATGTAGTGTGAAAAGTTAGGCTACAGAAGGCATTTGACCAGTATATGAGGTTCACGTGAGATCGTTAGAGGGCAGCTACGTGTCTGAAAACATATAGCAGGCTTGTCTCCCGTCTGTCTGCCTGCACTCAGCAATAGCCATATCATATAGTGCATGCCCAGACCAGAAGTAGCCATGACCTCTCATCATAGATGCAATGAGACTCACAGTCAGGTTTTAAAAAAAATAAATTCAGAAAGACATCTTTGTTTCTATGTCAACATCATGTCTGCTCTTCTTCATTTGTCCTTCATGCTATTTTCACGCTAATGTCACATCTCATCTTCCGCCCCAGCAGATGTTCCATCTAAACACAGTCTCTGTTTCTGTGTAAAAGCAAAAGAGCACAATGTAATATCCACGTTATTATTCATGTGCATCACATTAGTTGTTCAGTGATTATATTTATGATGTTTTGACTGTTGCACAACAACATATACAAAAATATATCAGTCAGAAAAGAATACACTGCTACAGTGGTGAGGTAATGCAAGTTTTTTTTAAGTACTTGACAGAGTTTAGCCTTCATGTGTAAATGAATGGAACACACACAAGACAAGTATCAGCTGTGTTCAGGTATAGATCTCCAAAAACTTGAAAGCTACTGAAATCAATATTTTCATAGAAACAATAGATCAAATTGCATGTAATGTAAATGCAACTGGTTGTGGTGACAAGCACCCATAGATATACTCCTGAGCTTGCGGAGCCTCTCGGTTCCAAGCAGGCGTTGTGTTTCAGTTATGTGGAAAACTGATTTACTGTATTGGTTTGGTTGTCGGCTACAGCTGGAAGGTATTTTTAGAGAACAAGAAAATCATAAAACTCACCATAAACTACCTTCTCAGCAACACGTGATACTTTGGTGAATACTATTTTTTGCAATACACATAAAAGGGAAAAGAAAAGGAAATATACTGACCTCAGAAGGTGGTAAGGCCCAGTCTACCCATCAATCTGTCAATGTTACGCAGTATTTAAAGCTTTAATTTTGGGGGGTACATCTCTTGGCACCACAGGATTCAGGCACACTTTCTTGATATGCACTCAACTGTAGTGTTGTAGTGAGGCTCACTGCTATATTGATAACTGCACTGTTGCACTCAGGTCATTTCTTTCAGAAACTCTTTAGCTGGATCCCTGCACATTTTGCTGAACTGCACCTCCACAGCTTGAAGATTATTGGTGATGCAACTCCTGGCAAAAATTTGCAGTCACCACAATTGGAGGATGTTCAGTCAAGATAGCGATATTAAAAATTAGTACTTTAGCTCAGGTTGAGCGGTTTGTAGGAATGTTAGAGAGGCATCCTGAGATGGTTTGGACAGTGGATATACTGGGCAAAGGATGATGAAAAGATTCATGGATGCAGTGAAGGAGGACACGCAGAAGGTCGGTGTGACAGAATAGGAAGCTAGGAATGGGGTGACATGGAGGTAGATGATATGTGAACAACTATTATATATAATTATTTTAATTAATGGAATATTTCTGTCCAGATCCAAAGTTAAACCATTATCAACAAAACCAGAAAAACATCAAAGCCTGACATCCCTGGTTGACGTATGGGCTTTACTAATAAAAGCAATTTTCTCAATCAAACCGAGTCCAACTTTCTCAAAGAGCAGTTGATGGATAAACTTGGAGCCAGAATGGATGTTTTTGGGGTTTTTTAATCAGATTAAAATCTTCAGCCAATACGAATTTATGATTAACTTCTGAACATTCACAGGCCATGCTTCATTTTCATTGTTTTCTGGTTTTCATTTGATCACATTTCTTACAGTTCTGTCAAAACGCCAATGTTTCATGAAGTCAGAATGTCCAGCATTTGAATACAAAAATGTTTTTGTCATATTGGCTTTGTTTATTTCATAAAGTCAAACAGCTAAATGAACATCCTCTAAGTGTGGCGATTCCATATTTTTCTTGTATTTCTTTAGTGCTAAGCATTGCCAGAAACAGAATGGAGCCTGCCAACACATATGAATGGCAAGTCATTTGTATTCCAATCAGGGTATCCTCTATCTGGCTTATTTGCCATAAAGGCCCGTATGATGGTGGTTATCTATGAGCAGGTTTTCCTGTCTCTGCAGAGGACTCCTGAAGCCCTTTTAGAGTGACAGCTAGTTCTTGCTCACCTCCTGAAACAAAACACACCTTACATAGTCACTTATCATGGTCAGAAGTTTGTTTTGTTTAACTGTTAACATGACTAAAAACTACAAACTGAGTGTTAAGTTTTTACCCATTTACAACTCGATAAAGTATACAAAATTGTGTTTGAATGCTTTCTAAAACTGCTGAAAGAATGAAGATGTTCTTTTTTCAAAAACAAAACAAAATTGCATTCACTTATTTTCCAGGCTGCAGATGAAAATTATTTTACCCAGGAACAGAAACACGACATCTGGCCACCATCGCCACTGACTAAAGAGTGCACACAGCTTTGTGAAAGCTCTGAAAAGACACAGACAAAGTCTGGCCCACAGAGCCATGTTTCTAATTCAAGTCACAGTCCAACTGCACGCATCAAGCCTGCAGTTTTCTTCACTTGGCAAATGCTGCAGCTCAGCGGCTTTGGTGGGGTTTCAGAGCATCATATAAATAAATCCAAAGGGCAGAAGGGTCCGGAGCCCAGTGTTTAAGTCACAGCCTTTAGTGATGCATACAGACTAATGCGTCAAACCAAAGCAAATGTGAGCAAGACTTTGATGGAGATACAGTGGGAGTGCAGTGGTGTTAACTGTTAGTCTGTTTGTACCTTTTAAAGGCTGTGAATAAGTTGATGTTTTGGATTGGATCAGCTCCATTTTACTGAAAAATGTGCAGAGAACCCAGAATTTATACAAATAAATTTACATGTTGCTCATGGATTATAGAAAAGGCAGTAATGATTTTAAACACACAAACTGAATATTTCTGTCCACTTAAGATTCGTAATCATTTAAGAACAAATAAATGTTAAATAAAAACTCAAGTATTCACTTTGACACAAACTGCAGCTGAATTCAGCAACTTTCCAGTACAATGTATGCTTGAGTTAGTAATTCCAATGTTAAAAATGTTATTATTCACAATAGGCACAAAAATACTCTTAGTTGCATCACGGGCAAGGTTTCAACCACCCAGTCTGTATGGAGCTGCTTAAGGGTTTCAGAAATCTGAGCAACACCTCCATCTTGTGGACTCTTGAAACATTAAATCCAGGACACTCCTTGCAAGCAAGTCCATGGATCAGAGCTTCCAGTCATCCCACAATCCTCTAATGCACTGAATTACATATTCATCCATCATAAATGAAAATCAACACACCCCATTATGTGACTTTAAATCACAGATAAACAATTTTAATAACTTGACAAAAACACCACAAGGGAAACATTCAGACTTCAGTAAGACAGGTACAGCAAAAACTTAAAAGCTGAAGCAAGAACATGGGGAGGGAAGGCGTCGTGAGGGTGACAGAGCTTGTGAGGACAGTGTGAGCTCATTCAAGTACACGTCAATGCCAAAGCTTTGATAGTAGCCCTGTGACAAGAAATAGAAATCCAAATGTGTCTCTCTACATATATAACCCAACACTTTCCAGTGGTTCTGCCAATAGCTTTTCAACACCCAACAGTGCTCACAACAAAAGAAAAAACACATCATTATTAAATAAGACTATCACACCAAACCAGGGGGGGAAAATGGCCTCCCTCCTCTAATACACACACGCGCACACACACACACACACACACACACAATCTCAAATTTAAATAGCTAATAATTAGATCCTGATTAAGCTTTTAAAAAAAAACAACCTAATCATCACAGCAAGGAAGCAGTTTCAATCCTCTGTAACTTTTGCTACATTTTAGGCTTGATTTTTAAACCATCACTCTAAAAATGGAGAAAAGAGGAAAAAACATTTAGATATACATAAATCAGCCACATTAACAATGAGCTCATAAAATTGGTAAATAGAGAATCACTGAATTTCAAAAGGGCTGTATTACACTGTCACATCTTATGATAAGGCAGTGAGCTTATGGTAGTTTATAGACTGGATAGCTTTCTAAAGCACGTCACTTTTTTGTTTTAGGAACAAGCCTGCTGTTGCATAACCACTGAGCCATGAACTGCAAACTGTTTACGACTATAACAACGACCTTAAAAAAAAATTATATTCCTTTCTAAGGTTTTAGTTGTTTCTGCTCATGAGAGAGTACAACAAAGGTAACATGAAACATCAACCTATATCAGAGGTGTTATGATGATGTTAGCTATTACATTATCCCACACGTAGCAATTTCATATAATGTCTATGTAAAAATGTTAATTTGCTTCAGGTGACATGAACTGGGGAAAGTATGCAAGTCTGCAAGCTAAATTACTTGCATTACAACTTCAGTGGAAATTTTGCTAAGAGTCATAAAATGGATTCTCTAAACTCTCTCAAAACTGGAGGACCTGATTCCAGCTACTGCCTGTAATCCTTCTTCTCGCTTTTACTACTCTCTATATTTTCATGAATTTGGTCTGAACACAGCTCAACAGACACAGGGCCACCGACAGAATGAAGTTTACATTAAAGTGGAGGGAGAATTTTAATTATTCCAACAATAATTTCAGGATAATGTTTGGCACATCAGTCAACAGGTTAATCACCCAGTGACACAGGCAACAACACATTCAAAAGGTATTGCTCTATCCATGGGATCTTTTAAAGATGCATACTGGTTTTTAAACTTTTTTGCTGAACTGATGAGAGTTTGAGAACTTTTCAAATGTTCCAGTCACACTTCTGTCACAGTGCACTGCCCATCAGGACTACGTGAACGGAGACTGAGTGTAGAACTAGAAGGCCTGCCCCTTGGAGGGACTCTGGTTGGCTGGATCTCTCTTAGCGGCCTCTGCCTATGTCTTCTTCGTGCCACTGATTCTTCTCGATCTCTCTCGCACTTCTTCTCGTCCTCACTCTCACTGTTGCCAGATGCAGATTCATACATCTGAAGCTCGTCATCTCCTTCCACCTCTTCACCCTCAGGCTGGCTGATTAGAAGCTGAGAAAAAGATGCCTCCAGGGTCGAAGGTGACAGAGGACTGGTGAGATGATGACGCCCCAGGAGTGTTTGAGGTCTAACAGGGGGACAAGACACAATAACCGGAAAGGAAGACTGCGATTGGCCAGCAGAGTCCGATCCATGAGCTGAGCTGACACGCTCTGTTGCTGCCGGAGCAATGACAGGTAAAGCAGGAACAGGGGTAGGTTCAGGGTCTAACCTTAATCCCGCCACCCCCTTTTTAGGAATATCTAGAATGTCCCTCTTTATCTTGCGCCTGCGACCATGCTCATTTCTGCGGTACTGGACCATGTTTTCCAGATCAGCCACATAAAGAAACCCCGCAATCAGCATCTCTGTGCTCTTTCTGCCCTTGGCGAAGGCCTCCTCTAGCTCTCGGCTTGTTCTCTCATCGTACTGCCACCAACCGTTGCGTCCTTCATAGTACCATGCATAGTCTCCGCAGGATTCACCTCCTACTCCCCCGCTTCGGCTCAACCCAGAAGCCGCTGCCTTCAGTTCTTCAGGTGACAGGAGAACAGGCCGCTCCAGGAAGTCCTCAGGGATTTCCTGTCGGCAGAGAGCACAGCGCTTGCTATGCCAGGAGGCACCTTTCACGCACAGGAAGCAGAAGACATGGCAGCACGGGAGGCGTACAGGATGGACGCAGCTCTGCAGGCAGATGGCACACTCCGGGGTAGTGCTGGTGGAGGCAGCATCCCCCACTTCCTCAATGAGCTTGGAAGGTCGCAGGGCGTTTGCTGAGAGGTCCACTTCTCCACAGCCTGCCATGCTGCAGGGAGAGAGTCACAGCACAGCAAATGGGACATGCATGCTACAAGCTAAACAGATTTAGTGACTCACTGACAAAAACATGGGAATGCAGCCCAAGTTAGCATACACTGCACTGCTCTGCTGACACTTCTGGGAACGCCCTCGTTCGCATATAGCACAAAACTGTTTTCAGGGCAAATATCCCCCTTTGAACATTACTTCCCAAATAACTGTAGCTTTGAAAGCCTAAATATTACAAACAACAGACAGGCCAGCATACTTCTCGTGACTTTATCGGTCTGCAAATAGAACAACAAAGGCCTCTCTGTTTGGCAGAGCTAATGTAGCCACCCAGCTAGGCTACTGTTGTGCTAACGTTAGCTTTTCAGCCCCAAGTTGTATAAACAGATATTAAACTACTTGTCATAATGTTAAACTCTGGCATTGCTTTTGTGGCTGTAACCAATCTACAGTCGAATAAGTTAAATCATTCATTCAGCCAAAGTTGGCCTGCTAGCTCCAGCAGTGCATGTAGCTAGCCTGCTAGCTGTCAGTGTGTCTCCGGGCTGCTAAAGTGGCCTATAAATACACTCACCTGAACTCGGGATACCTCGAGAAGCGTCCTCAGCTGAAGGCCAGGTTGAGATATTTCCACAGCTGCATTTATATTTGGTTATGAAGTTATGTATGACAGGAAACGACTGTGTTGCTACGTTAGTTGAGCTCTGTGCCCTGCCCAGCTAACTTCAGTACTGCTGGATGTGCTGCAAACACTTTCCAGCGGTGATACATATGTTGTGTAGATCTGGTGTGTGTGGCTGCACAAAGTAGGTAAAAAAGGAGTGTATTTCACAGTAAAAGGAGGGCTTCATTAAACCTGTTATGGTTTAGTATGTTGTACACCATAAAAAAGAACTAACTTTATTTAATTTTTTAAAATAACTGCGATTTACTTAAGAAAAACAAATAATAAACCGTAAAAAAAACAAACATTTGTCCTACTCAGGTATAATATTTTCACTTTTAATTAGACATTGTAGTTACTGTGTGTTGTGCTTGGCGCAACCCTGTTACCAGAACTCTAAAAAACTGAACCCAGAGTTAAAAAACTATTGTTTGATAAATTCTTACTCATCAAGTTAAAGATATACATGGTCATACTGAATACTCATTCCCTATGGTGTTAACACCCAGCTCAAACACATTTTTAAAGAAATAATCAAAAAAGTAATTTGCATATATGCCTTTAAATTTGCATAATATTTGCTACAGCGTTTGTCTTAAAATGTCTTTATTTAGGTTTACCAGGCAAAGAAAAAAAATCACACTAATGAAGCCTCAAAAAGTCATGTCTCAAATATAATGCACTTGGCATCAAGGGGTTAAAATATGTTGAAAAAAAGTTACAAATAAATATGTTTAGAAAAAGGTTTAATATGGTTCACATTTTGTCTGAGGTCAAATGTCATTTATACAACAAGTGCATGTTTTAATATTTTGTGCAGGGATTAGTTTCACATTTATCAGTGGCACAGAAAATGTCCTGCAGCAGTAGAATGGCAGTGATTCTATAACATTTTCATGCAGTTGCTACATCTGGTGATTATATTTGCTATATTATTTAGCAAATACAATCAAATTATCTGAACTTTATTATCTGTGTTAACAGTTCAGTAGGAAAGCGGTGAAATTTTTGCACAGGAATGAGAGATAGACACACAGGATGACAAAATTACAAACTGTAAATATAAACCAATCAGCAGCAACGTTAGGATTAAAACCACTGGCATAATAGAAGATCCTTAGGGTCATGTTTGAGTCTCTTTTGTTGTCAGGGAGATCCATGGCGGGTGGGAGTTGGTGTTGGTTTTGTGGCTTATCTCAGTGCATGGAGAACCTTGAAGTGTTTAAGGAATCCACAGCACTGGTGCATCTTTTTGTATGCATTAAACATTTTGCATTTCTCAGCCATTTTGAGCTTCTAACAAGCACAAACACAAAGTTTTCATCATTAAATGTGAAAGTATAATTTGCCCCATACTTGCCCCAGGCTCTTGTGTTGATTTTAGTCCCCAAAAGAGTAGTGTTCGAGTGAGGCATAAACTGAAGCACAGATGAACCTTGGAAATTAATAGCTAACATACAAGCATGTCCAGATGAAGATGTACACAAGCACTTTAATAAAGTTAGTCATATCCATCCACTTCAGTCATAACTGTCGGGCTGTATAGAAAAATCTGGCTTCTTTTAGATGAAAGAGTTTCTACTTGATTTTAAATTAGAAGACATTAGTGCATAAATTCAACAACGGATGCTAAAGATGGAGCTGCAAGGCAGGAGGGGAAAATGTGCACACCTCATGTGCACATCTATGCAGAACATTTAAAAAGGAAATACATTGATGAACTTTCATGGTGCTATCACTTACTTTGTTTTTCTCTACCCTTTCCAGCTTTTGTTTGTTTGTTTATTTACTGTGTGTTATTTATGCTTTAAGGGCTGATTTATAGAACATTTCTATCCCAAAATTGTGGAAAAGTGATTAATTTCTTATGGTATCTTGTAATTGTTTGTTTACTTGCTTGCTCGCTTCTTTATTGGAAATGTATGCACATTTGTGCGTTTTTACACATAAGATACCTCATTTGTAGAGGTAAAAAGAATAGTTAAAATTAAAAGAAAAACAGAAAAACTGTAATATAAAAACAAACAAACAAACCAAACAGATTTTTTTTTGTGACAGGTGAACACACCTATCAGGACATACTTTTCTACATACATTTACAAATGTATGTATAAATATATATCTCCATATCTAGGGTAATATAACAAAGATAATAAAACATGATAAATTAACATGTCTTTTGCCTCATACATGAACAAAGTTGGTTATAATTAAGTTTATGTAAATGAGGCAAAATAAGTAGCCCCATATTTGGAGTATAAATCAGCCCATTCCAACTCATTTTTTCAAAAATGCTTAATTCCCACCCCTGACTCTTGGTTGTTGGGTGTTATGTAGATGACTTTGAACCCCCTCCCCCGCTACATCTGCTGTCAGGGTGCCGGTTGAGCAAACATGACACTCTTTTCATTAGTAACTTAGCAGATACTGTAAAAGAACAATCAGGCACTTTTACGACTTCAACCTTTTGGCTCACTATGAGGAACCCTGTAGTGACGTGGAACCAGTAGGATATCACTTCATCACACTAACACATGTAGTGTGAAGAAGTGAGGAATTTGAAGAATCATGGGATATAATGGGAGAACAAAACAGATTCGAGAGAGCTCATCTGCACACATACAGCTTTTTAAAACCTTATTTTGGGATCAAGTCAGCAAACTTAATCAGGTCTTATCAGGACTGACTGGTGATTATGTATATGCAGGTTTGATGAATCACTGGCCACTGAAATTTAACTACATTTAGGTAGGGAGTGATTTAATTTGGCTTCCAAATGAATGCCCAAATAACTGCCTGCAGGCATTTCAATGTGGACTTTCTAAAAGAATTTGATCCCAAATGTTTTCAGATAAGAATAACAATTATTTTCTATATTTTAAGTTGTCATACATAAATTAGGCAGTGTAAAATTCATGAATGTTTAATACAGAACAATGAAAGGACAGTGTTTACTTGCACGGAAATACAATTTTAAAAAAAAACTCAAAAAAGGAATTTCAGATCAAAACAAGACATTAAAAATATGAAAGAATATTGCCACTGCCTTCCAAAATAATCTTTATGATGCTCTTCACCGTCTTCATCATCCTCTCGCCTTTTTCAATACTTTCTGTAAAGAAAGAACGGAAATATTTTAGAGTGAGCTCAATTTGACACAACACTGAAATTTCTAACTTCTGTACAGTACGTTTAAAATATCTTTAATAATATGAAGAAGAAGTGCCAGCATACTGAGGGAATAAAATTATGTCTGTTTTATGTAGTTTCAATTACAATGATTAAAAGAAAAACTTCGTAATGTAACAAGATGATAGCTGTTATTATTTTACAGTAGCAGAAACTACCTAGCGTGGAGCAATTCTTTAAAAGTCTTTGAAATGTTAACATGTGATTTGATTGTGTGTGCAGAGAAATAATGTTTGTTTGTTTATTTTAATATTAAATAATGTGTATTTTCTGCTGTAAGGGCTGATTTATGTATATAAGTTATTCAATCAAGACCCCTCCAATAAGGGAAAAAAACGTAGTTTACTCTTTTACATTTAGTGCTTTACAGTTATATACACTGATGGAAATATTGAAAATAATTCAATCTCTAATTTTAAGGTTGTTTAGTTAAACGGAGAGACAGAACCAAACGATTAATCGGGAATCAATAGATTAACTAATGATTTACTAATGAATAGTAAATCTCTAATCACTGGTTGGTTACATGATTGTGTTGTTAATGCAGTTATGTGAACATAAACCGACCTTGGAGACTGCCCTGACGTGCTGAGCTCTGATCGTCGCAGATTTCTCCTCAAACGCTTTGGCCTTCGCCTCTTCAGCCAGGCTGTTCAGGAACAGCAGTGTCAGCAGTTCGATCTGAGCACACAGGAGCAAAAACCAGCTGTTATTTAGCGTCGCTCATCTACCGGTCAGCTGCGGACAAAGCGATAGCCTACCATCGCCTCTGACGCCGGCCTCACGTTTATGTTGCCCTTCGCCTTCGTTTTAATTGTACTTTTCAGTCTGGGCGCTTTGTTCAACATGTCGATGAAGTTTCTCTGTGAAACAAGAAAGGAACACCCCACGAAAAACGTTTGTTTACGTTTTCTAATCTCCCGCTTTGTTGACTTCCGGTGTAGATTCTTCTTCGTGGTCTTATAAGCCGTTTGCCTCCTTGCTTGTTTCATCCGCGCCATCTAGAGTTTTGTACTCATTACTGCGCAAAGCAGTAAATGCTTTCTCACCTTGTATTAACATACCAAAACATAAATAAATAAATAAATAAATAAATAGATAAATAAATAAAAATGCAGAAGATTTAAGGCAAACATGACAAAATATTAGGGTTGAAACTTAGATAAAAGTAAAAGTAACATGCACATGCAGGAAATCTTATAATTTGATGTTCACCTGTCACAATTTTTTTACCTCTACAAATTAGGTATCTTCTGTGTAAAAGCGCACAAATGTGGATACATTCTGAATAAAGAATCGATCAAGCAAGCAAGCAAACAAACAATTAAAAGATATCATAAGAAATGAATCACTTTTCCACCAATTTTGGGATACAAATCAGCCCTTACAGCATAAGTAGCACATTATTTAACAGTAAATAAACAAACAAACAAAAGATGGAAAGGGTAAAGAAAAACAAACTAAGGTTCATCAATGTATTTCCTTTTTTAAAATGTTCTGCATAGATGTGCAGATGACATTATATAATATCCATAAATCTGCATAAACTCCTAAAACACAAACTGCAGGATTTTAAAGACCTGAATGTGTATTTTGAGGACAGGAGGAGAGGCAGTGCTTCCTGAATAAACAGATACAAGTGTGTCCTTCGACTCGGTATCTTTACGTTGTGTATGCTGCCATCCAGCGGCTGCTTTGCGCTATTACATCAGCAAACTCAGTCTTTCTGTATCCGGGTCGGCGGATCATGATGGCGGCCACCGCGGACAAAACAGCCGGCATGAGTAAAATGCTGCAGTTTATGAAACTTATCGGACAATTGAAAGTGAGTTATTATAGAAAGAGAACCAAGACACCTCTATGTTGTTATTGTAGATGTGTACATGTGATATGTTCCTGCAGCTTCGTGTGTTTTTTGCCACCAAACCTTTAGTGTACAGTATTTCCCCACAACGGAAAGCCAGAAAAATCTATCACCAGAAGCCAGAGATATATTATCTTTTAGGTCTGCTTACCCGCTTTACCTGCAAAAACAAACAAACAAAAAACTTAAAACTATTCCTACTTGCACTCACGACGAGTTATCAAACACAGTGAAGTCAGTATCTGCACACAGAGTGTCCCCCAAAAAACCCCTGATGAACCAGTTATGAGACAGATATCTGCATGTGTGTCACTGATGGCTGATATTACTCGCAGAGGGTGCCGCGGACCGGCTGGGTGTACAGGAATGTGAAGAAGCCGGAGAGTGTGTCCGACCACATGTACCGCATGGCCATGATGTCTCTGACCATCACTGACCCCACAGTGGACAGGGACAGGTGGGTCCCATACACCTGAAAATCAGTTTTTACACCATTATCTAAAAGGAAAGCTGAAAAACATATAAATGTTCCTCTTTTTATGTGCTCTGGGTCTCTTCCTGTTAAAAGGGACTTCTTCCTTTCCGACATGGCGACAGCTGTCGCCATGTACTTGCTCATAGGAGATCACAAGGAATTGCTCTTTCATATTGCAAGGTTTTTAGCTTGCAGTATAAAGGACCTTGACTGTTGTTGTGAACTCTTGTGTCTCCAGGTGCATAAAGCTGGCTCTGGTTCACGACATGGCAGAGTGCATTGTGGGAGACATCGCGCCATCAGATAACATCAGCAAAGCAGAGAAACACAGGAGAGAAGAGGCAAGCGACTTCATCATAAAGGAGGCAAATACTAAACTTGGCTGTAGTTGTAACTTCTCCTTGCCTTTCAGGAAGCGATGAAGCAACTAACGAGTCTTCTTCCGGAGGCTCTCAGACAGGAAATCTACACACTGTGGGAAGTACGTCTCTGCAAACATGGCATTTGTTGCTTCCTGGCCATGTGCTTTATAATCGGGATGCTTTGTCCTTGTGCAGGAATATGAAACTCAGAGCAGCGCAGAGGCCCGGCTGGTGAAACAGTTTGACCAGCTGGAGATGATCCTGCAGGCGCACGAGTATGAGGAGCTGGAGGGAACACCAGGAAGACTGCAGGAGTTCTTTGACTCCACAGCCGGTACGTCTCCAGCACGTCTATCGTAGCATTTACCCATTTTTCTACTCGCTCTGATCTTGCTGGGCTGTCTTTAGGTCGTTTCCACCACCCGGACGTTCTCCAGTTGGTCAGCTCTATGAACAAAGAGCGAGAAAGTCACATGACCAACACAGATGGCAGAAAGACGTCTGAGCCATCGCAGGCTGCTGATTCGGTGCCTGAAAAAGACCACACAACGTCACACGCTTCCTGACTGTAACACGCACACAGTGAACAGGACTTCTCAGGTAGACAGAGATGCTGGATTCAGACAAACAGTCTGTACAGGGACGCACAAGCTGTAATATTGTTTTTGTTTTTTTTGTCTAAATCACACCAGTTCATTGTTTTAGTCATTGTTTTATATGTTTTCAGTTTACACACATTATTGCGTATTTTAAACCAAGACAAAGTTAAAGCAAAGACTGAAGATTTGAAGTAGCAAATGACTTTTAAGGAACCGCTACGTTTACATATTATCTAGTAACGCCATTTCTTGATCTTGTATTTGTGACAGCTTGTGTTTTTCAGTTATTTGATATACATGTACATCTTTAGTGTTTGATACTTGAATGTGAATCAGGTATGAATCTAAAAAAGATGCGCTCACACTTGGCTCCTGAAAGTAAACTTAGAGGCTTCAAAACCCAAGTTTGGCATCACATTTATAACTGTGGCGAGGGCTCTCATCTTAACTAATTTGGTGCTTTAAACTTTTCACCTGTGCTGGTGTGATTAGATCTGTGATTGGCTGAACAAATAAGGTGGTGGAGTAGGTCTGATATCAGTTATTGTCAAAGATTCCTTCAGACTGATCTCAGTCGTTCTGCATTTTTAAATTAGACAGAAATTATCTGCAAACCTTCCACAGTCTCTGAGACTGACTGGCGGATGCGACTGTTTGCAGACAGCTTGCCTCCTAAAAGCTGACGTGTGCAATCATCGTGCAATCAAGCAGTTGCGTGTATGCAACACCTTCAAGCTTTGAGCAAGCATTTAATCACCTCAAGCTGCAGCTGGTTTAAGAAAATGAAAAAATCAATACCAGACACTGATTTCTTTATAGATGGAAGGAGGTTGTGGTCTTATTTTTATTCATGACTGAGCTCTTGGCTTGCTCTGAATTAGAAGGTAGCTTTGTCGAGCTAAGTGTGTCCAGTGATTTTCTTTTGAGCTGATTTAATATCAGTTTGCTCACCAAACGTTGTCTCGTTACGATTGTGCACAACAACACATGAATTGAGCTGTGGTTTGGGTAAGGCCTTGAAGGGGACTGGCGGCGGCTCCCGGGCCTGGCAGATCCTGGCAGAAGTGAAAGAATTGAAAAATGGCAGGTAGGATGGGGCATGAAAACAGCTTGCAGAACTGGGTGATCATATATAGATAAGAACAGGAAGTGGCGTGTTTAGAGACGTGGTCCTGGTTCTGAAATTCAGATACTTTAATGCAACAGTGTCGCTGCACCATTACATTGTAGTCCATAAATGATAGGTGTGTTTTAGAAACAATGCTGCAGATAAACGATTATTTTAGTATTCTGCAGGTATTAATGTTTGTTCTGTTTTCCTCATGCTTTTCCAGAGTGCTGTTGAAACTGTAGAGTGACATCAGGTTTGGTTCAAACAATCTTTATTATACATACTAAAGTCATAAAAACAGTTATTGATCATTCACATACAGTGTTATTGTACATGATGGTCACAGTTATGTCTTTTTGTGTTTATGCTGTAAAGACATTTATTACATAAAAGGTTTATTGAAATCAAATTTCCAAAGACAGAACAGAACGAGTTATTTTTAGTGAGTCTGTTTCTGTTTATGGATTTTATTGAATGTATTTCAAGGGCCAAGCATCTTCTCATGGGAGAGGACCAAAAACAAAAGTTTAACACATGGAAGAGAAAGTAAAAACTACAAAACACAAACGATTATTTACTGCAAATAATACAAAGACAAAGTAATGAGTTTGCCACACAGAGCAGATTTGAATAGTTGCAAAGATCATTCTCATCGTTTACGGCACCAACATTTTAGTTATAGTGACACTGAATTCAATTTTTCAGCGTTAAAATGTTCGTTAAAATCTGAGCTCATGTAGTTTCACTACATGCGTAACAGCATTCGCTGGATTAATGCGTCACATTTACAGCCAAGAATTGTGCTCCCGATGATACATCATGTCGCACTGATGCTTTTTCACATATACACCACTGCTTCCTGTAGTTGCTCTCACAGTTTGCATTTAGATATTCAAACAGACCCCAGCTGCAACTCCCAGCTGACTGCTGGCTGCGCCTCCCCAACCCCATGTGTATATCAGTACACTGAGTATATATCGTGAAATGCCGACGACAAAATGTTTTTAGATGCCACAGTGAAACCCGAGGAGCTAGATCTTCTGTAGTAGTGTAAAATCCTTTATACAAATGTCACCCAGGATGTTCAGGTTGATCGGTCACATTTTTACAGCATTAAGTAATAAAATTACTTAATTTTTTAAATCACAAACATATTTCTAGTAAAGATGTGAAACAGCAGTTTTCTGCTGTCCTAATAAAGAAAGGTAGCTGTTTTAAAACTCTCATACTGATGCGGTGTTGAACATCTACTGTCACTTTTTCCACTTGTCTTAAATTTACACATCTCACGGAGGAATCGGCCTTTTGTTTTGTGTCTGGGGAAACCCAGCTGTGATCTGACAGCCGAGTGAACTACATGAGCACAAATGTGCCAAATAGAAGAAGAAGAAAGTACCAGCTCGATATGCGGGGTTTAGGTTCAGTCTGTCTCCTGAAGTTGATGTGTAATCAGCTCAGACTCGTTTCATGTCGTGTTTCAGGTCATTTAAGGCCTATCTGCTAGCTGCTCCTCCCCAACCCCATCTCATCAACATCTGTGGTCTAACGTGGTTAGGAAACCTCTGGAGGACAGATGGCATTCATCAAATCCACTAAAAACCCTTCAACACTATAAATAGAAGGAAAACATTATAGGCTCCTTGCTCTCATTAGTCCCCGTATCATATGAGGTTTAGAGTTGATCTTTTAAAATAAAAGAAGACGACTGCAGCCTTAGGGGTCATTTTGGGTAAATGTAATTATTTAGGTTTTAAGACAATCTGTATTCTGCAAAAGCGCCTTGACACTAAGGATCAAAAGGTGTTGTGCACTGTTTCAGTCAGAGCTTTGAGTTAAAGTGCTGCGACACATCGGCAGCGGAGTTCCCGTTTAAGCCCTGGCTCGTGGTCCGGGTGGAGCCTTAACACTGCCTCTCAGAGCTGTCCATCAAGTTGTTGGTGGGCGTGTCCTGTGAGCTGGCGTGCGCTGCGGATGACAGGACGTCCTCAAAGCTGCCCCCACTCCCGGTGCCGCCAACCTTTGTCTGGGACAAGAAACAAAGGCACAAAAGTGTCACTGAAGCTGTCGTTCTTGTTCTGTGGTGCTACAGAGTCGACTCAAGGTGGCAGACTTTTACAAAGACTGAAGCTGTCGGGCATTTGCAGGGCGTGTACATGGAAACAGGAGTCATTTCACCAGCTTTTGTTCCAACTTTGCCGACCACCACAGCAGATTTCAAATCAAATAATCAACATGTGATTAAAGTACAGATATTCAACTTTGATTCAAAATGCCATTAACTGTTTAAGAATTTACATTTTCAGAGGCTCATAAAGTAACTGGACAAACTAACAAATTTGTATAACCCGTGAACATCACCACATCCTGGATAACTTTGAGATGCTCTGGTGGGCCTTTACACTTTGAAACTTCAGCTATTGTGTCTGCTTTGTTTGTCATTAAATAAGGGAACACGAGTCACCTGATTACAGAACCGCTTGTCAGTGAATTTTCCAGTTACTTTTCAGCCACTGTTTGTAATTCATGAACCGTTAATGCAGCTGTTTTGTAAAGCCTCTTGAATTAAAGCTGAAAGTCTGCACTTCAATCACAGCTTTATTGTTTGATTTAAAATCCTCTGTGATGGTGTACAGCGGAAAAAATACAAAAATTGTGTCTTAGGCCAAGAAATCATGTACCAAACTGATCATTTACATCACATTTGAAGCATCCATACATGAATGAGTGAAAATGTGCTTTCAGTCAATTTGAAAACCAAAACTCTTAATATAAACCTCTCTGGTGATCTAGTCGGGTAAAAACAGGGTCAGTTTCACAGCTTACTAACCCATAAATGTTGCTTCCTAGTACACTCCTCTGGACTCTTAGGACTTGTTTTGGTATCACTATAAATGTCAGTAATCAGTGGGTTCCCTGTCAGAGTGTAGGCTCATAATTACACACTAATTATAGTACTTTGTTTTATGCGTCAGTACTTAGAAGCTGCAACCTGACCAGCTTCTTTATGTGCAGCGTTCACATGAAATAGTTTTTAGTTTATCTTGAAAAACATTCAAAAGTGCCCCTAAATGCCTCGGATTAAGTGAGACTACTTTTAAGGCAAACACACTCTGTTTGAGGCTTTTCACATGTTATCACTTTATAATGCTAAATCTCTCTCTCACACACACACACATGGTTACCTTGATAGTGGAAACTGTGTTCTCAACTTTCTCTTCAAAAGACCTGAAGCTGGGAGAGTTTCTGTGAAAAAGGGAGGGAAAGATTATTAAAAAATAAACCACATTTTGCTGTCTTATCACATGAGCACACAATTATTTGTGAAATCCTCTTCTGAAATAGAAGAAGCTACTTTTGGCAGCGCCCTTATTCAAAAAGGGGTCATGTTTGATTTGTAAAATATTCTGAAATAACACAATGGGGGTTTTTTGGTACTGCAACACAAAAAAGTCAAAATGACCTGAAGAAGTGAGCATGTGGAAAAAAACACACCAGGTATTTTTCCAGGTGTGTCAGGGTCAGAGTGCCTTTAACTAAATACAAAGCAGTGCAAGCGTTGCATTAACTCCTAAAGACTGCACAGGATTTTTTTGTGTTAATACACAAAAACTTCAAATTTTAAATGATCATCTCACATATAAACATCTCTCTCTCACTCACACACACACAAAGACACGCACAAAAGCACAGAGTGGTTACCTCATAGCGGGCATGCTCATAGAGTGTTTGATAGAGTAACTGTCCCCGGAGAGCGTGGTGAGAGAAGAGTTAATGATTAACACAGGTTACACGCACTCACCAAACCAGAAACAAAGCCAAGAGTCAGAGCAGTGCTTAGCTGTTCTGTCCTGATGCTGTGCATGTGCAGAGTGTGACAGAGGATTACGTACAGGAAAGCAGTTACATGTCAAAAGATATGCAAGCAAGGAATTAGCAGCAGCCACTCCAGAGTTTCTCGTGTATTTTCATTAATCTCTCTTCAATAGATTTATTAAATAAAGCTATTAATTTAAAACTGAAAAATCCAATGTGGTCCTAAATTTGTTTTTTATTAGCTTAGCTTTAGCACTCTCTGCACAGGGAAGTGCAGCCACTCATGTGACTCAGTCAGGAAGACAGTTTCTCTCCCCGAAAACAAAACTGATGTGATTCTGGGCTCAGACCAGAACCTGACTGAGTCCATACTGTGCTGTCCAGTTAGTGCTATCAGCTGATCTGACTGAGATCTACTCACTGCAACAGACTCCTTACTTTGATAAAATCTACTGTGTGGCTCCTTACCCTATGGAGTTGGATCTTAGGAAGCATGAAAAAAGACGGAAAAACATTTTAGGATACTTGGACAAGCCGATGTCAGCATTACAGTCACACTCTGTCAAATTCACTTTACCAAACATTAATATCAATACAAAACTATTTAACTACAAAAGGCAAACTACCACTACTACACTTATTTTAGGTAACACAAGTAACCAACTCTTTGAAACTTGACTCTTAAAACATGTGTAAACAATCTGTGTTAGAAGAAGAAAACAGAAGAAGAACAAGGGAAACAGTGTCACAGTGACTGGAAACCCAGCTGTGGAACTCGGTTGACAAACAACAGTGTAAATCATCTTTGTAACTGTGTTACAGACTGACTTGATTTGACAGTTTGTTTCTATTAATCTACCTGTAACGTGATTTTCTGTAGGTTGTGGGTTGCTTTTTTTGGCGTCATTGGTCAGTGTTAATTGCACAGCATTAACACATGTTATACCAGACAGGCAGCTCCTATTCATATTTGCATGAACATTTTGTGGCACATCCAGTATTTATAGTTCATTACTAAATGTTGCAAGTTAAACCTTTCAACATTTTTTTGTTAATGATCATGATAGATAGATAGATAGATAGATAGATAGATAGATAGATAGATAGATAGATAGATAGATAGATAGATAGATATCCACAGCAAAAATATTCGAATAAGTTCATGCCCACACAAACCAAACCTGTGTAGAGTGTGAGAACATACCTCCGTGGGAACAGTAACTCTAGACCAAACATGCTGGAATATACCAAAGATAATAAGTTGTTGCTTTTCTGCAATTGATATCCTCAAAAAAGGATACATTAAATTACACAGGGAAGTACTGAAAGTATAGTATAATTTTAATTGTATAATTAGAATAGTATAAAAAGTATATAAGTACAGTATTGGTATAGAATAATTAAGTGTAATTGTGCTTCCACTTAAAGCCAAAGAAAGCCAAACTGTCTGCAGAAAAGACTTCTGATTGATTTCACCACTATTACATTATTAATATGAACTATTATTATTATGAAGCACTAGCAACATGGGCCTGGTGACATTGTGATGTCCTCACTGGGCTTTTGGTTCCTAACCTTCAAAAGCTTTTTTTGTTTTCACCTGCACATCCTGGAAATACTTTCTGCATCACCATTGCGCTGTCACGCAGTCATCTGTGCACATTTAACACAGGGACACATGCTTTCCTGCAAAACACCCCAACATTGTGTGTGTGTGTGTGTGTGTGTGTGTGTGTGTGTGTGTGTGTATCCGTCTCTCAAACAGAGCAATGTAGACTGTCAGCTCAACAACAACAGAAAGTGACCGAGGGAGACAGCTGCTGCCTCGAGCCCTTTGACTCAGAAAGCAGCTTAGTGCTTCTTACATAATCTGATGCTGCCTTGAACTGTTTAGACCAAGAGTCAAAACTCTGCTGTCTGAGACACAGAGATGGGTAGCACAGATAGAAAGTGTCACCGAGCTGGTTAAAAGTGGAGGCGCACGCGGGGCAGATGGGTTCAACCGGAATGCTTGTGTAAGTTACACAGATGAGCCGATAATGGAGCTTTAAGATGATCAAGTGCCTGCAACGGGCACATTTAAATGGTATCTTTTGTGAGCTACAAGCACACATGAACAACATTTAAAGACTGAATGGTGAAAAAGTTCAAAGACTAAAGCAATTAATGGGATCAATCCATGTGTTTAGACAAAGGAAGCCTGGTTTAATACAAGATGCTCTTGACCTGTCAGCAGAACTACTAGCACAGCTTTTATTAAGATAAAATCCACTTTTAGACAAACAATGACTGAAAACCTTCACAAACAAGGGCTTCGATTCATTAGCACATATTCCTCTGCAGAAGGACGACATTTATCACACTATTTGGCGAACATGCTTCACTGAAGAGGCAAGATGACTTTAGACATTTGAAACAGTTTATCTAATCTATGTTTAAAACCGTTTGCAGATCGGGTGTCACAGAAGGCAACGCCATGTGTCCACAGAACAACCAAATTCATTGGGTGACTGGCCACACGGTTTGCATACAACTACTGTCACTGTTAAAGCTGTTTGGCAAGTGTGAAGCAGGAAATTCAATGAACATGTGACCATCAGTCTGTACCTCATATCTCCAATCTTCCTGGTGATGGTGCTGCCGAGCGTGCTGAAGGCTGCCGAGGTTCTCTGTCCCGCTGTGGAAAGCGTCTCTGATGTCTTCTTGTAGCTGCCAAAAACCCCCAAAACAAAACACACAAAGGTGCGTGCAGTGAAAGATAAAGACGCATACACAACACAGGCTTGTTCGGAGAAAACAAAAGCATGAACATGCTGTAATTAAAACTTGCACTACTGAGGTTTTACAGGAGCAAATGGAATAAGTCACAGTTCATGTTGGGTGATTCCTTTAGCTGATAATTCATATGTGCAATTATTTTTACAAAGCCTCACTTCAATCACTGGTAATAAAAATAACCATCTAGCTTATTTTGAAATTATTTGTTAGCGTTAAGTAAAAAGGCGAACACATAACTTTAAGGCCCTACTTTGCTTTTTTGTATTGTAGAAATTTGACATGAATTTATGTTGGGCCTGTTTGCTTCCAGATCGTCTATCACAGCTTCTCGCATGTCTGTGTTGCCCAGTTTCTCTAACACCACACATTGCTGTGGTCACCCTGGTTCATTATAGATGAGGATGGAGTCTGTGTGTAAGGTGATCTTCGGTGAAAAGTGTAACTGGATAAGAAAGCTGGCCTTCAGAGACTATCCTCTTGCTCTTCTTTGTCTCTTGCTGTCTGGATAAAAGCTCAGTGCTGACCATCTGATCAGAAAATTTGATTGTTTCTCTGGAGACAGAGACACTAAAAGATCTTACAGAAACAACATTTTGGAGATGAGAAGATGGCTCTTTAGCTTAGTATTCCCATCAAGAGACTTACCAAGTATCTTTGGAGCTAACTATTATCACCTGGTCTTGTACAGATAAATGAAAAATTAAAAGGAAAACCCAACACAATAGTATTTGGGTTCCTGCTAAGGTGTTAGGTTAATACATGCTGCCAGAACAGCTTCAGTCTGTCCTAGCATGTCTCTGAAGGTCTAGTGAAGGGATAAAAATAATTCTTATAGAAAACATTCCCGATCACAGTGATAAGGAACGCAGTGTAACAAGCACCGGATTCACATGAGATGTGGTGACTGGGCACGATTCACTACTTTTCATTTTATCCAACCATCTGGATGTTATCTTTGAAAAAAAAAACACTCCTTTTGAGATAGAAATGTAGGATCACTGGGTAAATTTGATCACTTTGCACTTAACTGCTAAACCATCATGTTTTTCCATCCGTTAACTATCCCTGCTTGTCCTACAAGCCTGAGTCGATCGCAGTGCCATGCATGCAGAGCATTACAGAACCACCAGATCTTCTTACTATGGAGGTCGAGGCTTTCTGTTTTCCTTTTAATTTGTCACCCTCTGAGATTTTTTGGAAAGAACAGAAAACCAGCACATTTCCCCAAACTCCAAACTATTCCTATTAATCTTTAAATAAGATCAACTCCTGCAGATCTGCATGAACATCAAAGCCCCGGTAAAATCAAACCTAAAACCTGCAGGGCTGCACGTTTTGTACCATTTCATTCACTATTAGGTTGGTAGATAGTTGTACACTTTTTAAAGCACACAGTTGAAATCAATATTTCTTTAAGGGAATTTTTTTTTCAGAAATACACCGACAACTTCTCTTTAAAAAAAAGAGAAGTACACAAACAATAAATGTTTCCTGTTACAGGTAGGGAAGTGACATTTAAAAGAAAATCATAGTACAGTACAATGACTTCCAGCTGCTAAAGGGAACATGTACTACTAATTGTGCACTGAGGACAACCATAGCCTTCAGCACTGGGTGATGTGTTTTGATCAGGTTTATGGTGTCTGTTACAGTGAGCACAACAAAGATAACAAATCACACACATGCTGTGCAGCCAGGAGCAGAACATTATGTTTTTTTAATTAGCTTTTTGATATCTGGCACTCGTTTTGGATAGTCAATGCTGGCTGTTAAGAAGAGAGAAACCTGCTCTTTGTGTGATTACTTTGAGTGTGTCCTATGAAGGGCATCAGTGTTTACAGCTAACATAAAAGCCATTCTGCCGTGTACACTTCGAAACACAAACCTTATTAAGCACACAAATTCTTTCTTTGTTTCTTAGCTGTGTGATGTAGCCTCTCTCTCTCACACACACACACTGTAACTTACGCTACTGAGCTCTGCATGTCGTGCCAGCCTCTGCTGAAGTTGGTTTTGAGCTCGCTCAGAGGAGTGATGCCCAGTTTCTGTTTGAGCTCCGCATGCTGCTTCTCTTTGGAAGACAAAACCTGCCTCAGTGTGCCGATCTCCTCTTCCAGCTGGACATGCACAGAAAGACACAGCTTCTAAAGTGACTTCATAGACCGAGATAAAAAAGTCATCATCCTAATGCTAAAGATATATTTGTGTTCTTGTGTGTGTTTACTTTAGCTAACTCTTGCTGAATCTCCTCCCTCTCTTCCTCCGTCATGGAGGCGCTCAGGTTGACGTCTGACACAAAGTCTTCATCAGCCTCTCTCAGTGGCTCCGAATCTAGAAAACCTGTGTGAAACACACACAAAGGCACCATAAATGCACTTTAGCGTGTCCATGTGTGACCTTAAAACTGACGACACCCTAATGACAAGGTGTGAATTCAACATTTCAAGGTGAAAATCTGGTCTCTGACCACCAGTAAATCTGTACTTGGCGCCGATTTATTTCCTGGTATTGTTACTTGTTTTGTTGCCATCGTGTATTTTTAAATGAGCCATGTCAGAGACAATCTGGCATCCATGCCTCATTCTGCCTTTTTCTGCTTCATTGTTTTTTTTGACTCTGCTTTTTCCACGTTTTCTGTGTCTGTCTCCATCTCTGATCGTGTCTCTGACAGTTATGTAATCTGAGGCTGCAGCCTGTAGTGCCCTAATCTGGCTTAACTGATGTGGATTATCGTGCTTAAACTCTGCTGACCAACACCACGGGCAAACACAAACACTAACGCACACTCAAACAAGATGGGTTGAGACTTCGGGGAGGAGAGCAAATTTTAAGTTGCAGTGATTGATTTTCAGTTTTGTAGCAAATGAAAAACATGCGCTTGGGGAAAAGCGTTGAATTGAGATTAAAGACATTATGTAAAACCTCCGCTTGCTTACAAGAGCGGCATCGCAGCCGTCTGCCCAACTTACGAGCTATAAGAAATGAAATATGATTAGACAGGACAGAACACACACATAATTCAGATACACAAACAGAATGAAACAACTACAGTAAATGACGCTTTCTGATTAGCAATGTTTATTTACCTTTTAATTCTATTGAAATAATAGTTGCAGAGAGGTGCAAACACCCAAAATAAAGCATGAGCTGAAGGTGAACTCGCTTAGACTATTTTAGTATGATCCGTCTTATACTGTTGCACCATTTGCTTTTATGATATTTGTAAAGGGCTTAACAGCAGCACACAGTACCAGGAAACAGCAGGAGGGCAGTGTACACACAACGCAAGAAAGGTAAATACACGCAAGTCGTGTGTCAATGAACACTTAAAGTTATCCCTTTAAATGCTGACTCAGACGCCATTTCGACAGGATGGAAGTAAAACGTTTTCACGTACCTGCGGTGAGGTGTCCCCTCTCTTGATGTGGCCGCATTATAAGACAGGTGAGGGGACAGTGAGGTTAGTAAAGACTAATGTACTGCACTGTGTCGCCACTCTCCACTGACTGTAGTGGCTACTTTAACATATCAGCAGTTCAGTTCTTTGAAAACTAAGGTTAAAGGGGACACAGCAGCAGCTCATGCAGCAAACTCACACACAAAAACAGCGTACAGCACGAAACTCAAGCACAGCTTGCAGCAGTTCAGTCCGTTGCAGGTCTTTCTACAGTAAAGAGCTTTTTCTGCTAACATTACACAGCAGGAGGACAATGAGATTTTAAACCCCTGCGGTTTCAATAGAAGCTTTTCATGTCTGTCTTAAGTGCACTCAGAAAGCAGTGTCCCTGTTTACACAGCCTTAAAAAGCCAGGCAGAGCCCCGGTTTAGATATTTTCTACCAGAGTTGGTAAAGCTTGGGAAACAAAACACTACACAACACAACACACCATCTCTGCTGAAGTTCGTCTGCAAGGTACAGATTATGTTTTCTTTTCAAAGTGCTTTTGAATATAAAGGTAAAAACCACTGCAAGGTAGCTATGAATGACCACATTTGAGTGCTGTTCTTTACTTGTTAGCTGATGATTTTTGCAATTTTTTGGCTAACCTTGATTTCCTTTTAGCTAACTTTTTTTTAAAGACCTAAGCTATGTCTGTCTGTCCAAAACCTTTGAGGTCCACCAAAATATTGCTTTAGCTAAGAAATACCCTGGTTAAGAGTAGTTATAAGGCATCTTATGCCTTTATTTGACAGTGAAATATAGATAAGAGTGAAAGGGGAATAACCTGCAGAAAGGTTAATGTTCATTGGGTAAAATCAAACAGACAGACATTGAAAACAAGATTCAGTGTAAGATCAGGTACTGACAATCTCAATTTCCCAGGTCTTCACATAGGTCTAGAGACCAGTTGGGGATCCTCAAACAAGCAGTGGTTGCAAAGGAAAAATGTGTATTCTCTGACTGGCTGGCAAGTGGTTGCTGGCAGTCGCTAGCAAGAAACTGGTTTCAAAGAAACAGTGCTACTGCAGTAGAGGCGATGATTGGTCGCCTTCAAAGTAAAAGTTTTGCGATAATACACAGCATTTGATTTCTCCGTGTCTAATTGCTGTCACACTTTTTCAAATGTTGCTGAAGCTCGGTGGTTTGTTAGCAAGTGTTTGCAGGCAAGTCTGTGTCTTCCATGCAAACTACAGTGGACGGTGACAACCTGCTAGTGACAAAAGCAATCACAAGCAAGTTTTAGCTGTGGGACGTTCTCCGCGACTGACTTCACCTGGCAACAGCAACCAGTTCAGAAAAACACGTTTCCCTAGCAACCAGAGGTTGCCAGGTGTCAAAAACTGGTCTCTAGGCCTGTGTGACTGACACTTTTTAATTAAACAGGAGCAGTGGGCCACTAGAAATGTGCAGGCAACATCTAACAACGAGAAGATTAAACTTTGTGAAAAGTTACAATGCTAATTTCATGTTGTTTTTATAATACAATATACAATATACAATATAAAAACTATGTTCTACAACAAAAAAAACTTTTGATTGAACACTTAACATATTGTAGACACTTGGTAACAGAAAGAAAATAAATTCCCCAAAAAAATTGCAGGAATTTGGATTTATTAAATTTATCTGATTGGTTAATTGTTTGATTGCATTTTCCTTGTTGCTGCTGTTAGGCTGAGTGTGGTCTATATTTGAGACTAAATGCAAACTGTATTATATACAGTGGGGTCTGTGTGTTTGCTTTTTAATTATAACCGCTAGGGATACATCCCATGTGAAATTCTAGATGGCTATTATGTTAACGTGACACGAGTGATAAACAACAGTCACTGCCACCTCTGAGTGCATTCTCATTTGAGGACACCACAAAAATCATGTATCGGCAGATACAAATAATTCAATCGTTACTGAGATAAAAGACTGAATTTAGTTTTTAATAGCTTTGTCACAGATCAGATTGCCTGATGCTTACCATGTTGCTTGTGCCAACAGAAGCCCTAGGGGTAGCTGTAGGTTTAAATGTTCAGCCAAAGTGAACGACTGATCTAATCTACAGGCTCTATATCTACATCCCTTGTCACCTGTGCTGTCCAGCTGCATATCCCAAGCGGTGGACGTGGCCCAGGTGTCAGACACTGATGTGTGACCCCACCGGCTGTCCCCTGAGGGTGAAGTTTTACCCCATTCTGTCAGGTTTTCCCCATTTTGGACGACGGAGGTAAAACCATATGAGCTTTTCCTAAGGGACTCCTCATCAGAGGGGTAAAGCTTACCTTGATTCAAACCTGAGTAAAGTCACAGTTTAAAACATGTTCAGTACCTGAGGAAAACAGAATTTTTAATTTTGCAAGCAATTAGTTCTTATTTAATATTTTAGCTTAAGGAAGGGGAAAAAGGCAAAAGTGGGAAAGCTCACAGGCTGTGAAACTGCCTGTAAGCATACAGGAAGTTCCTGCAGACAGAACAGAGTGCTTACTGGTTTAAGGGAAACACAGGAATGTGAGTAATTTCATACAAAGAAATCATCCTATCAGTCAGCAACATCTCATATAACTGCCAACGTTTTTTGCTAGTGGTTTTACGTATACAGTATATCCCTCAAATGGTTTGCACTGTAACAGAATTGCATTTTCTTCCAAAACTGATGAAAGACGTCGAAACTTCACCCAGCAGACACAATGTTAGCATTTACAAGGTTTCATAAAACCTATGGAGGCTTTTTAAAGGAGACAGCTGCATGTGGTGGAAGAAAACACAATTGGTGAGAGCTGAGAGTGTTAAATGAAACGGTAACGTTGTGTACCGCGATACCGAAACAATCCACCGAAGATGTTAAAATGCTCTGAAGGGCTGAGGTGGACCATAATTTTCTGTAGCTATGAGCAAAAACCTGTCATATTACACGTAGTATATCTTTTTCTGTTCTATTGCAGAAACATTTCGTGTGGTTTAAATGCATTCCCACATATACATTCATATTTCAGGTCTTTGAAAAAATAGATTATTTGTGATTTAACAGGTATCATGCACTCAAATCAGCCTGATCACTGCTGCTTTGGGTAAAGTTATATCAAATTCAATGAAAGGAATGACTTTCCCTTCAATTTAAGGAATAAAATTCCAGTCTTTTTGTCTTTTTACTTGTTGGTTTATTCACACAGACCAAACTCACTCATCTGACTGTTCATTAAATCAACACTGAATAACAGAAGGGCAATAAGTGCTCCAGTAATTCCTATAGACAGGCACCTTTAAACATTCTGCACCTTTACTGCTTCAGCATTGCTCAGAGCACCACTGCATGACGTGGTTTTATGCTTTTTGTGATTCAGGGTGGATTTACGGGTTTCTTTTGCTTTACTGGGAGAGTTGAGTCTTACCCTGCTCTCCCTCGTGTATGGCTGAATCAACCCATTCCTCTCCGGGGCCCATGCTGCCCCAGTCCACCACTGATCCACTCAGAACACTAGAGTACATCTCTGCAGCGGAGCAAGGCAGCAGGGTGAGGGGACACAAGAAATCCGGTTATACATGCAAACATGGAGACTTCTCCTCCCTGACAGCTGTAGTTAGGCCCAGCTCAGTGCAGGAACAGGAAACCTGACTTTTGACCCTATGTGCCACTGATATGAACTTCTCCGAGCTCTTTAAACATGATGTAGCTCCTTCTTATTATTTAGAGACCCAGACCAAGAAGAAATCAGTGCCACAGAGGGTTCACAATGGGATCTTGTATAACTTTGAAACAATCCAGAAAGAATATCTGAAGCTATTAGGCAATACAAGCTCCCTTCTTGCAGATGAAATCTCATTACACCACACTCCAGCACTACAGGAGGAAGTTGGCCAGGATAAGGCCAGTTTCACTTACAATATGTCCCTCTGGTTCCACATTTTGACAATGAGGCAAAGCTGACTGGCAAAAACAGTTTTTCCAGGGAAGAAAAAGATCACGTACTTGGGTGGAAAAACACTGAGCATACATTTTAATCTAAAAAGCATGTTTTATGGTAATAAAGAAGAATAATTTCCTCAGAGGTGGGTCTTATACAGCAACATGTGTGATTTTAGCTACTCAAAGCAGGTCATACCAGACTGTGAGGGTCTTTTAGCACTAACACTGATTTATGTCATAGGGTGCTCAGAAGAAAATTGTCTCCTTCTTTACTGTCCATTCTGTGTGTCTCCTCCCTCCCCCTGCTTTTTTGTGGGGGTGAAATACCTTTGGTCACAAGATTACCATTCGGCCCAGCGGTCATGTGGCTATGCTAAATCAGAGGCTTGGGGATGGTCATATGGCTGAAAAAATTAATTAAAGCTGGCAAACAGTAGATACTGCACATAACATTTACAGCAGTTAACACAAAAAAAATCCCTGTTCCAGACATTACAGCTGCTTGTACATGGGTAACCATGAAATATAACCAAAAGTATTGCTTTATAAAAAACAAATAAGTTGATTATAAAGTTCATATTCCCATATCAGAGTCTTTTCCCCCCTTTTTCCTCCCTCTCTAAGCCTTTCCGGCTTCCTGTTAGCTGTAACAGGTACCTATTTAGAATCAGACTGCAAAAGAATGCAATTACCTACCTGAATAAGCAATCCTTTATATCCCACACAAGCAGAGCTACTGCTCGAGCTCCAGCTTTCATTTTCACAATTCATTTGGTCTGAGCAGTCAGTCAACGTTATTTATCTATAGCTTGGAGTCACTCTGTACTCTAAAAACAACACAGATTCTTTGCACTGCTGTAGAAAACGAAAGCAATGCGTCTTCTGTAAAGCCTTTTGCGGCAGTGATTTTATCTCCTGCAGTACCTGCAGCAGACCAAAGCGCAAAGGTAGTGGACAGGGGAAGGATGGAGGGGGGCTAAGCCAATTCCTGAGGTGAATAGAAAGCATTCTGGCTTTGCAGAACTTCCACAAATAGCCTGAAAGTCACCACATAGAGGGGGTAAACAGTAGCCAGCCCAGGATTTGGTCAGGAGTTTCCATGTCGTCTTACAGTGTGCGTGCGTGTGTGTGCATGAAGCTTCTTAACTGTTGCACTGCTTCTTAAAAACGCAGCACCCTCAACAAACAGTCTTTACACTGAAGGCGCCATGCAGCAACAGATGAAGCTGACATAAGCAGCAGCAGATGCTCCGCTTTATACACTTTTCCCCCCCCTCTTCTCCATTCCCACAGCGACGTCATAACAGTGGCGCGTGCAACACTCAAGTTCAACTCATTATCAGATCAACTGGAAACAAAAAGTAACGCTGCGGATTCAGTTATCCCGGTCTGAGAGGTAAGAAACGGCACTCACTCACCTTGCTGCCTGGTTTCCATGAGCGACGCACAGGTGAGCTTCACAACAAATAATAATAAAAAAAAACGCGCTCTGAGTCAACAAGGATCGGCCGCACGGGCAGCTGCACCGCTCCTCGGGTCAGTCCGTGTGTCAAGTTTCCGTGGATGTCACGCACGCTGGGCCAGTTCCCGGGCGGAGCCTGCAGCGCGAGCCAATGAGCGCGCGCAGTTTTAATGTAGTTAATTTGCTCCGTGCACAGGAAGCTGCGCTCGGTGGACACAACGAAGATGCCACAGCGACAAAGGTCCAGAAAATAAATGTGTTTGTTGGAGGTGGAGAAATATTTTCATTTTCATTATTAAAAAACAAACAAACCGGAACATAAAAATACAAATAAAGAGATAAAAATAAGGTAAATATTTAAATGTAACCATCTTGGATGTTGTGAGCTACTAGTACATATAAAGTAGTGCATGTACTACACCTCTGCACTGTCTGTGCACTTATTATTTCACTCATGTCTAATTGTACATTTTTTAATCGATTTCATTTTGTGCTGTAATTTAATTATATTTATTCATGTAATTTTTTCTAATGTATTTTTATTCCCGTGTTTAACACTTTGGTCAGTGGTTTCTGTTTTTAAAGTACTTAAGTAAAGTAAATAAGGTTGGCTTTGCTCTTACTGGTGTGTTTGTACCACTCCTGACACGACTACTCACACTTCAGTTGAACACTAAATAAGCCACTTACACTTAATGTTATTACTTGTTTTTAAGCCATTAATGAATCTGCCATTTTTTTTTCAGAATTCATTACACCGCTGTTTTAGTGTCTACTTGTTCATAGGAAATAATGAGGTTTTGGCCTTAGACTGCCCATGGTTATGTTGGCTTCACCTCCTCTGGTGCACTTATGACCCCTGCTGACATAAAACTGCAGTCACAGCCGTGCTTACACGAATACACAGACTGTAGCCACTTAAACACCCTGTCAAACAGACCTCAGAAAGAGCTGCATAATTGAGAGAGGCCTCCACTTTATCTACGAACAAAGAAGCAGAGTGTTTCGGTGATGCGTTAATATAAAAAAGAATCAGGCAAACCGGGGCATTTTGGCATTTGACTTACTTTACTTTATTCTCCGTTAATAAAGCAAATGTTCAGGAGAAAACAGTGTTTGTGCCTGGCTAAGTGAGCAACAATAACAAATATTACTAGCAGATGTTTCAGCAGGTGGAAGAAGGTTTTCCTGGTGAAAACAAGGAACATACTCATCAAGCGTCTCTAACATTTCCTTGAATAGGAATACCCGTGGATAACTGTGTGGCGTGTACACATAAACCTGCTGCTGTTGTCGTTCCAACAACTTTGCATGTCTAGATAGGGAAAACCCAACCCGATGTTACTGATAGTACACCACCATATTGCAACATCACTTGTCCTGAGTCAAACTTATGCTGAAATGACACTGAAATCGTTTTTTTTTTGGCGTGATTAACTCTTTCATCGAGACAGGGTTAGTCCCGTGTTGGCCTTAAATTATATTCATCTGATGAGTGCAATAGCCTCCTCGAATTAATCCAAAGAGCGAGTCGGAAACATGGTGACAGAGTAACTTGTGCAAAAAGGTACAAAGAGTATTTGGGATGTAGCGAAACCCACTGCATTGTGGCACTTATAAAATTTCAGAAGTTTAGTTTAATCTGAAGCTATAAAACATATTTTTAGCAGGAAAACACTGAGTCATCTGCATATCTTCTGTGTGGTATGGGTAAGACATCCATAAATATATATTCCTTCAACAGTAGTTTCAGACAAATTTATTTTACATCAAGAAGCCTGTTGTACTGCTCTATTAACTGTTCTAATAAATAACACATACAACAGCAGGCTGATAAGACTGCACCCTTGTCTGTAATATTTGCAGGACCCTGAATAAAAAGTTGGTAATCTGATCTATTGTTGATGTGAAGGCACCATTGCATATTTATGCCAATAAAACCGGGAATGTCATATAAACAAAACAAAGACCATGGGTGTCAACCAGCCAATGCTTCCCAGCAAGGGGAAAAAAATCATGACCTGAAACAACTCTAATGTCACTAAATGAATATACAGAGCAGCTTCTGGTTACAGCTTTAACCAAAGAGCTCCTGGCTATAGTAACACAACAACAGTAACAACAAAGATGGGATTTCTGCATGGCATTAGCACTGGGCAGAGTTATGCAACACAGATGTGTATAAAAGGGTAAAAACCTGATGTGACATGGAAAAGAACCATCCCATAAGACCTCAATTATCTGTATTTACAAAAAAACCCCAAAAACAAAAGGCAAATTTGCCATCTTTTTTTTTCTACGAGCTAACCATTAAAGAAAAATTTAAATTTAGGAAAATGCTAAAGGACAATAGTCTAAAGGACATATTCTCTGTCAATCATTTAATAACTTTAAAAAAAAAAACAAAAAAAACAAGCAGCAATTCAATACACCAGTGTAGCTGAAACGTGCCTGCATGAAATGCATGTGAGTAAATGTTAAAAGCATTCAGTTTGGCCCATTCATTGCACATCCGCCTCCATGCTGCTGATTTACTAATACATATTGTAATGTACAGGTTTAACCCGTGACCAGAGTGCAGACCGGACAGTGGCGGCTGCACCCAGACAGTTTGATCTTCTTTTGACACTACAGTGGTTTTACTTCCTGGAATTTAAACCAGGGTTTCTAATCCCTGAAGCTCCAGGCATCAGGAAGAGCTGCGACTCTAGAGTGCAGTTGAGGATATCTGTGGCACAGCTCAGGTAAGATGGGAGTCTCTGGGTTACAGTGAAGAGAAAAGCAAACTTCCTGAGAACAGATTCAAACCCAGAATCGTGACCCTGTTGTGGTTGTTCAGATCGGGTGTGTAACAATCTGTGTATGTATATTGCGCCTACAGCTGACACGTTGTATGTGTTAACTCCCAGATGTAGAAAAGAGATCAGGTCATGGGATAAATCCCAGTTAATGGCATTGCACTGCAAATCATCCAATCATCTGCTTCAGTGATGAAACGTGCTGTAATATTCGCTCCGACAGCAACTGCTACGGATGCACAGACACAAACTTTCCACCTGTACTGTAATCACCCGCCTCTCCACATCCACTCACAGCTGAGGTCAGAGTCCAGTCACACCTCATGGGGCAGCGGCACGGACAAAAGATGTTAAAGGACAATCACGAGGCATCAAAGGTATATATATAAAAAAAAATGAAATAAAGCAAAAAACAAAAAGAGTGACAGGATAAGTGGAGAGAGCAGCTGGCTGACTGCTGCCAGGTGGCGACCTTTAAAGCTCTTAAAAATCTGTCGTTTCCTGGCAGCGCTCGCTGTGCGCACTCTCTCTCGTGCCAGTGCGAATGAATTCAGAGGTTTGCATCAAAACTGCTTTGTCACTATCCAAACTGTCAAGCAGGCAGACAGCTTCAAACAAACAAACAAACAAACAAAAAAAACCAAACACAAAACTGATCCACATACAGCTGACATCCAAATAAACTGGATGACCTTAAGAACAATAACACCCTGTTTAGCTCTTTGGTAAACCGCGGGCCTAACTCTACATTCTATTCTCTGTCTTTTCAGTCAGTTTCTGGTCTTCTGAGCACTTTCCAACTATCTACCGTACTTCTACAGCTTGTTTTGATCCCCATTTCTTGTGCACACTCCATTACACCTCATCGACACCCCTGCAAAAGTTCACGTCTAAAAGAACAATAAAAACAAAACAAATAACAAAGGGAAACGGTAAACCGTCTATCCCGCCATATTCAGCGCTTTGTTTTGGCACAGCAGCTCCTTTTTTTTTGATGATGCAGATACTGGCATACAGCATGTAGGCTCACTGGAAACAACATGCCATGCAGAGAGGGAGAGTGTAAACCAGCATCAGCTCAGACAGACAGACAGAGAGGTGGGACAAAAAGACAGCAAGAGAGACGGGGACAGACAGGATGAAGGTTTGATGGAAAACCATAACAGAAAACAACAGAGGCTTGTTAGAACTCCAAAGGGCCTTCCAAAGTTTCACTTTCGTGTGTGTTAGTGTGTGTGCGGTCTTTAACACCAGACGTCACTCTTAAGGTTGGGTACACACCCAATCTTCAAACCTTCTAGTGAGAATTTGAGAGGCAGTCGCTGTTACCCAGAATAGTCAAGTATCATCCTTCCTTTGACATTATTGTCCACGCTGTCGGTTTGCCAGATACTCAAACTGCGATGGAAATTTTTCCAAATATCTGACCTACGCTGGGAAAAATTGAGGTCCAGCTTGCGTTGCATCGGTGAGAACTTGATATCAGTGCTTGTTTCAAATTCATTTCCATTTCTCACCCTTTTTTCCTGCAGCCAACAGCGGCAAAAACAACCTTTGCAAATGAATAAAAACGTATTTCCTTCTTTTTCATCCGCGAGGCTCTGCTATCACCGTGCAGCCGGCATTTCTGGCACCTTCATAATTACCGGTATCCGACACAATCAAAGCCTCGTGTCCACAGTATTCCTACATCTCAGCGTCAAACTAACCGCAGGTAGGAAAGCAAGGGCGCAAACCAAACTGCAGCTGTTTAAGCTGCGATTTATGGTTGTTCTCCTTTAAAATAATGAAATAAAAAGTGTGACATTCGTGGAAAATGTGCACTGATTTAAACTTCCTGCAGTGTATCCAAGAAAGTCCTCAGAAGTTCCTGCATTTAACATCCTCTATGTGACGAGCACTGTGCAAGACAGCAGCTGATCGGGGGGGGGGGGGGGGGGGGGGTGCTTTTTTTTTTTTTTTTTTTTACTTTTTTTTTCTTTAATTACTCTTCTGCGTAAATATCCAGCATTCATTTTGCAGTAGTCCCACTTGAGAGCAATAATCCAGATGTAAAGATGTGCATTCATGTAGTCCTCACGTTATAGATTTAGGTACATCATTCCACCTGAGGTCCTTCCTAACTGCCAGTGTTTAGTTTGTGTTGCTCATCTCAAGAGTTTTGTGATGACTCAGGCTGGGAGGTCTGTCCCTGAGGAGGTGCGGGTGTTGTCTTTCCAAACCGTGTGTGTGTGTGTGTGTGTGAGGTCTGCGTGGAAAGAAGGACGAGCTTCAGATCCATCGTCCGGAGCCTCTGGTGCGCTGCTGCTTCTTCCTCTTCTTGCACACGTAATAAATCGGGAAAACAACCAACCCTACAAACAGAGAAGGCAGAAAGTGCAAGAGAGGTCAAACCGCTGTCTTATCTACAAGCATTAAATATTCTCTGTTGTGCAGCGCTGCAAACAAATGTGGAGCTGAAAGGCATCGGAGAGAGACGGCAGCACAACACTGATTCTATTAATGATGAACCCGCCAGCATGACTATCAGTCTGCAGAGGACCATCAGTCGGACTTACAGACGCAGGAAACAGATTAACAATAATTACACTAATAACTACAGGTCAGCTGAGGCATGAGCAGTTCACAGTGCAGTCTGATTAGTCTGTAGCTGGATGTTCCTACAAATGTACAGCACTGTGCAAGTCTTGAGCCCCTGACCTTCCTCATTTCTTTATATTTTGCAGGGAAAACTGGAGCAATGAATTAAAACCTGCAAACATACACGAAGCTTAAAGGGCTTTAAAGTCAATATTTGGCATGACCACCTTTGTTCTTCAACACAGACTGAACTCTCTTAGGCAGCTTTCTTTAAGTAGTCTTTAGGAATAGTTCTTCTAGAAGGACATTTAAAGCTCTTATGCTGATGTTGGCTGACGTTTGTTCCATGACTGATAGTGTTCCACTGTGTGCTTTTTATTTAAATCAGGATATGTTTTTACTGCATTGGCAGTGTGTTTGGGATCATTTTCATGCTGCAAAATGAAGATGAGGCTTCAGTGAAAAAAAATTCTGAAGGGGAGCTGCATCTCTCGGGTCCCTCTTGTCAGGTCTGTGTTGAATTTCTAGCTATTTCTTAAGTTACTGTTCATCCGCTGTAAATCTCGTCTCCCTCAAATCTTTAGGGGCACAACTTCCAGCTAAAATCTCTTTGGGAATCACTTTGCTGGTGCAAAAGTATTATTTCATACCTGTGAAACTGCCTTATCTTTCTTATCTATAAAAAATAGGAACAAATGATATGTTTTTGCTATAACAAAGTGCAAATTTTAAAGATAAAACTGAAATTGGTCCATTGCTAGGTTGTCTCTTCTGTGTAGACACTGAACTCTAGTTCATCCTTTGTGTTAGCTATATTTTTAAGCTTCAGGTCAGGTACAGGGACTGGACTGAAAAAGAGTGAAGAAGCAGCCCAATGTCCTATGACAACCTTCAGAAAGCCCAGAGAACTGATGCTCAAAACCACCATAAAAAGTTACTAGAAAGCTTTGTTCATTGGAAGCCAAATACAAAGAAATTAGGGGTGACTAAACACTTGCACAGTCCTGTCCTTCCAGGAAGCAATAGTTACTCCATTATAGTGTTTCTCTGGATCAACAGCTTTGTCCTTTTTGAACAGAAAAAGTGAACTTTTACAGAAAATAAAAAGATGCCCATGACCGAAAACAGATGATAAGAGAGCTCCTTAGCAGCCTGGAGGAAAACAACAAGGCGAACCATCTCGCTGATAAGTGTTAAATGCTCTCACCGAAGCAGATTAGAGCTCACGTGTGTTTGTAATATGTTACCTATCACCATTGCGAGAGCTCCGAGCACCACGACCAGCAGAATGACCACAGGAGCTATCAGCACCTTAGAGGCTGCAGAGAGACACAGGCAGAGGAAAAGATGATTGTCATTTTTTTTTCTCTTCATAAATTGCGACATTTGGTCATCGGTGAATAGCTGCGGGATGGAAGTTACTGTAACTACAAATTACTTCATCCGCAGTGTAATGTTCTTTATTAAATGCTACATCTTTGCCGCTAGCAGTGCATGGCACGAGAGCAGTTATGAGCGCTGTAATGGGCCAGTGGCTCGTGTTAAGCGACAAATTAGCTCCCGGTTCACGGGCACCCTGCTGACATAACGAGCTGAAGCTGTCGCTGAGAGCAGAGTGAAAGAGAGCTATCAGAGGGGATTGCATGTATTTGATAACCGTGAATGGATAATAAGAATGAACATCTGATATGTGATTCTAATCATGCTTCATCAGGAATCTCACGAATGAAGTACAGAGGTAGATGTGGATATGTTCACTTCTGTTGTTATTGGGTGGTGAATTCACATCAATCACTTAGAAACCAGAGAATCTGGTTTCTAAGTGCAGGAGCCCCAGGAAAGGCTTTTTCATTAAAGTGATGCAAGCAGTGGAGCTTTAGGGATGGCAAGTCTGCTTAATTCCGGCTGTTCCGCCACTCTGATCCAAACTGTAATAGCTTCAAACTGTTAAAAGTACAAATACCTCTATTCTTCTCTGTGTTTAATACTTCTTAGCAATCGCGCTAAAACACTAAGACAGGATGCTGAACGTGGTAAGGAGTATCCCTACTAATTCTTCCTGCTTCAGTGCAGCCCATAGACGGTTATAAAGCCTCAGTCTGAGCGTCTTCGCTGTGGTTTCAAGGCACCGATCTGACTGTGAAGCTGACTTGTGATCAACAAGTCCTTAGCACATGAGGATAGCCTGGATCATCCTCCTTTCTGACTCTCAGAATGACCATAATTTACAAAATGGACTGCGTGTTTTGTTCAGTATGACCTGAAAGTAACAACTTAGACCATAAATAAAGGTGATGATGATGATGATAAAGTCAACAGGAGCGTGATGACTGAGGTCACAGAGAAACAGCAGGCGAGGGCTGTTTGTCCACACACTTCTTTACAGCCAAAGATCTTTGTGCAGCCACAGGAGTCGGCCCCTGCTGGCCATTAAAAAGACTGCAACTCAAAGGCACCTAACGCTAACCCTGATTGAATTTACAGGCTCAATCACTCATTTCAGGTCACACCAAAATAAAAATTAAGCGTATTTTGTAAATCTCGGTCATACTGTGTTTCAAAATGGAGACTTATCCGTGGAGGAAAACACACCTTCATTTTCTAACAAGAGGCCAAAAACAACTCCAGATTGGTTCAAACAACTATACTTTCAGTACAAGCATTTGTGCCACTTTGAAGACCCAAACTGTCACCCTCAGATGAGAGGGGATTGGTTAGGATGTTCAGGAACCATCAAGGCTCAACCCTGCCGTAAACAGGTAACTGTCCACAGTGAAGTTTTACATCACCAGGAACTGAGAGGATGCTTTCCAAAAGTTAAAAAATCAACACTTTCAAACTCGACTGAAATTTACAGCTACAAGGACAAGTGCCTTCTGGAGAAAAGTTTCATGATCAGACAAAACAAAGAGTGAGTTATTTTGCCTCAATTACAGGAGGTCTGATAGCAGGAGTAAAGCACGGTGGTAGTAGCAGCTGCACTGGCACTCCATACACTGCACAAAGCGCATGGGATAATAAAGAAGGAGGACTACCTCCAAATACTTCGACAGCTTGACATTTGAAACTTGGACACAACAGCTAAATGAAACCTTGTGCTGTACATATGAGGGAAAAGAAATCATTTCCAATAATATTCTTGAAACTTTCAGGGAATGTACTGGTTCTCTGTAATTTCAAAAGCACTGTCCAACTGTCCAAAGCATCAACACATTACTTGAAAGTAGAAAATTGGGGCACGGTGCAGTCAAGCACACATACGGTACTTCCCCTGAGTTTTCTGGATGTAAGGTGTCTGTTACTCGTCTTGCACACACTTGTGTAACGAGCAGAGGACATTGTCCTAGTCTGACACTACTGTTGTGTGACAAAGCCAGTGACCAGAGTTCACTCTCATCACAGCTTGAGCAAACAGCTCTGTTGTTTAAATCTGTGGCAGAACACACGGTAACTGCCATAACGGGCCACTCCTAGTTGTAGACATGCAGCTGTGTTAGCATAAAGCTCACTATAGCTGAAAAGAGCAAACATGCTATGAAAACATCTCTTTATCAATTACACGCAGCAACTTACCACAGACAGAGCCTCTAATTAGCCGTCTCAGATGAGGTTTATCGGGGAGATAGCGATACTTGCAGCCAAACACACTGAGGTTGGATGTGTGGTCCCCAAAAAATCTGCTGGCAAAATGAAGCGAAAGATGAAATCGGAGAGAAGAGATGGGCGGACAAAGCAGCCAGAATGAAGAAAGTGGAGCACAACACACCTCAGGTGTCTGTAGCGCTCTCCGCAGCGGTAACAGAAGTTGGTGTTGCACTGCACACAGGTCATGTGATCGCATCCCTCCGTACGCTGAATATGAATCTACAGACGAAGATTAAAACAAAGAGAGGTGATGTAACATTAACTGAATCTCAATAGTGCAGCTTATCCACTATCGCTTTAGTGCAATACCTGAAGTCTCGTTCGGTTTCGAGCTGTACACTATAAGCATCTAACAGCATCCGCAGTAGTACAGTACATCAGCAGTACGCATCAGGGAGCAGACTTTCTATAACCTCAGCAATAACTAGCTTTGAGCAGCTTCTTTTACTTGACACCAATCTGCTGTCTTCATCAAACATGAGCTCCTCTTCCTGCTTCCAGAGCCATGGAGCACCAGTGTGACAAACACAGATGGAAAGTGTTTACTGCTGTGAGCAAACAGTTCCCATATACCGGCAATTAGCTTAATTTATGTCTTCCTTTAGTCATCTGACAGTCAAATTAGATATTGCGTAGACCAACTTGGTCGTAATGAGACTGCACGATAAGACCAGGCTGGTATTATGGCTAGCAGGGAGATGCCAGTGAGTCTACCAGATATGGTTTTGTGCAGCACACATGGCCATCATTTTTCAGCGTGGACTGCCGCTGCCACACGTGCTTTTTTTTTTACATCTGTGCATCCATCCTGTTCTCTACAGCGCTCCATCCATCATCTACAGCTGCTTCAATGCTTCTTAACCTTCATTGATTCATTCATCTACACCGATAACACCCTCCATCAGTCAAATCCCTTTCTGTTTACAGACACTGTGGCTGCTTTCAGGAGTCCTCTTCCCAAAATGTTGGAAACTAAAAGCTTGTGGCGTGTGTCGTTCATCAGTGTCTCACCTTGCACTTGGGGCATTTCTGGGCGTTTCTCTGTCCGTGCTCAATGACGCTCGCCCAGGTACGTAGCAGCTTGTCTCCTTTCCTGTAGTCGCGGCATTTGAGCCCGTCGTGCCAAGGTGCGTGGCATTTAAAGCACCACACAAACTGGCAATTGCTACACTGGATCTGCAGAGGAGACAGAAGACAGACATGTTTACCCACAAATAACCAACATGCTTAGCCTTAAAAATGGACAACTGCAGTTTGACCAATCACATTGAATGTGGTACTTTTGAGCAGAGGTGCAGATTTAGTACAGGCTATTAATCCTTAAACCAAAATGCATTATTTTAGTAGCCAGTTATTTATATTCATATATACACATGACCCTTAATGAAATCCCAGGTTTATCTATTTTCCAACCGATCTGATCTTTTAGTTCCTGTCTCCTAAAGCATGGAACTCCAGAAAGCCCCTTTTGATTGGTTCCCCCTCGCCTGGCTTCAGCAAACAGAACCTGCTGCTTTTAAGCTCCGCCTTCTCACCGAGGGCTCACCCAAACCCACACCTCCAGAAAGCCCCTTTTGATTGGTTCCCCCTCGCCTGGCTTCAGCAAACAGAACCTGCTGCTTTTAAGCTCCGCCTTCTCACCGAGGGCTCACCCAAACCCACACCTCCAGCTGTGTAATAGATGACTACAAGAGGAAAATATATGTCGAGCTGATGTCAGATAGGCACAGGCTGGAAACCAAGGCTTAGGTCTTACTTCCCACTGATTACCTTATTATTTTAAAACTCTGCCCAATTTCATAAGAGCATTTGACATTATAATACACAAATAAACACACATCACACAAAAGTATTATTTAAGACCTTTAGGTTTTTGAATTTGCCTGTTTTTTTTCCCCAGGATTGTGAGGCATTTTATTCCTAAATATAAGAGTTTGCCAGTAGGGAGATGACAGGGAATGGGGGAAGAGAGATGGGAAACGATAAGCAGCAAATATCTCTGTGCAGATGTGAACTATGGATGTGGTTTCGGTTGAACAAATAAAATCATACATCAATAGGGGACCCTGGTCTTTGTTGCTCTTGACGTGAATAAAGGCTTGGGATCTGATTTGATCCACTCGCAGTTAACCAAAGCAATTACTTTTACCCCAGCTCTGCTTTTGTTGCCTAGTGCACACACCAGCGGCACGAGGCACTTCTTTTTAATCACACAGCTCACTGCGACTCGCTGCGAGCATCCCTTTTTACTGTACAACATTACGGCAACTGTCAACGCCGGCACGTCAACTTACTTTATACTTGTGCTCGGAGCGGTTGGGGGTGTGCGTCTTGAGAGAAGTGAACTGACTGCACTGGGGGCAGGGCTTTGTGCTCGAATCCAGCTGACTCAGCTCCAAGAAGTAACGATATTTTGCCACCTCCTCTTTGGTCAAATGGGAAATCACCAGTCCTTCCTCCAGGTTGCCACTACACTCCGTGATCGGACAGCTGATAAGAGCTTTCCCCACTCGCACCTGGGGAAAGAACACAGACAGATGACATGGCATCGTGGAAAAAGCTGCCTTTAATGCACGCAGAGGCTCAGAGGAGGGTGTTCTACTTTTAAATGTTACTGATAAACCTGTCAAAGGCTCCACAAAGAAATCGGTAAGCTTCATAAAACGTGTGTCACCACTCGGCGGTTTGTTATGGTGTGTTTCTCTGGCCCAAATCTACATGCTGAATATATTTACACCACTGATGAGAGATGGTAAATAATTCACCAAAGACCAGAAGGACTGAGGGGCAGAGGGAGGTCGTGCAGCCGCTGGAGGTTAATCTACGACAAAGCGTGTGCACGTGGGCACATTAGTGCAGCGTGAGTGCCTGGAACTTGGTAACTCTGAGTGGAACTGAACCACAGTCTGGTGATCCAGTAAAACACTAACTAACCATAAGGTCACGCACTCTGGAAGAAGTGCACTCTTTTATTTAGACTTCTCTTGAAGGCGTGTGAGGCTAAGGTAAACAAACCTGCTCACCAAAAGGTGAGCCGGATATTTTGACTGTCTGACTAAGCGATTTCAGGAGGCTGACATGTAATCCTGGAAATTTCACAATCTGTTATTATCATGAGTCATTAATTTAGCCTTTACAGTGCTACGTGCAAATGTCCGGCAAACACAAACTCATGTCATCTAACCCTGCCTATAATGCAGTATGTGATGCAGTAAATGTCACGGGCAGGATTAGAGACAACTCAAATCCCACTGGAAATATTGCCTCCTATTCTTTTACCATCTTTCGTTTCAAACTTTTTTCAATGTGCTTCCTCCCAGCTAGGGCTGATCTTCTCTAGTTCCATTCATCTTTCATTTCCTCATTTTTCGCTCTCTCTGTCTCCTCAACACATTAAATCCATCAAACCCTGCGAGACCTGTTATACTGACACATGATCAGGTCTTTTCTCCCTTTGTGTGTGTGTGTGAGAAATGGCAGGCCGAAAACAAAGCACAATAGCATCAACTTCTGATGGTGTCACACCCATATCACCCACCCCTCAAAAACCCAATATTGCATATAAAGTTAGCATATATCATCCAAAGCTATATTGATATTGTT
Source organism: Diplotaxodon limnothrissa (assembly GCF_057381915.1). Lineage (NCBI taxonomy): Eukaryota > Metazoa > Chordata > Actinopteri > Cichliformes > Cichlidae > Diplotaxodon > Diplotaxodon limnothrissa. The sequence continues at coordinate 7,442,107 of NC_140610.1, read as the reverse complement.
GCCACAACAGCAGCGCAGGGATGACCAGCACAGACTGGTTTGACTGGTTATTTCTCACCTCCACGTGTCACAGAGTGTGGTCTGCTGAAAATACAGGTGACTTTGTTCTGTGGTTTTAATGTCTTGAGTGAAAACATAATCAAATATAACCAGAAACCTGATTTTACCACATAAGCAGTGAACCGTTCACCTACCTGAGCCAGTCCGAGCACGTAAACTGCCACGTGCTGCACGTATTTGAAAACTAGCTGACTGAGGCTGGGTTGTAAACTAACAGCATTGGGTTACATCCAGCTTTGAATAACAGATTCGTAAGAGCAGCAGATGATGTCAGCATGACGTGGACCAAAATGAGATCATGCTGCCTTAAAGTAAAACAACTGGTAGTAAGTGTTTAGGAATGTAGGAGGCTTTAAAAGGGACCTGTGTTTGGCAATCTGTGATTCAGTATTTGTATTCTGTACTCTACTGGGGTAGCTTTGCACGATTCACAGCCCTGTCCCCCTTCCCTCATACCCAACCAGTCAAGGCAGATGGCTGCTCCGTCCTTAGCCTAATTCTGCCAGAGGTTTCTTCCTGTTAAAAGGGAGTTTTTCCATCCCACTGTCACCAAGTGCTTGCTCAAAGGGGGCTATTTGCTTGTTGGGGTACTCTCTGTATTATTGTCAGGTCTCTACCTTACAATATAAACTCCCTTGACGTGGCTGTTGTTGTGAATTGGTGCTATAGAAATAAAGCTGAATCGAATTCACAGTAAAACAATTTGTCTCACAGGTTCAGCCAGCTTATCAACTGTATGAAAAAACTGTTTTAGCGCTCTCTTCCTGTTCCCTTTAAGCCGACTTTCAGCTGAGTGCCTGCCTCTGCTGAACTGAACATTTGAAGAGCAGATGGGTGGATGTGTCCCTGAGATGATTGATTAGGGATTTCCACTTTTGCTGACATCATACAGAGCACAGAGTACAAAATAATGTCTAGAACTTACTATTATGGGCAATGTGAAGCCTGAGGTTTTGGCTCATAGGGTTTTCCCATAGTTAATCTGACCTCATGAAACCTCTCGTCACTATTTGTTTAATAACACTAAGCTAAAATTGAGAAGCAGTGTATGAAAAACTAAATAAGACCCATACTGCTTCTGTCATATGTCTAAGCGGGTAAGTAGCAGCCAGGTGCTGGTAATCAAATGAACCCCATTAATGGATCTTTAGGAAGTGCGAGCACCTCTATGAAAGCAGAGGTTCTGGCAGTTTGCTGGTCTGAAGCATTCAGCTGTGTCTTAACATGCATCAGTAATGATCTCAGAGGAGCGACTACTGCTGCCCGTTAGCCTGGAAAAGGTTATAAGGCCATTTCCAAACAATCTGGAACCCATCATCCCACACTGAGAAAGACTAAACATGTAAAATGTTGAAGAGATTTTTCCCAGGAGTGGATGATGCAGCGCATTCACCTCAACGTTTGACCCCCCAAAACAAAAACTAAAAAACAAGTTCAACTTCTCAGACTCTAAAGTGCCACATTTTTCAAAAACCCAACACAGCCTATCAGCACCTCATAACAACTGATGATGGAGGGGTGATGATTTGAGTCAACCATGAACTCCTCTGTACACCAAAGTATTCTAGAGTGAAATGTGAGAACATCAGTGCAACAGCTGAAGCTTGGCTCAAACTGGATCACCAACAAGACAATGATCTCAAGCAGAGCAGCAAATCTACAGCATGATGACCGAAAAAGAAAAGAATCAATGTGTTGCAATGGCCCAGCCAAAGTCCAGACCTCGACCTGATTGAAATGACCATTGTAAAGACCAACGGGCTGAAAGTTCCTCCACAATCATGTGAGACAAACAGAAAACAAACACTTCAACTTACTGCCGCTAAAGGTGACTCCACTGAATCACGTAGGATACTCAGCTTTTCACACTCTGCTTCTGCATTTTGGCTTAATTTTTGTTATATAAATGACGACACAGTGTAATATATCATGTGCTGGTGTTCATTTAAGAACATGCTAATGTCCTGATACATATAACCTTGGAAATGAAAGCGATTACACTGCCTAGATTTCATTAGGTCTTTATTTAGCACAACAGGAAAGTTGCAGGTTTAATCCCTGTTATAACAACTGTCATAACAACACGGCTGGCAGCGGTTCAGTGCAACATCCATCCATCCTGCAAAGCCTGACCAAGATCCCAGGAGCAAAAACAAAAACACAGAAAAACAAAACAAAAAAACCACCAATTCCCAAGTGTCTGTGACCACATCCATCTGACATACCGCTTCTACTGAGGGTAAGCGCCAAGCATGTGTGCTAAAAATTCCACCTCCACAGGATAATGTACATGACCCTTTTAAAAAAATAATAATAATAATTCACAGTGTGCTCATCAGAGAGCCGGCTTGGTTCTGTATTTGCATGAATGTTCATGCCCTGTTATCAAAGCAAGGCAACTGCAGATAAAAATGAGCCTCAATGACTGATAAAAAGTGTGTTATCTACACAGATTAAAGCCAATCTTGGCAACAGTAGCAAGGAGATGAGAGTGCAGCTCCTCCCTGGGCTGCAAAAGCAACAGGGATTATGACTGAAAGATTGCTGACCAGAACAGTCTGATGAAGAAGCCACAAAAAGGCAGAAAATCCATCCTGAAACACTTTACCTCTGGTAGAAAGCATCGCGGGCTGGCAAATTGTAATTTTACTGTCAGTGCAGTGAACATGTACAATAAACGGTTATTTAATTTATCTGTTCAGTGGACTAGTCAGTGTTTCGGGGTCTGTGTTAGCAGTGGAGCTATTAAAGCAGAAAATAACTGCTAATACGCACAATTTTATATTTGCTTATTTATCACAGGTCACACAGTCATGGCAGCGCTGACCACTGTTACTGAACACTGCAGAGCTTCCTTACATCGTGCAGGCCTGGTAGGAAGCAGCAATGTGCCTTGTGCTGCAGTCTGATAGCTGTTTATACTGGAGAGTAATCAATCTATCAATTATTAATTCTCTTAATGGATCAGCATAAAGCAACAGAGACTCCACACTGATATTTATTATAGTGGAAGAACTCATTCGTCAACTATGACGTTGTTGCTTCTGTGTTGACTGCTGCAGCTGTTTTTATCCATCTTATTCCTCCAGATACCAAAAGGCATTCTGGGAATGTAGGAATCAACCCAGAAGGGGATGATCCCACACTTTGTGCCCCTTTGGGATGCAGCTGGACATACTAATGCACATAAGAATAAAGGTCTTCTATCTGAAGGTGGGATCCTTCTTAAAGAGCCTGAGAGAAAGACGCTGAATAAGCCAAAGAGCTCTCACAAAGTCCTCTATTGTGAAAACCACCGCTGCCAGGTCCCAATTTTGGTGTGGCATGCGTCTGTGACCCAGATTCACCGAAAAAGTACTCATCACAAGACAAGAAGACCTGTAGATTCTCGCACTCACTCGTTAATTAACCCTTAACGTGGATCTTTTTGGACGCATGCGAAACACGTGGGGTTGGGGGTCACCACCTGGTATGCTCGAAAGCCAAGCCCGTGCTTCTAAATGTGGATAAAATGCCAAATATAGCCCCAGAAAAGGGTGACGGAGAAGACTGCAAAGTTACTGCTGCTCAAGGACACCTCGGCCAGCTGCTGCTGACCGACCCAGCGAGGCCTGCTTCTGGGACAGGCCCCTTTTGTTTTCACTGAGATACCCCCCCCCCCCCACTGATCCCTAACCCAACCAACCTGGGAGCTGACGTAGAGTTTCAGACACTCGTCACACACGGCCTTCCTGCAGCAGGGCAGGGGTGCGATGGTTTTCTCTTCCATGCACACCCGGCAACTCTGCATCGCACCCTCGGCGCCGGCCTGCTCCGCGGACAGCCGGTGGGACAAGTCCCCGAAAGGATCCACCAGGTCGTCCACTGTGTACGGTTGCGGCTCGAGACTCGAACCCGCATCCTGCCCAGTCTCCAAGTCCCGTTCTGACGCGTCTGGTGCGACCGTGTCATCGGAGCGGTCCGTGATTTCGGCGTCTTGTCTATGGCTGTCGTTGGCAATGCAGTAAACGGTGCAGTAGACGTGCTCTTTGGCACTGACAGACCCCTCCGGAGTGGCCGTGCTGCCGCTGTTGTCACACGTATGATGGTGCTGACCTGTAACGGTTAACAATTCAACTGCCCGAACACCCAAACTCGGTAACTCGCTCGAGGTTGGTTCGTTTTCCACCTCGGCTTCGCCCGTTTCTACGTCCGACTTTGTAGACCCGCTACAATCAGGTACATAATCTTGAGTGTCGTTAACGTTTCCTTCGTGGTTTTCAAGCTCGGCTCCGTACTGCATCCGACTGCCTCTGTTAAGACGGAAAGAGGGAGATTTTGAATCCCCGAAATTCTTCCTCAGGATGTCGACAGCGCTCGCCCTCCTCCTCGCTCTCCCTCCGCCGTTGCAGTTGTTGTTGTTGTTGCCCTCCGCATCCTTCCCCCCCGGGTCCCTGTCGCTTTCGTCCAGCGATAGCCGAGAGTTTGACCTGGTGACACGTCGGCTCAAATCTCCGAGCGTCCGCTCAACTTTACCGTCCGTGAGGGAAGTTTGTGTCGGCAGGTTGCGGGACAATTTCACCCTCCCCTCCTCGATGCCGCTGATGAAACTCGGCATTTTACAGGCGTCAGCTATCGGGCCGTCATTTTCCATTCCCGATTTAGCTCTCCCCATTTAGAGAGCGGCTCTCTCCCATGCGTACCGCCGCCTGCTCGTCTGTCTGCCTCTCACCCAACTCCCACTACCAAAACAAAACAAAGCAGTCAGGTCGCTGCTTCCGGGTGTCGTCGTAAGCGTGAAGGAGAGCAGCGATAGGCCGATGGAAAGCCTAGTGGTGGAGATCGGAGAGAGCCTAACTCCCCTTTAATCTATGCCACCAAATAAAAACAGTGCTCCCGGTACTAAGTGTGAGGAAGAGGAGCCAGAAGGGCTGGCCCACTGGTTATTTTGTTTTTTTGTCCTAGGCCTCTGTACATGGGTGTCAAACATAACGCCAGGATCGGCCCACTAAAGACTCTAATCTGGCCCACTGGATGGTTTAGAACAGCGGTCCCCAACCCCCGGGCCTCGGACCGGTACCGGTCCGTGAGTCGTTTGGTACCGGGCCGCGAGAGTTGAGGCTCGGGTGTGAAATGTATGGCTTTCAGGGGTTTTTTTTTTTTATCGGTTTTTAGCGTTTACTGTGTTTCCCACTGATAAAGACCTCCTCCATTAACATCCACGAAGTAAAAAGTAAGTAATAGATAAACATTTAAATGACAGAAAGTTCCTCTTTTTTTCACTAGTTGAAATAAATTATTTTTACTGTAAAAAGAAAAGACAGAAAAAAATCAGTTTTTCTCCCAATCCAGCCTACTGTACAGTTTTAGCAAATGTGAAGGAGTGCACAGATTTTGAACTTTTAACTGTATTTCATAGGTTTTACAGCTTTTCCTGATAAAGACTCGCCCATTGACATTCATACTACACCAAAGTACTTAACTAACAGATAAACAATTTCAAGACAGTAAAGTTCATGTGTTTCCATTACTACAGCGAGTCTACAGTTTAACAGAAACTTTATCTTTTATCATTACAGGACAACCTGTGCAATGAACTGCCATAACCTTTTTTGTAATTTTACACATTTATCATTCAGTTTCACTTAAGATTAAAGCGGCCCTCTTATGCGGCACATAGTATAAAACAAGTGACATCCCTGCCCTCGTAGGTTCTTCAACCTGTCCTTGTAACGACTGCAGCTCTGCAGCTGGATCTTATAATGTGCAGTTAAAATAATTAAATGAAAAAAATCCATCACATTTCTTTGACATTTCAGCATTAAATTAATATAAAATTACAGCCTTCTTTTATAACTATTGTTTGTAAATCTAAAGAAAATGTTCAGTTTAATAAGTTTTGCTTGTAAAAAATCTGAGCTATGATCACATTTAGCAAATACAATATTAAAACATTAAAAATCGTGAGCATTTATTGTCTGAACAATTTTCCATTTTGTCCCATTACGACAGAGAATTGGACCATAATTTAATTTATTTTTTCCTGCCACATTTCAGCTTTTCATAAATGTTCATAAATGTAAAAAGCCATTAGTCTGTATTTTTACAATAACTACTGAACAATCCAAACCATTGAAGCATATAATCATCATTCTGGTAATGTAAAAATATTAACAGTCCTTCTGACCAAGGTTTGTGTATCTTAATTCATAATAATGTGTTTTTGTAATACAAAAAAATACAGGTAATGTCTGTATTTTCTTACTGTACCCCCCCCCCCCCCCCCCCCAAGAGTCTAACAGGTCTTTGGGCAATTCATTTCTGGGAAATTTTATTGAAGGAGAACAAAAAACTTCAGATTGCTGTGTATCTGCTGTGGCAATGTCCTTGAGCAAGATACTGAATCTTTGTCAGCTTCGTTTACAAGAAACTGAATACATCACTTTGTACTGCTGTGCAAATCATTATAACAACTCAGAGAAGAAAGAATCGAGCAATAGCACTTGTTGTAGACCACTTACTCTTTGTTGCATCACACTCACAGTTCCCCTCTTTATAAAAATCCAGCTCTGGTTAAATTTCATCAGGAAAAGTGAAGAATGAAAGCAGTTTGAATGGACACATTTTTACTGCAGTAGAACTTTCAAATGAATCTAAGTAGGGTACCTGTAAAATGGGTTGTTAGCTTTGCTACTTCTCATTAATGCCACAGGGCTGGGGCCACACACTAATTAGTTTTCTTGTTCTGGTTGTGCCCAATTGGTTTTAATGGAGAATGCCAACAATGTTCAGAGAGGAAAAAAAATCTTTACAAGTGCACGTTTATTACATAAGGCCTCAAACCCAATCAGGAAGGTGCTGTTTTACACAAAACAGGTCAAAAAGTAACTAGTGTGCAGGGTATAAAATAGTTCAACTACTTGCATTCTTCAGCATTTCTTCAGCCTTACAATTAACTGGCCTTGCTCACTCCGGGAATGTTTTCCCATATAAGTGGGTAGATGTGTCATTCCTTCCTTTAACATTGATATGTTGAAATGACTGTTGTAGTTTTTTGGAACAGGAACAACAGCTTCCCAGTTTTGACTGCATGTGGGAGTTAAACAGGCGTAGTTGTTGATGACAGGGTGCACTGAATATTTCAGAATCTGCTGATCAGCTGCAGTTTTCCGACATAAGCATTGCTAGGGTTTACAGATAATGGTTGGAAAAAGATAAACTATCAAGTAAGCAAAAGGTCTCTGGGTGAAAATGTCTTCTTGATGCCAAAGGTCTTAGGAGAATGGACAGACTGCTATGAGCTCACATGAAGGCAAAAATAACCTAATTATCAATCATTATAATCGGGGTAAGCAGAAGAGCATCTCTGAATGAGCAACACACTGAACCTTGAAGCAGCAGAAGACTAAACTGGGCCAGTTATGAATAGAATACTAATACTACAGTTCAAATTCATACAATAGACAAATGTCATTTGTCTATTAATAAATAATAAATCCACCCTACCTTGTGTTAATGGTTCAGATTGTTGTTGGTGGCGTAATGTTGTGAAGGATATTTTCCAACATACTTAGTACCAACTGAGCATCATTTAAAGGCCACGGCCTACCCAAGCACTGTTGCTGACCATGTCTGTACCTTTATGACTATAGTGCACCCATCTTCTCATGGCTGCTTCCAGCAGGATAACACACCATGTCACAAAGTTCAGCTAATCTCAAACTGGTTTCTTGAACATGACGATGTGTACTCCAATGGCCTCCACAGTCACCAGATCTCAATCCAATAGAGCACCTTTGGGATGTGGTGGAACGGGAGGTTGACATCCTGGATGTGCAGCTGATAAATCTGGAGCAACTGTGTGATGCTTGCATGTCAATATGAAGCAAAACTTTCTAGCACCTTGTTGAAGCTGTGCTACAACAAACGAAGGCAGTGCCAAAGGCTAAATTGGGTCCAACCCAGTCCCAGCAAAGTGTGAGCGTATACTTGATAAGAAACCCTGAAGTCCACAGAAATAGCCCGGTCTGTAAATGCTAAACTAATTTACATGCATAATATAGCTGGGATGAATAATCTGAGCTAATGTCTAAAAGGAATCAAAGAATAGAGGACACAGTACAGACGTTCCTTCTCCACACTCTACTTTAATCCCAGCTGTCTAGTTTATGTACAGTCAGTCACCTGTGGGAAACCCATCATATGAAGAGAAGGCGCTAACATACATACATGGTACATTCTAGTCAGTGGTGAACTTCAACAAATCAACCCAGAGCCACAGAGAAAAGACTGGACGTCTCTGCTCCCACTTTCAGTAAGTGGCACATTTCCGTAACATTGTACTGTGAAAATAGTTGCTAAATATAAGATGATCATGTCTTATTGCATTTTCAAACACTCGTCTAACAGAAGATTATCTGTTTCAACAAACCAATTTCCCTCCAGAATGTATGCTTTTTTAAATTAAAGCGCAAATTTCCACCTAAATCAATTATCTAAGAGAACTCAGCTAACTGGTATCTCATACCACACAGAGTATCTTGGAGCTTTTTTATTGCAGTGTCAAGAGTTTTACACTGGCTTGATTGAATGTTTATTTACACTGATCAACACAATAATGGCTTGGCTCAATTCTTCTACAAATTCTTTTTTCCTTTTATCACACAAAAGCTCTATTGACTGTTCCAAAGTCTAAATGGGCTCAACCAGCTCTCAAGATAAATAACAAACAGTGTAGCTGCTGTCTTCCTTTTTACTTTAAAAATGTATTATTACTGTTGTTATTGCTGTTTTTTCACCTTTAACAAGCTCTTCCTTCAGCTTAAAGTGGCACCTCGCTTTAGAGCAGAGCGTGTGTTTTTTTAATTGTCTTTTTGTTAGGTTCGGGGTTCAAGTCTGCATAGTTCACCATGACATAGAAAACAATGCACTGCAGTACACAGTCCCACATGTGGTCTCACACACACACACACACACACACACACACACACACACACACACACACACACACACACACACGGGTCACATTATATTTCTGAAATCCTTTCTCGCTTGTTAAATGTACCAAATTAGGACTTTCTAGATCACTGATTACACAGCGTGGTCAAAGACAAATTTATTAACAAATAAAATCCACTTTCAGTTCAAATAAAGTCATTTCATAATGCTGCGACTGACCAGCTCTTTCAATTAAGCTTCACAATAATGGAACATTTTCACAGTTTCCCGATTTGAACTGTGCAAAACAAACCAAGCTGTCAGAAAGCCACATGTGCATGTGTTTGGTTGACAGTTCAAATACAAATGAATATTAGTTAATTTAATTATGTGTTGAATTGAAAGTGAATTTTAAGGCCTAACAGACCAGTTAATTAAACAATTACAGCCTATAGTGCAACTAATACTCTCCCTCCGCCTTGTCCTCTCTTTCCCGCTCTGATTTCAAATATACTATACAGTTAGAAGAAGTAAAACATAGTAGTCCCACTTATACACAACATCATACAGTATTAGTCAACTAGAAAAAACAGTAAACACAGCCACATGTGAATAAAAAACGTCTAGAAGGTCAAAGTTACATTTCATAGTTTTACATCGTAGTAGCTATTTTTCTCCCTTTACTCAGCAGACATTTCAGACTGTGTTATTTATAGAAAAAACCCCACAAAGTTCACATTTAGGACTCTTGGAGGAGCTTTTGAGGAGCATTCGACAAACCAAACAGTTCCCATTTTTAAGTAGCTAGTTAGTCACACGCAGCATGAGATTAAATATGCAACAGTTTGGGAAACACCTCATGCAAACACACAAAATGCTGTTTCTGTCCTCCGGAGCGACCGTCGGCGGAGCCCCACAGGGCAGCGATTTGAAATGCCTGGAGTTTCATTACAAAACGGATATACTGCTGAAGATACTGGCCGAGGGGGTGCTTAAGGTGGATTTTGAGACGAATTTTGTTGAGGAAAACAGTCTGACCTTGTCCATCCTTCTTTCGTGAGAAGCCAGTGTTTTTCCTACCAGAAAAAAAAAAAGATTTTCTCAGTAAAAGAAAAAGGCCTCAAAACATTTGGTCCAGTGATTACAATACAAATGCAACATCAGTCACATTTCCAGGAGGAGTCAGTTGAATAAAAATAAAACATAAAATAAAAAAACCTGCTGGCTATCTGGAATGCCAATATAATTTTAATTTGTGATTTCTTTTATCAGTTTTCTTTCATGGAAACCCTGCAAAGTAAACTTGAGACCTACTATTATTGGTCCCAGTGTGCGGCTCTCTGAAACCGAGGTCTACAGAGGTCTATGTGATGGTACAGTTGGCACTTTAAGCATTAAAAGTGGAGCAATGAAGTGAAAGAGGAGAACTGCTAAATGTCTTTCTCTGTTTTTTTGTCCTCATCAGGCTGCTGGCGAGGGTGTGCAAGGATACGGCAAACCTTGCTTTCCCCATTTGTTCCTTTCAATCTTTTATCATTCACCACAAAGGCGAAACATCAAATAATGCATCAAAGAATATCATTTAAAGGCTTCCCTGTTCTCCAGTGACGGTGACCACCATCTTTCGGGAAGGTTTCCTTCTCTAACATCCAGCTCCCTGAACTGACAGAAAAATGCCAATTCACGACACGACAGGCTGCTCTGACTGTGATTGTCATTTATATAAAGTGTTGCCTGCAGAAGATTTTGGCTGCTTTTGAATTATTATTAAAAAGAGCTGGATATTGCAAAAAAGGGTGATTTGCCATTCTTTCTTTAAAAAAACAAAAGAGTCTAATTAAGAAAAAGAGAATCGATTGTTCGGTGACAGATATGGGGTAGTCTACACAAGGACTGAGACGGATGGGAACCTGTCGCTCTCCTGTGACATTTTCTGTCTTTGTTGCCATCTCTGTATGTGTCTTGGGTGGAAGACGAAATATTTATACAGCAAGAGACACAGCTGTTTTTTTTTCCTTGTATGGCTGAAAACACCCCGACCTTTGGGATGCTGCAGCTAAGAAGTGTGGGTCATCTCTACCTGCTGCGTCAGTCAAGTGTTCAGTCTCTCAATTGTAAACATTAAGATTCACATTAGCAGTAAAAAAAAAAAAAAAAGTGAAGTGCTAAGATTTGTCCTAAGTTTGTGTGTGTGTGTGTGTGTGTTTGTGTGCATGCATGCGTTCACATGTACATTACTCAACGCCTGTCTGTGAATGCGTCTGCTTCCTGTACGCATGCACAGATGAGAGGACGGTAAAATCAACGCTGTTGGATAACATTCAACATTTTTTTGCCAGAGTAAAATGTGTCCTCCTGCCGTCTTGGCCATCACCGTTAGAAAACCAGATCCTGAAATTCACCGAAAATAAATAAATAAATAACTAAAACAAAATAAAAAAAACTTTGAAAGGTGTTTAACATTCCTTAATCGGTAGTCATGTTCGGAGATTCTTCGCTGGACTTTTCCAAGTGTTAATCAGTCAGGCACAAAGAGCAAAAAGTTCCAGAGAAGGTTAAACAGGCTCTGTTGTGTGCACGGGGATGGTTTTTAAACTCTTTGGTGAGGCGCAAGAGCTGTTAGATACCAACACACTTAACCAGCGCTCCTGAAACATGTTTTTTTTTTCTTTTGACAGCAGAAAATTGAACGAGTTCTCATTGGAAGCTCGCAGGAACACGTGACCGTCGACCGTCGAGCGTGGCCTCTTTGCATCCCTTCGGTTTCCCTCGTAAAGCAGACGCCCAGCAGCACAAGGGAGAAGCAAGTCACTGGCTACTGACCGGGTCTGAGGAAGGAATGAAAAATGTCCTGCAGTTACCATGCTGAGCCACATGAGGCCAATGTTTCATCAGGAACTCCACTGAAAGACAGGCTAGTGGGAAGCCATCTGACCAAGTGTTTGGGGAGATTTGTGAGCTGAATCGCAGAGAGTCATCTGTTCCCTGTCTACTTGTCTGTGTCTCTATTGTTTATTAAAAGACAGTTGGGAGTAATAAAAACAGGATTTTAAGCAGGAATCGTTGGTAAGGCAGCACTCTTGGAGTCGCTTCTGGGCTTATTTTGACCTGTGGGGGGAAAAAAAGACAAGATGAAGAAAACCCAAAACAATGCCAATGATTTTATTTCTATTCTAACTGGTAAGTAGTTATTTTTAAGGTGCGATAAGACATGAAAACATAAAGTGTATGTGACACGGTCAAATCTTCCGTAAAAATGAGAACACTGAAGGTTAAGAGGTTTATGCTGAAATGCTAAGCAGTACATTGTGTTCAGTACACTCCCTGACTTAGTCATTTACTCATGATAATGTTGCTGGATGAGAACATCATGAGCACTTGTCCCATGTGTTTTGTGAAAGATAACACTCGAGAGAGAGCCTGACAATCTCAAGGGTACACTGGCTCTGTGATACCCCACACCCCCTTTTTGTTGCCAAAACAATCATCTGACATTAATGCAATCATATTACATCATCTTTAATGCAGTGATGTCTAACTGTAAGAGTAAGACTAAGATTTGGTAGCCGTGTAACCTGTACTTTGAAAAAGTCTTGAGCCATCTGTTCTTGTCTTTTTTTTTTTTTTAGAGCGCTCTTGAGCAACAGCTCTCCAGATTTTTCTGAAAAAAGTTTTTCTTTGGGCAGTGGCTGCTTTTTCACTATTTCGTATCAGCCCATTTCTTTTACCTGACCATTTTCAGAGAAGTGTTTTTCTTCTGTTAGGCCCTTTAACACTGACCCTTGAAACATTCAAGTACAAAAAAACCTCCCCTCACTCAAGTGATAAACCAGTGGTGTATCTACACATAACAGACAACTTAGCTAAGAAACCATTTTAAAATGCATCTTGAGGCACTTTGTTACCAAAACACATTATTTGTTCCCATTTCTTCAGTTTCTAGTCTTTAGCTGAAAACATATCATATTTTAGCACACTGTGCAGTGTTTTCAATCCATCCATCTTCTTCCACTTTTAGGGCGTTACAGGTTACACTCTTTACAGGTCGCCAATCTATCCGGTTGTTCAGTCTGACGTCACTAGCCGTGTCTGGGTCTAAACTCCGCTGCAGGTCCATATATCAAACGATCACTATGGCATTACTGAGAGTTGAAAAACTGTCTAAAGTCTTTCATCTTTAATAAAATGATCAGTGTTCTGCTCTACCAGGTGTAACAATTGAGTTTAACATCCAGGCATCCATGAAAACGGAATTTATGACATTTAACGGAGTTAGAAGTTAGCAGGGAGTTAGCTCGCTAGCTTCTATCTAAATACAATATAGCATGTCCTGACTGCGGGGTTTTGGAAACAAATTAAAACGTACAGCTCTGTTATCACTTCCAGCATAAATGAAGACAGAAAACTAAACAGCAGTGACGTTTGTAGGGTTACTGAAGTTGGGCTAGCTGGTATATAATGATGTGCTACGTGACCGCTAGCGACACAGCTATGTTAGCATAATATAAACAAGCTAACTTTTTTTTCCACTCGATAAAAGTTAACGTGAGTGTTCTCGGTGGTCAGAAACAAATGTAATCGCATGGCAGGATGCTGTAAAAGGACCAAACTTCAGCCAGGAGAACAACTGAGATAATCCATCCACAATACGAGGTTAGTCATTCATATACTGCTGCATGGGCTGGGCTGTAGTTACATCCTAAGGTTTTAAAAACTGAGCTTAAATAAATGATTAGTGGTAATAAAAGCCGAGGGAGGTCAACAGTGATCACTGACTGTTTTAGGAGCTTTTTGAGATCAAATAGAAGAAAATACATAACATTAAACATGTTAACAACACAAAAGCCATATTAAACGCAGACTACTTTAGACCCGGAAGTAGGATTCGTCGCGTCATCACTGAACAACCGGATTGCAGGGCTAACACAGAGAGACAGACATCCATTCACACTGACATGTGTACCCTGTCAATTTAGAATGACCAATGAATCTAACCCTCTGCATGTGGGGCTATGAGAGGAAGCTGGTGTGCTAGGACCAACTCGTGGGGAACATGCAAACTCCACACAGAACAGCCCTAGACAGCTGACGAATTCAAACTCAGGATCTTGCTGCTGTGCAGTGACGATACATGATGGTGAACCACGCCTTCAAGAGTTATTCCTGAAGACTAATTTAAAAAAAATAATACAAGAAAGATTGCCTGAGCGAAATCAGGCAATGTTTAAAAATAAGGTTATACCAAGGTTGCTAGAATTGTACAAACTCATGTATGTTTGCACACAATTCAGTAAATCACTCCAAGTTTTCCCTATTTTTCTAGCAAAACATAAAGAAATGGTGGATGGCTCAAGACTTGTAATTTCTCATTCTAAGGATAACAAATATTACAAAGCGTCGGATGTAGTGGTTTAAAGTATGCCACCACTGGACTCTAGAGCATTAGAGATGTGTTCTCTGGAGTCTCGACTCACACTTCTCTGTCTGGCAATCCCATGATGAGTCTGGGTTTGGCAGTTGCCAGGACAACAGTGCTTGTCTGACTGCATTGTGGCAAGTGTAAAATTGAATGGAGCGGTGATAATGGTGTTTGTTGTTCATGAGTCAGGTTCGGCCCCTTAGTTCCAGTGAAAGAAACTCTTAATGCTTCAGCATCCCAAGACTCTTGGACAATTTCATTCTCCCAACTTTGTGGGAGCAGTTTGGGGACAACCCCTTCCTGTTCCAACATAGTTGCTCACAAGTGCAAAGCAAGGTCCATAAAGACATGGATGAGCCAGTTTGGAGTGGAAGAACTTGACTGGCCTGCACAGAGTCCTGACCTCAACCCAAATACTTTTGGCAATACAGCGCACTGTACTCACAGCAGTCACTGCTGGTCTTATGCTACCTACCAGCAACCACGTAAAAATTGAATCCCCTCTTTCTAACAGAACGTGTTTTAAATATTACAAGTGAATGCTGTCAAAATAAAGCACTTTGAAATCAGATGATTCTTGGCGATACAGCCTATCATTCAAAACTATGCCACAATGCAATAGAGGTCAGCTGCGTTAGGAATGGGAACCAAGAACTGGTTCTTGTAAACAACTGGTTCCCAATTGTTAGTCTGCTTGCCTCGATTCCACTTATTGGTTCCACTTGTACTCGTTCTACAGTCGGCTGATTTCAGTTTGCGTGTCAGAGGAGCAAATTAGCGTCAAAGTCTGCAGCGTGGATATGGACACTACTTTTATTTCTATTACAGAAACGTATGAGAGCATGATAAAAAGAGCCGGAGCAAATGAAGTGCAAACTGCATCGAGAACAGAAAGAAGATGCATTACACTGCTAACACAACTTTGCCTCTTTGCAAGCACCTGTGCAGAGAACATGCTAACATTAAGCTAGCCAAGAACCCAGAATGATGTTAAAGCTGATAAGTGAATACTAACCCCAGCTCAGCTGTCAGACCCTGAACTTCAACACGTAGCAACCTGATGAGCAGTCAGACTTCTCAAAATGTCTTTGTGCTGGTTTTCATCTTTGCTTAGCGCTGTCAGTTTTGTGTTCATAACCAAATACTAAGAGAAAGATCGTATGTGTGTTCTCATTAGGACAGGGGTTTGTGTTGATGTATGGGGCTGTAGCCTAAAGAGACTTTGAGACAATGTGTTTCAGGTCATTTTACAGAGTAAAAAGCAATGTAACAAATTATTTTCTTCTAGGAGTTATTAAGTATCGTACTGCAATACCTCCAGCATGCACAAACATTTGACCACATAGCACTGCAATCAATTTGCATGAATGTAATGTCTTTGATATGCTGCTTAGCAATGGCAGAGCCAATGAGAACCCACTGAAAATCAATAAGAGAATGGATAAGGAATCAAATAGATAAGTGTTATTGATAATGGAATCAGAATTGCTAAATTCTTATCAATTTCCACCCCTAATTAGCGTGAGACAAAAAGATGAGGACTAAATAAAATGTGTAATAAATTCACTCCAAGAGTTTCAGCTCTGTATATTTTTTTCTATCATAAAACCACAAAAGTCATTTTTTTCTTTGTAAAAAGAAAGACATTTCTACAGAAGGCTGGAGGGGTGACTGTTGTGCGTGTGTGTGTGTGTGTAGGTGTGTGTTTGTGTGTTTTTCCTTTGGGATGGTACAGCTGATGCTTTTTTATTGGTCCCTTTGGCCAGAGCCAATAAACACCAAACTGAAGGGACAACAGCTGGAGAACAATGATAGCATATTGATGACGTTTGTGTCAGTATGTGTGCATATACTGTAAAGTACGTTTGTGTGTCCATATGTGTACAAGCACAACTACTGTCTGGATGTTTCTGCGTATGAGTTTGTGTGTACTCATGCTTCAGCTCTCGTGTGTATGTTTATGTGTGTTTGTGTTTCCAGCAATTATCTTGGGTGGGGAGGTGTGTGTGTGTGTGTGTGGAGGGTTTTTTGATGATTTATGACCCGTGTTATGGCTTCCACAGGGGAGATATAAAACTACAGAATGGTCCTTTATTGCCTTTCTTCTTTGTTTAGTCCTATGTTTCATCCATCACTCTCTGTTTCTCTTTTTAGCCACTCCTCTCTCTTTTTCTTTCTCTTCATCTACTAGCCTCTCACCCATCTCTCTCTCTCTCTCTCTCTCTCTCTCTCTCTCTCTCTAATTTGCTCTGGCTCTTTTCTAATAAAAACTGTTATTGATAACCTGCCCGCTGCACATCAGTGGAATCACCATTAATTTTCCTCGCTGTTTGTTACACTGGTGGACCTCTTTCCTGCGTTCGCTCGGCGCCTTCCCCACAACAAACCGAGACAGTGAGATTGATGCACGGTTGTCTGAGCCTGGACTCGTCTTGTGATCCTATTGGCTTCGCTGCCTAAGAGCAGCCGAGGATTTTGATGAAACTGCAATCCACAGTTTGAGTCTAGGGAAATTACCATATAAACTAGGATCTATCCTGCAAATACGCAAAAGAAAAACCTTGCAACAACAACAAAGGCCACTCCATGAGACAAAAATAATACTCTGGTAGGTGCTCGTTCCAGTCAGAGTGGAAAAGATGGTTAAGAGCTAATTATCAAAAACAGTGTAGTGGTTTTCACTACATGGCTCACCTTTATTTGTGAGGGGAGTGATAAAAGCACCACAGTGGTGATAACTGATGAGACCTTGAGCTGGTAAATGATAAGCCCTTATGCTGATAGAGCAAGAACGTGCCTATATCCACCTCTGCAGAATGCATGATATCAAACCCAGATGAAAATGAGCCCCTAAACAGACTGTTGGAGTTGAATTTTAGAGGGTGAGAGCTTTTCGGGGTTTAAAAAAGTGAGGAATGACCATGGCACTGATGTTGTTGGTACAACATATGATAAAATTAACCTCAAAGCATTTTAGCCAGGCATCTGCAGAAGAGACAGAGTGTCCCCATACTTACATGTACATGGGTTGTAGTTGAAGGTGGGAGGTCTTCTGAGGCCCCTGGTAGCCATACGAGTCAAACCCTCCTATAAAATCAACTGCACAAAAAAACAAAAGCAATTAGAGAAAGCGTATGTCACCGTGGTTATCAAGTGGGAACATCCCACAACAGATGATTCATGCCTTTAAACCTACTCCACCTACAGAGGTCTCAGCAGTACATTTTGAACCAGAACCACCATCTCTGTTGCTTCTATTCCTGCTAATCAGGATTGTAAGCATGAAACGGCTTCAAGTAAAAATTCTGCAATGCAAATTTCCTATCTATTTTTAGGTGCAAGACTAAGACTTATGCAGCGATATATATTTATGCCTTGAGAATACGCTTAACTCCTAAATTATCTAGGATAGCTCCACAGATTCCTGAGCTGAGGAGCTGCCAGCAGGTGGTTGCTTTCCTCACACAGAGGCAAAAAGCCTGGACTTTTGAAGCGAGGGAGCCATGATATTTCTTTTACTTTGATGTTGCAGAGCTCATAAAATGATACTTCCCTGCCTTGATCAGCAGCATACATTCCTATTTATTCTGTGAGATTTCATAACTTCAAGTACAATGCAGAGTTTTGGCTGTCACTGCATAGAGCAAACGTAGCTGTGAATTTACCTTAAACCTGCAGAAAACAAGTCTAAATAACATTTTACAGCAAGTACCACATACAGTCAGGCATCTTTATTCCCAAAACAAGCCCTCATTATGGCAGATAGCTTTTATATGTCTATTACTAAGATAATAACATACATACATTGCATGTATGTATTGCATCGTGCATTAGATGAGAAGATTGATGTAAATCTTTATGCAACCCAATAAGCTTAGCTCTACAATTATCAGATAGATAATCAACATGTTAACTCTTGTTTAGTTAATCTATATTAAAAAAAATGTAAAAAAAAGAAAAGAAAAAAAAGGCAGTTTTTTTTTTAGCAACTTAGATTATTTGATTATGTACAGTTAGCCATCCTTTAATCACTAAAATATTATATTTTTAAAATCAAATAAAAAAGAGATAATGTGTTACTAAAATTGTAGATGTAGATGTTTTTGTTTGAGAAAAATTTCTCCTGTTTCAAAGATTTTGCTATGCTAACTCGCAGCTAGCTTTAGCCTCAACAGCTAAGCACTTGTTTAGTACTGAAATAATAAATATAATTTCTGTATTAAGTCGCACCTGTATTGCATGGAAGCCTGTAACTCAAAATTTCAAGAAAATCTATCGGTAACTTGAAATTGTGACTTTTTTTCAGTGGGTTAAGGCCCTACCAGGACCTCCCCTTGTGTGGGTGTGGCGTTCTCTCTCAGCCTCCTCCTCCTTTGCTCCACCCCTTTGTCTTTCTCACTCTTCTCTCTCCCCAGGACACAGCTGGTGTTCATTGGCCTAGTTTACCACCTGGGCCCAGTCAGCAATCACCTCTCTGAGATTATATAGGCTGGGGAAGAACTGTGTGATGGTGGTGATTTTTCTGGTGTTTCTTCATTGGACTGGACTCATAACTCAGACGCCCTCTACAGGAAAGGGCAGAGCAGGCTGTACCTGCTGCGGAGACTCAGGTCGTTTGGAGTGGAGGGCCCACTCCTGAAGACCTTCTATGACTCTGTTGTGGCTTCTGCTATCTTTTATGGTGTGGTCTGCTGGGGCGGCAGCATCTCTGCTGGGGACAGGAAGAGACTGAACAGGGTGATCCGAAGGGCCAGCTCTGTTCTAGGATGCCCTCTGGACCCAGTGGAGGTGGTGAGTGACAGGAGAACGGCGGCTAAGCTGTCATCCCTGATGGACAACATCTCCCACCCCATGCAGCAGACTGTGACAGCACTGAGCAGCTCCTTCAGTGGGAGACTGCGGCACCCACGGTGTGGGACGGAGAGATTTCGCAGGTCTTTCCTCCCCACTGCTGTCAGACTCCATAATAAAGACTTTAACTGATCAAGCACACACATCCATACATATGCAATAATACTAAGTGCAATAATCCTTTCTGTCATCGTTGTATTTTTACTCAGTTGTATATAGTATTTGTATTTGTATTCTATTTTTATCTTATTGTATATTTATTTTATTTTATTCTACTGTATATAGTATTTCATTTTATTCTATTCTGTACAGTTGTGTACTGTATTTATTCTTATTGTATTCTAATTTTTGCCTCATAACTTTTGCACTGTCCACTTCCTGCTGTGACAAAACAAATTTCCCACGTGTGGGACTAATAAAGGTTATCTTATCTTATCTTATCTTATTGTGTTCTAGATGTCGAAAGAGGTCTTACTGTGTGATTGTCCTGCCTGTGGCGTGGAGTTGTGGGAGCAGTGGGGAGAGTAGCTGCTTCATGTGAGTAGTGTGGACTTGTGGGCCTCAACAGCAGCAGAAGCAGCAGTAGTGGAACTTGCTGCTGCTAGTGATAGGGTGGGCTTGTGGGCCCCCGGAAGTGCCTGTTTGGTTGTTGTGTCCTTTGTTCTTGCGAGCTTTTTCTTTTTCTAGTGTTATTGGTAAAACGGCTTTGCCGTCTCTGTCAGTTCAAATTATTTGTAATAAAACTATATTATATACTGAACACCTCTGTCTGGTTTCCTTTTCATTCCATTCTGGACCCATTTGTTACGGGTCCCCACACTCACAACCCAAGACCTCTTCGTGGGGATGTAACACAGTGGTGGAAACAAAGTGTTGGATGGTTTTAATATTCGCTAGCTCTGAAGCTAGCGAATAATTTTCGATCAGCTTAACTAACTTCAGTAACCCTTCAAAACTTAGTTTTACATCTTTATTTTGCTTGTGACCGGCTGGATGTGGGAAGAAAGACAAGAGGCATAAAGATGTTAACTAGCCAGCTAACTTAGTGCAATCGTCTTGGCTCTATGAATCCTGATTTTCATGCCTCGAGATTTATTGCAATATCAGCTGCAAAAGACACTGATCATTATTGGACTTGAAAGAATTTAGACTGCTGCTTTAATGGTCAATGGCAACTCTGTTTGCTTTTGGAAGTTGAGGAACATTTCAATACGGAAATGGATAATGATGCTGGACTTAACAACCAGACTGTAATTGCTTTTATTAAAAAAAAAAAAGTTGAAATATGCCTGTGCACATAACTAAATCTTCACGTTAAATTAAAAATAATCAATTAATATAGATCTTGCAACATTGAGACATTTAAAATTTTACTTTAAAGACAACCATACTCTACATTATCAGTAAAGAATATGAAAATCTAACACTGATTATTATTAAAAGCTATTTAGTATTTTAGGAATTTGGCATGACATACTTTTCTTGATTGTTTATTTCACTTAAAATCTTAATCTTTAGTCTTAATTAGTTGTAAAACAAGTTGTCCTTTATTTTTTCACATTGCTTGCATGAGAAATTTGAATATCAGCCTAACACACAACAGAAAAGCAGATGGAACAGTTTCTGGTGGTCATTCAGCTGATTGTGACTGTTCAGAAAGACAAGACAGAGCCTCTGTTGGTGCATGGAGCTTTCCTTCTTTGTGTGGATCCTTTTGTGGAGGAATGGCCTGGTGTAAACCGTAAGGGTTTCCTGCTGATTCATGCTGCAGTCAAATAGCCTCAGCAGAGTTTCTGCCATGCTCGACCCTTTGAACACTAGAGAAAATGGAGCCTCTGAGCTTGTCAGCGTGCTGCCTGTCAAGCTGTAGCTACCCAATTTAAAAATTCAGATTTGTTATTCATAAGGCTCAAGACTGTCCAGTAAGAGTGTAAGCACATAAGCAACTCTCTCAAAAAATGTTGCAAAACTTTATATTTCTTTACATTTATTACTGGTCAAACATTTCTATGATGACTGTTAAATAAAAAGTTGCTGTTGCTATGTTAAAGTGTTCATTCATAACTGCGTGTCGTTTGTGTGTACGAATGCGTTTGATAAAAATCTGTCTGGCACATTTGAGTAGCTCTGAGACAGATAACACTTACTATCTTGATTAATACACATGCGCACACACACACCTACACATATGCTCAGGCAAGCACAGAATAATTACCAAGGTAATGAGCTTTCTCAGCAACTCAAATTATTATTGGTCCTGAGTTTTCACTTCTTCACCCAAGGCTGATTTCCACCAAGCTCCCTTATTGTTTATTCACCCAGGATGGATCATTGTGTACCACTTTCCACAGCCAAAATTTGGGACTCACTGCTTAGCATCACTATCATTGTTTTTTATATATTAAATCTGATGGATTTATCAATGCTTTATCTGGAGTTCAAGCCTAGCTTTTCCAGTTCAAAGTCAGATAATTATTGTTTCACCACAATGTACCTCCAAGGACTTGTGATTGACTAAAAAAAAGACACAGAGCTTGAATTACAATATCCTGAAAGGTTTTTATGGTTTTCAAAACATGTTGCCTATCCCTACTTTAACAGAGGGCTGAGACTTTAATTTGAATCCTGATTCTTTCTGATAGCATTTTCCCCTTGAGAAGTATTAAAATCTTCCATGCAGTTTATTATCTCTCATCTGTGTGCAGTTTGAAGGTTTTCCTCATGTCTGCAGGAATTTCCTCTGTGCCCTTGTTTGCTCCCACAGTCCAAAGACATGCAATTTCGATAGACTGAAAGCTCTAAATTGCCTGTTGGTGTGAACGTGAGTGCGAATGCATTTGTCAACATGCATTAACAATTTCATAGACTAGCAACCTGGCCAGACTCTACCTTGTGCCTCCTTCTCAGTGTACACTATAATAGGCTCCAGCTCCCATCACTTTTAATATCATAATTGATTTAGAAAATGGATGAATGTATGGGTCAGCTGTTAATATGTGGAGGTGAAATTTGCCCAGATTTGTTAAAGTCCCTCACAACATGGTTTCAAATTATAGCTTTTCTATCTACTGTGAAATGTTCATGAATAAATAAGTAATGAAAAGGGCCCCACTACACTCATCATGTGTTGATTGATGAGTTTTTTTCATTATGCTGTTAATGTCAACAGAGCCATTAAAGGAGAGGAAATATGGCACTCAACGAATCCTGTCTAGAAATATATAAAGGACTATTCTGTTACCCAAAGAATTTCCATCTTTGCTACCAAAAGGCCAATCAACAGCTAAATAATATTTAAAAAATTCAACGATACAATCACCATGCAGTTCAGACTCATTTATAATGGTTCATGACCGTTTCAACAGTTTGGTAGAAGATATTATTCCTTACTATATAAAGTTATAGAGATATATCTTTCTCAGGTTACTGTGACATTATTTAGAATGCTCTCCATTCCTTAGTACTGATGTGGTGAGAGACTCAACTGTAAATGAAATTATAATGATGTTCAGGTAGTACATGTGTAATCAGCAGGGGAACAGAAGCTCAGAAAAAAACGTATTTTGGGGCAAAGACACCAAACTTTTTAAGAACTTTTAATAGGAATCTCTTTTGATTCTATCCATGCAGTTTTTATGTCTCATGTTTATCTATTTAGGGACTTTGTCTTGTTAACATGAAATAATTGTCCAAAAAAGTCCTGCCACTTGTCAGCCTTCTTGCTAATGCCTCTAGACAGTTATTCTGAACATCCTGTTTAGATAAATGGGAAGAGATCCTGCATGTATACAATGTATAGATAATTGGCGTTCTGCAAGGGCAAGCAAGGCAAGCAGGGCTTGGCCTGTGAAATCTCAAAAGAGGTATCAATTAAAGTGAAAGCAATCTCTCTTTTTGTATCTCAAACAGCGTTTTGTCTTGAACTTTCCACCATCCTATAAATTACTGCCATTTTGTAGATGTTGCAGGCTATTAGGAGGCTTGCCTCCAACCATTATTGGCTAATGCCATGTAGACAGAGTACATAAGCCTGCCACAACATAGCAGAAACTACTGTGAAAATGTATGACAACAACACAACTGACTCTCAGGTTTCCTGGTTTGACTGTTGCTCTTTTGAGGTAAGGGTGGGATAATTACCATCCTTGCCACTACAGAATTTTCTCAGATTTCTATTCAAGAGTCTCTCGGTGACATCTTTCTCTTAGTCTCTGTTAGTGCATGAAAATACTGTGAACTCTGACATCTTTTAGCTGAGCCCTATCAGCTCAAACCAATGAAAAGTAACAACAGGCACTAAAATGTGAAAAAATAAAGCTGTTGCACTTTGACAGAAACATGTGTTCAGACAGGACTACATAACTCATGGATGAGTAAATGTTATTTAAACTTTTTCCAGGGACTGGATTTGTTACCTTAAAAACTAAGAATGTTTGTTTTTGGCAACATTTCACGCCACTAAGCACAGTGATGGCAACACATTTCTCTCATCAAAGTCTGCTGCTTAGTTCTGTCAAACTCTCTCTCGGGGTGCAGCATCAGGAGGAATGTGCAGTATCGAAAGCCAACGGCCAAAATGCAGTTAACAAAAGGGCAAATACTAAATGTTGCACATCAATTATTTAGACATGGAGATGAAGGCAAAGTGGCATTTTAGGTTTACTGTCATCACTGAGCTTATTAAAATGCAGTATTAAAAAAACCTCTCAAAAACAACCCCTGAAACTCAATTATTTTCCTTTAAAGTCTCATAAATGTAACATTACATTACTCTCAGCTGTTCTTAAATTTTTACACTATGATGATTTCACTTTTCGCTGTGACCTCGTTTAACATAGAGGTCGTCCTGTCCCAGTACTGACCCACACTTTTATAACAGACGGGATAAATTTGCCCCCTTAAATCTCGACTCCCAATCTGTTCAGGGCAGGAAGGAAAGCAGAAAAATGTGTCTAGTCTCGAGGCTTCAAACTATTTCCACTGATCTAGTCTGCATTTATTACCTATCAATATTTATGCGTTAACAAGCAGCCTCCATGGTTCACTGTTGAATAAGACATGCCACGGTATTGATCTTTGGGAAAAACGGCTGCGTCTACTTTAACGGAATAACTTAACTGATGGCCTCAGGAAAATGGGCTCATTCAAGTAAATGCACAAGGATGCACACTGCATTTTAAAAGCAACAAAAACTGAATTAACATGTTGATGTGCCACATTTTCATCTTCTGCGCCACATGCAAAGGCAACTATTTAGACTCACATCTTACATAAAACGCTTACTATATAGTAGTCAGTGTCACCTCTGGAAAACCAGCCCAATTCCAAATCAGCATGGTTGTATTAATGAATTGATGTATCGATAAAAGCCTCAATAAAGACAAATACTTTGTGAATTGACTGATGAACATCTTTTAGTTCCCTTTCTCTTCACACATTTTTCCCTCCATGACTGTTGCTTGGTGATGGTGGTTGAAAGTGGGAAGCATGAGGGAGAGACCTGCAGTATGAATGAAAAGCAACTTTGATCTAGCAGAAATGTGCTCAGCTATCTTCATCCTCCACACGTTCTCTCACGTCTCTTTCTCTGCATGTTGCTGTAAAATGAATGAGCCCGGCTGTTAAGTCTGTGGGCTACAAGTTTCACTGTGAATTTGTGTCGGTAAAGTAGTGGTAACGACCCTCAACGAGACAATGGCTCCATTCAAACCTTCTGCTTTTTTTTATTAAGAGAATAAACAAGATGGACAGGAGGAGTGTAGTGAGAGGGCGACAGATTGAATTTATTTTAGAAGCCTGACCCTTCAAAGCAACTTTACCCAGTATATTAGAAATCAACCACTCACTGAACCTTGCCAAACAGAGTTTAGTCAGAGCTTAGCAACCGTAACCAGGAACAGCCGGTTTGTCAACCTTTGGATTTCTACACACGCTAAAAGCAGCCAGAGAAACAATTAAAATCCTCAGTTTAAATGGCTACAGTTTTTAAAAAAATCTTTTCAAACGAACAAACAAAAAAATTCAGAACAGATTAAACCATTCGACAGAACAAAAAAACTGCAATTTTTTCTCATTGTGCAACGTCATTGGTTGTGGACCCAGAGTTTTGAGTATCTGTTGACATTCAATTCTTTGATAATTTATTTGTATATATATATTTTTTTTTTTTGATTGTCATGCTCCTTTGTATTTGTAGCCTTAAGTACTTTGTTTCAGATCCCATGTATTTACATTTGTTTTCTGGCTTGAGGTTATTCTGTATACTTGTTATTTTTCTAGCCCTTTTCCTTATATACTTCTGTGTCAAGTGTGTCTTAGGGTTTAGTCTCTGTGTATAATCACTTTCTTTTTTCATTTTGATACTCTCCTGACTTCTGTTTCTCAATTCTAGGTTAGTCTACTTCCTGTCTCATTATCTTTGAATAGTTTCACCTGTTTCTTGTTCCCCAGCTGTTTCCACTCAACTCCGTAACCTTCAGTGTGTTCCTGTGGCATTTCCCTGTCTTTCAATTAAACCTCGTCATGTCATTCTGTTTCCATACCTGCCTGTTTCACGGTGTTTTTCACTGTGCTGCCTGTATTTTATTGTTTTGTATCGTGGACTTTGTTTTACTTCTGTTTTGTGAAGATTTATGAATTTTACAAACAGTAAACTAAAAATACCTCAGGAGTTGGAATGTGGCTCAGTGCTCAAACCTGAGGATGTGTGCTTTGTGACAAATGGTACGACTGGTGTTTATAAACTCTGAGTGAGACAGCTCACCTGTCTGAAGCAGAGAATTAAATCTGATGGTAGAATCTCACTAATCCTGTCTCCATGTTAGAGATAATTAATAGTTTGAAATATTTAATAAAGTCACAGCTGCTGTGCAACTCGTGTAAATACTTGCAACTCCCTCTACTCATATGGATCCCGCAGATGCGATTCTGCAGGTATTTAATGAATGTTGAAAAGATTGATATTTCAGAAGTCGCATATTTTCATGTGACTCAATTATAACTTTTGTTTGTGGATCTCAATGTAACTCCCCATATGTAATCATTTATTCCTCGCACACACTTAAAAGAGATGAAAGTACTCATTTAAATAGAGGATTATGTAAGTTTCAAAAAACAAAAACATAATTTTGCTTTCAAGGTATTTTTCGTGTATGACCATGTGACTGCAGGTGTGTGACTGTGTACTTACAGCTATCCTCCTCTTCAGAAATAAGCTTGACCACGTAACAGGCGTAGATAAACCCCACCAACTAGAGACAAAGACAAAGGAAAAAAGACAAAAAACAGAGGAACATTACTCTTTTGTGCAACACAGAGAGAAAGCGGAAAACATGTGAGGGTGAACAAATAGTTGGAACAGACAGAGAAAACAGGTGTTGGTGGAAGTGGAGCGGAACAGCACTGTGGTATTTTGCTCCAAAATAGAGCGCTGTGTGTGTGTGTGTGCAAAAACATATTTTCAATGACAACCACAAGGTTATCCCAAATTTTCATGGTTTTAGAGCTCCACAGACACTGTTTTAATGCACAATTTGTTAACAGAAAACACCAATGTGTCACAACTGTTGCTCTACAATGTCATGCTGTGGGTAAACATGTGCCGTCTATTGCCTCGGTCACAAGCAATAACTCTAGCTTACAAAATCAAGGCAGATAATGCTACATTTGTGATTATCATCAGAATGAAAACCTTACACCACCGCTGTGGGGTAGGGCTTTGTAAGCGTACAACCACAGGTGAACCTCACAGTCTTCCATCTCATCATGTCATGTCCGTTTGAAGCCATTCACATACCTGGAAATAATGAGGGCCAAACAATCAAAAAAGGATGCTGCAGCTCTGTGCTGTGATTGTTACAGGGAGAAGCTTACATTAAACATGTGTGTATCTGTGTGGGTTATGTTTAGACTGTGGTACAGCAATCCACACCAGCAAAACACCTTTTGCTATCTGATCTGCTTTCCCATTGGCTGTCTGTTTCCTAGGAGACCGATAGGAGGTGGCCGATTGGAGCAAAGATGCAGGAAGGTGCAGTCGATGTAAGGTCGGGATTTTAGTGACCTTATTACCCCGCGATGACAGAGGAGGAGAAGAGGATGGAGGGAAGAGATAAAACGTGGGATGGGAGGAAAAATAGGTATACACGTGTGATTGTATGAGGCATTAATTTAACCTATTACCCTGAATAAAGAGGACTTATTGCTGAAATATGGCTTTAAGTGTTGGGAAAATGACATTGACCTGGTTGGTATTCTATTGACTACATGGACGGATGCCAACACACACACACACACACACACACACACACACACACACACACACACACACAAGCGCATAAACACTCAGCTAGCTGCAAATGTGAGGAGCTACATTTGAGATTCAGTGTATATCTCAAGGGCCTGACCTCATTTACTCTAAATAATGTTCAGCTCCCAAAGCTCCCCTCCGTTTCTCACACTGACTATTCCTTCCAGCTTCTCTTCCTTTTTCTCTTGCCATTATACATCCCATTTCCTTCCACCTTGTACTCGCTCTCTCCTCTGCCTCACACAAGGAAACGAGTCAGGAATACAGTGTTTCGCTGCGCGGTAGATGAATTTACTTAAAGCTAAGCCACATACAGGAGGAGGAAACTGCTGCCGGTATCAGCGGGGGGATCAAAACTGATGAGAAAACAAATGTGCTTTGTGCAGCAGATATGCCATGAGAAATATCCACTGGTCAAAGATGCTGATAAGTTTACGTCCTACAACATCGCAGCTGTCGGTACTACTGACAGCATCATTTCAAAGATTAGGATGACCTCGACCTCAGGCTGCGTCTCCTGTCTGCCGCCAATGATTTTTATATTAGTATTCACTTGAAGCAGACTTTTTGCATTGCAAAGTCAAAATGTTGCTTAAAAGACTATGAAGAGTTTAGGGAGTTTTCCACCAATGATCGGGAGCTTGTTCTGTCTTCTTCTGCAGGCTCATTGGCTCTGAAAATGACTTTTGGGTGCAGTTGTGTTAGCGCGACTGAACAGGGAGCGGAGAGCCATGCCCGCCCCGCGATAGGGAACATTCTGATCAGCTGTGACGGAGTACGTTTCTCTGCACATCAATATCCTGTTAATATTCGTGAAACTCAAGTATTCCGTTTTTGGTGTTTGCTGCATATAAACATAATATCCTGTTTACAAGAAGTCTGATTATATCTCGTCCTGGAGTCAAGAAATCCAAATAAGATAGCTGGGGTTCACCAATATTAGCTATGGGGCTGTAAGCATGTGTGTTCCTTATCTTGTTTATTGCTGGAGTTCTGGGTGTGTCTATGTTTGATCCCTGCAGTTATATTTGGACTTTCCTGCTCATGAACCCTGGAAAATAGCATATTTGTTATTTTAGGTTTTGCAGGGCCAAACACTTCCAAACCACATTTTTAGTTTTGACTAAGATTTTGATTAAAAAGTGCCAATAGCAACCAACTAGAAACACATTGTCAGTGTAAGATACAACTCACAGACAATTACAAAACAGGTGTGTGTATAAATAAAAACTGAATGGCATGATTTGCAACTCTCATAAACACCTATGTTATTCACAAACAAGAATAGAAATCACATCAAATGTTTGAGCTGTGAAAATGTACCATTTTAAGGAAAAAAAGAGGTCATTTTAAACATGTCTCCAAAACATTGGGACAGGGCCATGTTTAGCAGTTTGTAGCATCACCTCTTTTTGACAGTCTGTAACCATCTGGGAACTGATAAGAGTAGTTGCTGGGCTTAGTGGATCGCAGGCCGACCAGTTCAGCACCCGCGATCCACTAAGAACATTATTCTGAAAGTGTTCAACAATTGAAAGACACAATTTTTTTGCAGATTGGTAAAACCTTGCCCATCTTTACTTCTCAGAAACTAGGCCTCTCTAAAATCAACTTTTTTTTTTTATCGGGGATTGTAAAAAGAAAGAAATACGGTGTTTTAGCTTCTCCACAGTACATGCTTTCTGCCTTTTAGTGAGCTATACCCCCAGGTTTCTCAGACAGACTCTGGCTCCTTTTTTTCATTTTGTCTGTGGATTTAGGTTTCCTAGTTACTGAGCGATGTTCAGTGTGACGAGTGGAAATGGAAAAAGCACCACTTCAGCATCAACTCAGACAGGATCCCTGCCCCTGATCAGCCTGACAAGCAATAACTTGTACAGCTTCACCATTTCGCCGCACAGCACCGTGCACCTCACTCAGAGCAGAAGCCCTTTATTCTTATTAGGTTTTATGAGCACAAGGGCGCATGCAATCCCAGGAGGCAGGAGTTTGTCCCATTTCTTAAACATACCGTTTATCGAATGCCTGTTGCCATGGTAAACACTGCAAATGTAGTTAGTTATGCAACAGTAAGTCCGTAAAACCTAGTTGCATTATTCCAAGGTAGAGAAAAGTAATGGTATGGGTGATAAATTGTGAGATATGCATGTTCTTCCCGCTTCGATGTAGTTGACTGCAACATTTCTCCCCTTCAGAGCTTGAACAGAGTGTTCTGAACAAATGTTTGCAATGATAACGATGGCAAAGTGGCCTTCCTGCACTGCAGTTACACCTCCTAGTTTCACAGTGTCTGTGAGTGGCTGATACACATGCACGTGCATGTTTTCAATCTCAACTCTTCTTCTTGGTGTATTTGTTTTACGGCTCCCATTTGGCATTTATAACAGATTAGTCCATGTTAACAATGATTCAATTAATTTATTAAATGAAGTAAGAATGAAATGGGGTGTTGCGATGGTAAATGCCATTATCTGGCAAGGCCTGGACTCAGGAACCCACAGGTGTGATTGTTAAGTGTGAAGTTGTCAATACTACTAATCTGCAAATAAACCCAAAGTACAAAATAATAGGATGTAAGATTTACTAATGATATTTAATAAAGACGTGCAGTGAGCTCCACATGTATTTGTAGATTCCCATTCATGAGTTCCTCTTTTATGGAAAGAAGAGAAAGAAAAGTCATACAACATGAATATCAAGGCTTGCAGTTGGCAATTTCTAGCTAATTGCACCATTATTTGATACAGAAAAAAAAATCATGTCTTACCTAATTTTCTATTGACATCATCCTGGTAGTGGTTATAAGTACAAGTGCATAATAACAGTTTAAGAGCAGCTCGTAGCTCAAATGTTTAGAGCCATATCTGCATATCTCTGTTCCTTTTAAATGGCTAAATTGTTTGCAGTGAAGCCGCTTTTCTACGTATAAATCCTGAAATTTGAGATGTCAGAAATTAGCCAGAGAAGGAGTCAAAACACCCCTGATGGAGGATTTTGTCCACCATTCTATTCATGCTGTTCATAAGCAAAAACCTAAGCAAACACTTAGCTGTGTCTGTCAGATTATAAGTAGCAAGCTGTGCAAGTGTTATTAGTTGGTCTGTCTGCTTTACAATCTGCTAATTGGAGAAACTCCTGCTAGATTTTGGTTGTTATCACTTGAATAAACTAGCTCCATCTGTGATCATAGATGGTAGTGGATCACCCAAAGAACTTTCAACTTCCATCTGCACTTTTTCCGGGCTCTTGCTTAATAAATCTTGCACTAAGAGTCTACAGCTATATGAGAGGTTCTGTGAGCTGGGGTGAGAAATGATATGGAAAACCACAAATATCAACCTCTAGTGGCGCCAAAGGAAAAGTAAATGTCAGTGGCAGTGCATTGTCAGGATATCTGAACTTTTACCAGGTCTTTGTTTTTCTTTCAACAGGCCAAAATCCTCAGGAACATTGCCACATTGCTAAAATCACTTTCATTGCCGCTGTGTGCTACGCAGGCAAAGAAATCCCATTAGACAAAAGGAAGATAAGTGAATCATCATACTTTTCTACAATCATGATGCTCCAAATGTTCCCTTAGCAGTGATTCTGATAACACCTGGAAGTTTTGAACGGAGCGCAGGGAGAAATTAGTTGAATGTCAAGCAGCTGGTGTTCGGTAAGGATGGAAACTCTACGTTCTGCATGGCCTGAGAGCAATAATTCACTGATACCATCACGGGATGAGACCTGTTAGAAAAGCAAGGACAGATGCCATGGACGTGCATGCATAAGTCAGTTTCCCAGTGACGCAGTCAGTTCTACACCAGAAATGAAGAGGAGTTAACATTTTGCATGAAGCACAGTGCTTTTTAAGTAGATCTTAAACCAGCTGAGTAGATCCGCAGGTTAATACATGACCACCACCACCAATTACCCCTCCCATTCACTGTTGCTTTATTCTCATAACATTCACAGTGTTCATTCTGAATCTTAACGATAGAGCTGTTGTCTATTTGTCTGCTAATCTTGCCTTGTGTTGTGGATGTATTGCTCTTTGATGAGAAATGAATTCATCTCCAATGAGCAAATCCATTACAGCTGTCTGTGGAATTGTACTGAAGATAAATGTGACGAAGATGTCGCATCCATTGGATTAAATCTATTTACGTGCTGATGATGTCCTCTAAAACTTAAACAAATGCTGGGGGAGTTGAGGGTGTGGCGAGGGTGCGGCGTATTATATTTTGTCACCAAGAGAAGGAGTGAAAATTTACAGCTTTAATTAATACTTAATTTGTTTTAAACAAAACAAAAACCAAAAAAAGAGACACCATCAAGAAAACAGAGATGTGGTTCATCAGGAGAAGGATGACAATATCATACATACAAGACCAAAAGAACACTGTGTCAGAAGACCACATTGAAACAAGGAGGATTCTTTGGACACATTATGATAAGAGCAGGAATGCAATATAATGATGACGGAATGAAAGACTGGATGAAGAAAGCAAATGAGCTGCTGCACTGTGTGAGAGACGGGGCATCCTGGAGGACCATGTTCGCCAATACTATTCGGCAAGGCACCTAAAAAGACAAACAGACACGTAACCACCAACTGTGATTCTACACTCACCGTTTACTCCCTGGACAAGCTGCCATTTTGGTATTATTTCTGTCGGTCATGGGACTTTGTGCTGCCACTACAGCAGGGTGACATCATGGTGACAATGTAGGATCAAATAAATTCGGTTCCAAGCAAACAGGCTGACTCTGGAACAATCCGTGCATGATGTCACACGAGAAACTTCTAAAAAATTTCATGCACAACACGGTGCATGGATAGCAACAAGGTCTTTTCTTAGTTTTTAGAAACCATCTAATTTTCACATTCACATTATTTGCCAGATTTCCTACTGGTATTTGGCTCTAGTAACTCTGTTTCTATTTCTGCATTATGTTTTCACAATTTCCAATATGTTTTTTAGGATTATAGTTTGTTGTTCTTATAAGAAACATGCAGCACGACCCATGAATACAGCTTGACCCTAACATGTCATTGTGTTTGATCCCACTGACAATGTCACATAATTTCCACCTTAAAATAACCTGTAATTCAAAGGATTACTTTCACAAGATGAAGGCTGAGAAAAACTCTACAGCTGTCTGATAGATCATACTGAAACTACTAGTTACAGTCCATTTTCACAGAGCTTTTTTGGGTACCATGCCATGGACCTGCCAAGCGCAGCACTCTGGAACTATTGGGAGCACAAAATATTTAACTGACTGTTGATATTGCGCAGTGTTAACCTAAAAGCAGTGCTGTACCAATCTGATATTCAGTAGACATACTGGTCTGGCAGCAGTGAGCTCTCTAAATCAGGGGTATCAAACATAAGGTGCGGGGGCCAGAATCAGCCCAGGAAAAGCTCCAGTCCAGCCCACTGAATGGCTTTGAACAATGTGAGGGCGGGCATGAATTTTAGACTTTTAACATTATTTATACAGGTTATACAGGTTTGTACAGGTTGTACAGCTTTGCCTACTGATAAAGACCTCAACCATGATCATTCACACTAAACCAAAGTAATTAGCAACACGTTCTCATCCCAACGCGTAACATACAGACGACTGTGACAAATTGTCGATAGGCATGAGAACGGGTTGGAATAAATCTATACATGCGTTTTACAATCAACCTAACAAAGCATTATGTACGTTAAATCTGTTCACTTTCAGATCCTGAATTACTTTGGAATACACTATGTGATAGGGTTAAGGTGATGGTTAAGGTTAGGATTAGGGCTGGAATAGACGGCTTAGAGCTTCTGCTCTAAGTGTGTCTTACCGCTGTGAGCAGCTTTCTATTTGATTCAACTGAAAACCGAGAGCGTTTCATAAGGATGCGGAAGGGTACCTTTCGCGTTACTATGTGACGCCTAGGGTTGTGACAAATCGTCGGCATGTTACGCGTCGGGAATGATAATGCTGTGTAATTAGGTAACCAATAAACAATTCAGTGAGAGAAAAGTTCTTGTCTTGTGCTATAGAAATTTTTTCATAATTTACAGTGGGTCCACAGATAAACTTTCTTTTTTATAATTACAGGACAGTCTCAGCAATTAGTTACCAGATTTTTTCCTGTAATTTCACATATTTATTCATTACAATTTACCCCCAAAGACTTGGGCTGACAAATTTCTTTCATTTACTGCAGTAGCATTTATTTATTATGAAAAAATTGAGACATACTGTTGAAATTGTTCAATTTTTTTCTTAAATGAAGATATGTGAGGACTAAATGTCTAGTTAAAGAGTAAAGAGTTAAACTTCTTTACAATGACAGAAAGGGGAGTTTCACTCGTCCACCCCACTTGAACTCAAACTGGGGCTGTATGTGGCCCAAATTCTAAAACATGTTTGACATCCCTGCTCTAAATTGTCTAATAAATAAACAGGATAAATAACTTTTTTAAATCTGGTTTTCTGTGTCATTTATTACATTACTCATAAATGCCAATTCAGTTAGTGTATTTATTTATTACATGTTGGACACGGTTAACAAAACAGTGTTTTAGTCCATCATAATAATAATAAATGCCCAGTCTCTTTCTCAAAGTGAAGAATAAAGATAAAATCAATTCCCTGGTTTTAAGTGCTCCTGATTTAAGCATATTCTCTGTGCAGAGTTGTAACATGCAAACAAGCCGACATAGCTAATGGTAATTTTCATCAGTCGATTATGTCTCAGAGACAGGGTTACTCAGCTGTGTGTGGGGACCAGGCTATATGCAGCCATTCCTCCCAATCAGAGAAAGAAAACAAAAAACAACAGTAGGTGATTTCACTGATTAGTATCTCCACTTTAGATGAAGTTATGCTAATCACTGAAATTACTTGCAGGCATGCACTTTAGACCACGGAGCCAGCAGACAGCCTCTTAGATAATATTGTTTAATATAATTATCACTTTGTTTGTGCTATTAGGATGTACAATAGCGCTGAGGGGGAAAAAAACGTAATTAAAGAAGTAACGCTCGTGCATTTCCCCACTGTGCTATCGTCTGGGATTGAAGGCCTACATTTCACTGAGCACGCTCCAGTTCTCCCCGGAGAAGCCTTATGCTCTACGTCAGTACAGCTGATATTCACTCTGTGGAACAAACTGTAAAGGAATTGAAAGTTTAGAAAGCTAATTAGTCCACTCTTCAAAATTAACACAGTAATTCACTGTAAAAGTCAGGCAGCAAACCAATTAACGATTTATCATATACACTTTATGAAATAAATGAACCATGGGACAAAGCCCAACGAGACTGACTGTGGAACGAGTTGTTTTCTTATGAGACAAATATTCTCATCTGTTGTAGGGAGAAAAAAAAACTAAAATAGATTTGCGGTCACAGTTGTTACATCACATGAAGTCAGTAAACTGGAGACGAAAATCCAACTGCTGCGAGACACTTAGAAAAGCAAACTAGTCCATCACACACCCAACTAACCACCCAGACAAACAAAAACATGCAGCCACTGAAGCTGCAATGCTTCAGTGGCTATTTGTCTTCCTCACACTGTCCAGACTTGTCTACATTTAGATTCCCCCCACCATCGAAACACGAGAGCCTTTAATTCTTGAAAACACAAGCATTACCCCTTTTTGTCAGGTTGTCAGATATTACCTGTTAGTATTGATCCAGCACCATTAACGTTGCTCCAGGATCCAATCACCTGGGGTGTGTAAGTTCAAACTTGACAAGAGCAAATAATGAGATTAACCTGTTCATGTTCATTTTTTGGTGTTTTCTTTAATGAGGTCCTCTGAGCTCTTTTTCAGTCGAATGTCATCCAATCATCCATGCACACCCCCAATCATTATCACCTTTCAAACATGCTTTGCCACTTAAATAATGTGTCATAAAGTAGGACATTTCAAAACAGGTGAGTTTACAAATGTAATTCAACTCTTTCTGAACTTTTGGCTCATGCTCTTGCCTTTCGTTAATGACTCTTTAATGTTATGGGAGCTTGAGATGCCATAAACATCAAGGAAAAAGATCATAATGATACTCAATAATAATTTGTTTATTAGCAGTAAGAAAGTAAGGAGTAAACTTCACATTGCAAATGTTTCAGTTTGCGTGCTTGATTTAAATATTCTCTGCTTTATAATTTTCCCCTTGAGAAAGATGCTCCTAGAAATCCAACAGAGTCAGTCTGAAAAATCTCTTACATGTAACCTTGCGCTCTTTTTTTAAATACAGATGATTCTTTTATAACAGTAATTTTCTTTAACGTCAAAACCCAGTTTGCACAAGTGCAATGCATACATAAATCTGGCCCATAGTTTAGTCCCATTTAGATTTTTGCAAAACAATATAGTTCGATTATAAGACACCTTTTTCACAATGTTAGTCACATGTTAGAAAGCCTTTGTGCCAGAAAAGGAAGTAACAATAAATACGAAGCTTTAATGACACCAACAGACCAATGCTGGATTATGTGCCAAGCATCGGTTATTCAGACAATCAACCTGATAACGACCAGTCATTTAGTTTAGGGTGTAATTCAAGCAAACTCTAACCCACCACCAAACAAGGCTGGCGGTCGCCTGGTGAACCTGTCAGACTGTTGAGTTTGTGCTCATGGAGCATGACAGTGTTTCAACACACCAATTACAGTGAGACAGTGGTACAGCTGTGCGGCAGCTTGGCACTCAGCCACACTATAAGCACCACTATCGATTGTCAGAGAGACACAGAGTAGGCATGAGAAGGGGACAGTCATGCACTGCAAGAGAGCGAGATGCAGAATGAAACCGAAAAGACGGAGAGTCACTCGCTTCCGAAACCTTTTCCCTGTTCTTTGTTGGCGTAATGATGCACGGCCGTGGCATTAAAGCTCTGACTTGTTTATTGCGTGCACTTCCTTATTTGAATGTATGTGTACAAACAGAGCTACAGTACAGAGGAAACTGATATGAGAAGTGGCAGGCCTCCCTCATTCTCGCTTTTTACTTCTCTCTGTATGTTCTCTCTTCTGATCCTCCTAATTATCACAGTTTGACAGTGCAGGAGAGGAAGAAATACTGAGGGCAGAGAGAAACAGAGAGGAAAACTATCACGTTTGGAAAAATGAAATAAAACAGAGAGACAGGCAGAAAACCGAGATAGAGGAACGGTTTCTAAAGCAGCTTATCCAGCCTATTCTATGTTAATGAGGGTATGAGTTATTAACTTAATGGAGACTCATTTTAGTCTAAAACAGGTACTAAAAAGGCCCAACCCGCTGCAGCAGACAAAGGAGCTGTCATGGCTGTGGTACACTTTAGAATACGTTCAACTTATAGCCAAATATAATTTGAATAATTGCAATTTTAAAAGCACCGTGTCACATATCCATACACAGACAAAAAAAGTACAAAGCCTAGGATGTAATTGCCGCATATGTTAATACTTACCTGGACATGTAAACTAATGCAGAGATAGACAAATTTTTTCTTTTTAGTCAAATAAAAGAACCATGTAATTATTTATGATCAAAAAGATTTATTTATGGTTGGAAACAAGAAAGGCTCGATGTACTTTAATCTAACAACACCCTTAAATATGATGGTTTAACTCATTTTACTTAATTTTCTAAGACAGCGGTCCCTAACCTTTTTTGCGCCACGGTCTGGTTTAATGACAGACAATATTTTCACGGACTGGCTTTTAAGGTGTGGCGGATAAACACAACAAAATAAAATGATATGACCAAGGCAAAAACTGTGGTATTTTGTAAATATAAAAATAAACGCGAATTCACTGTGTAATTGCGTAACATTATCATTACCAGCGTCCTCCTGAAATGCGCCAACAACATTGAGAGTAACGTTCTCCTCTCTGCTCGCTATGGTAATGCGTAAATATTTCTTTCAAAATAAGACACCCAACTACAACACGGGAAAAGACCCAGGGAAACCAAGTTAACGATAAAAACCCTGAAAACCATAAAGCCTCAACTCTCGCGGCCTGGTACCAAATGACTCACGAACCGGTACCGGTCCGTGGCCCGGGGGTGGGGACCTCTGTTCTAAGACATACACAAAAAGTTCTTTTGTGGGTTTTTTTGCTTGTGTTAGGAGTTTTTTTGATCACTAGCAGACCTAATCAGCTCTAGCTAGGTCATTCTACCGCTGAAATGACAGAAAAATATTCATAAACTCTTTCCTCTTGTTGCTTGGGTTTGAAAATGTGATAAAAAGACACAAACCCTATTAAAAATATTACATTTACTAGAACTCTATGGAAATAATAATAAGAATGTTGACAAATGCAAAAAGAATGGATGAATCTGCTAGGTAGGACAGGATTAACACACTTTTGAAGAGTTAATGGTGGACAGCTGCATTCATTTAAATCCATTTCCTTATCTCCAAATATTCTTTACCAGTACTGACCAGCTATCACTGGACAGAGCCTTACTGTTCTCGTGGTGCGAAGTTGCAGGTTAAGCATAGGTGAATGCAGCCACCTGTACGCAGGCCCACTCAATGCACAGGCATTAGGTTTTTCCTTTGGAGGCTGCCTGATGTTCCCCTCATAATTATGGCAAATTTAGTCGGCTCTAAACTGCTACAGTTGTATCTACAGTACCAGCAGGTCATGACTGCCTTTTAAAGCAATAAACCCCGAGTATGTCTACTACATGCAGGCACTTGAGTTTGAAATTACAGTGCATTGTACTTATTCATCTCAAGTACTTACAGCCAGGAGTATCTGCAGCGAGGAATGAGCCACCTCTATGAACTGAAAATCCATCAGACAGCCAGATATAGATATATATCGGTGGTCCTCGGGTGCCCAGGAGGGAGGAGGGGTGATGGGCGTCACCCTGCATCCTGGGCCATTCTCCATCCACCAGGAGCGGTGCATGGACAGGTTAAATGTCAGGACAAGGTCAGAGTCCTGGCAAACAGAGAGAGACAGACAGAAAGAGGTTGATTACATCCTCAGACAGAACACGAACAAGGAGCAAAGAAGAGGCCGTCTGAATATGTCGCACCCTGAGAGCTAGACAGAAATGTAAGGAGAGAGGTTTGATCTAAGATTTAGATTTAAACTCACCAGCAACTTTATTAGGTATACCTGTTCAGCTGCTCATTGATGCATATGTCTATTTAGACACATGGCAGCACCTCAGTGCATTTAGGCATGTAGGCATGGTAAAGACGACCTGCTGAAGTTTAAACTGAGCGTCAGAGTAGGGTAGAAAGGTGATTTTAAGGGAATTTGAGCGTGGCATGGTTGCAAATGCCAGACGGGCAGACAGTCAGAGTAGTTCAGAAGCTGCTGATCTGCTGGGATTTTCCCACACAGCCATCTTTTAGAGATGAGAAAAGGGCAAATTTGGCATAAACAACATGAAAGCGTGGAACCATCCTGCTTCGTAGTGGAAATATTTTCTTCCTGTGCACGAGCTGAGCATCATTTAAACTGGTTTCTTAAACATGACAATGAGTTCAGTGTAATCAAATGATCTCCACAGCCAGCAGATCTCAATCTAATAGAGCACCTTTGAGATGCGGTGGAGTGGGAGATTTGCATGATGGATATGCAGCCGGCAAATCTGCAGCAACTGTGTGATGCTATCAAGTAAACATGGATCAAAATCTCAGAGCCATGTTTCTAGCAACTTGTTGTGCCACGAAGAGTTAAGGTAGTCCAATCTGGTGCTAGCAAGGCGTACCTAA
The DNA here is from genome assembly GCF_057381915.1 of Diplotaxodon limnothrissa. Classification (NCBI taxonomy): domain Eukaryota; kingdom Metazoa; phylum Chordata; class Actinopteri; order Cichliformes; family Cichlidae; genus Diplotaxodon; species Diplotaxodon limnothrissa. The sequence goes on along the minus strand of NC_140610.1, from coordinate 7,402,840 downwards.
TAAAAAGTCATTCCAGTGATTCTGGGCCTGGATGTGAATTGTGCACATGCAGCTACTGTCATCATTATCACTATGACAATGATGACTTGGAAACTTAACCAGAATCAGAACCAACCTATCAGTAATTAGCATCTGTGATTTTTGCCTTGCTAATCATGGGACGAAGGAATAAATATTCACTAATACTCACTAAAACACATTAAAAGCCCCCCCCCCCCCCCCCCGGCCCCAAACCACACATGCACACACACAAAAAAGTCATTTTTTTATGATCTGAAACTTAAGGTTAGGTTTATGGTAGGGTCACTAGAGCGTTAACTTTACTGTGGGGGTTTATAGCTGCACTGCCAACGTGGCTCCATAAATGTCAGCAACATCATTCACTATACCACTCTGACCCAGATTTAATTATCTTTTCACATACTGCCATGTATTTCCATAAAACTGCAGAAACTCATTTGAGTGGAAGAGCCCTAATGACTGGCGATTCCTTAACTTTTCTTCTAGCATCAGCAGCAGGTTTCGACATCTCCGGATGACTTTTGCTCGCAGACCTTTACTGCGCTGCCACTTTGATTTAAAACTTTCCAGCTCTAACTGCACCACTGTTGTGTCGTACTTTGTGTTTAGAGTTAAACGGCAACTTACTGTAATGCTAATTTGCAAGAAGAGAACACGGTAAGCGTGCTAGCAGCTGACGTCAGCATTTTACCTACATAACTGCACAACATCACAAAGCCACTAGCTACAGTCTGATAGCGTGTACTCATATGAGGCAGGATTGCCTTATATCGTACAGATTTGTTAATTACCTAAAACAGAGAAAGCAGCTGTCACACTTTATGTCCAAATAAGCATGAATAGTCCCCTCACTGATGGAACAAACTCTAAACTTTTACATTTTCTGTGGTAAGTCATTTCAGTTCAGCAACGCTGAAACGGGCCCAGTGTGGAGCATCTGTAGAGGCTCCTCGTCATTACATTTTCTAAAAGCCTCAAAGACGCACAATGAATCAGCTATGATTGTCGTCTCGGATTAAACAATGCACATATTAACGACTCCATTTAGCAAGAGGAGGCATAGATCATTAAACAGACAACCATGCGAACCACACGGGCGTCTGTCCATGTGTTACTTCGCCATTAGCCGAATGAGAGGCCCTAATGCTCTTTAAAAGCACCATAAATCTTTATACTAAGATATAGAAAGAAAGAAAAAACATCATAAAACCGATTTTCTTGTGTGTGCCACTCAGATTTAGAAAAAAAAATCTATTAGTTTTTGTTGCAAGAAAGTGTGCCTATTGTGGTTTGATGTTACCCAAGAAGAAGATGAAACAAAGTCTACATAGCATCCTCACAACAGTCCCATAAGTACACTGTCTGCATTTAAAGTCACTTCTATTGAAGCACATAAATCCTTAAAGAGAGCTTTAAATAGAAACCCTGTTCTTACATTACCTGTTTCTACTCCATATATCCCACCTTATCTTGTCCTTGCCTGTCCCTCTTAACCTCCCACCACATCCGCACTTGGCTCTGTCACCTCTTTCTGTACCGTTACTTAATTTTTTCCTGCTCTCTCTTTTTCTCTCTCCATTCATTTATATTGTGATCTCACCCCCCTTCCCCCCTTTTCTCCCCTTCTTATTCTTCTTCTTTCCGTGGCCTCTCTCTATTTCAGCATAATGAGTAAATGCCTCATTAGCGCAGAGCTCTGATTAATGCCATCTCCCCTTGTTGTGCTCCTCTTTTTAATGAGTAAAATCTCTCTAATTTTCTGTCTTGCTCCCTCTCTGCCATCACTCTCCCCGTGCCTGTCACTGCGTCGCCGCAGCTTTCTCTCTGTCTTCTTCTTTTTCACTATATTTCTTCATTCTTCGCACCTCCTCCCTCCCCCCCGTTTCCGTCAATGCTCCTCTCACTCTATACACCTGCTGAAATGCTGGGGAAACAGGTAATAATGATTCCAGCACAGCATCATCCATCAGTACTTTCATAACAGGCATTTTCAAATCACAAGTAATTCTCGTTAAAAGGCTGAATTTGGCAAAATGTTATGAAGACCCGAGAGAATGCGATGCCAACTCTTCTCATTCTGTGAAGGAAGCATTTATGGACATGACAAGAATAATGCGTTAAGATGCTTGGCTAAATTAGTTTGGCTAAATCGCTAACCACTCGGGGAATGAGCAAACAGAAGGAGCTGTGGTGTTTAATTTTAGATAAGGGAAATACATTTTACAAAAAGTAGTTTGGAAAAAGCTTTACTTTTTTTAGCTTTGATTATAAAATATATGAAATGTTTCCTTTAGAAAACTGACGTTGAGAAAGAAAATGAGTCATGTCTAATTCTAAATGGCATCCTCTCAGACATCGATTTTAGCCGTTAATCTTGCTTGTTATATTCAACAAGGAATATTTAGACACTTTAAGAAAAGTTTTATTTTATTTTATTGTTTTGGACCTTGTGAGAATCTGATGAGAAAATTGATACCATTCCTATATCTGTATGTTAAATATGAGTCTGCAGCAAGGGTGTGGTTAAGGGGGGCCAGGGGCCTGGGGGGTACTGCCCCTGGCCATCAAAATTTCAATGTCCCCCCTGCTGCCTCCCCAAAAAAGAGGTCAGCAGTGAGGTTCTGGAAGTAAAAAAATCCCATTAATATTCTCCAAAAGGGCTTTTAATTATGAGCCACATAATTATGTCGACCATCAAAACCATATTTACTATAAGCTATCACGTTATGAATTGATAGTATGCGTGTGACATCAATCATTTTATTCACAGTGCTACAGAAAACAACTACTCTACCTAATCCTGAAATAAAACAGTGACCTCTCTAATTGGTTATGTTGGCTGGTTGCTTTTGTGAAACTCCAGAAACCGCCCGAGCGGTGACTCGAGTCAGGCTCGAAGTGCAATACCACATCCATAACTGAGCTATATTTTAGTACACATAGGGGGCACTGCGTTACTGTACACACACAAACACAAAAAAAAATCCAAAGATATTACAACACAGTATTATCATTAACCATAAAAAACACTGATGATAAAAAGGATTCAATCAGAGAAGGGTGGAAGTCGTTCGCTTTGGACTCTGTTTGCAATTCATTATGTGACGAACAGTTCTTTCACCAATAAAAGTAACTACAAATGCTGTCTTGTACTTTTTGTTTTTAAAAAATTTCCATTATTTTATTTATTGACTTTTTTCCCCCAAATCAAATATTTTTCTACTCATGATTCACCCCACAGCTGGTTAGCTTGGTTCAAGGCTACAAACTCTTCATATAAAAGATTTTCTGAAACGTCAGTAGAAAAAAAATGAATGAATAATTCTTTAACTAGTGGACGTCAATTTGAGCTCTACTGTACTGTAATATTAATGCAATCATGGGTGGAAATGAGAGGGAGGGGGTCTAGCTCTCCTTATACCTCATTGTAAAGTCCATTACTCCATTACATTTTTTTAGTGTATGCTGGTTCTTGTACTGGTTCCTGTAGCCAGAAGAAGGTTAACTAGCTTAGCAATGAGCAACAGCTAGCCTAGCTAGTCTGAGCTAAGAAAACCCACCTTACAAAATCTCTAAGTTAATAAATGTTAACAGGAAATATGTATTCGTGAGCTTTAAGTTTTGATATGTATTTTAATATTTCTTTAGAAGGAACCAAGATAACTGTTTTCCCTCAGTTTTACGCGTACATGCTAACCTAAGCTAATCACCTAAAAAAAATCAACTATACTAAAGCAGAGCCATTATGAAATTATGTGGTAATACTCCTCCAAAATAAACAAACAAATAAACAAAAAAGAGACTTTTCTGTTTTCTCTTTTTTCTATTGAGCCCTGTTTCAGGATTTTGTGCATGTGTATCACAAAGGTTACAGCATTTCTAATATAGCTCGGCCCCAGACTGGAACTAATAATAAAAAGCGTATTATCCCCTTTGTATTCATCCAGCTGCAGTGAGCTCTCTCAACAAGGCTCCACCACCACAGGAAGAGAAAATGTGACACATTAGAGATTAAGCTCATTTTTCCAAACCCATAAATAATGCAGATATTAAGAGTTGTAGAGTTCACAACCTGTTCAACACACTGGGAGGCAAAAAAGAAAAAAAAAGATTACTCCATGTTCACCAGTAGATCACAAAACAATTAAATTGCAGCCTGCACTGGCATTGATGTATTGAACTTGAGGAATGTATTTATCAGTGCACTATTTAACCAAGTAAAAAGATGAAGCTGCAGCTCCAAAATAATCTTGAGATCTGTGTGGTGATGAATGGGCTGTTTGGCTTGCAAGCCTAAACAAAACCCCTGGCTGAAGCTGTATTAATATTTCTAACCCAGTGTGTGTGTCTGTGTGCATGTACAAAGCACCATTCTGGCTGTTCTTAGTCTCCCTATATTGTTCCTCCTCTCTTCCTGTCTCTCATCCCCCTCTCTCTCTGGCACACACACATGCAATAGCACATACAGTCTATAATTTCCAGTGTTCTAGTTAAGGATCACGCACTCATGCTCTCAGGTCTTTGTCTCTGACTGTGGGCTAGTGCCGCTTCAATGAACCAGATCTGTTTTTTCCACCACCTTCCTCTCCACCTCTACTTTTCTCCTTCTGCCTCCGCTCTTCACTCCAACCCCCTCCCACACCTTCAGTCTTTCTCAATTTCCCCTCAATTTCCCACCTTCATATTTTCCTTTGTCTTCATCTCCCAAGAGGGAGAGGGGGGGGAGACCATTCAGAGTGGTCGTTCCTCTGATGGTCTTACAGTTAACAGGGGAAGAGTGCTGCCATTGTGACATGAAACTACAGAGACTATTTCAACGACTCGAATAACAACACATGCAATCAGGCAAAAATTACATTTCATATTTTTTCACATTTTCAACTAAAAAAACAAAAGAAAAGGAAGGAAAAGTATAAGCCTTTAAAATGAATTTTGAATACCTTAGAGTCAGTTCTAACCAAAATCGATGTGTTTTTGTTTTTATTCATACAGCATGTTGAATTTCCAGTTTAATAAATGTGCCTACTTATTTCTTCTAAGTTAATCAGAAAAATATCATATGGCTGGCTGGATGGATGATGGGCAGAATAAGATGAGGGTGAAAGTAGTAGATTTTTCCCATTTGTACCCCAAGCAATAGTAGATTGTATCACAAATGCAAATATCTCGTCAGACAATCACATGGAAGAAACTTAATACATTTAAGCATGGAGCTGTGGTCAACAGGACATGCTGAAGTTCAAACTGAGCATCAGAATGGGCAAGAAACAAGCCTGGTCTGATGAGTGCATCCCTTTATGACCACAGTGTACCCATCTTCTGATGGCTGCTTCCAGCAGAATAATGTGTCATGTCATAAAGTTCAGATCATCTCAAACTGGTTTCTTGAACATGACACTGAGTTCTCTGCACTCAAATGTCCTCCACAGTCACCAGATCTCAGTCCAACAAAACCTTTTTGGGATGTGGTTGAATAGGAGATTTTTGGATGCAGCAAATGTGTGACACCATAATACCAACATGGGCCATGTTGGCAATGTTTCCAGCATATTCTTAGAACAATGCTACAAGCAAGTTTGGCAATTATGAAGGCAAGAAGGGGTCAAACCAGGTACTAACAATGTGTGGTTAGTAAAGAGTCTGGTGAGTGTATATTAGTTTATAGCTACCTTATAGCTTTCTAGTCTAAACATACCATACTAGCTCCAGCAGTTTTGTAGCAAATAAAAAGGTTTAACAGTCTAACAGACAAACCAGTCACCCAGACAGTCAGTTGCCTCAGCAGGCCACCACAAAGATCAGCAGATCATCACACTAAAGGGCAGAAAATCAGTGATGGGACGATATTAGCTTTATTCTCTCTAAAGTCAATTTTTCACTCTATTTAACTGAACCTCACTCTCTGGCTGTATCCACTTTTCTGTCATTTTCTCTCACTGTGTCTCTCTCTCTGTTATTTCACACCAACATAATCAGTCACTGTGCATCTCCCTGCCTTGTTTTGCCATAATTTCCCACGGGTGTTAGATGAGGCCTTAACCCATAATGCTTGAAGCACTTTTCTCCTATCAGATTGGATGGGGTTTTGGGGGAATTGTTTGTGTGTGAGTGTGCTGGGGGGTAGATAGTGATGAGGTCTGTTCCAGATCATAACCCTGACCTTAACCATACCAAACCTATTACCATTTCTAATCAAATGCCTCAACAAAGTCACTCTAACCTCTTCAATCTCTCTGATCGGTGGGCCAATTATAGTGCTTCTACCCCAGGTAGAATCCATAATTTCATGAAAGGGAGGGGCTGCTAAGAGAAGCATGGAGCGAGTAAACTATTTCATCCAGCCACACCTTAAGGAATAATTCAGAATCCTGTCAGAGCTTTATACTTGTGAATTCCAAAACAAAGAAGAAGAAAAAAAGAGAAAGAAACCCTAAACAATATTTTCAAACGGAAACAGAACAGCTGAATTGTTAAAGCTGCGCTAATCATTATTCGTATATTAAGAAATGATCAAATTGCTGTGTGAGAAGTGAAAAGGTGTTACTTGTAAAGAAGAATGCAAAAATTCCATGCAAATTCTGCATATCCCATGGACTGTAAGGGGCTCGTTTTGGCTCTTACAAGGCCATGCACAATATCTGACTCTTTAAAGTGAAACATAACCAGATTTCTCACATATATTTAAGAAGACGTCCCCTGTCAAACCAAGACAAAGCATCTACTGATCTCAGTTAGTCCTGAGATTCATGTTATTTGAATTTTTTTAACAACACCCGATAAAATAAATTACTTTTAAAAATGTGTGACTTTGGCTCTGATGCAGCCCCCACACTTTCTCTGAAGCCACCATTCGGTGGTCTCAGGCAACATCCCACCCACACAACTTGGTTGCATGTCACAAGTAATAGTCAACACTGAAGGCTGCTGTGCCACAGACGGGCACAGAGGGGCTCATTTGCAGACTAGAGCCTCTCTGGTGTGCAAGCAGAGGTATGTTTTGAAGGTAAAAAACAGATACTGGAGAGGTTGCAAAAAAACCCAAAAAACCCAACAAAACCCCACTGCAATGCTTTAACCTGAACTCGCCATTAGCAGCAAAACCTTATGAGCTATACTTATGATGTTTCCCAGTACAAGTGAAAGCTTACAAATAACACACTTTATGCACTTCCTACTGATAAAAGAGTAATGGTATATTTGCATAGACATATGGGTAACTAAAGCAAATTTCAGTCAGCACGTTTATTTTAATCGTGGCTCAAGAGTTGGCAGTTCGTCTTGTAATCGGAAGGTTGCCGGTTCGAGCCCCGGCTCCGACAGTCTTGGTCGTTGATAAGAAGTACACTGTAAATTACAAGTTGAAGGCTAGGCAGATTAGCAGTTTAGCATTTACAGTGAAATCAAACTCTATCGCTAACATAGTTGAGCTAAATCCATTAAGACTTGAAAATAACACAAGCTGCCATCTGGGCCCTGGGACAAGTTTGACTGCAGCAGGCAAGTCAATCAAATCCATTATCTACTGTGGCATTAAGCCAATCTGTGCTCTGCTCATTTCACATGAAACTGTACAGTAAAAACGAGTAACAATCAAATGGAATCACCAGTAATAATAGCTCAGGGCTCAAGCAATAGAATTGGTGGGGTAGAAATGTCCCACTAGAGATGTGTTGAATGGGGAAGGGGGGAAAAAAGCAATTTCATGCCACAATTTCAACAAATGCATCCATTGATCAAACACAGACGGGGCAGATGGATTAAGTCAGTGACTCAGGGTGGATGTTTTAACTAGAACGCCTATGATTAAATGTGTGGGGATCCCCTCATTCATCGTCTCAATGCAACTATTAGCATAGAAGCTGGAAACCTGTTTTCAACTTTCTTCAGCAATGAATTAGGTGGCTTGGAGTTTGATTTACTGTCATATTTCTACTGCAATTCATCCCGGAGTAAAAAGCCCACCGCATGCTGACAACAGGCGCATCTGATGTTAATATGAAATTGATATGAAAGCCACATTTGATATTTTTTCTTCTTCTTTTTTTCCTGCTCCTCTGTTAGATAAGCGATCCTATCTTGTTAAGAGGTTTTGTTGAACCAACTTTTTCCGTGTTTCGACTTCTTTTTTCCCCCTTGTCCCCGCTTCACCTCTTTTTCCGCGTTGAAAGACACCCGTTGATTCACTTGTGGCTCCATCTCGCAGCACATCATCGTCTTCTACAGCTCTTATCACACTTTCTCATGTCTCATCCTCTCAGTCTCTCTCTTCACCCCCGATGCCTCGCTTTTCTTCTTTTCGTCACCAAAACTTTTGGCCTTCTTTAATTTTTTTTCCTCCACACGTTTTAGTTTGTCGCTGCTTCACTGTGTATGTGGAAATCAAAACGTTTTAAGGCAGTCTGGATTTAGTCCATGCACATAAACAAATATGCATCCCTCATGCACACACACTTTCACAAATTTAAAAAGTATGCAGGACACCCTCCCACACAGTACCCCCTCCCCACCCCGACCACCAATAAATGACTGACAGTTGGTGCGTGTGCAGTTCTACGAGCCACTATCTGTGCGTTGCCCAGGGGGGTGGCTGCATCTTTTATATGACACAGTGGACTTTTCTGACACTTAGCTGTCTGAGAGTGTGCATGCATATGTGTGAGAGCGTGAATATGCGAGTGTGCGTTCGCAACATGGTGACAGTTCTCTCTCTCTCTCTCTCCACAGGCTCCTCTCCAAAACTGTCAGGGATGCCACATCAGAAATCTTTTTAAAGATTAATTTTATGGCATTGCTGCTATATTAGATAGTGCAGCAGCGAGTGACAGGAAGGATGGGACTGTGACAGACTGATATATGGTATGAATCTTGGGCTTAAACTCAAATTACTGTCAAGACAGGATGTACACCTTATCTTGCCTCTGGGGCTCCACGGGGGCCTCGTGGAAGGCAAAGATACACGTTATCAAACACAAATGTTAGAAAAGCCAAAAAAGAAGGCTTCACAGAAAGGCAGACACAGTTATTTAGCAGAAATTTAAACATAAACAAATATAAACTGTCTGCTTATAATACGCAATTCTAATACATCTGAAAATCAGCTTGTATAAAGTGAAAACATCCATAGGTGTGTTGTTCTAGGATTTGTACACAAAAACCTGCCTCGTGCTGACATATGTTAGCAGACATGCATCAGTGTACTGTGTGTCTACTTGGAAGCAGCGTCCAAAATGAACTGTTTGACTCAGCAGTCAATAGGAGTGGTTAAAAAAAAATCATCTTTTTTTAGCTCAATAAAGTAATTTTTTTTCAGCCTTGTTTGTGTCACATTCGTATTTATTTCAGTACACTGATTTTAGATAACCAAATATCTAGTTGAATATTAACATAAAAAGAGGCTAGAGTGAAATTATTTCAATATTCATTCATTAGTACAAGCATTAATAGAACCAAAGACACGTGGATCTCAAAATTCTACTTATCTGTTTTTTATGTGCCATGTAGAGCCTAACACTACACGCCTAACACGCCGACTCTGGCAAAAAGTAATTAAGTCACTGAAGATTAAAGTGACGGGCTGTTCATGCATCTGTTTGTCTACTTAGGTTTCTCATTGCTCAAGAGTTGTCTGCCATATTGGATGTGATACAACAACTGTTTGCTAGTGGAAAATGTATATTCCCCAACTTGCTTGCTGTGTTTCCTGGATGTTGCTAGCTGTTGCTGGGTGAAAGTGGTTGCAAAAATGGTGCTGCACCGAAAAACCTGGTTGCTAGCAGATAACCACGGTTGACTGCAGGTTTTCGTATTTGTCAGTAAATATTTGTTAACTACTAGATGAATAAGTGCGATGCAAACTAGAGATGGCGAAGTAAAAGTTGTGCCTCAGCTCTTATGCTGCACCCAGTGTGTTTTCGAACGGTGCCACTTTTACTTGCAGGTGAATGGTCTCTATGCCCATTTTGTGTTGCACTCTTCAAAGTTTCAGTACAACTCAGAGATAGCATTTGTGGTTTTTGCCACTTATTTGGAGAATACATATTTTTTCCTAGCCACAGATGGTTGTCACGGGATTACCGCCTGGTCTGTAGGCCTGTGTGACTCAAACTTTAGCAGTCATCTCCCTACAACTGCCATTCACCTCCACCATACACTAGCATCCAGTTGGGGAATACTCATTTTTCCTATTACATCCAATGGTTGCCAGATGGCTACAGACCAGTCTCTGAATGAGTAGTGCCTTATTCACTTGATCCTACGTTGTCACCATGATTGTCACATGTCCAACATGGCGGACAAGTTAATGTCATGTGGTTAGTACTCACTTGCCTGTGAAACCTCAACACATTTGCACTGTTTGCCTGCAACAAACAATCCTGATGCAGGCAAACAGTCAGGCATTATTTTACACAATGCAAAATCTCAAGTTCTGAAAGCAGCTTCCTTCTGTGACCGGTGCCAAATTATAATGGCTGCTCTGCCATTATAATTTGATCTAATTCCTAAGTCCAGTAACAAATAATTCATTCTACATTTTAAGAATCGCTTTACACCAATATTTTAAAAAGAATAATATTGTTTAACCCTAACCCTAAAAAATCTGGGCATGTCCCCAATTAGTCTAAGGCTACAGGTTAAGATGTACTGTGTGAATATCCCACTACTTTGCATCTGATTGGCTAATATTCACTGCTTGGCTATGTTTATGGCTAAACGGTTAGGGCTGGTAAAAAAGCCAAACTCTATCACAGAAAGAAGAGCACAGTAGCATCACCCCTGTTAATGACATCGTCCTAGCGTTTTGTTAGTGTGGCAAAGACAACCTTTTGAAATTTACTCAAAGAATCGGAAAACATACCCCACCTGGTCCTGGTACAATCTAATATTAGATTGTATTAAATGGTACTTGCTACTATTGGTCAGAATGGATAAAGACCATCATTGGCTTGATTGCTCACACACTGAAACAGATACCTGTAGAGTCATGTGATATGTAATTTTTCTTGGTATTTTATAGACAAAATTCAGTTCAGTTCAGTTCAGTTCAGTTCATTTTTATTTCAAACATGTGCCTTCACAATCATTACAAAATATGATTCCATTATTTGTTTGAAAAGGAGTAGGCAGAAGTATTTACTTATTTGCAGAAAATAATGCAACCGTTGCTGTCTCTAGATTCATGAAAGATCAAGGAAGGTCAGCTTTGGTCAACATAAATGAGAAGACTTAGAGGATGTTCAGTTTAGTTAAATAAAAAGGAGAATTTTTTTAATGTAGTATCAGTGCTTCCCATAGGCCTGAAAAATAAAGCTAACATATCAAAGGAGGCAAACTGAAGTTTCTCTCAGTGCCAATTGAGGTTGGTTCCAAAAGGGAGTCAATGCCCATAGACTCCATTCTAAAATGGCCAACTTTACAGCATTAAAATTATATTTACAGGCCGCAAAAAAAAAAAAAAAACTAAAAAAAAAAGAAAGAAAAATCATTTTCTCATCCCGCAGCAACTCTGAGTGGGGTCATCCACCTGGATAATTGAGTTAGGCAGCCTATCAGCATCTGCTAGGCCTCATCCACTCTTCACTGTGTGTGTGCTGCTGGAGCATTTTTAATGGATTGGCTGGCTAATGTTATGGCTTGTTGTGCAGAACAGACCATCCAAAAAGCGTCTACCTTGGATTTACTGGGGGAAATACTAGTATTTTATCAGTCTGTTACTTTAGCCAATAACATGGCACTCCACTCTTTAAGTTCATAAAGCTTGGCTTCAAAAAGCCAGCATAGCAGTAACATCTCAGTGATTCCTAGCATTATACGAGGCACAGCATTGATTTTAATGAAACAAACACGCTGGATACAACTGCATTTCCATTAAATATGGGTAACCTTAATCTGCTGATGAAATCTGTGTGATACTGTTGAAATCTCCAGAAGAAGAGAATAAGCCAGCTGTCAACTGCTGTTCCCACCGTTAATAAAAACTGTCAAGCTCAAAATAATTCAGGAATAAAAAAGTGAGTTCCCCCTAACTTTGATTTACGGGCTTGCTGTGTGTTTGTGTGTGCATGTCTGTAAGCGTGGGACAATGTCAGTGAGTCATCGCTGACGTGCACCATGCTCCCACAATGTCCTGTTAGCTCTCAGTGTCATGATGTCTCATCAAACCCACTTTGCCGTAATCTCAGTCATGATAATGATCTGCCTGTTCTTTCAGCGTCTGTCCATCTGGTTGCCTGGTTTTAGGACGTCAAACTGAGCTGACAAACGCGGACACCGCCCACCCATCCACCCCCACCCCACCCCCATCCACCCCAACCACTCGGTGTCTCTCCTACTTTTCCACTCACTTTCATGGGGGTTTACTTTCCTTATCAAGAAGAAATGTCATGGGCATTTGGCAAATGCCATACCTTTACAGGCCTAATATTTCTGACTTTTCCTGCTGTTGTACTACAAAACACCAAGAACATTTGCAGTTAGCAGAACATCAAACAGCCTGTGTGCCGTGCACCGCATGGTTAAAATGAAATCTGTCATCAGGAAGGAATTGAGAAGATTCGATGCCTTTGCCTGCAATATTTCCCCTAGTTTAAAACATATCATGCAGAAAAAATATATAAAATGAAGGCAGACCCCTAAGCGCACACTTATTTCCCTGATAGGCTGATAAACGTACAATCTGCATATCAAGTCTATTAATGGTTAAAACTGAGTGTTGGGCTGAAAAAAATGACATCAAAGCTACATTACAAATCCAAGTGTCAGTGATAACATAGCGTAAATCAAAGGACTGTCACCCTCTTTCATTTGGAGACGCCAGATGGCTTTTATGAAGAAAAATGCAGCGTGTCACAATCAGTTTTGTCCCGTGACCCCGCAGTAATGGTGTGAGTGTATAAAGTAATGGGCTGTACACAAATCCCTGCCCTGTATTGTCCACTAATAGGAGTGCCTTCTCAACAGGGCCACGTTTCCCCGTGTCTCTACAAAAGAAATTTGAAGGAGGAGGGGGAATGAAGAACGAGGCGAGAGATGAAGATGTGCGAGACAGAAGAGGAGCATGGGACTTTGGAAAGCAACTTGAAAAAGACTTGATTATAGGGTGAGCAGAGGGAGAGGAGGGATGACTTACATGGAGACAGAGAGAGTGAGGCGCAGGAGGAGGGAGAGAGAGAGACTGAGCGAGAGAGTGGCATTGAGAAGCAAATGAGAGAGAGAGTTTCAAAGAAATTTCATTTATATCATGGCATTCTTGAAGCGCGTGCCAACCTCAGCCTTATCAAATACCGACAAGTGGCAGCGTGATACATAAATAGAGGCAGCAGGAAAAGAACATGTCACGATGATACTCATCTCACTCTCTGGTAAATATACTGTACAAACCATGTATTATTGATACACTCGTATTCAAATCCGAGCTTGAAGTCTGTTTTCGCTGGGCTGTCATGATATTGATATATCAACTTTTATCAGCTGCTGGTTGGGATCCAATTAAATCTGGCGCTAACATCTAGTTTCCCTCAGGGTGATTAAACCGGAGAGTGTTATAGACCAGGAAGCCCACAGCTGACCAGCTAAAAGGTCAGCTGGGACTCCTCTACATGTGGAACTGGTTATTCTACACACCTGCAATCCACTTTGCAACCCACCTTCATCTCCAGCCTCTATATATATAAAGGCAGGGAGGTGCATTGTCTGCTCTGAGGCCATTTACACAAAGCATGAATTTCTGAGTTTTTAGGATGAGAACTTCTCCTTTAATGCAGCGGTCCCCAACCTTTTTTGCCAGTTAAACCAGTACAATACCAAAAAACAGAAAATTTATTCATAAAGACCCAGGGAAACCGAGTTAACGATAAAAACGATGTTTTAAAAAAAGGATAAAAACTGGTAAAGACCCTGAAAACCATAAATTTTACACCCAAGCCTCAACTCTCGTGGCCCAGTACCGGCCCGTGAGTCACCCGTAGGTTGGGGACTGCTGCTGTAATGTATATACACACCAAAACTCAGCACCAAGCTATCAAACCAGCATCAGAAACAAGACGAGCTGGTTCTGATGTTTCTAAACAACAGAAAGAAAAACTGAGATTCTGGGTTCATCTAATCCTCCCGAGAGGTAAGAAGCAGGGAGAATTTCATGGTTTGGTCCAGGAGTTGAAGTTATATCGGAGCTGCTTTTGTACATATTTCAGGGTAGTTTAAGCTCTTTGGCGGAGTTGGGACCACCTCTGAGGAGGCAGAGAAATAATTTCAAAGCTGACTGACCCTTACCTGCGTCTAGCTGTGTCTGAAGTAAAACAGTATTATATTACTATTTGTATATTCAGTACCGATGAGTGTTTTGAGATAAGAGCGCACTTGTTGCCAAATGCAGTGATCTGATTGGTCAGATCTGTTTATTTGCATCTGAAAATCTTTAAAAATCAAGCTTAATCTTAAAAAGCAAAATGCAGCACGCCTGCATTAAAGATAGATGAATCTGAAAAATATTTTTAACATACAATATATTTGTACAGATTTACAGTTAATGCAGAAGGGATGAGAGGGTCCAAAACAGAACCATACCAATATAAATCAGTATAGATGGAAGTATCCAAGTTAAATAGCTTTGGGGATTCAGTGGTTGCTGGAAGTTGAGAGAAGTTTATGTTGGGACCTGCTCACTTCAAGTCACTGAGCATAATTTACCTCCCACTGTTCACCACATCGCTGCAAATCACTTCCAGTGTTTAAAGCTGTTCTAAGATCTTAATTTTGTAAAAAATTTTGAGGCCTGTTGCCAAATTTGTTGTTATTCTGGCGTTGACTACCACTCACAATGCGGGGGTACAGAAATCAGTTTTCTTATGTTTTAAACTGGATGTGTACACCTGTGGAAACAATATCAGACTTGTACTTGTTTTACATGTGGACCAGAATAATAATAGCCCTCAGGTCAGTAATTAAGCCTCAGAACGGTTGGTGATGGATTTATATCTCACACTGTATAACAGCTGGTGGAGCCGATCGGAGGAGAAGCGGGACTTTGTGGTTTTCTCTGCTGCGGTAACTGGGTCAAGGAGGATGTGTCCTTGAGGCACGTGCAAACTGTTCTGGTCATAAAAGCAAAGCTGTTTAGCATCTGGTTTGTGTGTGCTTCTGTACGATTGGTCAGCGGGTAATTGATGACGGTATTGCTAATTAACTGGCTGCTTTGCCCTCATTAGAAACCAGATGTGTTGATTTTGGTCAGGAGAGCTGAAGCCTTTTAAATGACTTTATCTTACAGAACACAGACTAATAATTTTAACCCAAAGAAAAGTGATCCACACTATTTATTTTGCTGTGCCATTTCCGCATGTTTCTACCTTCCACTCTATCCGTTTAAAATGACAGACTTGCTCGTTTTTCCCGTGTGATAAAAACGAAACCCAAACAGTAGTCCCCTGTTCTCTCAGTTTCAGTGGTTTCTGTTACAACTAGGCCATGGGGATATTGAGAGGTATATACCAATCAGCCACTGACCCACTGTCGAATGCGGTGAATAAAATTTATCGCCCTGCTATTTGGATTTCTGAACAGAAGGCGGATTTTAGACAACTTTCAACTCAAAATTGAAATGTGTAAAAATTTGTGAAAAAGGCTGAGAGTGTAGACTGTGTGCTTGTGTGGGAAGAGCAGAAACGGTATGAGTATATGCAACAAGTACCAGATATAAAAGAAATTGTACTCCCAAATATCATTAATTGATTGATGGATGACTGATGGAAAAACCAATAAGATGTAGATTAGAACAGATTAAGACAGATGGTATGAGGCGGCTGTAACCGCAGTCCTGTGTCAGATATTAAACTGATAGCAAGCATGTTGTGAAACTGTCCAATAAAATAAGTAAATTACAGAGAAGTGAGGCAATTTTTTTTTTTCAACAGCCACACACCCGAGTGTGTAATCAGCAATAATCAGCACTCACATCAACTGATTTCTTCTGTTTATGGAAGCACTGATTAGCCTTAATAAATCATCGAATCTGATAAAATACATTTAAATCAACAAATTTGGAGTTTAGATAAGGCTAACTTTTGAAAAACACATCAAAAAGAATTTGAAAACCCTCCAGTCATCTCTAATATTTATTAGTGGATAATAGAGACATAGTGATTTTAAAATCAAACCAATGACGGCTGAAAGGAAATAATTTCACTACAATGCAATGTTCCACTAAGAAATCTTTGGTCTTGACATTCATGCACATTTTGCTTTGGCACATACCACCAATCTCACCACTGTTGCACTCAAAGTACCCCAACACTCCATATAGCAGTGCTCCCCAATGGCCGCTGCCTTCCCCTAGCGGGACGATATATCCTGGCCACAGAAAAAGCTCAGCAACAGCTCAAGAAACATAACAAACCATCCAGCCTTGCCAGACCCCAATCGATCAATCAGTCAACCAAGCATCTACAAAATGCACTGGAACAAGCCCGATCCGCAGAGGCCAAAATCCATATTTCACAAGACCCAAAGGGTGCCAGAGACTGCAGGACATCCCCAGAAGAATTACAACTAGCTTGGTGACACAAGGGGAACCAACGTACATGTAATGGCAGACGGTTTTAAAGTTGATTAAACCCTCACAAATAATCAGCTTATTTAGTGAGTTAATTCTTTTCTTAATATTTGTGTGACTCATATAGCATGCTGGGAGTAAACAAAGCCATATCTAAATGCAAAAAATAAAATAAAATAAATAATAATAATAATTAAGTTCCCTACACCACTTGAATGTGTGTTATCAGATTTATATCCATATTTTGCAATGGTGCTCCCTCCCCTCTACGTGATGGTTGAGAGGTGCTTCATCAGAGGCGGAAGTTTGACCGAGGTCCTGGTGGTGATCGTCTCTGCTGAGACCCGGGACAGCAGTACAGTGCTGAATTTCAGTTAACCTGAAGGAGAAAGGTCAACCCTTTCTCCTTCAGGTTGAGGGATTTTGGCTTAATACATTTTCATGGGACTGCGTTCAAACTTTGTGAACAAGTAAACAAGTTTGAGAACACGTTACCCAAATGAACAGTGTGGCTCAAGTCACTGTGTCTAACCTGTGTGTATAACACAATATGTATTAAACTTGCAGGCAACTTGAACTTGTTTAGAGAATCAATGCATTGCTAGTTTGGGCCTTTTTTTGTGTTAACGCTGGCACATTAAGACTTGACAAAGAAAAATGTTCTTACTCTGGACAGGTCTCCAACCTCCAGGTAAAAACAGATGATGAAAACGTTCCAGGTCATCCAGACTACGAGCCAGGCTGCATACTGCGGAGAAACAGGCAGAGAGATACGCAGAGAGGAAAGTGAGATGCCGACAAGACTTGACAAGCCTTTGTTAGAGAATTTAAAATGCATCTTCGTGTCTTGCATTGGGACTGGGTGAGACGGAGAGAAAGACAGAGGGCGGCTTCACTTTTGATGTCGTTGAGATGCAAAGAAACAGAAACAACGGCAAATAGTACAACAGATCACCTGAATCAAACCAGACAGGAAGAGAAAATGGATAGGGGTGTTGTGTGTATATGTTTGTGCAAGTTATAAGAAAGCGAGAATGATTTTACAAGCTTTGATACAACTTTCAGTCTCTTTCATTAACTGAATCTTCTTACTAAACCTTGTGTGTCTACTTGAAGGTCTTCTGATTGGATTAATACAATGTGGCAATGTGAAGGGGAGCTTTGCACTAATCTGCTAATTCCTCCTCAAAAGTTCTTCCTACTCCCACTCTGTTCACACCATCTTTTTACACACACACACACACACACACACACACACATATATATATATATATATATATATATATATATATATATATATATATATATATATATATATATATATATATATATATATATATATATATATATACACATATATATATATATATATATATATATATATACACATATATATATATATATATATATATATATATATATATACATATATATATATATATATATATATACATATATATATATATATACATATATATATACATATATATATATATACATATATATATACATATATATATATATACATATATATATATATATATATATATATACATATATATATACATATATATATATATACATATATATATACATATATATATATATATATATACCGATCAGCCACATCACCACCTCTAACCTATTAGAGCGTGAACATGGGACCTCTGGAGTCTGATGGCACCAGGATTCTGGTATAGACTGGGTGGAGCTGCTTTACATTTGGCTTCTATCTGCACATCCCACAGAAGCTTGATTAGACTGGGATCTTGGGAGTGTGCAGGCTCTGATAATGCCTTAGGTCCTTGGGTTCTTTGTTTAAAAAAAAAAGTTTTGCTAGCAATGTTCCAGGTTTTTGATTTGCTATTCAATTAAACAGGAGAAAACCCAGGAGTAGTCTGAAAGCCAGAAAAATGAGGTTAAAATTGGTCCATACAAATAGATTTTATGTATTTAATGTCTGTTTAAAACCATTATTCAAACTCTTTAATAATCAAATTGTATTTTAAATCCCTTAAAAACACGTCTGCAACACGGCGGTACAGTCACATGGAAAACAAAGTGTTCACTGTGCAGTCCTGTGAAAAACTAATTACACTCCATAATTCTAGCTTGTAGAAGCACCTTTAGCAGCAATAAGTTGAAGTAATTGTTTTATGTATGACTTCATCAGTCTCTCACACTGTTGTGAGGGAAATTTTGGACCACTCTTCTTTACAACATTGCTCGAGTGCCTTGAGGTTTGCGAGCATTCGTCTATGCACTCCTCGCTTAAATTTCTGCCACAGCATTTCAATCAGGTTAACTCGTACTAGGGCACTGCAGCACCTTGATTCTTTTTTTCTTCAGCAATTCTATAGTAAATGTGCGAAATGCACGTGTCAAAATAACATGAACATGAATGCCTGGAACCAGATTTCCCAGCAACACTTTACATTGTGATGAGATAATCAGAGTTATTCACTCAAACTGTCAATTTTAATGTAGTGGCTCATCGGTATATAAAATAAATACAGTACATGGTCTTCCATCAATCTTGCATCCACCAGCAGATGCGTTTTTATTAATTATTAATGCAAACTGTTTAAATTTTCTCTGTTATCCATTCAAGTGGATTTCATAGTGCATCCTCCAGGTATGAATGAAGTTTTCACTGTCCTGAACTTTTTTTTAATGAAAGGTTGTGAAAACATCAAACATACTACTTATATAAGTTATAAAGCTTTAAAAAGAGAGAGAGCAGAGTATACGTAAAATGCTTGTTTTGAGTGCAAAACTCACCCCAGTGACATATCTCGGCCTGAACTGAATGGTGCCAAAAAGGCCCAGGATGACAACAATGATGTGCAGGAAGTTGGTCAGGATGGGAGCCCACTGGTATCCCAGGAAATCTATCACCTGGCGCTCCAGCACACTGACCTGATAGAAAAAAGAAGCAAAGGAGTGAGATTAGACGCAAGAAAACAAAGGCATGTTTTCTGTAAAACATTTGACTGTTAAAGGTAAAACTACCAACAGTGACAGAAATGACATAAAACTCTAGTTACAGCTTTGCAGTATGGTACACCTCTACCAACCACGATGGCTTTTCAATAAAAAAAAGGTATTAAGTGTATTTATGTTTGGGAAATGCACTGTAGACACGACACTAGTGATCCTTCACCCACAGAAAGCCACAAATTCTAAAACACAGATGCTTTACAAGCATCTTGAACCCCAGCAGGACCTATTAATCACCACAGTTTGTAGTTTCATCAATCAGTCTTCTGACCATATGGTCATGACCTTTGTTCCTAAGTAATGGTGTTGCAGAATAAGTGTTTTTACACAATGTTATGATGTCACATTGAAGATGATGCCCTTCTGGATCTAAATGATCCGACTTAGTGTTTTCACCCGTCTGGACATTTGAGAGAAAATTGTGTCATTATCCTTGAAAAACTTCCAAAAACATGTTTCATAAGCCCACAGTGAGCTTGCCCCTTGACTGCCACGTTCAGATCCGTTCATTCTTGAGTCCAAGTCAACATTTGTGCCAGATGTAATTAAATCCCTTGCAGCTGCTCCTGAAATATCACTTTCACGAGACAGCAACGGACATGAGATTACTGGGACCTTGGTCTTTTGACCTCTGACCACAAAAATCTAATCAGTTCACCTCTGAGTCCAAAGTGAACGTCTGTGCCACACTGGGAGAAACCCGTTTAAAGCTTTCAAAAGGACAGCTTGGCATAGAGATCGGCACCGTTTTTCCTAATTATTGCAGACATGCTGTGAAACCTCAAACAACTGGTCGACCAACAGAAAATTAATCATTAGTCATTAATCATGGCTAACTCCCTCAAATGTAAGGATTTGCTGTGGTTCTTTGTTAAATGCAGAAAACAATTTTGCAGATGAATCGCAGCCTAACTCTGACGTAATATTTGAACTAACGGTGGCTGTTTTTTTGTTTTTTTAATTCACCCCCTTTCTTCAATCAGCTGATTTTTCTGTCTTCTTTACACAGATTTATTTGGGACTCTTAATGATGAACTCACTGATGGGTCTGATAGGGTTAGAGAGGTCATTTATCATAATAACAAATATAAAATGCTTTGTCATAATGAAGTAAACTGTAATCAGTTATACATGCATTACTGTTAAGCTCTCAGGGCTGTGTGTGTGTGTGTGTGTGTGTGTGTGTGTGTGTGTGTGTGTGTGTGTGTGTGTGTGTGGTAGAGCCAGTGAGTCTGGGGGGGTGAGGGTTATTATCATTCAGTCACTGTAGGCTCATGCTGAGATAGTTAATGAAGTTAGCACAGCGTATGATATGGCACTGCTAAATATATTAACGCACACAGACAAAGACAGGGACAGGGAGATGGTGAGGGGGGAACAAAGAGAGAGCATGAGACAAAGAAAAGGTGTGCACTAAAAAGAAATAGGAAAAAAATATAACATGAAAGCTAAGGATGCCATTATTAGCTTCATTTAGTGCAAATGAGACTGATATTTACTGTTCTACGCTCTCAGCTAGAAGAGATTACACATCATCGACTTACATATCAAATCAAGGGCTTCATTACCAGCCATGACTGTGTAGCTGGTATTGTTTTCAGCTTGTGAGGCTGCCTGTCTGTGAGTGTCTCTCATTTAAATGAATACTGTAGCAGGAGGTAACACAAAGGTGGTCTGTCTGCACAGATTTTGTCAAGATAGCATTGCAACCCTGCAAAATACTGTCCCGAATCATTATGGGTGTGTCGTTGAGTTTAAAATGAACTTTGTTTACACCTGATCTCTTCTCACACACATGCAGGCAAATTTCTGGACGGCTGAGTTCAGAGTGCCCTAAAGGTAAGCCATACGGCAGCACTACAGACAAAGCTAGAGACCGTGTTGAGCTGGGATCACACCAGCAGCGAAGCCTGGGTGTTCTTGGACAAAAACCCATTATGAAAATATTACATGTTCGTACATCAACTAAAGGTGTAGTGTAGTGGTTTACGCATTTGCCTAGCAAGCGAAAGATCCCCAGACGTGACACCAATCTCTTTGGGGTTGCATCAAACAGGGCATGCGCTGTAAAAAGAAATCTGCCAAATGAAACATGTAGACCTGCTGTCTGTGGTAATCCATGTGAATAACAAAGCAGCTGAAAGGTATCTGATACAGAATATTTAATATAAGCATTAAAAATACAAATGATTGTGTAACCATGGTTGTTTGTTTGTTCGGTGTTAATGTTCTAGCGCTAGCATGAGGCTATGAACCCATTGTGGTACATTTTTGGCTGCACCAAAAGCCTCTTTTGAAATATACTTTGGTCATTCTCAGATCATCTCAGTCACTTGTACTTTTGAAAAGCTGAAAAAGAGCAACACTACTGGGAAACGTAAAAATGTTTGCCTTGAAAGTAAAAGTTGTGATTCAATTGTGTTCCAAAAGGTGCAAGTTTTACTTTGAAGAAACTTTTTGCAGTTTCTTTCAAATTTAGCAAGTAGTTGGGGAGTTTTTTGGTACAACATCAACCTAGCATCTGCCACCATCCTCCCATAAATGCTCGCCAACCAGTTGTGTTTTCCGTGGTTGCCAGGGGTTACTGACTGATAGGCCTGTGTAAACGCAGCTTTAAGCAATAACTTACAATAACAATGACCAAATCCTCATTTTTTCCTAGCAACCTCATTGGTCACCAGGTGGTCGCCAACTTGTCTCTAGGCGTGAGGACTAACCTAATTGGTAAACACAAGTAATCAAATTTCAACTAAACATTAAAGCATCAAAGTTCTTTTGACTCTTTCAAGCTGATTCTATATTTGTAAAACTGTAGCAGAAGGCTGGTCACTGGTCATTGTTATTTTATATCTCTATATAAATAAAATCATATTTAATACACTTTTTTTAAAATCCCAAAGTTTACGCTCAATATTTAACATAAAGTAGGGCTGATGGGCACTGGAGGAAGTCCTGCACAGATGGGAACATCCCAACAGTACCAGGCACGCTGTCATGACTACAACCGTAACAGTGCATAAACTTCACCAATCAGACCGTCGTTTTAAAAATGAGTTACTGAATGTGAGAGCTACACGGAAAAGGAAGGTGTATGAATGAGTGTGCGGCGTGCTGACATATGTGCATCCATCCATGTGTGGGTTTCTGTGTCAGGGCAGGTCTGCTGTGCTTGCACTTGACAGCACCTGCTGTTATTGGACACACTGGGCTCAGATGGCTCAACAATGTGTGTGTGTGTGTGTGTGTGTGTGTGTGTGTGTGTGTGTGTGTGTGTGTGTGTGTGTGTGTGTGTGTGAGTGAGATAGAGAGAGAGAGAGACTGTGCTTCTCTGTGTGAGTGCCTTTATGTTTGGATAGACTCTCTCTCTCTCTTTCTTTGTGTATCTGTATTATGTAAAAGTGTGTCCTCCCATTGACAATTATATAGTGGTACAATTGTGTCTCTCTCACAAGCAGGCACACACAACCATACAGACCATTATAAAAAGTCAGAGGCCTCCCAGCCTATTATAGAGGCCTCTTGGGGCCCCTCTTTCATCACCAATAATATAAACAGTCTTCACTCCAGCTGGGACACACACAGACACACACACACAGAGACACAGACACACACACACAGACACACAGACAGAGACACACACACACACACGCACTCACACAAGCAAGAGAAGTCACAGAAAGGAGTATCCAGTGGAGAAAATCTGAGAAATGAAGTAAAGAATTTCTATAGTTTAACTGTCAGTCACTTAAAAAAACAGTTGTCGGGGTTTATTGCTCTAACCTGGGTTCATATAGGAACCAATGAAAGGAATATTCAAATTCAGACCATCTGTTCGTGCACTGCACTCGTCTTTTCATGTGAAACTCTCATTACATGTCTCAGCTGCAAAACAACTAACATCAGCTGCCCCATCCTTTGTATTTCACTTCTTCAATTCTCCTAACAGAAAGGAGACATGTAAGCACCCCCCCTCACCTCCCTACCCTCCTAACGCCTGCATCCTTTTTCATGAATCGTATGACAGAAGAAACAGTTTGAGTTTCTTCTGCTTTTCAACAACTTTAACTCTGGGGGAAGGGAGATGAAGAGCTGTGCATAGGAGCCTCGTTCCCAGCAGCAGTTTATGGCCTGCATGTAAGCAGATATGGCAGTTTTGTGATACGTGCAGCTGATGAAAGCTTCAGTGGTGTGCAGGTGGAGCTCCAAGCTGGCTAGCCGGGTCCTTTGGGATTAGATGCAGCTCGCTTTGATGCTGCTGACAGATTTGGACATTTCAGAGCCAATGCTTAGGCCAGGTATGCATGCACACTAGGGTTATTTTAAATGCTGTACATATGTACTGTAAATCTGCAGGTGGACACAGCAAATTACTCTCGATATGTTCTGGTCTAGCACATAAGAATACTTGGAGCTCTGGAGAGCCAATGCTTGCATCTATGAATGCGTGGAAAATAAAGTGGGTACTCCATTTCTCTGTTTAACAATGGTTCACAAAACACAGAAAACAACTTTATATTCAGCCTTCTGTCAATCTATCTAATGCCAGCACAAATTCCCTCAGGGACCAAGAATGTTTATTCCACCTACTGTTTTGTTAGCATAGACTGATGCGTGTGCTCTTCCTGGCATCAGCTTCCCAAATGCAGACGGAGTCTAAGTAGAGCTACAGTGAATCTATCACTCCCCTGCTATCCATTTACGTGGAGAGAGGCCAAATTCCTGAGAAAAAATAAAATAGATTCTGGGCTGCGTTTAAAGGGAAAGTAATCTAACTGCCAAAGTAACAAAGACCAATCACCTGCTTGTCTCAAACAATGATTTGAAGCTTTGCAAAAAACGTGATTTTTATTTGTTACCAAGCTGCAGGAGGTGAAAGGTGGCATCGACAGCAGTTTTCCACAAACGACACTGTGACCTCTGTTGCCGGCTAATTTACTCTCCTGTCGTTGATTAGCGCCGTTAATGAAACTCTGTCAGTTACACACACACACACACACTGGGGTGCAAAACCATCATAGCGTTTCGAACATTTAGGTTTTAGTGGTGAGTAAAGATACACAACCTACAACACTATCCATGTATCCAGGTTACTCCAGGCCAGTGTTAACTGTGCATATTTAAAGTGTCAGAAACAATAAACGTGTGGATTTTTATTGTTGTTTTTGTAGACAGGTTATTTGTGGCTGATGTGATTAACACTACGGGCAGATAGGTGCAACATTTGACAGTCACAGCAAATCTGTAGAACGGTTGGCAGCGGCTGTTCTTAACTTGATTATGCAATTGAATGTTTAAAAAAATGTGACATTTGGTTGGGAAAACTAATGATTGATTGTGTAAAAAAAAGCAGGAATACTGCCAGCCGCCTGGTCTCTGGAGACGCACAGAATGCAAAGCAAGGTTTCTGCAATAAAGGTTCATAGGTCGAGAGCTGCTGGGAAGTCTGGGTAAAGTCCAGAAAACTGTGTGGTGTTGCCGAACGCATCGTACTGCTGCTAATGAATGATGATGAACAAATATCAGCTGAACAACTGAGCAAAACTGAATGGTGCCCACTCTTTTACATGTATAAACAGAGGTTATTGTACTGGACTAATTCCATGCACTCACTAAGTGTTAAGCTAAAAATAAATAAATGAATGAATAAAATCCCAATGCTTTGTACTAATAGTGCTTCTGACAGAGTCTGTCAGAGTCTGACAGACATAGGATTTTTAAGACAGATACCATTATTTCGTGATTTGAAAATCGAATATTCTTTCAGACACATGACACATAAACACATTTCCCTAATATTTACTATTATTCGCTCATTTACGCTCTGCCCGACTACCTGCTGGTTTTCGTGTTTCTGGCGTTCCAAACACGGGTGTTGTAAATAGGGACATGTAGAGTGCCCTTTGTTGGACAAACGATGGCAACGTCAACATTTGCAACATGGCTAAAAGAAGTTTCTCACAATTCATTTTTTTCCTTTTTAATTTTTAATTTATCGGCTGTTACAAATGCTGACATAGATCAGCATAGGTCAATAGTACTGGTTGCCGACATATCTAGTAGAAGTAAATATGCCTTTTGTTGAATTGTTTATCTCTGTTGTGACCATAACATTCTATTCAAATTGTCTTCCATTTCTTTTCTTTAGTTACTTTTTTAATGAATTAACTTAACTATCTGTTTGGTAAACTAAGCCTGGCAAACTGGAGACGGACTGAAAAAACCCATGAAGTAAGGTGACATAAGCGAAGCATATCTACTAAAATATCTACCCACGTCCTCATTTTAGGTTTGGAAGCATTTTTAGTAGATAAAGGCGAATGGCTTAAGCAAGAAATGAGCTGTCGTTTGGGGCAGGCCTCGAAGGGGACTGGTAGCGGCTCCCGGGCCTGGCAGATCCCCATGTACTAAATAGAAGCGAAGAAGTGAAAGGATTGAAAAGGGGAGGGAGGGTGAGGCACATAAATGAGAACAAACAGCTTGTAGAACTGGGGGGGTCATAAGACTCGGAAGGGGCGTGTTTTGAGACGTGGTCCCGCTCCTGATATTCATAAATTTATCTCCAACAAAGATGTATTCCAACACAGCTCATAGCAGGGGAATGTGTATAAAAATGGCTGTAATGCCTGAGCAATAAATGCACAGGTTTTGTAACACCCCTTGAATTAAAGCTGAAAATCTGCACTTCAATCACGTATTGGCTAACTGATTTAAACTCTACTGTGGTGGTGTACAGAGGCAAGTCTACAAAGGTTGTGTCTGTGTCCAACAAATTGTGGAGCTAATGATGCCATCAACGTAGTTTCCATCTTCAAATATTTAACTAGTTCAGCCTTATCGATCATATTTAGGTTAAAACACAGCTTATTCGGCTTTGTTCTCACTCTCCCGCTATGCTATGAGTTCAGTTGACTTTAGGCTTGTTGCTTTAGTTTTTACACTATGCAACACCACCCACTTAACATTCAGCCATCCAACTACTGACTAACACACTTCGTGAAGTAAAATATGTTTTTGCTTCTCTTTGGTTAATAAATTGGTAAAAGCTTTGCCTTTCCCATTATTTGTCATGCCTCATGGAGGTGGACAACGAAACACGCAACAGCAGGAAAAGTGTGTGTGCCGCATGGTTGTGGTTCTTGACGATGCTGTGCGCATTCCTCTGGGAGTGCTGGTGGAGGATAGTGACGTGGTGTCAGCAACTTATCGATGCTGCAGCTGTGCAAAGATGCCACACTTCCTCAGCCTCCTCGGAAAACAGACCCACTCCTGATGATGTCATATGCATACTGCGACTGTGGGGGTCCCCGCTATGTGCACACAGTGAAACATGAAACTGCTGACCCTTTTAACCTCAACAAAGCCAGTGTGGACAGAGGAAGGTTTCCACCCCTCTGCTGTCTTCTGCAGTTCATTTGTGCTGCAAATTGTTTCTGCCACACACGCACGCACACACACTCGTACACACACGCAACACAGTGATGCAGATGCAGTGAGGGCAAAGACGCACCGAAATACTTCAGGAATAGATTAGCAGCAGAAAGAAATATGAAGCTGATGAAAGGGACAGCAGAGAGGCAGAGCAGGAAAGGGTCTTCGGTGAGGTGGAAAGAGTTGGGTCTATTTGATGATGAATGATAGATGGAAATCAAAGAATGAGCCTCGCTGCCGACAGGAGGACATCTGCACTGCGTGACTATTATGAGACACTGCCGAGCGACGAGTGTCTTTTATCTTAAACACAAGACGAAGAGAAAGAGAGAGAATGAGACAGTGAAGGATGGAGAGAGGGATCTGATGAGAGAACATGAGGAGATGGAGAGGTGATTAGGATCCCACTGTTACTGAGCAAAGAGATGAGTGGCACTGGGTGAGAGAAATGAAAATATCTCCATTCCTCCTTCCTCACCGTCTTTCCTTTCCCGACCTCCCTTTCCTTGCTCTCATCTCCTCATTTCCTCCCATCCTTTTCCTTTTCTCATCATCATCTCCCAGCCTTCTTCCTTCCTTCATCTCTCCTGCATATTTAATATGTATTCATCTGTTAACAGATCTGTTATGTCACAAAACTGCAAATTACCTCATCTGCCCCCTCCCTCTTTTCCCCCCCATTACCTCACTACCTCCCACTTCCGTGCTCGCTTCCCATATTCTCTCCACCGTCTCCCTCTTTGTCCTCTATCTCCTAGTGAAGTTTTTCCTTCCTGTCCCGCCTGCTAGACTCCTCCACCCTCACCTACTTGCTCCCTCGGCTCTTTGGCTGACAGTTTTCGCTTGGTTGTGTGACCTTTAAAAAACTGCTGATCAAATTCTGCCGCTCATCCCATTAGGAACGACAGCGAGGGAAGGAAAGCAGAGAGGGATGAAGGGGAGGAGATCAGGTCAGATGGGCTGTGGTGAGACAACAAGAAGAAGCTGGAGAACGAGCTGGCAGAGAGAAGAGGCAGTATGGAAAGCAGCAGGGATGGAGCAGAGAGAAAAATAAACAGGGAGAGAAAAAATGTGAGAAAATGCCCAGAAACATCATATATGAGTCACGCAGGGAGCATCACGACCGAGTAGCAACATCCAAGCAAATCACAAACACGGTGAAACAAATACGTCCTTTTTTTCTTTACACAACTTTCCTTTTCTGTTTCTCTAATCACCCGAAACTTATTTTTGCAATAAACCTCAGAAGCATTCGTGGTTTTACTGTTAACTTAATTAAGGCCGCCTGCCTGCGCAGTGCCCTACTGTGTACAGCAAAAGCAATCTCCCATCGATTCGGTTCGCACAACGATCAATTCATCTCCATTGGAGGCTATTAGGGACCATTTGTGGCTACTTAGAGCTCGGAGAGAGAGAGAGAAAAGACGGCGGGGAAAGGTGGAGCGAGCAGAGGAGAAGGAAAAAGATGAAAGGATGTCGTGATCCGAAGAAAGGGAGGGAGAGTGTTACGGTCGCTGACCTCTAGTGGCTCTCCCTCTGTAGAAGAGTTGTTTTTCTCCTTTTCTTGTGTTGCAGGTCTGCCTCATGAGCCGCAGCTGAGGTGTGTTCCAGCTCGTCAGCCACGGCATATAGTCTGCCATCCTAAACTGCCACACCCCCTGCCATTTTCCCCATGTTTGCCAGAGCTGTGAGCTGTAGAGTTTTGGGCAGCGGGCCTTAGTGTGTATGTGTGTGAGAACTTACCCTCTGTGAACTTTGTTTTTTCTTTCTTTTATTTTAAGCAAAGGTGTACCCTTATTGTGTTAATTAGTTTGTCATTGTGGAAGCAGGTAGGGGTTCTCTGCCATTTTTGTTTCAACTGTTTTCTCCTGGTTTGGTTAGACAGGGAGCTCAGCCATTGTATTTTGTTTTGGTTAGTGAGTACTTGGTTTTGATTTCTAGCTAAAGTGGGGTGTTTTGTTTATTGTTTTGGCCTTGGAGACCCTGAAGAAAAGAGCTTCCCTGTGCTTGTTTTACTGTAGTAGTTTTAGGCAATAAATCTTGTATACTGACATCTATTTCTCCAGTAGTTCATGTGTTCCCTTTCACTTTGTTACCCCTCGCTCCAGTCGACACTTCGTTCTTAAGTGGGGCGTAACATAAGTGGGGGCTCGTCCGGGATTATTTGGGTTATGGCGCAGTTTAGCCTGGGTGATTTTATAGCTAGGCCTGCATTGGACCAGCTTGATGCATGTCGGAAGGAGGATTTGTGTGCTGTTGCCGCGCATTATGAAATCCTTGTGGCCAAGTCCATGAAGAAGAGCGAGTTAAAGACTCTTGTTGTCAGTGGGTTGGTTGGGAAAGGCGTGTTCCCCTTAGAGGTGGTCTCGGGGGATGCCGCGTCACTCCTCGAAACCTCTGGTCATCCTCAGGTTTGTGCTGAGGAGGGGGCGGGGACACCTACGGTGGTCAAACCAGGTGAGGGAAAGCCACCAACCTCTCTTCCACGGTTTGAGCCCTTCTCTGTCGAATCTAGTAATCCCAGTGTTAGTGCACGCGTAAAGGTACGTTTAGTTCGTCTTGAACTTGAGGCCAAAGAAAGGGAACGTAAGGATGAGCTTGAGTTCAAGTTAAAGTGTCGGGAGCTAGAAGCTGAGACATCTATTAGGTTGCGTCAACTGGAGTTGCAAGCTAACAAATTGTCTCCTGAGCCTTCTGCTCCACCTACAGTGAAGGATGAAGACAACAATAGCAATCCTTCAGATAATTCTCCCCCTGCTCCTGCACCTCCGGCATTTGATGTGGGCAAAAACATTGCCCTAGTTCCACCATTCAGGGAGACTGAGGTGGAGGCCTATTTTAATGCGTTTGAGCGCATTGCTATGGCTTTACATTGGCCCAAGGAGGTTTGGTCCCTTTTGCTTCAGTGCAAATTAATTGGTAAGGCACAGGAAGTATGCGCAGCTCTCACTATCGAGGACAGTCTTGTGTATGACAATGTCAAAAGCGCTATACTCAGAGCCTATGAGTTGGTGCCTGAAGCCTACAGGCAGCGTTTCAGAACCCTGAGGAAATCCGCTGCTCAAACATTCCTTGAGTTCGCAAGGGAAAAAGGGACACTATTTGATAGGTGGTGTCAAGCAAGCAAAGTGTCAGAGTTTAACGCATTGCGTGAACTGGTATTGTTGGAGGAATTCAAAAACTGTTCCTGATCGTACAGTGCTGTACCTGAATGAACAAAAAGTGGCCACTTTGCAGGAGGCAGCTGTCCTGGCAGAAGAATTTGCTCTAACGCACAAAAGCGTGTTTGTGGGTAAATCCGAATCACACTATCATGAACGACTGGAAAAGGACACAAAGCCTCAACAACCTAGGGGTTCCTTGGGTTCCAAGTCTGATAGACAATGTTTCTACTGTCACAAAGTGGGGCATATAGTTTCTGAGTGTTTGGCTCTTAAACGTAAACAAGTGCCCCAGCGATTAAAACAAGCCAAAGGGGTTGGCCTAGTCAAGTCGCTGAGCTCCCCCCCCCATGTGACCATGAGTGAACCTGATAAGTGTTTTAAACCCTTCATTTTCGATGGTTTTGTCTCCTTAACAGGGTTTCCTGGGGATCAAAAGCCCGTGAGAATACTGAGGGACACGGGTGGCTCGCAGTCATTTCTATTGGCCGACGTTTTGCCAGTCAGTGATGAGTCATCTTGTAACGCTAGTACAATAGTGCAAGGTATTGGGATGGCCTACATACCTGCACCATTACATTGTGTTCATGTGCAGTCGAGGTTAGCCTCTGGTTTGTTCAAGGTTGCAGTAAGAAACTCATTTCCTATTCAGGGTGTTGAGTTTATAATGGGAAATGATATTGCTGGGGACAAAGTACTCCCTGTTCCTGAGGTGGTGGATAAACCCAGCTGTATCCCGGAAGAGGACGAGCTGTTGAAATCCCACCCTGATGTGTTTTCTGTCAGTGTTCTTACCAGGTCGCAAGCTCGGAAGCTGGAGGAAGTGAACCTGAGTGAGACTGTTCTTGGATCTGTTCTAACTGGGGACAGAGAGCCAGCTGCTAGCCCTTCTAAACCAGCGCTCGATGAACAGGGTCTGGCTACTCTGTCTGAGGTTCTTCCTTTGCCGGTCTCACGTGAGTGTTTGAGCCAGGCTCAGGAAAAGGATGAGTCACTCGCTAACTGTTTTAAAGAGGTAAGCGAGTTAGCAAACAATAAAAAGGCACACAGGTTTTATCTTGAGGATGGGTTACTGCTAAGAAAATGGGTCTCAAGACCTGCATTACAGCAGGAAGGAGGTGATGAGGGTTGGGGGGTGGTACGCCAAATAGTCATTCCTAGGGATTACCGGGGTGGCATATTGCAGCTTGCGCATGAACACCCATGGTCAGGTCATTTAGATATTACTAAAACCTATGACCGCGTTCTTCAGCACTTTTTCTGGCCAGGTCTGAAGAAAGACGTTGCCAAGTTCTGCAAAACATGCCAGGTTTGCCAAATTGTGGGTAAACCTAATCAGGCGGTGCCACCTGCTCCTCTTAAACCCATCCCGGTAGTTGGGGAGCCTTTTGAGCGTGTTTTAGTGGACTGTGTGGGTCCTCTACCCAGAACAAAAACGGGTAATCAGTTCCTCTTGACAATCATGTGTGCCATAACCCGTTTTCCTGAAGCCATACCACTTCGAAAAATCACCGCTCCCACTGTGATTAAGGCTCTACTTAAATTCTTTTCAACATTTGGTCTGCCTAGAATTGTTCAGACCGACCAAGGCAGCAATTTCCAGTCAAAACTGTTCAAGCAGACATTACAATCACTTGGTATCAGACACATCCCTTCCAGCCCTTACCATCCCCAGTCACAAGGTGCACTAGAAAGATGGCACCAGACCATAAAGTTGATGATGCGAAAATATTGTCTGGTGACTGACAAGAACTGGGATGAGGGACTGCCATTCCTACTGTTTGCAGCTCGTGAAGCAAAACAGGAGTCCCTTGGTTTCAGCCCTGCTGAATTAGTTTTTGGGCACAGTGTGAGAGGGCCTCTAAAAGCCCTGAAAGAACAGTTTTTGTCTGATGTGCAGCCGCAATCAAATGTGCTTGAGTTTGTCACGCAGTGTCGGGAACGTTTGTACCATGCTTGTGCAATAGCTAAGAAGTCTCTGTCAGCAGCCCAAGGGAAAATGAAGCGGCAGTATGACCGGAAGGCAGTGCAGCGTTCTTTTAAACCTGGTGATCAGGTACTCGTGTTGGTGCCCACATCTGGTCCGTCTCTGTCAGCCCAATTTGCGGGACCATATGTGGTAGAGAGCAAAGTCAATGACACAGACTACATCGTTCGCACTCCGGATAGGAGGCGTAAAACACGGCTCTGCCATATAAACATGCTGAAACTGTTTCACTCTAGGGAAGACAATCGCGAGGGCTCCATCTCACTCATTTCTGTGCCCATAAACCATGATGATGGTTTGGTGAAGGGTAGTGAAGGTCAGCAGAGCGGCAGGCTTGCAAACTCAGAGGTTCTTGGTGCCTTAGACACGTACCTCTCCTATCTTCCTCATGACGAGAGAGACGATGTGAAAGATCTGATCCAAGCGCACCCTAGTCTGTTTGGGGATGTACCGTCTAAAACCCCAGTGTTAAAGCACGACATTGACGTGGGTGATGCGTGCCCTATTAAGCAACACGCATACCGGTGCCCCCCACTCAAGAGGGAATTAATGAAAAACGAGGTACAGTACCTGCTTGGAAATGGTTTGGCGATACCTAGCCATAGCTCTTGGAGCTCTCCATGTCTGCTGACACCAAAGTCAGATGGTTCTCCTCGTTTTTGTACTGATTTTAGGAGAGTAAATGCAGTCACAGTCCCTGACTCATACCCATTGCCTCGCATGGAAGACTGCATAGACAGTATTGGAGCCGCCACCTACATAACAAAGCTAGATCTGTTAAAAGGGTACTGGCAGGTTCCTCTAACTAGCAGAGCCTCTGATATTTCAGCATTTGTTACTCCAGACTATTTCTTGCAGTACACAGTGATGGCGTTTGGCATGCGGAATGCACCAGCCACTTTCCAACGACTTATGAACCTTGTGTTAGCAGACATTCACAGTTGTAATGTGTATTTGGATGACATTGTGGTATATTCTTCTTGCTGGACTGATCACGTGAGTACTCTGAGGGATGTTTTTGCTCGTTTAACCCAGGCTTCCCTAACTCTGAACCTGGCAAAGTGTGAATTTGCCAAGGCGGTAGTGACATACCTCGGAAAACAAGTGGGACATGGCCAGGTGCGCCCCGTGAATGCAAAGGTGGAGGCCGTACTGAGCTACCCGGTGCCCACCACCAGACGGGAGCTCAGACGCTTCTTGGGTCTGGTGGGCTACTACAGATGTTTCTGCCGGAACTTTTCAACAGTGGTGGCTCCCCTGACTCGTCTGTGCAGTCCAAAGGAACCCTTCGTATGGACTGCTGAGTGCCAACATGCATTTGACTGTGCCAAGTCTCTCCTTTGCAGTGCCCCTGTACTGGCTGCTCCCGACTTCAGCAAGGCCTTCAAGCTGGAAGTGGATGCAAGCGCTACGGGCGCTGGAGCAGTACTGTTGCAGGATGGAGTTGATGGCATCAGTCACCCGGTTTCCTACTTCTCAGCTAAGTTCAAGCCTCATCAACTCAACTATTCCACCATTGAGAAGGAAACCCTGGCCATGTTGCTTGCTCTGCAGCATTTCGACGTGTACGTGGGGTCAACCACCACCCCTGTCATGGTTTATACTGACCATAACCCTCTGGTATTCCTAAAGCACATGTACAATCATAACCAAAGATTGATGAGATGGGCGTTGCTTGCTCAGGAGTATAACATAGACATCCGACATCAGAGAGGTGTGGACAACGTGGTGGCTGACGCACTGTCCAGGACCCAGTATTAACCCCTTAACCCCAGTAACGGACCTGGTGGCAGTTGTTAAAGGTGTCTGTTTACTGTATGTGATATTTTATGTGGGGGGGTGTTACGGTCGCTGACCTCTAGTGGCTCTCCCTCTGTAGAAGAGTTGTTTTTCTCCTTTTCTTGTGTTGCAGGTCTGCCTCATGAGCCGCAGCTGAGGTGTGTTCCAGCTCGTCAGCCACGGCATATAGTCTGCCATCCTAAACTGCCACACCCCCTGCCATTTTCCCCATGTTTGCCAGAGCTGTGAGCTGTAGAGTTTTGGGCAGCGGGCCTTAGTGTGTATGTGTGTGAGAACTTACCCTCTGTGAACTTTGGTTTTTCTTTCTTTTATTGTAAGCAAAGGTGTACCCTTATTGTGTTAATTAGTTTGTCATTGTGGAAGCAGGTAGGGGTTCTCTGCCATTTTTGTTTCAACTGTTTTCTCCTGGTTTGGTTAGACAGGGAGCTCAGCCATTGTATTTTGTTTTGGTTAGTGAGTACTTGGTTTTGATTTCTAGCTAAAGTGGGGTGTTTTGTTTATTGTTTTGGCCTTGGAGACCCTGAAGAAAAGAGCTTCCCTGTGCTTGTTTTACTGTAGTAGTTTTAGGCAATAAATCTTGTATACTGACATCTATTTCTCCAGTAGTTCATGTGTTCCCTTTCACTTTGTTACCCCTCGCTCCAGTCGACACTTCGTTCTTAAGTGGGGCGTAACAGAGAGCAAAAGAGTGGAAGAGGAGGAAAGAAAGAGGAAGGGGAAAGGAGCCGTGATGGAAAGAGACAATGATGATCACAGGTGAAAATCTCTATTAAATATCCAATTTCCTCCATTCAGGCCTACTCATTGTCATCACAGCTGTTCAGTTATAGCTGTAATAGCCATAATATCCTTAGTCACTCAGCCATACACGGACTATGCACTATTCCAAGTGGAAGTCCCACTTGAATTAACACTGCAGGATGGCCATAGTCATAAGCCATGCCGCTTTAGTCAAGTCAAGTCAAGTTTATTTATAGAGCACATTTAAAAACAACCAAGGCTGACCAAAGTGCTGTACAGTAAATACAGATAAAAATACAATAGAACACAATTTCGTAATAACACCTCGCTGATAAAAATAAAATAAAAATATATAAAACAAATAAATTAAACCTTTCTAAAAGCCAATGAAAAGAGGTGAGTTTTAAGAGCGGTTTTAAAAGTTTCTAGGCTTTTGGAGAGTCTGACGTGAGGAGGTAAACTGTTCCACAGTCTGGGTGCAGCCACAGCAAACGCCCTCTCTCCCTTTGTCTTTAATTTATACCTGGGAACATCTAAAAGCATCAGGTCGGCTGACCTCAAAGATCTCCTGGGGCGATAAGTACTAAGGAGTTCTGACAGGTAAGAAGGTGCAGTGCCATTTAAAACCTTAAAAGCCAGCAATAAGATTTTAAAATCAATCCTAAAGGCAACTGGGAGCCAGTGGAGAGAGCAGAGAACCGGAGTGATGTGGTCTCTTTTTTTGAACCGGTCAACAGGCGAGCGGCAGCGTTCTGCACCAGTTGAAGGCGATGTAGACAGGAACGATCTAGGCCAGCATAGAGGGAATTGCAGTAGTCTAGCCGTGAAGTAATAAAAGCATGGACCACTCTTTCTAGATCGTTCCTGCAAAGGTAAGACTTGACTTTGGCTAAAATCCGCAAATGATAAAAAGATCCCTTAACTACAGAGCTGATTTGTTTATCAAGTTTAAAAGCATTGTCAAAAATAACACCAAGACTCTTAATGGAAGAAGTGCAATCGGAGGTTAGGGGTCCCAAAAAGTCAAGAGAGAAGTTGGGATCTTTAGGAAGCCCAAACACAATGACTTCAGTTTTGCTTTCATTAAGGTGTAAGAAGTTAAGAGTCATCCAAGTCTTAATGTCAGACAAGCAGGAGAGTAGCGGCTGCAAAGAAACATTGCAGTTCAACCTCAGAGGGAGGTAGATCTGAATATCATCGGCAAAGATGTGGAAGGACACATTATGTTTACGGAGCACATCGCCCAGAGGGAGCAAGTACAGAATAAACAACAGGGGGCCTAGTATGGACCCCTGAGGTACGCCACAGGTTAAAGGAGCTCTGGGAGATGACAGTTCACCAAGGTGAACAGAAAAACTCCTATTATTCAAATAGGACTGGAAAAACTTTAAGACAGTGCCCTTTAAACCGACACAATGTTGAAGGCGGGATAGCAGTATGTTGTGATCAACAGTGTCGAAGGCTGCTGTCAGGTCCAGGGTTACTAAGACAGCAGCACAACCAGAGTCAACAGTTAAAAGCAAATCATTAAAAACTCTCAGAAGGGCGGTTTCTGTGCTATGCCGAGCTCTAAAACCAGACTGGAACTTCTCATAGAGATTGTTATTGTCAAGAAATAGCTGGAGCTGCGTGAGGGCGGCTCGTTCCAGTACTTTAGACAGAAAAGGGAGGTTGGAAATGGGCCTATAGTTAGAGAGTAGGGATGGATCTAGATTAGGCTTTTTAAGGAGAGGTTGAACAACAGCGTGCTTGAAGGGTGTTGGAAAACAACCAGAACTGAGGCAGGCATTGATCAGGACCAGAAGGAAAGGTCCGACTGAGTCCAGAACCTGCTTCAGAAGCCGAGAGGGGATAGCATCGGTGGAACAGTTGGTAGTCTTAACCTTGCAGACTATTTCATGCAGCTGAGAGAGAGAGATTGGTTCGAACTGATTAAAGGCAGAATGGCACAAAGACAAAACACAGGGATTGGAAGGTGAAGATGGAATGACAGACTGCAGGGAGGAAATCTTGTTTACAAAGAACTTTAGAAAGTCATTACAGAGGGTGGCAGAAGGTGTGAGGCTGGTGGATGTGTAAGGATTTACAATGGAATTTAAAACACGAAACAGAGTCTGAGGTTTATGGACACTACTGCTTTAGTGGAAACGGGCACTGAAAAAACATACCTGTGACTCACACAGGTGACGTGTTGCCTTTATATGAGTTGGATGAACTTTTAGGAGACTTGTGTTAAGCTACTGCTGAGCCTTCAGGTGCACCTATTATTTTTCCTGATCTTATGGGCTTTTGAGGCTGGTGAATAAGATTATGAAACTACAGCAGGAGATATGGCTTCATATTTAGTTCTGGCATAGCGTTTCGTCATGTGGATCTGAAGCTTGCATGCAGAGGTGAGGCTTAAGAATCACAGCAGGGTGTGTATTTCAGCTCCTGGTGATCATATTTCAGAGAAAAGGTGTAGAAAAGTTTAATTAGAATCCGCGACCTGCGACCAGTGTATCCCGGCTGGGATGAGCTCCAGTCACTTGTGACCGTGAGTTGGATAGAAGGTTAAGAAAATGGATGGATGGATGGAAATTGTATTAGAATTTGTCTTCAAAGGTAAAGCCATTGCTGTTATTCTGTTTTCAATGCTGATGTACTGTTTGGTATACCAAAATAGCATGCGAGAATCTTCAGTTACAGTGGAATACTGGAGCATGCAAGCCTAGGACATTACATTGGCAAAATATTTCCACAGTTGAGTCACCTTACATACAATCAGACAATATAAAACATGTACACAGCTTCCAGGTCTAAAATAAAGGCAACATGGAAGCTGAATCGTTAAACTTGTATACTTTTTTGTGGCCAGCAGGGGGTGATTCCTCTGGTTGTAAAAAAAATAAAAATAAAATAAAAACCTATTGGAGAATGGCACCAGGCTTATGACCTTTATGACCTCTATTACTATTTTCGGGTCAGATTATCCAATATATGCTCATTTGCCCTCCCTCTCATATGCTGTCTATGCCCATATTGCAGAACAGTGGCCCATGTTAAACAAATTTGGGCTATGACTGTAATGTGTCTCCAAGTGCAAATGGACTTCTCTGTAAATGACATGAATGCACTAAGAAGTCCAATCACAAAGACACATCCTACTCCGAGGTGCACAGTTTGGGATGCAGACCCCCTTGCAGATTCTGCCAAAGATTATAGTTATTCTGAAAGCATTCAAAAGGTTCTCGGGTGAAAAGCTGCTGGAGTAGGGACTTTTAAGAGATTTAGGATTTTAAGCAAAGGAGAAACTGGCGGAAAGACAAAGAGGTGAGGCGAAATTATTCCCCAAACACTGAATGACAGTGAGTTAATGAAACGCTACAGATTAGACTGTGCAGGGATAATGTTTGTGGTCGATCTCATTAGAGATTCACTCACATCTCCCACCCAACACATTAACGCTATAATGCCGGAAATGAAAATGATCATCACAACACGAAGATATCTGGCAGCTGGAAAAATGCAACAGTGCAGCACTGATGTCTGTCGCAACCTTTGATCAGCAGACTGATCGCACACAACAAAAAATAACGACGTCTCCGCCTGAGACACACTTCATTGTATCACAGAAACTGAAAGCAGAACAATTTATTTTAGTCAGTAAAGACAAGAAAAATACTATCAGCGTGTGAAGAGGCTACACTGCAAGTAGGTGGGACTCCTAGTTTATTAGTAATTTTGAATGTTGTCAATTCAATTCTATTTATATAGCGTCAATCACAACAGTCGGCCTCTGTGGACTTTAACATTGCAAGCTAAAGACCCTACAATAATACAGAGAACCCTGTATGAGCAAGCACCCGGTGACAGTGGGAAGGAAAATCTCGTTTCTAACGGGAAGAAACCTCCAGCACTCAGGGAGGGGCAAGTTTTCTAATAAAGCCTAAATTATATGATTAGGTATATCAACTTGAATGGCCAAAGTAAGCCAATCATCACAAAAAGTGTATTTTTCTCTTAAAAATGTATCAAACTTTAAAAAGGAACCAGGTCAAGCCCTCCTTCTCAGAACCTTTTTACCTGCTAGAACTCTTTGGCAGAAAGTTTGTGGCTTAGCAGCTCTATGAGAGGATTCCCTCAATGTTTGTCTACAGGTAGATACTTCAAAGACAAAGTCTCCTTTGAGCCTGAAGTGAGGAGGCAAGCAGAAAACCTTGATCAAATGACCTCAGAGATCTACTGGTGTTACAAGGCCTCGGTGTGTCTCTTATTACAGACAGAGCTCTAAAAATGATCACAAGAATTTCTAAATGAATTCAAAATATTTTCGACAGCCAAGATGACAGATCATAATCATGGTTACATGAGAGATTTAAGTGTCGCATAAATTTTGAAATGAATACAGTGGAGTGTCATTGGCCACACTGGAAAAGTGTCTGGAGCTGTTTGGTCACACCTGAAGGTGGGGTGAAAGGCCAGCACTCACAGGATCGTGTACGAATCAACCATTTAAATAACAGCCTAGAAAAAGCTTGAAGGAGGAGTCCAAACCTTCATCAAAAAGTGACACAATAAGTCAACGTATTTTCTTGGCTGGGAATGATGCCGGAAATGACACTCGTGAAAGTCAAGA
This sequence comes from Diplotaxodon limnothrissa, assembly GCF_057381915.1. Classification (NCBI taxonomy): domain Eukaryota; kingdom Metazoa; phylum Chordata; class Actinopteri; order Cichliformes; family Cichlidae; genus Diplotaxodon; species Diplotaxodon limnothrissa. The sequence continues at coordinate 7,363,538 of NC_140610.1, read as the reverse complement.
GAAAGTTTCAGGTCCAAGAATCAGAATCAGAATCAGAATACTTTATTCATCCCGAGGGAAATTAGGGGTTACAGCAGGCAGCACGCTAATGGCGCATGCGCACTCACAAAGGAACCTTCTGACCAACTTTACACAAACATCACATTGGGGAGACATGTCAGAAAGGTAGGCTGATAGGAAAAAACAACGAAAATACACTACATGAGGTAAGAGGAGGAGAAAAAAAAAAAACGAGAGAATGTTTGAACGCTGGTTTTCCATGCCAGAAAGTGCTCAGGTTTACATTAGTGGCTCTTACACTTTTATATATGAAGTGATTTGCTCAGAGCTGGTAGTTTGGTCTCCAGGAGGCATTTCAGACTCTCAGACAACACTCCATCAAATGTCAGTCAGAAGTGTACAAGACTTATATTGATACGCACTATTGGACTGAACCATCCATCCTCTTCCATTTATTCAATTAACTGTTGCAGGGGGATCCTGCTGCAATTGCACCACATCACATATTAATTCAACTCAGGACCTGCTGGCTTAGCAACCCCTGTGGTTATTTTACGTGTCATCACATCAGGTCATGGTCTCTCACCACCACATTCATGTTCTGGTTTCTTCCTGTGTGCACACCTCTTTAGTCTTTTAAAGGTCTTTTCTAGTGATCAGAGACTAGAAATTAATCAATTCATTTTATTAAAGACAGGCTACAAGAAACAAAAGGGACATCATAATGTGTACAACAACAAAATGCAACCACAACTTCCTTGTGACCAGGAAAAATCAGTGGTTGCCCAATGAAGTTTTATGATTCTGGTGACTGATTACAAGTAGTTGCAGCAAAAGGTATTCAATCAAACGTAACGGCACAGATTACCTGGTGAGAGAGGAATTATTTTGGTCGTTCCACAATTTTCAGGCACTGTTTTCCCTATTGTAACTGTAGCACAAGGAAGACCTGCAGTCACTCATCTACCTGGATGTGTGGACTGCTTGACTATTCTTTACATCACTTCCACTTTCCCACGCTTTCAGACTCATTTCTCTCACCATTATTCTGGCAGTCATTTTCTCGCCCACGTTCTGCAAGCCGATCAGCCCCTATTCCATGTGCTTTAAATCTCAGGGCTCCTCTTTCATTCTCCCCTTTCAGGCTCATTCATGTGATCATCCTTGTCCCCACCTCCACCTCATCTCCAACTGCTTCATCTCCCCCACCATCAGCATCAGCACTCTGGGGGGCGCTGTCCTATTTCTTCATCATTGGACTCCGCTCTGCTGCGAAGTTTCATCTGAGTCTAATCGCCGAATAATTTATTACTCAAGCTTTGTACTTAAATAAAATATGTTGAGTTCTTCCAAATTATCTTTCCTTATTGAAACAAGATATTTTTTTAAAATGTGGGTGGTAAAACTGTGCACACAGAAGAAGCCAAAAGAAACCGAGTACACTGGCAAAGGTTCAAGACCACTGACTTCAGGCAGTTTCTACACTGAGTTTAAATGTCACTGCTCTGACCTGCCCAAAAAACTAGTGGTAGTACGTTTCAGGCTCCAGGGCTCCCAGTAATCGATGATTAGTGTTCCCAAAAACATGCGTCACTGTGAACTCAGACTCGAGTAAGTATTTCAAACTATATGGCCAACTATGGTTATATAAGTCTACTGTTAATCTATTGCAGCTTAATGAGGGATTTAATTTCACAAAGAATGAATGCAGTATCTAAAATATCACAGTTTAGATAAACTAAACTGTTTTTACCTGTCACAGATGGCCAGCAGTCACAATAAAAGTGTGCTGCACGACTGTCCAGCATCTCACATTAAAAATACTGGCCCAACACTTGTCACGTCTCATAGATTCTTGTCCAAATTATATGCATTTGGTTCATCTGTTTTGCACTTTTGTTGGCCTGTCATAATGTCAGTTTTTATAAATCTGGCTGCCGTGGCTGTCAGCAGATGGAAAAAGAGGACGGGAGCAGTGTTAGCCAGTTAGCAACACGCTGTAAGTGGATCAAGATGGCAGTGTGTTAATGAAAGCTGCGCTGCCGAGGAGCACTCGTAGGCTGTTATTATGGTCACTCATCTTCACACTACAGCTCAAGACAGGCTACCTGGAAATATGATGAGTAACTACTAGCCCACAGGCAAAAATCCATTTTCCCACCTAATTTGCAGTAATAAGACCCAGCACCTGAGCAAATTGGAACTGCAATTTGGATCCCACGGACATCTGACATTCTCAAAATGGAACGTCATTGGAAAAACAGACAGATAGATAGACGGTGCTGAAATCCTATTTCTGCAACATAATCAGAAATACCACGAGGGGGGATTTCCCTCGCTTTGTTCTTTTTGTCATTTTTTATTCGCAGCTCAGAGCGGCACTGACAAAGTACCTCAGTGATGAAATACATTCAGGTTCTCGCTCACTTCATACAAGATGCCACGGAGCCACTTGCTGGGAAGCTGTTTCATCCCAGCAGTCAAGATAAAAGTTTCTTAGATAGACTGCAGTACATGATTTCACCTCTTAACTCAATGGGTTGTTCCACATTGGGACCACTGATTTGAAAGATGAAGTTCTCAATGCTGAAAAGACCTGCACTGGCATTCTACTGTGGGACTTCTTATAACTACAACTTTGAACCAGAGCTTCCACAAAGCCATTCAAGCTTTGCCCAGCAACTGGGGTTCAGTCTCTTGTCCAGGGACTCTCCAGGACTGGCCAAATTCTAACCCTGCGATCAATGGAGCACCCACACCACCACCTGAGCCCCCTCTATGTATTGCTGGCCTTTTATTCTAATAATAACAATAATAATATGATGGGTAAGAAGTGCAGCAGACAACTGACTACTAAACTTACATTGCAGTAGTTTCTATCAGTGGTGGGGCAAAATTACCAAAGGCGGTGGATGACAGTGCAGGACTTATTCATTGGTGCTTATTCCTTTTCAGTTGCACACAGTCATGCAACGTATCAAGCAGAATCGCTGCATTTGCTTAGTGCGGGCAATGAAATGAGACGCTACCGTATCATGAGCTACTCTGTGACTTCTTCCCCTTGGTTTCTATTTTTGTAGCATTGCTGCTAATATCATTAACTTCTGCAATTGCTCCACCTGAATTCGTTCCTCACCTCCCTTCCCTCTGTCCCTCTCTTCTGCCACGAGCACCACGGATCCGGTACACATCTCCTCGTGAATTAACTAAAGTGATTAATATTCCTTGGAAACATTTCTCTATGTAAACGTGGCATTTAAATGTCAGAAACACCGACTAATCAGTTTGGTATTTCAACAGATCTTCCCTCTCTGCCTGTGACTGTCCGCCCCTCCGTCTTTGCCTCTTTCTGCCGCTGCTCTTTTGTTTTTCTGTCAGCTGGGTGCTGCTCTCCCTCTTTCTCTCTCTCTTTGCCTGGAAACAACATCCAAAAAAGTCTGGCTGAAAAGTCTTGCTTCTGTTATCATCATCTCCTTTTTTAACAGTCAAATTGTCCCTATTATCAGTAAATCCCAGTGTAGGATAACACAGATAAAACAATGTATATTAGCTCAGCTTGCCAAGAAAAGACAAAAAAGCCCATTCTAATCTCAAATTGTGAGGCACAATTGATCCCAATTCCCAAAATATAGACAGCATGAGGGTTATTTATAGCAGCGATATCAGAGGGGTGCACACGGCACATCTGTGCGAGATGGAGTACACACACACAGGTAGGCAGACTGCATGGATACACAGGCGCACACACGACTGGGGGGGACATCCTCTCTCTTAGACTATCAATCAGATATCATTAGGCTGCCTAAAACAAGTGCACGTGTGTCTGAGTGCCTATGACAGTGTGTGTGTGTGTGTGTGTGTGTGTGTGTGTGTGTGTGTGTGTGTGTGTGTGTGTGTGTGTGTGTGTGTGTGCTTGTTTGATGGCCGTGTGCCGATCCTGAGCTGAATGTGTCATTAGCGATAATTGCAGGTTGCAGCCGAAGCTCTTTGCAGTCATTTAGCGTGATTGACCATTTGATTATGATTAATATTATACACATAAACTCAATAAATGCACCTGTCCCGTCTTTTTCCACCGTCTCTTCTCCCCAACCATCTCACTTTCTTTCCCTCCACATCTTCCACTTCTTTACCGTCCGCGTCCTTTTCCCCAACTCCCAGTCCGGTCACCTTCTTTCTGATGCTCTATCCTTTTTAATATACTTATTAAGTGCTGAATTTAAGGCCTTTGATGGAAACCTTGTCCATCTGTTTGTCTTCCTGCAGCTCCCTTTGAAAGCTTTCTCTTCCTCTAACTGTCTGTCAGATTGCCTTTTTTTTCTGTCTGATCCGGCCAGACCAAAGAAACGCTGACATTATCAGAGGAGACCAGAAAGAGTGAAATGCTCGGATTTATCTCAATATGTTTTATCTGCCCTGCCGCTTTGATCTAAACTGGACTGACTTTGACAAAAGCACATAAGAGAGGGGGAAGACAACAGAGCTGGGGGAAATTTAAAAAAAAAAAAAAAAAAAACTTGTAGAAGCGATGAGGTTATATTTGAAATCATATTTCCAATACACTGCTCCAATATCATGATAGTTTAGCTGGGGTTTTTTGGGAACCAGTATGGGTAATTCCTTGTTATATCTTGTGGTTATACACTGAAGAACTTGAAGGTAATCGTGCAGCTGTGGTAATTTCAAACTGATGTCAAGAGTTGTACGTTTTGTGCAAATGGCTCTCTTCTCCTGCTTTTCCTCTCCTGGCTCCTTAATGGCATTGGCTTTCTCTGCTTATTGCCTTCTCCCTCCTTCTTTATCTTCTCTCCTGGTGGCTCTCTCCCCTCTCACTCTTTCTTCTTCCCTTTATCACAAACTTTTCTTCTCCGTCTTGCTTTTAGCTTGTCAATTCTGCTTCCACTTTCTTTGGCTTTCTGTCTCCCTTGCTCCTCCATGAGTTCTTCTTCTTCTCTCCCCTCTCTCACTCCTTGCCTCTGCTTCCATTATCTCATCTTCCTCATCTCTCCTCCTCCTCCATTCACCCCACACACACACACACACACACACACACACACACACACACACACACACACACACACACACACACACAAATGCAGTAGCATCCCTCCTCAGTCAATCTGTAAATGAATTATCAGCCCACCAATGGTTTTCCCTTCGTAGACTCTGATATCTTAATGGACGATCTATGCAGGCAGTGCTTTTATGAGAATAAAACGTGTGTGTGCGTGTACGTGCATGTGTGTTGGTTAGTTCAACTGCTGCATGATAAATAGGGAGTATTAGAAGGCAACCTCTATCGTACCCAGGGGCTCTCGTTTTGTGTGCGCTTGTGTGTTAAGTGCATGTCTGCATGCAGCGTGTGTGGTTCACTGTATGAGACCCGGTTTTGTCAGGTTACTGCGTGTGTGTGTGTGTGTGTGTGCGTGAGCGAAAGTGAGAGCAGTGCATGAAGTGTGTGTTTAGTGCAGTTTTTTGTATTGTAAGTGTGTGTGTGTGTGTGTGTGTGTGTGTGTGTGTGTGTGTGTGTGTGAGTGAGAGAGAGAGAGAGAGCGCGCGAGAGACAAAGCGGGAGTGGAAATGACAACCGATAAACCCACAGATGGACGCCCAGCGGGCTAAGAAACATTAAGACTGCACAAACACATTAACACACACACACACACACACGCACACGCACACACACACACACACACACACAGAATGGTAAGTAGATATTGGCCTCTCCCTCTCTCTGAATAACCTCATGGGAGCCGAATGAAATCAACCACATCATTGGTGGTTGTGGCGTGCATGTCTGTATACACACAAGCAGAATGTAACATGAGTGTGTGTGTGTGTGTGTGTGTGTGTGTGTGTGTGTGTGTGTGTGTGTGTGTGTGTGTGTGTAACTGGTAACAAAAAGGATTACTTTGAGGAAAAATATATAAAACAAAGGAAGTAGCTTGTGTGTTAGTTTATTGTACTGTGTTATATGAGGGCTGACTGCAGCGTGAAAATAACCAGGTAGAGGTTTTAAACACAAGCTGTGTCCCAAAATGTTTCAGCTGCCTCAGTAAGACCGTAGACAATAGCATCAGTGCGGTTTATTGTGTCTGTGTCGGGGCCAAAACTAAATTAACTTTGTGTCCTGGGCTGAATGGGAGACATGAAAAGAACCCGCAGTGTCCCAGCTGACAATGAACTGCCGGCCATCTTTGTCACCTTATTTAAATGAGCTTCATTGTGCTCACGGCGCTCATAGCATCAATGGGCGCCAGGCACTTTATTTCCTCCTGCTCACTGTTATGAAGCAGAAAATATGGCCGTATTTCCATAATATTACTCTGGCTGCTATCACTGAGGCTGCATTGCTGATCACCCATTCAGTGTCAGTGGAGCACATCCAGGCAGCATTCACTCCCGGTGCATGTGGACACGAAAGCTCGTCTGTGTGTTTACCGTACAGAAACACCCACGAGCAGATTGCACTTAAGCTATTTAAGATGCAGTGAATCTGGAGCCTCTGTAAGTTTCCATTGCAGGGTTAGGTGCTACTAGAGGCCAAAGAGACTTTAAAATAAGGGCATGATTACCGTTCTGGGCTGGGCTGAGAAAACTTCGTTTATCTGTCAAGCAGTCCATAATTTACCTGTGATTTATTTTTTACTCTTTTTTTCATGCTGGTGCTGGCATATATTCAAAACTGTAGGTGCTTACTGAGTCATAGCAAGGTTAATTCAGTGCACTAATATAAAACATAATATCAAGGAAATATTTTGTTCTTTGGTTGCCACAAGCAGTTGTTTTCATTATTGAACTGCTTGCCACCTATCTTTTGTTTTTCCCATTAATAGATTAGCTTATAAAATGCCTGTAAACATTAAGACATGACCAATCAAACACAGATCATAAAATAGTCACTTTAAAAATACTGATTCTTGTTTGTGGACACAAATTTCCCACACTAAGTTCGTGTCTGTGAACATGACAGGTCTCATATGTCCATGTACACGTCCAAGTGAATAGGTTCCACTTTTAAAGCCCGAAAAAGATGACATTTTGGGATGTAGAGTGGATTATTTTGCAGCTTAGTTTGCATAGTAGGAGTTACACAAGTAACAAGTTACACTTCACTTATATTATGATATTATTTTAGCTATGATATTAATTCAAAAATACAATTTTCAACTTATCAACTTGTTAAATAATGATTTGGTTGGGTTTAAGCACCAACCATGACTTGGTTAGATATTTGGTTAATTAAGGGAGACCCTGGTAACACACTGCTTTGTCGTTGGCAGTCATTGGCTAGTAGCAAAGCGACCAAAACTGCTAGCTACTTTCTTTTTATACCAAAAATTTAAAAATGCGAATACTTTTTTGTTTTTTTTTTAGTTTTTAGTTTTTTGTACAAGTCTAGTCACCGTAGGCAATACATATATTGAGGCTTTTTCTCAGAAGTGTTCTTGTCTATCATTAAATGTTGTGGCTAAAACACAGGAAAAGCTACAGCTACCCCAATAGTTCCACCTAAACTTCTTGATAAGAAAGGCAATATGAGCCAGTTGGTAATAAAACATAATGTTAACATTTTAAATAAAGGATCTACCACGACTATTGACTTTTCAACATTTTAAGCTCATGGGATAATCATTTTTGTTTTCTACAATTGGGTGTAGAGAATAATGTAATTCTACTGGTATTGGTACTAACTACTAAACCTCTGGTATTGTCCCAAGTTATAGTTTGGGCTTTCTAGGCAATCCTTTAATGTAATTACCACCCTTCATACATCAGTTTGCGATGTTCTTTGCTGTCATTGGTGGAGTTTAACTCATTGTGTTGCCAGTGGTTATTTCGCCCAACATCATTTGAAGTCCCCAAATGTCTTATACTGTGGTCTTTGGTTGCCACATTGCTGCAAAGTGCTTCCCATTTATCTTTAGAAGATTGTGGTTTGGTTTCTAATCCAGCAGCTCTGTACAAAAGCTCTGTTTTCTTGGTCGACATGGTGACCAGGTGAATGAAGAGCCTGGACACAAAATTACCTATTTTGTGTCCAGGCACAAAATATTATTATTACCTATACATAATATAGGTAATATTATATAACTATAAGTTTCAAAGAAGGCTAACTGTCATGAAAAAATTTAGCATGCTCATTAGCACGAGCAACCACAGTTAATTACTTTTTCTCAAGCATTACAGCTTCACAGCAAAAGGCGAGGTTTTCAGGTGAGGTTTTGTGTGAGAAAAGTTCATTCTAAAAGGTAATTATAAGCCCTCACATTTCAGTGAAAAAACTAAATGACTGGTTTAGTTGGAACTGATCTTAAACCCTGATAAAGTTTTTGTATTTGTGTGCGTGTTGAGTTGCACCCTTTTGTACTTTTTGCGCACGGTCCTCGAAATGTAATTTGTGTACCACTTCAATCTATTAAGTGAGTGTGCGTACACGTGTGTGTGTTTCTTCCCTTAAGTCAACTAGCCACTTCAACTACACAAAGGCATTTCTTTTGAGACTTCAAAAACAAAAATCTCATTTTTAGCATTGTCTGGCTGCTGAATGAAAGCTCTTACAAAAACTCAAAGAGCTTCTTTTCTCTACACACAGAGAACAAGCATTTGTCTTTGTGTGCATTTCTACCCCTACGTGTTTGCTTTTCATTTAACTAATGGCATGAAAAAAGCGTCAGCACTTCATTTTAGTGGCAGTTTGGGAAGGGACTGGTAACTTTAGTGATTTTAAATCAATGATCATTAGCAGGGTTGGGGGGGTGTTTGTAATGACGCTGGTATTATCCTTGCTGCCAAACACTCGTTGCCATCACACTGATCACTACACTGCCTAGTGTCCACTATTAATAGTCTGAATAATATTGAATCACTAATTTGCAATACTGCTGGGAAACAGATTATAATGTTTATTAAATGCAGAAGTTGTTACCGCTAAATGCTACGAGTAAAAAGCATGGATCGGAGTGCTGTAACAGGCTCAGTTTGCTGGGTTAGTGCTCCGCTTTCTTTATTGAATAAAAGTTCACAGCATTACAGCCAACAGACACTCACACCAGCTTTATATCAAATGCATTACACAGAGTGTTGAGCACTGAAAAATGTCTCTAAAATGACAATCTCTAAAACGGATCGCAATGTTTTCTGGGTGCTCCAGCTAACGTAATGTGATCCTGGCGCCTGAAAGTCACATGAATATAAATCAGTTCATTTACACAAACAACATAAACAAATTCACTTTATGCGTGCTAAAACACAGAAGCTTGGTTATGTTCTAAAAAAAATCATAATTACAATTATTTTGGTCATGACTCAGATCACGGTTATGTAGCATGATTAACTTATAAAAAAATAATGTGTGAAACTCAACTCAACTATTATTAGGCTGAATTTTTTTTTCTATTTTCATGAACTATGAGTATACTTTGAATACACTTTCAGTGAAAACTAAACAAGAAAATGACAAGAAATGAAGTGGAGGTGGTGGAGATTGTGAGGCCCTTCCTGTAAGGGCAGCTTTCACACTTGGAGGCTTTGTCTGTTATCAGGAGACATCCCCACCTCAGGAGACAACCGATGACAAAGGATGAACTGAAGCTCTGCCATCACGTAATGTCGCATACTGCTGTTTCTGATGTCATTTAAAAAAAAAAAAAAAGGAGACAACCGGTAAGTGACAGCAGGTTTCCTCGAGTTCACCTACAGAAACCTTGTTATGACTTTTACTTCTTCTAGGTAGACCTTGTTGGCTCTCTTTCGGTCACACTGGCTCAAGCTCAATTAAATAGTGAGTGAGTTGGGTTTTTAGGAAGGGATGAAAGCATGCCAATGTAAAGAAAAGAGATCTGCTAAATTTACAACACAAGAACTAAAGCAAGCATCATCACCTTCTTTACTATAATGATCGTAATGTATGTATGAAAGTATGTACCCCATCTCCTCCCTAAGGGGTGGGCCAATCTGAACAAAACTTTCCATGAACTTTGCCACACTTACAGCAATCATTAACGGCTCTATGCTTTAAAAAAAATCCCAGTTTTGATTTTTGCATCTATGATGTTCATCATCATGAATGCGATGTTACATTTTCTGTTTATGTTAGTTTCACGCGTCACGTTCAGCGAACATCACCAGAATGTAAATTAACGCTCACTAAAATTTGCATTCTTGGTGGCATTTTGTTGCTACTGACAGGTGATCAGAAAGACAATGAATAAAACTCGGAATAGAACAAAAGCAATGACATACTGTATAACATTGGTCTATTTTTAGACACTTTAATGAGGATCATTCATCATTAATCACTGTTTTGTCTTAAGCATTTACTTGTGCCATTTTTCAAATTTCCTGGAAGAGAAGTGATCAACTCTAAAAGAGAAACTCCAGCACCAGCTAATGTTTTGGTGGCAAAAGCACACAGGTATGAATGCTGGCAACACCATCGCGAACTTCGGCTGGCTACATTGTAGCCTCTAGATAATTTATACTTATGCATTTAATCTGAGCTTCATAATGTGAAGTGATGGCATCAACTTAATGGATGTGGAGCTTTTGCAAACCTTCTCTGCACAGTGTGATCAAACTTAATGCTGAAAACATTGATATTAATATAAAATTGCATTAATTTACTCCTACCACTGTATCGTAACAGTGCTGGAAATATCTGAGTGTGGTGTGATATGGTTTCTTTGTATCCTGCCAGCAAGCTACGGAAAATAAAACCACCCACAACTCTTCTTATAGCTTGAACATACAGGTGTCTGTACACAGCATGTGGGCCTGGCACTAGGAACTTGGGAGTCAGTGACCTGACAGGCGTACTCACTCACACAGACACATAATAGTCAAATAACATCTGACCTAGCCCGCTGTGTCCTCTTGACTCTGCTAAAAACCACACATATAAACACAGCGGTCTTGATTATCCTGCAGTTTGCCCTGCCACTGACCTTACATCTAAAACCACACTCACATACACACACACACACACACACACACACACACACACACACACACACACACACACACACACACACGCAATGATGCATTTATACCCACACACAGAGCTCAGGATGATTTATGCCCTCGCAGTGCCTTTGAAGATCACATTTTACATTTTAGATGGAGTGTGTGTATGTGCTTGTGTGTGTAGTGGTGGGGTGACTGGAAATCTAAAATAATAATGTTGAGGGTTTGTAAAAGCATAACTTTGCCTCATTATTCGAGGGGACTGCTGTTATGACACAAAAGAACAAAGCAAAAACGATTTTACAAGAAAAAAAAAGAAAGAAAAAGAAAATATTATTTGGACCTTGAAAACTTAACTATGCGAAACAGCTTCTGATGACTGTGAACAAACTTTCATTAATACAGAGCGCCATATAAATTATAGTCAGAGTATTTGTCGTTTGTCTACAACACGAACATGATGATAAGTCTTTTCTCGGCTTGTGTGGGAATCTTCACGAGTCAGTTTGTATAAGGATACAGTATACAGGTGTTACACAGATTTACAGTGCATTTACTACCAAATCAATCTGCTGACACGCTTAGCCATTACATTAAGTGTTTAAGCATCGACACTCCTTTACAAGCTTGCTGTCATCGAAAGAGCCACTCCAAGGAGGTTAATGCTTCAGATTGCTGAGGACACCCAGCAGCACAGAGACAAAGCTTAAAGGATGGTTTATTTATTTATATACAGATCAGGACAAAATCATTAACTTTACTTGGGAAAATCCTGCTAAGATATTAGTGAATGAGTTAGCCAACTGTAGAACTGTAGTCTCAAAGAAGGCAATCACTAGAGCTCTGAACAGGAATAGACTGCAAGGTTACAGACCAAGAAATTCTCCACTGCTGCAGAAGAGACACCTTCGGCCAAACTGAGGTCTGCTAAGGAGACTGGAAGCATGTCCTTTGGACAGATGAGACAAAGCTAGAGCTGGAGATGGAGAAAGAAGGGTGAGGTGCACAACCCAAAGAACACCACCTTGTTTGACAGCTACAGCGACAGTTATATTGAGGGGATGCTTCAGTAGGTCAGGAACTAGGAAGCTCTTTAAGTTGGAATGAATCAACAAGAAAGAAGGATTTGTGAAGATTTTAAGTCAGAAGGTGAACTCAGTCTGAGTAATTGCTTTGCCTTCCAATCCGTCAACAACACAACGTAACCTGGTGAAGAACTGCCGCCAGAAGACGAAAGTAAACGTTACTGACTGGCCTGCATGAAACCCTGACTTGAATCCCATTGAAGATCTGTGGGGTGAACAGAAGATTTGTGCCAGAAGACCTTCAAATCTGAAGTAGCTTGAGAGATTAATCAAAGAAGAATGATCTGGGATTGCACAGGAGATGTTTGTGAGGCTGTTTGTGATATAGCAAAAGTTTATACTAATTTCCACATGAAGAAAATATGTGTATTTGTGGGTTGCAGAATGATTCGTTATTGTCAGTGGTTCAAACTTTGGAACCCAACAAATCTTGTGCCAGTGTCAGGCTTTTGCCATTTTCTTCCAGTGGAAATGTGTGAAACCAGTTAAAGATTCAGGACTGGTGCAGTAGTGGTGGCGATAAGTACATGACCCATGTTTTCATGGCTGAAAGTCGAGGTTTTCATTTACCTCCATCTATTCCTCACTTCATCCTTACATGCTTCTTCGTCCTTTTCTCCCTTCTATATAACCTTGTCTCCCCCTGTCCCTGTCTGCCACAGCTTTATTTAACCATCCATCCATCCTTGCCTCCTTCCATTTCTTCTTTGGACCTTGCCTGGTACGTATTTATTTGTCTTTCCCATCTTATACATCCCTCAGCACCTGACTTACTCCTGCTGCCATCTATCCCTTTTTTTTATTTCTTGCTACATCCTCAGTTGTCCTTCACTAGCTTCCTCCCTCCTTTAGTCCCACATTATCACAACCAGCACTCAGGTTTCCACAGCAACTCTCTCTCTCACTCACACACACACACACACACTCAATCAGAGAATCACACATGGACAGCCAGCAACGTCACCTTTGCACACACACAAACGCACACACATATAAATGCATGCAAGCAGACGGGCACTTGCCACTGTAATCAACCCCACACATGCAAACCGGCGCACAAACATTACAGCTCTGTTCCCCTTGTTCCTGTGTCTCTCGGTTGACACACACATGCACACACACAAATGCGCACACACTCAGATGTAATCACCGTGAGTGCTGAGAGTGCAGTGCAGAGGTGTGAGAGTTCTAAAAGCTACCGCCTGCCATCAATCATAAAATCCTTTCTGGGGATTGGACAGCTGACAGTGTCGGCATTACGCATCGTCTCCCTTTATTTCAATCAATCATGTCCTCCGCTGCAAAAAGGCCTACAGATTGCCAAATGATATTGGCTTGCTTTCATCAGACCCGATGAATGATTATGTCGGATTCAGGGGAGTGATTTGCTTTGTGTTCATGTTTGTACGCTCCATGGGGTTTTTTGTGTTTCAGAGAAACTTTTTTCAAATTTACCGCTTCAACGTGCAAAGGCGCGGGCTGTGTAATAACTACCTCACACTGGCAGACATGCTTCAAGACGATTTAGGCAAACAATTTTTTATCATTAAATGCAGCTGCTAATGTTGGCAACGCCACTGAACGAACACGGCGATACGTACGCAGCTTGATCTTTGGTTTCAAAAGCTGCGTGTACAATTAGCAGACCAAGAATCTGTTGCCAAAAGTGGCACATAAAAAAATATTTAAAAAGCAGCCTATATTATCACATCCTCTGAAACTAGCAGAGTGGGAGGAAAAAGGTGAGAAGGAAAATTTGTAAATATAGAAAATAACTGAGACTATGCTCAGTAAAAAATAACAGCACAGCCTGTTGGGTTACCATAGAAAAAGTGACGTGGATTACATCCTGACAAGCAACCTGTTATATATATATATGTTGCCTTTGAAATGGTTGCTTCAAAGATGGGGGACCATCTGCATCACACATAAAAACACACACACACACACACACACACACACACACACACACACACACACACACACACACACATACACACACACTCAATCAGAGAATCACACATGGACAGCCTGCACCGTCACCTTTGCACACACACAAACGCATCTGCATAGTGACTTTGATAGAAGACTGCAATAAGATCGAGTCATTCTGCTGTCAAACTTAACCATGCAGTTAGTGGGGTTAGGTTAATTGGTAACTTGAAATTGCCCATAGGTGTGAATGTGAGTGCGAATGGTTGTCTGTCTCTATGTGTTAGCCCTGCTGCAGACTGGCGACCTGTCCAGGGTGTACCCTGCCTCTCGCCCTATGACAGTTGGGATTGGCTCCGGACAAGGATAAGCGAATGGATGAATGGATGGATGGCATTCTGCTATCAGATTGTGACAACTGGGGTCAAGTTGGCAATTACATGCAAGCAGTTTGTGATAATATGGCAATTAACAGTTTTTGCTCCATACATACAGATAAATTCCCATTAAACAGAAATTCATATTAACTACTTACATTCAGCACCTCACACAGTAGATTTGTCGTGTCTTTCTTAACTCTCCCCCCACCAGCCATGGCAGATGGCTACCCCGCCCTGAGCATGGTTCTGCCAGAAGTTTCTTCATGTTAAAAGGGATTTTTCCCTTCCCACTTTTGCCAAGTGCTTACTCATAGGGGGCTGTCTGATTGTTGGGGTTGTCTCTCTTTTATTGTATGGTCTTCACCTCGCTTTGAGGTGACTGTTGTTGTGATTTGGTACTATATAAAAAAGCTAAATTGAACATGAAATGAAAATTCTTCTACGAACAGTGATCCAGTTTGAGCAGCACAGTGGTTTAACTGCAAAATGACATAGGCACTGGGCAACCTTATATAAACATAACCAGAATACAACCAGTTGGCAACAACCTGAGTCGAGTCCCCTATTACACAGAGATGTGTTGCAGGAGACTGACTCAGATTGATTACAATGTGTTGGCAGTATGTCTGTCGGCAATTATTTGCAATCTGTCTGAGTGTGCAGTCAATCTGAGTCAGACCCTAATTGTTGGGAGACAGGTTGCCTTCTACCAGGAAAGCTGTGCAACTGCCGAATGCAATGCCATCCCACTTCTACTCTAGTCCGACAAGATAATAAACATTTAAAATAAATTATTATGGAAGCCGATCAATAAACTGCTGGTACTGTATCAGTATAGAACTGGAAAACTGGTACATCCAGTTCATCAGGGATTGTGACTGCACCCCTAAAGGCTGTCCAATTTACCCAGAGCACATAACCGAAGTTCCAAGATCCAATCCAACCGAACACTGGGGATAGAGAAAAGGACTGAACTCCTCACATTTCACAACTCAGTAATGACTGCACTGTCTTTGTCTCTGGCAAACTTCGATGTAGCACAGCGGCGTTACATCAATGCTTGAAGTTTAAGGGCAGGAAGATGGGAGGGTATAAGTGACTCTGACATGTAAGATGGTCTAAAACAGTAATGTGAGTCATTTAACATTTTCTCTCTACACAAGACTCCCCCACACACAGAGACACTGAACACTACTGCCACCATAATGTCTGTTACATTCAAGAGCGCACTGAGCTCCTATTTTGGTGAGACGTGACTGCAGTTTGGCTGATATGCTGATACGGAGCCGGGCTGCGAGCTGACACTGTATCCGTATCTCACTTTAGCTGCCGTATTCAAAAATACAAGAGATTGGCGGATCTGATTACTGTGTCTGAGTGTGTTTGTGTATGTGTGGGTATGACAGTAAGAGCAATAGAAGGCAGTAGTTGGTATGTGTGTGTGTCTATGTGAAAAGGAGACAAGTGGAGCCAAACCAAAGGGCAGGTGTGTAAGGTAATAAGACTAAATCAATCCATACTTAGAGAGAGGAAGAGGGAAGAGGAGGGTTTTGAGTGGTGGAGGGTAAAAAATGATTACAGGTAAAGATGAAAGTGTAACACGCTGTGCTCTTACTGCTCTCACACATTACGCCTCTCTGTTCCTTCAAGGGATTCAAAACTGAATCAAAACTGTTCTTCTGTTGTGCCTTTAGGAGTCATGTGTGAAGACTCTCTGGATTCCTACTGTTAACATATCAGAGGAAAGTACAGAAAAACTGCATCTGCATGTCTGTGTTTACATGCCGGGTAGGGCATAGATATGAGTCTGTGCCCAGCCTGACAGTGTGTGTTCATTTGTGTGTAAAGAGAACAAAGAGCAAAGTAACATATTTATAGATCAGAATAATGGCAGCTTTTGGAGAAGTGATAGAAGACCTTGGCAGGCAGCAGTAAACATGTGACCCATATCAGATAAGACAGCCCCTGTCAAAACTTCTGTGCTCTTTTTCATGCAACAGAAACAGTGAGGCTAACAAGAATCAGTGATGCAAAATGATGTTTTGGCTTCTGTTTTTTAATCACAAAAGTGCTTGTCAAAATGGAACCAATCTGCATGCCTGAGTATTTGAAAAATGTGAGAATCACAAGGAACAGAAAAGTAGTTTTTACAAGGTTTTTTTTTCTATCAGAGTTGTGTATAGCTGGTGTGTTAATTAAATAATAATAAGTAAGATTAAACTATGAGATGTTAGTTAATTAGTATGAAATATCCACCCATCCACTCCATTATGTTCTTTAACACTTAGGCTTCAGTCACCCCCAGTTACAGGGCCACTTCCCATCTGAGCTTACCCCAATGCAGCTATACTTTAGGTCAGGGGGGTGTTTGGGCCCAGACATTAGACTGATATTGCTATTTAGTAGGGCTGGGGGGAAAAATCGATACTGTGTAGTATCGTGATATTTTGTTTGCTAATAATGTATCGATACAGGGACAGCAGAAATCGATATTTTGTTACAAAAAGGTTTTTGTGGACTGGAACATGCTCTGACTTCAGAGCATGTTGATCCTTTTTCTGAGCAAGAATCCTGACATTCCTTCACTGTCCAAATGTGTTCAACTTTTTTTTTGGCAGCAATAAACATGACAGTTTACTTATTTTAATTTAAGACATGTTTTATTTTAATTAAGTTTAAAACTTTTTTATTTAATGTAAAATTATATTTTGTTTTAATTTACTTTCAAATTCTTCAGTTGCTGAAGGGGCTGCATAGTTTTCATAAATTGCATAGTTCAGAATAGCTATAATTGCACCAGATGGTTGGATTCAGTTAAGTTGGACTAGACTGTAATACAAACCATTCAGTTTGTCAACAATAAAACTGACTGAAATGAGAGAAAGACTAAGTGCGAGACTTTGTTATTAGATAAAATGAATATTGATAAAGTTTACCTTTATGTACAGAATCTGAATATTGCAAAATATTTTTAAATAATTGCAATAATATCGTATTGTGCGTTAAGTATTGTGATAATATCGTATCGTGGGATGTATGGTGATTCCCACCTCTACTATTTAGCAATAACCCTGAGATAACATCACTAAAATACATGGGCAGAGGTTTTGTCTTAAAATGAGTCTCCCATCCACCCATTAACACATCCATCCATCCATCCACCCATCCATTTTTTTAAGCCTATCCAAAGCCTGGTTGTGGGGGTAGTCCCT
Source organism: Diplotaxodon limnothrissa (assembly GCF_057381915.1). Taxonomy (NCBI): domain Eukaryota; kingdom Metazoa; phylum Chordata; class Actinopteri; order Cichliformes; family Cichlidae; genus Diplotaxodon; species Diplotaxodon limnothrissa. The sequence continues at coordinate 7,345,964 of NC_140610.1, read as the reverse complement.
CTCCACGAGGCATCCTAGTCACATGCCCAAACTACCTCAACTGGCTCCTTTTGATTTGGAAGAGTAGCGGGTCTACTCTAAACCCCTCTCAGATGACTGAGCCCCTCAGCCTATCTCTAACAGAGAGACCAGCCACCCTTCGGAGAAAGCTCAAGTAAGAGCAAGATCTGATTTTGTTGTGTGAAACTGCCTGTTAAGACAGCTTCTTATTTACATGATTTTCTGAATGAATTCATGTGATATTCTCTTTATGATAAAAGCCTTAATGCTTCTAATGCTTCTCTCTAGTTGCCTAAAGCAACCACCTCCTTCCCATCAACACTGGGTGCACTCAGTGGCACACGTATTGCATAAGTCATATGAGATGTGTTCATTGTATATTTAGAATTACTGAATGATTAATACTTCATTTGCACAAGAACTGAACAATCCGCATCACTACTGATCTGTGTGTGCCACAACAGGGGGTGTGTGAAAATGTATGCAGTCTCGTATTCTATGAAAAGACACAAAAGATGTAGGCAGGTTTATGATCTCTGATTCTTCTGTGCATCGAGCCTCTTAACCTGAGCAAAGTCTACAGTGATCAAATAATGGTAAAACATTAGCAGATCAGCTAAGGTCAAAACTATCTTTTCCAGGAGGCCTTGCCCAGTTTATTTCCAACCTTTGGTTTTATTGTTTGTGGATAAAGTTCACTCGCTCAAAACTGCCAGTTACTACATTAAAGGAAAGTCTCAACATAAAATATTAGACATTTACAAATGAGTCATGACAGTTGAACATGTCTGCTTACCCTGTACACTCAGATTGCAGGAAGTTAATTAGTAAAGAATTGCTCAAAAATGCAGTTTCGTTGGAAAACCACTAGAACACTGCAAAGTGACAAATAAGTTGAATCAACTAATCTTTATTCTTTCACCCATGTTCAGTTTTGAAACACCATATTTGTGGCTTCTCACTGCGATCACTTCTCCTTAATCCAAACCCTCTAAAGTGTAAGAGGATGATTGTAAGACTGCAGTTCTAATATCACCTCACTTTCTTAAGGTCCTTTAATATAGGCTTGACTTGCAGCTTTGTTCAGGATTTCTGCCGAGAGAAAAATCACATAATGAAGAGCATACAGTTGAATGCTGCTGTGGTAAAAAAAAAAAAAAAAAAAGAGAGAAAGGACAAAATCAAAGCAAAACCCTGCATGTGGAAGAGGTTAGGGCAGGGGTGTCCAACTCCAGGCCTCAAGGGCTGGTGTCCTGCAGGTTTTATATATAACCCTGGGTCAACACACCTGAATCAAATGATTAGTTCATTACCAGGCCTCTGGAGAACTTCAAGACATGTTGAGGAGGTAATTTAGCAATTTAAATCAGTTTGTTGGATCAAAGACACATCTAAAACCTGCAGGACACCGGCCCCTGAGGCCTGGAGTTGGACACCCCTGGGTTAGGGTATGCAGATGGGTTGATACAACATCAGATTTGAACACATGTGACTTTGACCATAAACTCGAAACTCGAAGCTTTACTGTTGAGGGTGTGAGACTGAATTTAAAGTAACCACACTGCTCAACTTTTTATTCATTAATTTATTTATTCAGAGCCAAATACTTTTTATACCACTTCTTTTATACGATTACTTCAGGTACTTATTTTCCTGGGACTAATAATATTAAATATAATATAAAATACAGAGTTACTGTAGGAAAATGATACATATCCTTGACTTGTATTTAGATCATAACACTGAACTTTTGCTTAAAGATGAACTTGCAGGTTAGTTTTTCTTGAAAATAAAAAGTTAAAAAGTTAATTAAGTTCTACACATTATACAGCACAAAGACAGTAAAATTCAGATGATGTTCTATGATATCACGTATGGTTGTAGGCCATGCGTTATTAGTAAATGGCCATTTTTGTTATCTCCTAACACAACATTAGCTCGGTTAGGAGGCCTGCACCAAAAACCTCATTGTGGCTGCTTTGGTTAGTAGCAGACTGCTGTGGTCACTGATAGTTTACTCATTAGCAACAGCCAATGAGTAAACTTGCCTCCTCCCGATGACATACAAAGACAGGCAGGCACATAGTCCCTCCCCTCACTAACAAGTAACAACACTGAACACTTTAGGAGGAATTTCCCAAAGTCAGTAAAGCTCCCATTTTAACAACACTGAAGTATTAAACCATTATCATAAATGCTAACCTGACCAGTGAACGTGGTAACATTAGCCATTTCACTATTAGCAATTACATGGTAGCAAGTTTAGCTGTCTGTTATCATTAACATAATGCCTAGCGGGCTGCAGTTAGATAAGAGCAGAATACTTATTGCACGCTGCTAGAATTTTGTGCCGTGACAGAACGGATTACGGACACGTGAAGAACCTGGCAGATTGCTGGCTGTGCAGAGCAGCGGGGTAACTGTAGATGAACTGAGCAGAGTCCAGAGTGTGGAGAACTAATCCGAGCAAATAACGAGTGAAATCCAGAGCAGAGCTGAGGATGTGAAGAGCTGCAGAGTGATGTGAAGCAGTGAGAACAGTGAAACAGGCTGCAGGCAGATGTGGACGAGATGAAAAAGTTAACTTTTCTACTTAACTTATTAAAATGGGTTTCTTTTTTTGTTGAAGCCAGCTGTGAGGTTTTTCACAGTGAGCGCAATGAGAGTAACTTTTCCATAATGCTGCATTCATTAAATGATTTAGACGTTAGGTATTGTGTTATTTTACCTTTACACTCTGTGTGTAATGATCTGTTTTTTGTAAAACGAATAAAACCTCTAAACTCAATCCTGACTACTTATTTTGTTTAAGCTAAGTTAAGATGTGACTTCTTTGCCATTACTTCTGTTCTTACAGAATGGGATCAAAAGTTTCCCCATAGTATCGAAAATGGTATCGAGCATCTAGTATTTTCATAGGTATCAGTATCGAATTTGACATTCTAATATCGTGACAACCAGCAACCACTCACCTACCAGTTGGCACTCAGTTTGTGTAACATGAGAACCAAGCTCTGAGTTTTTTTTAATGCATATATAAACTTTTTTTCAGAATAATCTAGGTATTGTTTAACTTTCTTATAATTTTATTTACTGAGGTTGCCAACCTGCTAGTCGGTCTTTAATTGGAATCCTGACTGCATGACTTTTAATTCTATGATAATATTTCTACTCTGATTACTGCTTTTATTTATTTCCTCCACCCCTGCTCTTAGTAATACTTACTGATTACTCACATTTAAATACATTATCTAGTCGGGTGTACAGAGTAGCATGAAGGGCCTTAAAGTGCTTGATTTTATTCTTAAATATAAGTTTAGTAAGCCTTATTACTATTAGAGTCTCCAGACAGTATCTGCTCCATTATAACAAAGTCAATGCACAACATATTTGGCTTTCTGTCTGCCATCTATGGTCTTTACTAATAACTCTGCACTATTAAAAGGTCTATTCATTCCTTAATCATCTGTTCATCCATATATCTTGGGTATCCATACATCATCGATCCATCCTCTCTTGTTATCATCTGTTCTTCCCCTCCTGCCCCAACTCATCTCTCTCTCTGCCCTCTCTACATCTATTCATTCATCCAAATCTCAATCCCTCCATCCCAATATCGATCCATGCACACAAACATTCATCTATCCACTATGAATATATCTATCCAACCATCCTTCCTTCCTGCTCTCCCTCCTTCCTCCCTTGGCTCCTTATCCCAGTCGAAAGGCTTCTACAGCAAGACTTAACACACTCCACTACCTCCCCGTCCCTGCATGTGAACACACACACACACACACACACACACACACACACACACACACACACACACACACACACACACACACACACACACACACACACACACACAAAGGCAGTCCCTACAGGATGCAGACTCAAAGACACACAGACATCGTTTTCACAGCTCCCTGAGCAACTCAAATGGCCCGGGAGACTCTGCAGAGCAGCAACAGAGAGAATAAAAGAGAGAGTGAGCTTGAGAGAAAGATTGAGAGACGCAGAGAGAAAAATTACAAGACAACAAGGCCAACAATGACACAGAGAAAGAAAAGAGTGAAACAGCATAAGAAACCAGAGGAAAGACAAATGGTGAATATGATAAAAGAAGACGTAGCAGAGGTTTAGCTGCAGCCGATAAGATAAAGCTTTCAGGCAATATAACAAGATGTTTTATCAGAAGTAGGTTTGTTGCTGTTGAAAGGATGGTTACATTGTTGGTAGAAAGAGAATTCGCTTCTGTAGAAAGAAGAAAACAGCTAAATTGAATTTTCATCACTTCCTTCTTGTAACTGATTTTTTACCTTTTTTCATCTAAATATTGAGCGCTGATAACTCTAGTTTCTTCTGTGCAGAGCAACTTCGCCCAAAATCCATTAGACTCGACCAAATACCAATGTCACTCCGAAAATATGGTTGTTTTCTCTCCAAATAGCAGTTCTTAATCTGACACCGGTCGTATCTCCACATTATAATTATGTGAAATGAAGCTGGAAGCATTGCTCTGCAGCCGCTTGCCATTATAATTCAAGCACTCCTTTGATGTAATAAGATCAAAACGACTGCGCAGGCGGAATATCAGGATTCACGGTAACAACAATAGCAACAACTACATCAACAGGATATGAGTTCTCTGAGAACAATGGGGAGCGTTTCATCTTGAGGGGTAAATAACGATCCCGGAGCAGCAACGAGCAGAAAGTCAGCAGCACAACAATTTGGAGCGCTTTAAAATGAAGCACAGAGAAGCAAGTGTCTGTGGCGGCCTGTCTGTCTGCCTGAGTGTAAATATTGAGGCTGCAGTATCTGACCAAACACCATCTCGGCTCATCCGTCAGCGGTGGTCGTGCACAAGGTCAGCTCCCAGCGCCGTCGATACGGATCTTGGCAGCTCAGCAGGCACGCCCGCCTGTGATATCGCTCGCTCAAATCCAGTACATGACCTTTGTTGCCTGTCGTCGCCTCACTTTCCTCTCGCTCACCACTGCTTAGTGTCGATATGAAACCGGCGGCAATTTTCAAAGATAGGGTCAGGACTCAGGAGTATGATGCAGGGAGATTGAAATTGGCCACCAGATTGCTCTGAAGAAACAACAGCAATCCAATATAACTGGCTGCAGTGGCCTTCATGGTGTTTTCCACAGCTGCAATTTAAGATGAAAGGTTTGGACAATTACTTTGAAAATCTAGATCTATAAGTGCACTCGCTAATGTTCTGCATTAAAGGAAGCTTTCAAGGATTCTAAACATTATTCACCATTTGTTGTTTTTCCTCATGCGCTAAAGGAACTAATTTGTTTGCCGAGGAGTGATGTGAATAAATATCATTGCAGACTAGTTTCGTGCTCAGCAGTGAGCCACTGTGAACTTTGCTGTTCCTCGCATTATCTTTGATACATTGCCTCTGTCTTTCTTGTATTGTGTATGAAATAATCACCTCTGGTTTTAAAAAGGAAAAACCTGGAATTAAAATGTATGTTTCAAGGGAAACAGTGCACACTAAGGACTTTCAGTTAGAGAGTTTCCAATCATTCTCCCCACAGACAATAATAGCTGACTCACAGATGGAGTGTTTCTTTGTCTTGGATGACTATGAAATTCTCTGGCTCAAATCATCAAGTAGAAAAGCTACATCAATTAAGCTAAATCAAGCAACAAAAAAAAATCAATGAGGCAAACGTGTACAAAATATATATATAATTGGAGCACCAAGAGATGTACAGTTTCCAACTTTAGGTTTGTCATATTCAAGTGCCACCAAATAGCTTTTTTCCTCTCCACATGATTTTTTATTACCAAAGAACTTTGGAAAAAAGCATCTAATTCTGGCCAGTTGTGACTGGTTAATGATCAGCAGCGGCTTAGATGAACTGTTGCTAATTTTAGTTCATTAGATGTTCGGCTGGAATGAGCTAAAAATATATTATGGAATCAAGAATCCTGAGTCCAGATGAAATGTTGTGTCGAGCCTCGTAGAGGGTTGTTCAATAAAGACATCTCAATACTGCTGATGAAAACCTGTTTTTTACTGTGAGCAATTATTAATGTGTTTGAAAAAGACACCAAAAGTAAACATGAACAATACAGGATTTTTATGACCAATACCAATATTTGTCATTTAAAGGTCTGATATGCTGATATACTAGCCAATATTTTCTTTCTTTCAGACACACAAACATAAGCAGATTTCCATAAAATTTGTTATGTGCAGTGATTTACGTACTTGTTTACAGTCTACTCGAATGTGCTTGGATCAGCTGGTTGTTGTGTTCGTCACATCCCAAGTTACCAACAGGGGAGTCCCCTCTGGTGGACTGACTATGCAGTGTAATCACACAATAACATGTTTGAAGGTTTTGCTCCTGTCTCTTTACTTTTTAAAATTTAACTCATCAACTAATATGAATACTGATACTCATAGCAAATAACTAATACTGGGCAATAATTAGCCAAATAAATCTATTTATTATTTGTTCATTTCTATTCTTTCTGATCTGCTTTTAATAAATTCTTTAGATAAATTAAGTGACAATTAAAACACACATACCTGAAACAATACACCCCCAGAAATAAGGAACATAATATTTTTCTTTCTCTCCAAAGCAGCAAATACATTTTGTCCTTATCTGAAGTAGTGTCACTGAAAGTCTATTTTTCCACCAACCCCTTTTGTTTTAGTACTTGTATGTACAGCTAAATCTAGCATATTGAACGATGCACAAACTTAAGTGCTCATAATGATGAATTTCCAGTGTTCCCTTTGAATAAAAAAACAAAACATAAACTAGATGAAGATCTGAATCGTTGTAATTAAAATGGTTAACTGAGGTTTTTCTTGCAGCTTGGAACGTTCAAATTTTGAAAAGTGGAACAAAAAATTCAAAAGAGTTAAAATGATCCAGTTTTATCTGAAAGCTTTGTAAAATTGCTGTAGCTCCAATTTGCACCTCTGACAGTCTTCCTCTCCATCGCAACAGTAGAGAAACCAAACCAAATGATGGCCAAACTGCTGAAAACACATGCTTTCCCCAAAATATTAAAACTGAGGCAAGTGTGTTTCTGTGATGAGCACTGTTGATATGAAAAAAAGAAAAATAAGTGAAGAAAAGAACCAACAGCCTCCTCCATCTCACTACTTTTCCACAGTAAATGTCACGTGTTTTTAACGATGCCAGCAGAAAACATTTTGTGCTATAGTACAGCATGCTGCCACATGAACGTACACAACAAACCCACCACACAGTGGATTTCAGTTTTGGTTTGCAGCTGTGATTTCACAATATGCGTGTCAGTATCAGTAAGAATATAGAACAAACAATCCAACTGTGTAAGAGTTCAATTTAAAGCCTCCACTGAGCTGTGCAGGATTGAGTCAGCTTTTCTAAGTCGAACAAAAAAAAAAATCACTCTTTACTGATGCCATTCTTTCACACTTTCACAGACTTTGTTATGATGACAACGTGAGTTGATACACTATCATTGTGTTGCACTCCTTTTTTAAGCCTCCAAGACATGTTGTGTTCACAACTAAGAGAAGAACCCTGCTTTTTACAATAACATTTTTTTCATATGTATATTTACAAACAGTTTTGGTCAGAAGTTTACATCCATGCATCTTGGTCATGAATGTCATGGTAATTTTAATCATTTTTTTTTTAGCTGTTCTTTTTCTTAATGTTACCACCGGTCAGGGTGGAATGATTTCACAGCATAGTGTGGGAGAAATATTTATTTATTCCCCTGCTGAATTTGTAACTCTGCTCATGTAAAAGAAATGAAAACTCTGTCATTTTATGCTAGTTTTATTTTAACAGAGAGCTTCTGGAATGGCCTTCCCAAAGCTCTGACCTCAATCCTATTGAAAAGCTGGGTCTGTGCTAGGAAACCAATCAATTTAAATGAACTCCACCAATCCTGCCAAGAAGAGTGCTCAAATATCCAGCCAGAATTGTGGCAGAAGCTTGTTGATGGCAACCAAAAATCTCTGGTTGAGGTGCAACTTTCTGAGGGACATTTAACCAAACATCAGTCACAGTGTATATATATATTAGATCCTGTATGGATTACACAAAATCCAAAATAAATTCAAACTTTTATTAATTTATTAAAGGTGTATGCTGTACATTAACCCATTTCACCATAAAAAAAGAACAGTTTAAAATAAATTGTTAAAAATTACCATGACAACAACTTTATATCTCGATATAAATCAAGCTTACTCCAGCTGTCGTAGGGTGAGAGGTGGAGTATACCATGAACAAGTCGCTAGAAATGTTTATGGCCAGTTGGTTATGAGAGTCACTTGCTTTATTAAGCAGCTAAAATCCAACATTTTCGACTGTGCTCACTGGCATAATGACTTTCACAATAAAGTAGGCTGTTGCTTTGTTTTTTGTCATAAGGCATGTTGCAGGAAAAATTGCTTGAGACTCCAACATCTTGCATTGTGCGGCTAAACAATGAGCTGTGCACTGTGTGAGAATGGCGCTGTGATCCGTGATGTCACCTGCCATTTGTGGAAACATGCTTTCGACACAGTTTGCTGCTCTGCTTCTTTATTGGACAAAGTTATTTTGCAATAATTCTGTTTATATGTTTTTGTCCAGCTCTATGACTGAGAAAGTGTTTCTTTCGATTTCTTTTAGAAACACTTTACATCAAGTGGCTATTGAACATCGGACATGACGACGACATTAAATTTCAGCATCATCAGGACTCATCACCTGAATGTTATTTAACAATAACTGGCAGGAATTTGTGCCTGTGTGATGTATTCGCAGTCTGTGGCTGCACCTTGCTCCCACAGGTCTACTAGCATTAGACTCTCATCTAAATCTGGCAATTAATACAGTCTTCGACTTTAATTTAGAAATCCAGCAAAGCCTTCTAAAGCAAGATGCTTAACATGCTAAGGCCTGTTTAAAACAGTATCTACGCATTGTTTTTGTGCTGATATTAGTGTTAGGATTTAGCTCAAAACACAGGTGTGCCTAAGTAGTACATCCTTCCAGAAGATTTAAGTATGACTACAGATACTTTCAGAGGTGTTATAGTTTCTCTGAAGCTGCTAGGGTCCACTTGTGTCCGAGTGATTCATGCTGCTCTGTTTGTATAACTGCGTAGAGTTGTCTGGGGAGACGGGCACTAAAGTACAATGCACCAACTACACAGTCGCTCTTCGAGAAGACTTCAAGTGGACTTCAAAGAAGTATAACAGGAAGGACTACGCCTCTGTGATGCCTGCAGCTGTCTGTGTCTGCAACTGTAACATACAGAGTATAATCCACACTTTCTTCTTGCTATACATGCTGAGTGAGTCTGCATCTCGTGAACTAAGTTTTAATAATGTTTAAAATATTTGCTATTCAGTAAACTAGTAGATGTAGTAGCTTTAGCTTAGAATCTAGACAGAAAGCAGGGCGACATGTTTCAACCTTTCAGAAAATATTTATCAAAAAGAAACATGTAAATAGCATTAAAAGGCTCTTTTATGTTGTCCACGAGACTTCTTCCCTTAAATCAACATAAGCAAAGAGATGAGTGGTAGACCACCACAGAGCACCCACACATTTTTCATTTGGTGTTAGTCCAAACCTTAATGAACTAAACAAATTTTGCAAAATGATGTGCTGTTTGGTGACAGCTATTTAATAGACATCTTTGGCTAATGAATGGCTCCACAAAAATTTGTCCCACATTAACAACCAAATAGAAAATTATAGTCCAGGTGCTCACCACTTGAGTAAAATTACTTTCTTTCTAATTTTCACAGCACTAAAATTCCAGAAGTTAAAATTTCACATTCATTTTGACAACTTCAGTAAAATGTAAGTATGGTGCTGCATCCATCCATTTTCTCAACTGCTTATCCAATTTAGAATTGCAGGGGGGGTGGGGCCTAGCCCAGCTGTCATAGGAGAAGAGGCAGGGTACACCCTGTGTAAGGCAGTTAGGAATGGACCCAAAGATGCAGCGTACAAAGGCAAAACTGGACATGAATGCGGCTTTATTGCTGAATTACCAAATACAATAACTAAGTTAGTCACAGGGTGCCTAATCTGCATCTACTAATAAGATTCAGACCGACAAAATAAGGGGAATGGAGGGAGGAGACAGACACAAGACTAGAAGACACAATACGAAGGTGAGAGACCAGGGACACAGAGCAAGAGCAGGGGACCAAGAGAAAACAGAGGAAGCAAACAGACACAGAAACAAGACTGGGGGAACAGACAAATAACTAACAGGAATCCAGAAACAAGAGGACAGGGAACACTTAATAATGAAATACTGAATAACAACAAATACAAAATAATAACTAAAATAAAGATAACAAACTAGAAAAAACTTAAACATTCCCAAAACGCAAAACCCTGGGTCACAGACCAGGTACCACGATACCCTGGATATTTCACAGGGCTAACACAAAGAGACAGACAACCATTCACTCACGCTCACACCTATGGATAATTTAGAATGCATTCCTTTGTGAGTACTGAGTACCTGAGAACTCGGCAAAAACCCACCCAGGAACATGGAGAAAACTCAAAAAGGCCAGAGTCAGGCAGTGAATTTGAACCCAAAACCTTCCTGTTGTGAAGGGACTCTGTTGCTACCTGTTGTTAGCTACAGCTCAAGAATGTGGAGCTCATCAACCTCAGACTACAACTGAGTGGAGAGACAGTTGAATAGGTCAGTAAAGAATGAAGCAAAAAAAACAGATATACTATAGTACATATATACTATAGAAGTACTACACTAGTACAAAAAGTATTATTTATTACTGTATTGAAGAAGGCGGTGGTGAGCCTGCTGGAATTCTGCTGGAACTACTGCAGTGTTACAACAGGCCACCTTGCTTCCGCCTTAAAGTTATTTCTTCATAGCTTAAGCGGTCATTTGGTGTCTAAAGGATGAGCCTTTAAAACAATTAGGCATTTGGTGGATGCAAGTAAGCACAAATGTGAAGATCAATGCTGGAAACAAAGAAAGGGAGAGGTAGATATGCTGGGTGTTAGCGTTTGGCTGTATAGGAGGCGGAGGTTCTAACTGAGTAATTAAAAATATCTGCTTGAACAGAGCTGATCCATTGTCTGACCTAAGATAATTTGTATCACACCACAGTGCAGAGTGCCCTGAAATCTGTTAGTGAGGTTGACTGTCAGTAGCAGTGTAATTATGCTGGGAGAGTTCAGTTACTGCAGATGTAAGTCTTACAGCAGAAAAATTACTTCGGCACGGTTGCAAAAAATACTCACAATATACGCACTATTTCTTAGTACTGGTTGACTGATCTATTGTTTTCCTGTCTGTACCTTCATTATACTGTCTGTACATTAATTGGACTGGGATAGCTTATATAGGTTATTATTAGGGGTGCAACGATACACAAAATTCAAGGTTCGGTTCGATTCGATCAGGGTCATTCTTCACATGAAAACCAAAATAGTTCCAAACGCCACATCTGAATGAGGGTGGGGGAGGTTCAATTTGCCATGTTGCAACGAGCTTAGCTTCTGTCTTGCTAGCTTGCGCTGCGCTCAGTGGATCTGCACTGACAGTGCAGCCTAGGTGGAGTAGTCCAACGCAGATCCACTGAGCGCAAAACACAGACAGCATCGTCAGAAGAAAAGTTGATAAAATAAATAAAAAAATTTGTATTGTTCGATACATATGCGTACCGAACCGAAAGCACTGTATCGAACGGTTCAATATCGATACGAGTATTGTTGCACCCCTAGTTGTTATGTATCTGGTAATAATCTGCTAGTTCAAGTGTGTGACTTCAAACAATGCACTCAATCAGACTTTGCATACACAACATGGAACTGACCACTCAGTAGATTAGAAAGAGCAAAAACCTATTGACATACTCGATACCCTATCAAAAGAGTTTAGAAATATGTCACTCTTTGTTAATTCAGTTCAATTCAATTTTATTTTTCATTATATTGTGCCAAATAACAACAACAGTCTCCTCAAGGCACCTCATATTAAAAGGTAAAGACCCTGCAATAATACAGAGAAAACCCCAACAATCACACAATCCCCTATGAGCAAGGACTTGGCAAGAGTGGGAAGGAAAAACTCCCTCATAATAGGAAGAAACCTCCAGGGGGGCGACAGCCATCTGCTGTTGCCACTCGGGGAATGAGGGGAGGAAGACAGGACAAAAGACACACTGTGGAAAAGAGCCAAGCCAGAAATAATAATGAATAATTATTAAATGTAGAGTGATGTGAAAGGAGGTACACCCTGTGTCATGATGCTGTGTAAGGAGTGAGTGGAGATGAAACCCTTAGTGCATCATGGGAAGCCACTATCAGCCTAGGCCTATTGCAGCATAACTAAGGTAAGGTTCAGGGTCACCTGATTCAGACCTAACTGTCAGTTTTATCAAAAAGTAAAGTTTTAAGCCTAAAACGTAACCTTTTGCACACAGCATACCTTCACAGAAAATCACAGAACAGAAAATCACAGAATATGACACTATCATTCATGAATGTATGAGCAATACAGATGCAGCTTGGATTGATCTACAAAGACTGAGATTCAGTGTGGGACTGATTTGGCACACTGAAACTACCTCATCAGATCAGTGAGTGAAGACTTACTTTGTGTTCAGACTATTGAAATACAGTGAATGAGCTGTCAGTCAAGTCCCTGGCCAAGGTGTGATGGCCGCATTCTTGCAAGCAGAGCCAGACAGCGAGAGGAGGTGGAGATAAAGAAATGAAATGGCCAGAAAGACATACACACAGAGGGTGGGCATATATAAAAAGATGGAGACCTGGGGCAAGGGAGACTGACAAATTAGAGACTGTGAAAAAGAAAGAGCGACAGAAAATCTATAGACTCAGAGCTGAGATTGTGTGTGGCCTTTGTTGAAAGCAGTGTTGTACATAAAGGATAGGAAAGCCTTTTTATCTCGCTGAGTTGCTGCGATGAGGAAGGAGGTCTGAAGATTGTTTGTTGCCAAAGAGCAGAGCTCTGTTCACTTTGAAAACTCAACCCATTCTAAAAGTGGATTTTCTTTAAAATGCTGAAAAAAACCAACAGCGGGAGATGGTGCACACTACAAAATAGTTGCAACTAAAGATCACTAATAAAAAAAAATGGGATATACGATACAATCAAACTGAGTGGGAGAACATTTTTGCCAAATTGCAATGCTGAATTGATATTGACTGTTTATATCAATCTACAAACCAGTTCTGCTGAAGTTATTAAGCCAGCTTCAAGATAAAATGAGTTCTATTAAACTCCCAAAACATCTTGGTTAAGTACTAGTTTCTGAGTTTTGATGGTTACAAAGTCTTTTTTTTTTTTCAAACATGTGGTGCACATGCTGAGATACCATTTCTGCATCCATTTTGCAGCTTCTAAAAGGTAAATTATTCAGTATGTCCCTCAGTGGTGGAAATGTCACATGATCGTACTGTCACAGTAAGATAAACACTGCCTCTGATAGCCTACAGTCATTCTCTGCATAACCTCATTCCATATAAAACTGTAGTTGCAAAATTACACAAAAATACATGTGTGTCTGGTCAAATGTTTCAAAAAAAAACTTCAAATGAAATGGGTGTTGTTGGCAGCAAGCTAAAATGGGTATTTCATGCATCATATGACTTTTCTTCCACAGAAAATGATCCCTATGAGCGCCACCCACTCCAGAGATGTTATCAAAATCAAATTGTGATTAAAAATGAAAAAGATGATAAAAAATATACCAGTACTACAATAACTACTGTAAAAAAGACAAGAAATGAATGCTGCAGCAAACCCTAATCTGGTGCTGTAGCACACAGAGCGACATCAACTTTCAACAATCAACATTTTAATTCCAATTAAATATTTTATGTCTGATGTCTTGCTCTTTGTTGCTGTTTAATTCTAAGGTGCTGGGACGCACAGCTCAGCTTTGAAAGCGCTGAACGCTTACTGTCCCACAGCCTCATAAAGGAGACATGAAAATAACTTTAGTTTGCCAGGAGATCAAAGTCAAATATTCTTGGTATGTGCCTTAGTATCTGCAATTCCAGTCGTGTAAAAGAGAATTTTTTTTAAGAAAAAGCACTTACCTCAGTTTCTGGGAAAATTTATTTTAGGTTAATGTTCTCCTGTTGTGACAGTCTGAGAGATCAATTACATTTCTCTGGATTACCAGTTATTATCTCACTATAATTGTGCACTACACTGAATTACAAGCCCATCATTTTACTCCATTACCTCAATTCAATTAACGTACACATCAACAACATAATTACCGTTCCATCAACATTAACACCCACCGGCCGACTTCAAAAGCTCGACTGAACCAGCCAATGGTGGGAGGCCACGGTTGCAGTCCTGTTACCCGTCACGCCCTTAGATAATTTAGTCATCACTTCTGTGGCAGCAGCTGATGGTTGCTGTGGGCTGTTATAGCAACATAGACCTGAACCATCGCCACAGGCAGTGAGTCACCAGTGGCATGGCATGTATCTGTGTGTTTATGTTTGTGTGTGTGTACTCTATGGCTGTTTTGTTCAATTCAGCTGTATGATCTTCCTCTTATAACACAGCTTGCTCACAGCACCATGAAACTTTATGCATGTAATACAACATGACAACGCTGTTGCTATGGGCTCATTAGGACGCCACTTTTATAGTCAACAAGACTTTATTTTGAGAAAGTCTCTCATTTGCTCATTTTTTTAGTCACTAGAGACGACAAAACCACTTTTGTCTTTAGAATAAATCTGCACTCAACAGCCACATTATTAGATACACATGTTCAGCTACTTGTTAATGCAAATATACAATTAGCCAGTCATTTGGCACCAACTCTAGGCATTTAGGCATGTGGACACGTTGAAGAGGACCTGCTGAAGTTCAACTCGAATAGGGAAGAAAGGTGATTGAAGTGACTTGTTGGTGCCAGACGGGCTACTCTATTTCAGAAACCGCCGCTCTGCTGGGATTTTCTCATATAACCGTCTCTAGGGTTTACAGAAAATTGTCCAAAAAAGAGGAAATATCCAACGAGTGTCAGTTGACTGGGAGGAAAAAAATGACTTGCCTTCAGAAGAGAATGGCCAGACTGTTTTGCTCTGACAGTAAGGGTACAGTAATTCAAATAACTACTTGTTACAACCAAGGTATGCTGAAGAGCATCTCTAAATGTGCACAATACATTGAATCTTGAAATAGCTGGCCACAGAAGCAGAAGACCACACCTGCGGCCACTCCTGACAGCTAAGAACAGGAAATCGAGGCTACACCATATTTGAATTGGACATTAAAAGACTGGAAAAATGCTGCCTGGTTTGATGAATCTTTGTTTCTTCTATAATACTCAGATGGTGGGGTCAGAATTTGGTGTAAACAACACAACAGCATCGATTCTCCCTGTCTTCTACTGACAGTTCAGCTTGGTGATGGTGGTGTACGGATGGTGGGGGGGGCAGCCAAATCAAGGGATATGAAGCCATCACCTTGGACGTAATTACATTTTACGTTTTTTTTCTTTAGAGGTTGCTTGATTCACTGAGAATATAACCATTTATTCAATCCCCCAAAGTCAATAGTCCCTTTAGCTTTACTTACTAAGTGTGGCTGTGAGGAAAAGAAAGAAAAAGATTTAGACTGGCACCGAGCGCTATCAGAAAAGCAGCACACTTTTTTCTTTGAACTAACTGCTGACATTAAATTACACATTACTAATAAAAGCAAGACCAATGAAAACAATCAGGCAAATATATACATTTGGCTGATAGAATCAATTAAACTCTACACGCTTTGACGTCAGCTGTGAAGTAGACATATCTCCAACCTGGATCATTGATCTCTGCTCAGGTGTGGCGACATCAGCTTTTAGCAATTAACCTAGCTAATGAAGCAGGGGGAAAAACTGCTGCTAGGAGTTACATAAGACATCAGTTCCCCTGCATAAGACACACTGACCAGTCAACCCGATATTGCACCAAAACTTGCAACAGACATGCCGGTCCACTGTTTTTTTTTTACACTTTGGAGAGGCAAAGCGTGAAAAAGACATGGTGGAGCGCTGTGTCTATTACATGTTTTGCCGTGATACTGGGTTGGACCAGTGCTGCTTCCTACTCTACAAGCTCCCCAATTAGGCGGAGGCTCACTTAGCAAAAACAATTACTTCTAACAGGGGGGTGTCTGAGGCAGGGTAAGAGGCTGTCTTTAATCTGTGGTCAATGTGGTTAACTCACAGCAGAGAGGACTGAGAGCAGCGTGCCTTCTGGTGAGGGAACCGCAGGAATGAAATATCTTCACATGTATGTCTTTGAAGAGTGGAAATGAGCACTTTTTGTGATGCTTCACGAGCCCTCTGCTCCAATAGCTGCAGATGCTAACCGTGCATGGCCAAGCTGAAACATACAGTAGTGTTAGACCTCCAGCTCATCAGCTGGCTTAGCTATTACAACGGTTAACAGAGCAAAACATGTTGTTGACTATGGCATAGCATTAGTTCCACCGCATTAGATACAATGACTATCTCTGTGACAGCATCTCATTCACAAGCACTCTCTCTCTCGCTCTCTCTCTCACACACACACAGAGTCACTCGTGGCCTTTATTTCACACAGGGAAATACACAGCATCCCCATTTACAGCACAGTGGTGTGTTTCTTCGCGTACAGTGTGTGCACCGCATTTGGTAAACTCATCGGCATTCTGCTGCGGGCGTGTTCACTTACAGAACTGTCTTTATTTGAATGGAAACGAGCAGAGCAACGTCCTATTTCACAGCACAATAGGCCTACAAGCACACGCTCGCTCAAAGAGGGTCATGCACATAATATCTTTATGGTAAATTGGATAGGTTTTTTTTCTCTATATTTTCCTTTTGTATTGAAAACAGAGTGCTTCGTGCTGCCGCTAACAGCTTCCTATTCATCATCACAATAGCTTTTTACTTTTGCACACAGTCACTGTACATGACTGCAAAGGCTGCAACAGCCAAAGCGTTTCACCTCATGTTTATGCATTTCTGTTCACATGCGTGTTCACTGTCCCATTCTATATCATAGCCTGTCTTTGGCTACCATACACGCGGCAGACAAAAGCTCCACAGCGAGATCCTCTAACAGCAACATTTCATAAATCTTTAGAAAATGCAGGATTTATTCTGTGATGAGTGGTACCGCTTTGCCTAAAGGGAATGATTTCCTTTATTTCCCCGGGTTAGCGTCTGGAGAATCTTTGCCTGGAATTATTGCTCTGCTGTGGCTGTTAGTCTTATAGCTACTATAATAATCCTTCAGTATAAAATGTAGCTAGAATGAGCAGCTTAAATATAACAGTATTAGAAAGAAAAGTAAAGGCATCTACTTTCCCACAACTGGGGATCAATTAAAGGCATGCTCTCAGCTTAAAAAGTCTGTTTGAGGACTTAAAAGGGAGCCATTAGAAACAGCGTTTCTTTTTGTCTTATTCTTAAAGGAACATTTTTTAATTACAATCTCCAAAACTGAACTTTCACCACCAAGCAGCAGCATTTTAACAAGCAAGTGTTTAAATGTTTTAGATGTGTCCTGCTGTCCTTTTTGGAACTGTTTCTATACAAACAGTGCCGTCTTTGCCTCCTCCAGCCGATCTTCACGCACAGTCATCCATGCAGCCCCTTCAAGTAGTTAACGTTCATAAGAGTGAACAACATTTTAGGAGGAATTTCAGAGGTCAGTAAAGCTCCCGTTTTACAGCACTGAATTATTAAACACGTATTGTGAATGTTAACCTAGCCAGTACACATGTTGGTGCTACCTGTTTAACTGTTAGCAATTGCCCAATGGCCACATTATGCATCTGAAACCATTAATGCAGCAGCTTGTGGACTGTAGCCAGATAAAAGATGAATATTTCTTGCAGCAGAACGAATACCACACTTCATCCAAAGTTTATCTTTAAATTTTCTTTAATGCTCTTCTTCTACAACAATTAAGTTACTTACATATGGTAGGTATTATGCTGTTGGTTGTACCCTAGGTTTATTATGAGTAATACATATATAAAATACATTTTAACTTCATGGTCTGTAGTGAAATTGTCTAAATAATTTATAAAATAAGTAAAATCTCTAAAATTAATCCTAAATACTTATGTTGTTAAATCAAATTTATAATTGGGGAAATTAGTTGAAAATTAACAAGTTAACTTTTTCAAGATTTTGATCGAGTCTTCACTTCTACAGTTGCACCACTGGGTCAAAACATTGCCTTTGGTTTCAAAAGTGGCATCAAGTATCAAGTATTGTCTTGGGCATCGGTATTGATATTGAAATTCTATTATCGAGTCAACCCTAGTACAAATTGGTATTGGAACGTACAGCCAGGTCCTACTAGAAATTCCTGATTATCTCTTCACCACAACACAGCACTCAGTCACTTACAACATAAAGTTTGTTCACGTTCTTAATGCCCTTCCTGACACCAGCCCTCGGTGGTCTGGAAGGGCATCCAATGTAAAAATCTGCCAAATCAAAGCTGCACAGCTACCTGTTGTGGCGACCCTTTGTGAATAAAGGGAGGAACCAGAAGTAGGATTTAACTGTTTCGCTTGGAAATTCACAATAAATACCTTTAAGCTGCCAAGAGTAACACAGATGCCGTAGGTACAAGAGATGCTTGCAATAACACCAAGTGGAAAAATGTTTACATATCGCTCAACTTTATTGAAAGAGATGCGATGCAAACAGTGGAACGGCCTTACCGAAGAAACAACAGCCTATATTTAAATTTCCTATAGTATCCTCTTAACTAAGGTTGGGCAAATAGACTGTATTCTTGTACACACACACACACACACAGATATAAAACTACGAAATGATAAAAGACAAAATAAAATGCAAAAGCTGGGTTTCCACAGGTAGTTTACAGGAGATTTATGTGTAGTGACTTTATATAGTGGTATACAGAAACCAAGGTGGCAACAAGCTTGTCACAAACTAACCAAAACAAGGCTAAAAAAGCCTGAAAATCTAATCAAATTTAATTTAAAAAAACAAAACAAAAAACGTTAACTGAATTCCAACAATGTTTATTCACATGCTACCTAAAAAAATGTTATCCACTTTGCCTCTTTAATAAGAAATGTCATGATCTACCAGCAGGTCACCCACATTAAACCATTTGGCAGCTCTTGCTGCTTCATTACATCGTTCTGCTCCTGGGAAAAAATTTCCTCATATTATGCAGAAGCTACAAGACAGAACTAATAAAACTGTTTGTGCTGCTCCTCACACTTCCTCACATGTATGCACACATACACACCTACAGACCATCCCTCCTCCCAGTTGTCTTGCCTGGCACCAGTTTCCACTGACACAGATGGTGTAAAAGAGAGATACACCGGGAGACAGACAGACACAGAATGGCAGCGTCTGATGCTGCAACCTTATAATGGGTCTTTACCTTCTTTGCTTTACATGTACCTGCTTCATATATCTATCCATCTGCCATCCACCCATACCTCATTTCTCTACAGTGCCTCAATCTATCACTCTCCACCTCCATCAATCCCTCTATATGGACTCTTAGTACAGCCCCAGAGCTCCAGGCAACAGTATTCATCTATTCAGTCCTCATATTCGTCATTCAACATCATTCCTTGTATCATGACCTTTTATTAACTTCTGAAATGTGACCTTTGAGTAATCCATCTCTCCCTCTCTCCAGCCACCCACCTCTCCTCCTGCTCCACCTCCAGATAAAGATGCCTTTTTTTCTTCTTTCCCATCAGAACCTGTCTGTTTGTGGAGCTTTTCAAAGATTTAACCCAGACTTTCCTCCCCTTACAGGATCAATAGTAACGTAAACACTCACCAGCTGCATGCCACAGATGAAGGCCAAGGTGCACCTGCCACTGCAGCACCCCATGATGTCCTCCTGGCTCTCTCTGGAGGTCCACGTGGAGCAGAAACTCCCCAAGATCTCTCCTTCAAAATCCAAAAGCTCCCAAAGGGCCGTCTGGCTGGCCTCCAGCCCAGGTAGAAGCACTCCCTTCTCGGGCTCAGAGGACAGGGTACCAGCTCCCCCCTTGTACTCTCTGGAGCTGAAGGGAATGAAAGGCAACTACTTAAGCCCGTAACAGTACGTCCTTTGGGGAGGGGGATGATTCAAGTCCACAGAGCTGGATATGTAGATAAACCCTCTCCAAGCCTCAGCAACTGAGGGCACTTTAGTAGCCTGCTAAATCAGCTGCATTTCAATACATGTGACACAAACGAAGTCAGATCCAGCTCCTTCATTCATTCATCCAGCAGAGGTTACAGCGACTTTCCAGTGATTTCTACACAGTTTGCACTTGTCCAGACATCACCTGCGATCACCTCGATTAGTCGCATCATCATCACCATCATCATCACAACGCTGAGCACACTGGAAGTGACACAGTCCAGCACACCAGCAGCAGCCACTTAAAGACACTGAAGGGCTGGGGGGGAAAGAGAGACGGTGAGATTAGATGGATGTATTCCCCTCCAGATTAAATCCCTCGTTTAGTAATCCGATTAAGAGCCACTTGCATTCGTGTGAGTGAAACAGCCTAATTTGTTGTAGGGTGGAGAAAACAAGCGAAAGTGGTCCCTGCCTCTTTTCACACAGGCGAGCTCCTCTCCTCTCAGGGGAAGTAACGGACATGTAGCGGCAACATCCTTCACCAAAAACCGCGTTTTATTTATTTATATATTTATTTCAAATCTCCAACACGTAGGTCCCAAACCTGTCTTATATCTTCCGATAGCTGTGGTGTTTTATCCAGTGAGAAAACGGTCATTGATAAAAATGTTGTGAGGTGTCAACAGCCGCTGGAAGCTGATTTCGGGGGGCGCTTTTTGGCTAATGAGTCCTCCTCCTCCTTCGGTTCATCTCCCCATCAGATCCATGGCACAACTGCTGTCTTGTCAAGCCCGTCAGCCGGTGGTTGTTTCAGTCGGTGCTGTCTCCGTTACTGCCAACGCGTTTATACAATGTTTTTTTTAAAAAACAAAAACAAAAACAAGAAAACAGAAGAGCATGTCCAAATTTCATACACAGAGGGAAGGGGTAAATTTTCAGGTCGAGGTAAGTCTCCAAACGTAAAGCATAGTGTGTGGTGTGAGCGGGAAAAAAACGGCTAAGTTTAGTTGGTCGTCTCGGGGTTGTCTTCAAGGAGTGAACAGGGGAGACAATGAGAACCGGGATGGACCAACGGACCGAGAGAGACAGCCGAGAGAGGAGCGTCTCCCGCCTGCCATCTGTCAAGTCAAATACCTCGGTACAGTGGTGCTGTTCCGGTGGGGATTTTCAAAATAAAAGCGAACAGGATTGGAAAAACTTTCACTTGCCATTAATTAAGTACACGTAGTTATTACCAGGTTGGCCTCTCTCTTGCTTTTAGTACTACCTTAATTCTCCACAGATTCAAAAAGGTGCTGAAAACGTTCATCAGATTGGGTCTGTATTGACATGATAGCATCACAGACCTGCTGCACATCCATGACTTGAAGCTGCAGTTTGAAATGATTTGAGCTTAGTGGCATGATGATTTGTCCTGTTGGAAGCAGCCATCAAGAGATGGGTGCACTGTGGTCATAAAGGGATGGGCCTGGTCGGAGACAAATACTTACTTACAATACTTAAGATGGTCAGTTAATTTAAGTTACTTTAAATCATCTTTCTAATAACTGCCGCAATGATCAAAAAAGCAAAAGCACAGTTTAAATGCAAACAGCATAGCAAATATCAGACTACACTGGTAACAGTTTAAGTGTAGCAAACAGCGCAAAGCAAACAGTATCTTAGTGTGTGCTAAGTGATGTAAGGGTGCAGGGTTCAGTTTAAACTGTTTACTGTCTGTCCTTCACATTACCTATTCCCAACCTTTAACCTGCATACTCAGCAGTTTACAGAGTGCATCACAGTTACACTAGACATGAAAGACATTTCAATTCCTTTAATTTTAAATATGTTTATATTGTCTATCCTGTAAAATAGTCAGATGTCTATTCATATTAATGTACAGAATTCACCTGCTTGCTGCTACTACTGCACATTCACCCAATGTATATATATATATATATATATATATATATATATATATATATATATATATATATATATATATATATATATATATATATATATATATATATATATATATATATATATATATCGAGGAGCGTGTCAGGCTACATTTCACTGTGTGTTATACTTGTATAACTATGCATGTGACAAATAAAGAACCTTGAACCTTGAACCTGAAAGTGTTTTTACTATAAAGCAGGTGGAGTACCACGCTGCTATCAGGGCTAATAGCACTTTATAATATTCTCGCGACTAAGGGTGTAATTTCCCAAGAATTAACTGGAAATTTTATGTATTTTCTGATGTAATTATATTTACCTGCAAATACTTACCAGTATATACACTAAAATAAGTAGGTAACGTATCAAGTATTTCCAAGAAAGAGCAAATAATGATACTGCAAGTAATTTCAAAAATGGTAAATGGTAAATAACATCTGGCTAATTTAGTATAAAAACAAATTTTCCCATCTTGTATTGTAAATATGCTGTATTATGAAGTGGCTTCACTTTGCTTTTATTTGCATATTTATTGTACATCATACTGATGTGCATCATGGATGTTGCACTATTCAACTGACCTTTTATATCACATATAAAATGTTGTAAGGACTGATCTTCCTTTCCTCCTTATAAGGATATAAAAAATTAACACCAGCATGCATTGGGCATAGGTATAGGACCATTTGATCTTATAAAGACAGATCCAAGTGAGATTTGATTTTCTTCTTTCACAACAGTTCAACAGCTGTGGGAAAAAGAAAACAAAAAAATAAACAAAAAAAAAAAAAGTCCCTTAAAATGCAATGTATTAATTATTACCCCCCCCCCCCCCCCCCCCCTATTCTATTGAATATACTGCTAAGTATTTGTAGGTAAATTAAAAAAAAATGGGATAGTTTGTGCAGTGACCTGCAAGAACTTTTTTCAGCAATTTTACACATTCATCATGTAGAAAAACTGAGATATGCTGTTGAAGCTGCACTTCTTTACCCTACATTAAGGTACCTTATTAAATGTGCAGTTAAACGCCTTTACGCTGACAGAAAGTGGAGTTTCACTCGTCTTGCATGCTTAAGATCAAAGGGGGCTGCGTGTGACCTTTTTAAAATGACTTTGACTTCCCTGCCCTACGATAACAGGGATGATACATTATAATACAGTACCTGTGATAGTGTCGACATTAACTACTTTTAATCAGCTTCAGTCAGTCCAAAATTTAAAACCAGTATAGTGTTTACAGTGGCATGTTTTTAAGCACACAATGCGTACTGTATGCGGAAGGTCTCTTCCGCGTACAGTACGCATTATAATAATAATAATTATTATTTTATAATAATAAAATATTTTTATATTTTAAAAGTTGAAATCATTCAAGCAAATTTTGCTTAGTACAACAAATTTCCCCTGTCCTATTAAAAAAAAAAAAAAAAAAAAGGATGACAAAGGATGAACTGAAGCTCCGCCATCACGTGATGTCACATGCTGCTGTTTCTGATGTCACTTCCAAAAAAAAAAAAAAAAAAAAAAAAAAAAAGTACAACAAATTTCAGTGCATTAGGTGTTCCCGTTTTTAAACATTGGTTTTATTTATTGGACTTTTATTTTGAAGGCAGCCTAAGCCATCCTGCCGCCGTGCTGTATCTGAGCCCGGCGGACTTGATGAGGCTGATGTTCTGCTCGGCAGGGGAGCGGCGCGGTTCTTTCACTCCCTGAAACACAAACATGTAGAGAGAGACGTAGCCCTGGTCGGTGTGCAGCTGCTCATGAGCATGGCCTTTAACCATCATCGTGAATCTCTCTCTCTCTCAGTCGGCTGTCCTCTCTGAGCTGTCAAGATAATCATTTTATCCTCATTTTTCATTCACTTAATTGAAGTCTGAATGGTTTTCTGATAACCTGCTATTAAGTCTAAACATTTTAAAGAGGAGGGGGAAATGGTGTAGCTTATTAAAATAACTCGCAAATATCTATAAATTGTTGGAAAGAGCCTTGGGTGAACACTTTGGAGGGTTATTGTCTAATTTATAAATGACACTTAGTTTCTGCTCAGCGGCTCTGTGTTGTTTTCACAGTGCCTGTGCAATCCAGCAGAAGCTTTCCAGCTACCAACTGCAGCCAAATGAAGCTTCAAGAAGCTCCTCGAAATAAGCAGTTTGTTCCTAATTAAAGACTTATAGAATCTGTGTGTGTACATATGTGTGTGTGCGTGTGTTGTGGGGTCGCTTGTGCCACGCCTATAAAATGGCCAGCAGTTTAAGCGGACACAGAGGTGGAGAGGCTATCACTCCTTTTGCTAGACAACATAATGGCCCGCTTTCCCCTCACCATCAATCTCTGTCACAGTCTGCCCCTCCCACACGCACCCAAAACAACACACACATCCAGGTACACACCAAGCATGCACAAACAAATGCAAACACACACTCGTTCCAGCCACACGCAGTGGGACAGGAGTTTAATTATGCCTCTAATCTTGAGTGACAGTAGCATGTATAATGGCTGACTCCCTGGGGCCATGTGTCGAGGCATCCACCCATTCATCCACCCAGCCCTCCTTCTATTTATCATTTACTTACTTAGTCATCCATCACTCCATCCACCAATATTTCCACTCAGGTTCTCGCTTATAGTCAGCCTCCTTTTTCTTAACCACTCCCAGCTCCTTCTCAACCTTTCCTTGTGCCTTTTCTGAGGCCTTTGTAGAAGTCAGCTTTCCTAATTCTCCCTGTCACACATCATCTGCTCTTTAGAAAAGCCTTCTGGACGGGGTCAGTTGGGCCTGTACCCACAGAGGCTCTGACCACTGAAAGCGAGGCCCCGTGTGGTTCAGGGGTGAGTAAATAACAAATCTCCCCTGCGCGTGTGTACACATCTTATATGTGATTTTAGCAGATATGGGAGGTAAGAGTAAAGTCTGAAATGAGGAGCTGTGAAATAGTTAATCCAGAGATAAATTACAAATTCATCAGCAAGCGATTATTTGCAGAAACTGTGGAAAAACAGGAAGAAACCCCCCCCCAACAGATTCCAGCTCATTAAATGTGAATATTTTCTGGTGTTCTTTGTTGTCTCTGATTGGAAATGGGATATCTTGGGGTTTTAAACCTCCAAACAAAACAAGAGGCATCATTTGATTAAGCAAAAAATAATCTGAAGATTAAACCTTAATGAAGAAAAACAAAATCATCAGACTTTAACTACGGGAAAAGGCCAATTTTGCTGTGAAAAAGTCTGCATGACTTTTTTCCTCAAAACTGAAAAGCAAGAACAATTGTGAGTTGAATTTAATTTTATGGTTTGGTAAACGAAATATTGCAAGGATATCTTGCCCATGTTGGCAGAAAGATTTCATTTGTTTTTCAAGATTTCTTGCTGTTTCAGAGAGGGTAATCAATCGTATGGAAAATAAAATTCATTGGACTGTGTGGTGTTTACCCACTGATCAGGTTCCAGCTTTCCTTCCATCAGTCTATCTGGATTCAGTGAAATAGTGGGTTTAAACTTCAAAAGAAACCACACACACAAAAAGAAGGAAATCAAGAAGAAGAGGAGGACAAAAAGCAAGCATAACAACGCTAATTTAAAAGAAGTGCAGACACAGATGTGTTAGATAACACCTTGCAACCTGTCTGTTGGAGAAAATTGAGTACACATCACCCAAACTGTGCGGGTACGGTTGTGAAGTAGTATTTATGCTAATGCACTTACTGTGGTACTACCTTCTTGTTAGACAGCTTTGGTTGGATATTACTGAAAACTTGTCATGTGGTGATCAAACCTCGTCCACTGGGGGGGAAAAAAACTGCATATATTGTTATAGCACTAGTCTTCCTGCCAAAAAAGTTATTTTAATGAAGAAGAGGCAAACAAAAGGATTTCAGTTTGGACTTCAAGAGTTGTTATCAGTGGAAGAGCCCCCAGAGCCCTTTAGTTCATCTCCAGTAATTCCCTGTAACTGCGATAAAAACCAAATGATAATGGAAATTGTTTTAAAACATTTTTTTAGTTTTATTTGTCATAGCATTAGTAAGTCTTTACATTCTCCAGTTTTAAAAATGTGTGACACAGCCTTTGTCTGCCGCCTGGTGTCTTATCCTCTTAGTTTTTATTAAAGCTTCACTGTCAGGGGCTAGCATGGATGAATAGACATCCGTGACTAGTCCTGAGTCTCCTTAGATATAGATTTGAAATCCAAATAAACAAATGTCACCACAAAAAATACAGTATTTTACCATTTTGGGCAGATTTTTATGCTTTTAATCAACACTGCTGGATTACTGGTATTCTGCTTCAGGACTTCAGTGAAAAATTAAATTGAAAGTGGCCTGTTTTTATTTATTTATCTTTAACTTATATCACTTTTAAAGCTATTGGGCTGTCGTTCGGTTTCTTTATATGTTATTATTTTATCAAAGCAAAGCAAAGCTTTTAATTTGATTCATTTGTACTTGAAAAGATAAGATTCATAATGCTGGTTGGTTTTAAAGTAAGCCTTAGCATTTTAATAAATACTTTTCACCACCTGAACAACTTAATTGTTCAGTTTCTTTGTTAAAAAACATTATTTTAATTCTAGTTCTATACTTAAATAATGCATCAAAGACTGTGATGAAAGGGGAGAATTATTTGCACAGTTTTGATGGGCTAATTTATACCTATTAGGCTTTGCCATCTTCATCAAAAGGCTGAAATATGTTTTGCAGCTACATGCAAATTTGTTTGTTGGAAACATTGCTCAAATATAGCTCCTTTGATATAAAAGGTTGCTGAACCCTGTGATAAATGAGGATGCAGTAGGAGAAATAATTATTTGAAGTAAGTTTGCTCACTTCCAAAGGAATGAACAGTCTCTAATTTTAATGGTAGTTTCATTTTAATGGAGAGACATAATATCAAACAAAAATTAAGAAGAAACACATTGCAGGAAGTTATAAACTGTGTGTCATTGAGTGAAATAAGTGCTTGATCTCTGTAATCTGATTACAATCAGCTGATTACAGATACTAATGATCCCAACTTGTCATTTGTATACAGTACATCTGTCCACTATCATGCAAAACCAAATGACCACAAAGAACACCATCCTGGGAGGGAAGCGTGGAGCTGGAAACATCATGCTTTGGGGTGTTTTTTATGTTAAGGGTACAGGATGACTTCACCAAATTAAAGGGCCAATGAACAGGGCCATTTATTGTAAAATCTTGGATGAGAAAATTGGGCTCCTTCCCTCAGCCAGAACCCTGAAGATGGGTCGTAGATGGATCTTCCAGGATGGCAATGACCCAAAACATGCCGCTGAGATTTTGTTGGTTTTGTCCTTTTGTCTCTTAGATCTTGTCAAAAGGAAGCGTAAACAGATTATGGCTCAGGGGATGGGAAGCTCATCTGTAACCGGAAGAGCAAGGGGATTGAACCCCCTGCTCTCTCTGTCCTGGTCGGTGTGTCCTTGGGCAAGACACTTTACCCTTCCGCCTACTGGTGATGGCCAGAGGGGCCAGAGGGGCCGATGGCGCGATATGGCAGCCTCGCTTCTGTCAGTCTGCCCCAGGGCAGCTGTGGCTACAGCTGTAGCTGCCTCCACCAGTGTGTGAATGTGAGAGTGAATGAATAGTGGAATTGTACAGCGCTTTGGGTGCCTAGAAAAGCGCTATATAAATGCAATCCATTATTATTATTATTATTATTATTATTATTATTATTATTATTATTATTACTGCACCTTTTCAAATTCAAATTCAAATTTATTTGTCACGTACACAGTCATACACAGTACGATATGTAGTGAAATGCTTGGACAACTGCTCGTGACCTAAAGAAAACAAAAAAGGAAAAGGCTATGAATAAGATAGGAAATAAATATGAAAAATTAAAAAGGGTAAATTTAACTAAGAAGGAATAAAATATAAATTAAGGTTAAAAATGAAATAACTGTACAACACAAATTAGAATGAAGGGTAAATTTAACTGGGAAGGAATAAGATAAAATATATAAATTAAAGTTGAAAATAAAATAACTGTACAACAAAATACACAATACACACTTTTTTTATTACATTCATGACAATTTCCACTATTAAAAATAGTAAAATAAATAGATAAAAGATTCATTAGTTTAGAATGCATACTTGGTTATTTTACCTGTTATCGTTTCCATCCTGATTTTAAACACTGCTTTGCCAGTATTTGCTGATTCCTGTCCTATCAGTGATTCTGACACAGGTCAAAAGTGATATAAAAGAAAAAACGGAGTGACAACGAAAGAGAAAGAGAAGGTGCGATAGGCTACACCTTGCTGATAGAGAGATAGTGTGTGTTTATTACTTTATCTGTCTGGACCAGATGTCACCAGATGCCTGCTGCTGCCAGCCTATCTCAGCCCACACACACACACTTGCATCCGCACACACTAATGCAAGGAAAACACAGACACACACACACTATCCTTCTGCCACTTTGACATGCAATACCTCCTACACCGTGTCCTATGTGAAAACAATCTAACTGCAGACCCGTGATAGTTGAAAAGATGTGATTGTGAAATATCAGTTACAGTGAGTGAACTACTGAAGACTCATATACACTGTTTACACCCTGTAAAATTGAGGATGGACAGAAATGAGATCAAATAGAGGGGAAAACAAGACATGGGTGGAAAAAACAGAGGAAAGGCAATGACAGCGACAGACAAGAAGGGCGAGCATGGGAAGTGCAACACAAGAGGGTCGCAGGGGGATAATGCGCTGTTCTGAAAAAGGGAACCTCCATGTTAATGGTCCTGATGTAAAAATAGAAGAAAAATGCAGATCACAGCAGAAAAAACATGAAAGCGCATACCGAGTTAGACTAAGGCAACTTAGGAGATCTCTGCACACTGCTGCAGCAAACAGGCTGAAATAAAACGCGTTAAAATGGAGGACTGTCACATGCATTTTGTCTTACTGACAAGAACGTGGCTTTGCATCAATGAAACAATAACAAAAATATATTTTAAAAAAAGGAAGAAGAAAGAAACTGAAGAGAACGCTGACATGCTCTAGGAATATTTTTTGGCAAAAGTACGAGCCAGATATTTGATCTTTTTCCCCCCTATCTTAAGCAACTAAATACACATTTTAGTTTCACAATCAAGGTTCTCAACATAAGAAATATTACTCTCTGTGGTACAAGTCAAACCTTACACTTTTACTCAGGAGGTCTATCAGTTCCTGTTTTGCTAACTAAGACAACAAAATTGCTTGGTTTCTGTCAGGTTATGCTGTGTGGCTGTGGATGTAGGACCCAAATGCAGGACTTATAGACACGAAAGGAAAATGCAGCTTTATTACGCTGGAGCAAAAACATACTAGAAGCAAAATCCAAAAGGAGAAAATTAAAAACTAAGGACGAGGAACAAAGACACTAGGAAACTATAAACTGGGACGCTAGAAACTAGGTGCGAGGATGGTGAGGAACATAGAGAAAACACACAGCACAACCAAAGACACAACAAAGACACAAGGTTTAAATATACAAGGGTGTAATGAGGGAAACAGGAGGGAAACACAGCTGGGACTAATCTAAGCTGGGACTGAGCAAAACTAGATACACTGACATAGGATACAAACTTTCAAAGTAAAACAGGAAACACGAGACAATCAAAAAGATGCAGACTAGACACTGACTGGAAAAACAGAGGGAACATGGAGACAAGAGTGACAAGGCAAAGTAACAGAAACCAAAATCCTAGGACTAAAAGTACAACACAAGCAGAACCAAAACCCATGAATAACAATAATCAAAGAATATAACTAAAACACACACAAAACACTGGGTCACAGACCCCCTACCGTGACAGTTACATACATGGAAAAAACTACTTGGTTTGCTTAGGAAAAGATCATTCATCATGTTGAAATGGTAAATGGACTGGTTCTTATATAATGCTTTTTCACTCTACTTGAGAACTTAATACACCTTACTTCATTCACTTTTTTTCTGTGGAAGTGCTTTCTATCTAGCATTCACATTCATACTCATGCATCAGAGAGCAACGTGGGGTTAGTATCTCACCCAAGGATATTCAGCATGCAGACTGGAGCAGCCAGGCATCGAACCACCAACCTGCTCTATACCGTCTGAGCTACAGCCATCCCTACAAACATCTTAAAATGTTAAACAAGTTAGAAAACAAGCTTCCCTAAGCATACTTTTTTGCAACATAGCAGTGTAGCTCAGCTGCTGAAGCTGAGAGAACCCACTTTAAATATATAGGTGGTAACATGGTCCATTGTTCAGGTCTGCATTTGTAGATTATAAAATAAAGAGAAAAACAGAAAAGCTCGCTGTTGTTGTTGTCGATCCCATAGATATTGTCAGTAGACAGCCTCCTCCGCCAGCTAGTAGGCTCAGAAGGTCATTATCACCTCATGTAATGGTGTTTGTGCAGAGCTGCTGAAAATCCATTTAGGAGAAGTTGGCACAAGGAGGCTGGATGGGTGGTAGAAGAAAAAATCTGATGAGTTTCACACAGATTTGACCAACGGATTAGGAAAAAAATCCTGATTTGTGTCCTGCAGTGCACCTATGTGAGAAAACTCAATTTTAGAGGTTAGAGTATTAACGAGTCTCCTGGAGGTATTACACGCACTTTCTCCTGAGCACTGGAGGTCACCTACATCATACGTTCTGTTTATAATTGACCAGAATGGATGATAACACACCTGCTGGCCTGCAAATCATTCCACAAGGACACCTACTCTCCATGTCAGAGTAATCACAACTGATGGCCATTTAATAGGCTGTTAACATTTGAATTGGGTGAAGAGAAAGTTTGCCTTCTGTGAGAAAAAAATATTGTTCAGAGCATTTCAGTGTGACTTCATGCTCACTGGCTCAGCTGTCCTTAAAACTCTGCTATGTTGATGCATGAACAAAGATGAAAACGTGATTAAAACGTGTGCTTACACTGAAAGGGGCGTGTCTGTATAGGTTCTCTGCCGTCATGCTAGTGTTAAGAGCATGATAAATGAAAGCAATTGGACTTCATAACATTTGTGCCCTTTACCTCTCATCGAAGATGTTTCTTCAGTTCTAAAAACAAAAGGTGGAGAGTCCTTGGTATTTACTTACAAGGAAGTCTTGAGATCCCTTCTCTCCCCACCTCACACCTTGCTGCAGGTGACCCCAATAGGTCACATGATAGGGTAGGGCAAGGGCTACCTCATGATCAAAAATAGGTCAGCAACAAACTCCAAAGGGGACAACATGCACTTGGGTTTAAATATGAGGAGATGGTTTAAATACCACTTTTTTTCATTTCATTTCATTGCAATTCAGTTCAGTTTAATTCAGTTTTATTTATACAGCTCCAAGTTACAGAAACAGTCACCTCAAGATGCTATTTTAAGCTAAAGAACCTACAATAATACAGAGAATACCCCAACAATCAGAATGCCATCTATGAGCAAACACTTGGTGACAGTAGGAAGAAAGAACTCCATTTTAACAGGAAGAAACCTCCCGCAGAAACAGGCTCAGGCAGTGGCAGCAATCTGCTGAGATTAATTGGGGTGATCTGAAGTGAAGAACCCTCCTGGCTTCAAGCTCTTAAGACACTGAAAGAAATATTATTTAGCTTTCCATCATTTCTAATCCAATCAGTACTTGGATGATGCTCTCATGTCATGTTTGTTATATACACTGTTGGTAAAACCATCGTTTCACATGGGCACCGTGACGGGAAAAAAACCCAACACATTTTCCCAATCATGGCCTTTGGTGCAGAGCCATATTGATTTGTTCTCTGAGAGGCACTGCCACCTGTCCCGTTTCTCTAATTATGGACAGTGTGGTGGAAAGCTTGTTGCTTGATAAAAGCAGAAACATTTTCAGTTCAGCAGCAGGAAAAATATTTCAGGCAGAGCCGGGAAATACAGACACCTGTCACCTACCAGGGTGAGGAGGTGGAGATGCCAGGCTCTCACATTTTTTGCACATTTATCTCAACAGTATGGGCATCTCTAACAACAGGAATTCACTCTGCTTAATACAACAGATGGTTTGCCCTTTCAAGACACTGCATAAAGACTTTTATTTAAACAGAATCATGACACTGACAGCAACAAATGCCTGTAAATTCTCATATTTTCCAAGAGAACATACAAACCTCAAAGTCTCAATGCTGTCAGGTTCTGTTTTTAACATCAGGAATTAGCTTTTATTTTCACAGAAGCGTTTCAAGTTTTCGAGGTCAAATAAATTTCCTAAAATTAAAAAACAAACAAAAAAACAAAACACTTTAATTTTCACAAACACTCATTTATTACCTTGAAACATAATGGTAACCTTTAAGAAGCTTTGATGACATAAAATAAGTAACAGTAACCCTAAAATAAAAGCTTCCTTTCTTGTCTTCAAAGAATTTTATTGTGACTGTGCACCAAACAAAGACACCCTCACAGTGTGGATGCAGACATTTACGTCATAAACACACACTAATTCAGCTTTTTTCCTCCTTTCTTTTAGTGCTTCTTATCTTTGAAAGCATTTTCCCTTCTTAATAGGCTGGCCTCAAGTGTTTGTCTATGTGTGAGGGCTCATGATAGTGCATGTACTCAGTCGTGTGTGTGTGTGTGTGTGTGTGTGCCTGGAGGCACAACAGTAAGTGCTATTAGATCTTGATATTGCAGCAGTAGCTCACGGGAGCCCAATACGATTCACTGCGTTTGTCATTTTTATCAAGAACAGGGGCTAAATGTATAATGTAAACCACAACAAGCTTGATGTCCCGTTATCAAATTCCGCTCTGGTTGAGTTTCTGTTTAATACATTTAATTCTGCCATTCCTAGTTTTTTTTCCATAACAATTATAAAATCTGAAGGGCAGCCTTCCTTCTTACATCACCACTTGAAAACCAAGTAGAAACACATCTAAGAACGCTGCTATCAAACGTGTCACTTTTTTCATTTTGCAAAGACTTGCCTTGTAATTTCACAAGGATCACCGACTGTACACTTAACGGCCTCATTTAGGCATGCAGACATGGTAAAGGCAACACTCTGAACCTCAAACTGAGCATCAAAATGGGAAAGAAAAGTGATTTAAGTGACTCTTAGCTTGACATGAGTATTTCAGAAACTGCTGATCTACTGGGATTTTTCTACACAATCATTTTTAGGGTTTACAGAGAATGGTCTAAAAAAGAGAGAATACTCAGTGAGCTGCAGTTCTCTGGGTGAAAATGCTTTGTTGATGCCAGAGATCAGAGAAAAATTCCAAGGCTGCTTCAAGCTGATAGGAAGTTAACAGTAACTCAAATAATCAGTTGTTACAAACAAGGTATGCAGAAGGGCATCTCTGAATGGGCGACGCGTTAAACTTTGAAGCAGATGTACTGCAGCAGCAAAAGCCATACCACTCCTGTTAGCTATGTAAAGCTACAATTCAACAACAGAAGATTGCTTGGTCTGATGAGTCTTTCTGCTGGAACATTTGGATAGTAGAGTCACGATTTAGCATGAACAATGTGAAAACATGGACCTTATGTCATCAGTTCAGGCTAGTGGTTGGGTAATGGTATTGGGGAACAGTTTGGGCCCCTTAGAAACAACTGAGCATCGTACTTGTAAGCACATGTAAAAAGCCATGCCCCATGTTAAAGTATAATAATTTCAAGCTGATTTCTTGACATGACAGTGAGGTCACTGTAGTGAAATGGCTTCCACAGTCATCAGATCTCAATTCAGTAGAGCACCTTTAGGATTTGGTGGAATGTGAGATTCACATCATGGATGAATGACATGATTCTAAATGTCCAACACCTTTCTGAGTTTGTGCCTCATTAAGAATGAATTAACAGAGTTTGAAGGCAAAAAAAGGAGGGTTCAACCCAGGACTTGCAAGGTGTACTAATAAAGCATCTGATGGGTTTCTATACAGTCCTGGTGGACAGTAACATGAGAAGGAAGGAGCA
Organism: Diplotaxodon limnothrissa; assembly: GCF_057381915.1. Lineage (NCBI taxonomy): Eukaryota > Metazoa > Chordata > Actinopteri > Cichliformes > Cichlidae > Diplotaxodon > Diplotaxodon limnothrissa. Next base: position 7,311,917 of record NC_140610.1, on the reverse strand, counting down.
GAAGAAAACAGAGCAGATGTGGAATGTAAAGTCCAAAGTTGTCCCAGAGGAAACAGGAGCATTAGGAGTTACAGTGGGGCAAAAAAGTATTTAGTCAGCCACCGATTGTGCAAGTTCCCCCACTTAAAATGATGACAGAGGTCAGTAATTTGCACCAGAGGTACACTTCAACTGTGAGAGACAGAATGTGAAAAAAAAATCCATGAATTCACATGGTAGGATTTGTAAAGAATTTATTCGTAAATCAGGGTGGAAAATAAGTATTTGGTCACCTCAAACAAGGAAAATCTCTGGCTCTCACAGACCTGTAACGTCTTCTGTAAGAAGCTTTTCTGTCCCCCACTCGTTACCTGTATGAATGGCACCTGTTTGAACTCATCATCTGTATAAAAGACACCTGTCCACAGCCTCAAACAGTCAGACTCCAAACTCCGCCATGGCCAAGACCAAAGAGCTTTCGAAGGACACCAGGAAAAGTATTGTAGACCTGCACCAGACTGGGAAGAGTGAATCTACAATAGGCAAGCAGCTTGGTGTGAAAAAATCAACTGTGGGAGCAATCATCAGAAAATGGAAGACATACAAGACCACTGATAATCTCCCTCGATCTGGGGCTCCACGCAAGATCTCATCCCGTGGGGTCAAAATGATCATGAGAACAGTGAGCAAAGATCCCAGAACCACATGGGGGGACCTGGTGAATGACCTGCAGAGAGCTGGGACCAAAGTAACAAAGGTCACCATCAGTAACACACTACAACTGCAGGGAATCAAATCCCGCAGTGCCAGACGTGTTCCGCTGCTGAAGCCAGTGCATGTCCAGGCCCGTCTGAAGTTTGCCAGAGAGCACATGGATGATACAGCAGAGGATTGGGAGAATGTCATGTGGTCAGATGAAACCAAAGTAGAACTTTTTGGTATCAACTCAACTCGTCGTGTTTGGAGGAAGAAGAATACTGAGTTGCATCCCAAGAACACCATACCTACTGTGAAGCATGGGGGTGGAAACATCATGCTATGGGGCTGTTTTTCTGCCAAGGGGACAGGACGACTGATCTGTGTTAAGGACAGAATGAATGGGCCATGTATCGTGAGATTTTGAGCCAAAACCTCCTTCCATCAGTGAGAACTTTGAAGATGAAACAAGGCTGGGTCTTCCAACATGACAATGATCCAAAACACACCGCCCGGGCAACAAAGGAGTGGCTCCGTAAGAAGCATTTGAAAGTCCTGGAGTGGCCTAGCCAGTCTCCAGACCTCAACCCCATAGAAAATCTGTGGTGGGAGTTGAAAGTCCGTGTTGCTCGGCGACAGCCCCAAAACATCACTGCTCTCGAGAAGATCTGCATGGAGGAATGGGCCAAAATACCAGCTACTGTGTGTGCAAACCTGGTAAAGACCTATAGTAAACGTTTGACCTCTGTTATTGCCAACAAAGGTTATGTTACAAAGTATTGAGTTGTATTTTTGTTATTGACCAAATACTTATTTTCCACCCTGATTTACGAATAAATTCTTTACAAATCCTACCATGTGGATTCATGGATTTTTTTTTCACATTCTGTCTCTCACAGTTGAAGTGTACCTCTGGTGCAAATTACTGACCTCTGTCATCATTTTAGGTGGGGGAACTTGCACAATCGGTGGCTGACTAAATACTTTTTTGCCCCACTGTATAACCCTGAAACTGGAAGAGTGGCTCCAGCAAATTCCAGGCACAACATCAGAGATCTCTGGCCAGAAATGTGCAGGCTCAGGAGCAGCTAAGGTAATGCACTAAATCCTCAGATTTCCGGGCCTAGCTTGAGGAACACACACACACGTGGGGTGTCACTCTGTGGGTGTGATAGGGAGATTTTAAAATGACAGGAAAAGTGTATTTTACCACTCACACCCCTTAGTGGTGAGCCACACTGATTTAAGATAGTTTTCCAAGATTTGTGCTGCTTTTTAAGATTGTATTAATAAATAAAAATAAATAAATAAAAATCAGAAGTAGCATAAATTTGTCAAATTTGTATCCTAGATTCTTTTAAGCATGCTTAGAACCCAGTTTGAATATTCCCCAGTTTAGGAATATTGTCTAAATAATGAAGAAAGCAAGCAAGCAAGCAAGCAAGCAAGCAAGCGAGAAAGCGAGAAAGAAAGAAAGAAAGAAAGAAAGAAAGAAAGAAAGAAAGAAAGAAAGAAAGGCTACTGAATAAGTCAAATCCAAGGTCAGGTGATTTCCAAAATGAATCACGTCTTTAATAATGTATAATAAAGAAATTGGATGGGAATATGAAGACAGAGAGATCGTGGTGATTGGAGCAAAGAAAAACAAAAGGCAAATGAGACAGAGCAAAGAAAAGACAAGAAGCTGGCTTGAGAGCGATATTGTGGCAAGTGATGGAGAGAAAGAACAAACAGAGCGAGATGAGAGAGAGAAAAATAATCACAGCATAAAGCAGCAGCATGAACGTCAGCGAGTAAAGGAAGCAAAGGGCAGACAGAGAGAGGCAAAGAAAAATTGAGCAATAGAGAAGGAAAAAGAGATGTAGAACAGAGGATATTGATTGGTTAAAAATGCATGAGGTGTCTGGTGTGCAGCTCCTCATTTCTAATGCCTTCTGACCAGACAGGCGGAATCAAAAGCATAATCTTTGCGAATAGCTGTGTCTAATAGCTGTTTTTATATCATTTGATGCTCTATATAAGTCAGTCAGTCAGTTAGTCAGACACTGCTGAGTAACAGGCAGATGGAAGCACAGCTAGTCAGTCAGTCAGTCTCTGGCACAATCTGGCGCTAAATAACACAGTCACTCCAAAGTCTCTATCAGAAGTACAATCTTATTGAAATTGATGAGTCTGCCTGGTTTCAGTTGTTTTAAATGCAGAATATTTTGAAGAAATTGAAGCTTTGTGTGCTTTAAACTTGTGTAAAAATGTCATTTCCATTTTTCCTTTGAATTGTGGAACCAGACAGATGAATAAAGAGATATTCTTGTCAGTCTAAGAGCTCTACATTGTTGAACCAAAACTGAGGCAGTGAACTGTGAGATGGCATCGGCCCCTTTTACAAATGGTCAGTAAGTTGGTCAGCGAATTGGCTCTTTAAACAATTTTTTACTTTATTCACCTGTAGTTCAGTTTCGGCTGAACTACAGGTGAAAAAAGGATTTCTCATCCTTTATACAATATACTGAGAACCACATTATCGTATGTTTGAGGCTATGAGTTTGCACAGTATTGCGAATTCTGCGCTTACATGCTCTAAATGACAGTGGTAATATACAGGACAGAAATTATCGTTTTACTAATAAACTTAATTTAAAAGAAGGATGTTTAGATTTACCACTTTTCTTTCTAGTTTTCTCTGTGTTATCTAGTAACAGAAAAAAGTAACTCAATTAATGTAACACCTGAGTCATAATAAACCTTATTACGACCACTCAAAAAGTCTCCTGAGAAAAATAGTTTGTAGATTAACATGTTGAGTTGTGGGGATAGGCCATATTTGGATAACAGGTTAGAGCTGGACAGGTCTAATGTTAGCTAGCCAGTATGATAAAACCAACAGAACAGTTTTTTGTATCCGGCTGTAAATATTCTATGTAAGAGCAACCTTGGCCAGGCGATAAGGGGGTAGACGTAGAATATGGCCTGCAAAGCGGAAGCCCCTTTCTGCAACGACATTGGCTACGTCTACCCCCCTTATCGCCTGGCCAAAAAATCGCCATTACATGGTTCCTGTGCACTACCAAGCGAAAGCAAGGCTGACCAAAGATCACATGGTGTCAAACGTTTATGGATGATCTGAAAACCATCCATCGCCTGGGCAGAAGCTGAAGCAGTCACCGCTGACTGACATCGATGGAGACCGTTAGCTGCCCGATGCGCCGCTAAGCATAGGAGGAAGTAAGCTCTAAGTAAGTGTAAATATTCTATAAAGCAGTGTCATTCAGTTAGAGCAAGCAAGGCAAGCAGTGCTTGACCAGTAAAATCTGAAAGTAGACATTAATTATAACATTACAAAATGAACATGATCTCAATCATTTCAAATAGTGTTGTAACAAAACTTCTTAACTGTTTGCTGCATTCAACCTTTTAATTCCTGTGTTCTTGTGGCTGCATTTGAATATTGTCTCTGGAAGCAGGTTTGTGTCAGCTTGGCTCCTACTGCACTGGAGTCTTTAAGGGCCCAGTATTTTGATGGGCATCTCCAGAAAACATAGCCTTTTCTGGTCATTATAGATAAACCATCTTTCACGGGAAACTGATGGAGAACTGGGAAAGCTGCCGCTCCGCTCTGTGTAGAAACAGAGCTAGAATTTGCAAGTAAACAAGCCCTCTGTGAGTTATCAGTGTTACAGAAAAGTTTTTCCTCAGTAACAACCTCTGCCAACGTGCGTGCATGATGTAGAAGAGTTAGACTGGTGTTAAAACGTTAACAAGTCCTTTTGCACATTAGCAGTGAAAACCTTGATGATTGAGAGAGGAACTATTTCCATGTCTGCTTCAATGAAACAGACAACTTGAATAGGTGCAGGCTCAGTCAGCACTTTGATGATTAGCATGGTTGAGATATCACTTGGCTGACTGAATGTACAAAGTTAAACCAGCTGTCTTGCTAATACAGCGCCTTCATTTTGCATTAATATTTTCAATCCTGGTGTAGATATTGAGAGTTAAGGTGTATACCTGTGTTCCTGAGCTCATTAAAACATTTTTTTTTAGAGATATGCAGTCCTCATGGAACAGTTACAATACAAACTGATGATTTTACAGAATGTGATGCATTACTGGAGATTAAACAGATTTGCTGCAATACTTTTATCATTAATGCACAATTTGCCAGTAATACGTTTTTGTGTGTGAAGAGAGTTTTTTATTCCTCCTTTTGCTAAAGGAATGGGTTTAAAAAAATCCTATACGACTCATCACCGTCTGCCAATAGTGCATATTTAGATAACAACTACAGTTATGACATTTTACAACTCTTTAGCTTGGAGAGAATTCAAAAAGGTGAAGATGATGAGAAAAAGTGCAGCAAGTTGGACAAGGCTGTCAGCATGCATAAATGAACAAAAGAAAGGCGGAACAAAGCGGTATGTTATCAGTTTGTCTTGTTTCATCTAATATCCAGTCATGATGAGATAAAGACAGAAAGCTAAAGTCAGTAGTCTGTGTACAAAGTTTATTGCCTATTCATCATCAAGAAATATCATCGAATCAACAAATATTTATATTGGCTAATTCAGTTATTAATTCTATGATTTCTAATGTTTTATTTAAGCTTTATTTCAGATCATGAGTTGCTCTTATTTGAATTCTTTGGGCTTACGCTGAGCAAATGAGCTGCAGCTACATGGTAAGTAACAAACTATGGCTTTAAGGTTTGTTAAGTGGAGGTTTAATTTCAAAGAAGTGCCAGAGAGGCTCAATAGGATATTGGATTCAAATCAAATAAACAAGACAGATGTTTAGGCAATTTTAATTAAGCAACAATGGAAGTCAAAACAACTACCTAAGCATTTCAGTAAATCAGCTGAAGCGGTATAAAGCGGCACGTACTATCCGAACAATGGTGACACATTTTGGTGTTAGAAAAACAAACTGTATTTTTATTTGTTCAAACTGTAATTAATGAAGAATTGTAAATAGGAAAACTGTGCCACTGATTAAAATTGAGGTGGAATACTTTAACAGCATGTATTGCTTGTCCCTGAGCTCCAATTGTTCATCCTGACACTGTGACTTTAATTTCCACTTCCTCCCTGCTCTCTGCTGTCTTTCCATCTGTCCCGACCAAGTCTGCCAATACTGTGGCTGAACGTGTGTGTGTATTTGTGCCCATATGTGAGCCTGTGTGTTTTCTGTATACACTCCAGTATGTTTCCAGGTCTGTGAACTTGTATCAAGACACAGCAGGGTTTGGCAACTCTTATCAGTCAGTGCCACTACTATAGAACGAACTGCGTGCTCAACAGATCAGAGACCGAATAAGAGGACGGTCGCTGCCTGGCCAAACCACAAAGCCAAAATAACTCCAACATGTCACGGGCCATTCAGATACCTGTTGGGTAACTTGGCCTGCATTACAGTTAATATGTTTTATGTGAACATTGCCAATTTTTTACACAATCACATATGTTTATTCTATTCTATTCTACTCTATTCCATAGTCTAGTCTTGTGTATAATACTAACACATTGTCACTCCAAGACTGATATCATAAGCCCCAGGCCTTTTGGATTTAGCAGATTTCATGCTAATTCACACATCAACTCCACTGGTTGACATAATTATCTGAAACAGCAAGAAACAGCGTGTGTGTGTTTGTGTGTGTGTACATGTCTTATCCCATCAGTAGTATAGCTCTGGGCTGGTTTACATTTGCATAATGAAGTCAATAACACTGGCCTCCTGGGAGGGAGCATGGTGACATTATTACTAATTTAATAAGAAGAGTTGTGTGTTCATGTGTGTGTGTGTGTGGGGGGGGTGAGAGTGAGAGAAACAAAGACAGCAAGGGACGGAGAGATAGATAAATGCAGGATGTGAAAAGAGAGGGAAGATGGATGGAGGGGGAAAGAATGAGGAATGGAAGAAGTGTAACTCTAGAACAGGTTGGACAAACAAAGGGACAGGAGGAGAGAAGAGGAGACTAAGAAAAGGACTAGGGAGAGGTGAGGGTGAAAGGAGGACATACAGTTACAAAGGCAGAGAGGAGAAGTGAGAAGAGGGAGGAGAGGAAGAAAAGAAAGAGGGTAGGTGAAAAAGTCAGGCAGTAATGAAGGAGCAGGGAGAGGCATGGAAAGACAGACATATACGGTTGATGTATGACTGGTCTGTTCTTCACATCTGTTTAATAACAGTGTCCTTGCTGTCCTCTGCTGCTTAAAGGCCTGCAGCTATCTACTCATCCAAAATAGGTGACTGGTACCCCCTGGCAGTATTACTAAGGAAGCACATGGAACGAGCAAGCATCCGGCCCCCAAATTAATTTGTAATTTAAAATCACATCTTATTCAGTCTAATATACATCTTAATTTGACATGTTAAGACGACTTAGCAGCTCATTACGTGAAGTAACACTCCATCATGTACCTGTGGGTTATTACATGTTTTTCCAGAGAATTGATGGCGTTCCTCATTTAGCTTATAATTAATTCCAATGTGAAAATTAAAGCTTTAGATGTAGACTGGGAGGAATAAGGACCTGAATGCACTCTCATCAGAGGCAGGCGAGGTAAAAACTTAAGCCTACCTTTAATAAATGTTAGCTGAAACAGTCCAAAGCAGTGATCCCCAATGCCCGGGCCATGGACCGGTACGTGACTCGTTTGGTGCTGGGCTGCAAGAGTTGAAGCTCGGGTGTGAAATTGATGGTTTTGAGGGTTTTTATAGTTATGTTTTTAAAATCATTTTTATAGTTAACTCGGTTTACCTGGGTCTTGTCCCGTGTGTTATGAATAAATCTTCTTTTTTGCTATTGGTACTGGTTTTATTTTGTTGTATTTATCCACGACACCTTAAAGGCCGGTCCGTAGCGCAAAAAAGGTTGGAGACCACTGGTCCAAAGGAAATGGGACCAAGGATTGAATGGATACATTTAGGGAGGAAAAACGCAAAGGAAAATACAAGACATAGCTGGGTAACATTAGGATAAGTAAACCAAATCAATGTTGACAAAGGGAAGGGAAGCAAAACTATAAACAAGGCACAGGCGGCTATACAAACTATTAAAATAAGACAGGAAGTGGAAACAGCAACTACAAACTTAACATAGGGAAACTGAAACCACAGGATTAGATGGGAAACACTGAGGAACGGTTGGAAAACTATGAATTCAAGAGAAAATATTCAATCGTAAACTGAACTTGAAAATCCAAACTCAAAATGTTGGATCAACAATGTCTTGCACACATTTAGTTCTTTTTGGCCTTACAAATATATTATTCTTTCCTCAAGTTTAATTTAGGTAACACTGTAAGGAGCTAACAAGCACAACATATACAGACTGTATATAAAAGATGACAAAGAAAGCAGCCCGTTTTCTATAAAGTTGCTGCAGTGGCCCAAGTTCAAATCTGCCTCTGTCTCTTCTGCCCTGTGTTCTTTCTCAGCTTTCCTGTCTTCTTCAGTAAAAGCTAAAAATCTCCTCAAAAATACATTTTAAATTATGGGAAAGCAACTACACAAAAAAGCCCCAAATGTATATTTTAAGTATTTTGATTACATGTAACGTTTTGATATAAGTTACAATGTAAAAAAATAATTTTCATGGAATCTGGTCAAGTGAAATTAACTTAAATAAACCTTTAATTTGATATAATTTTGTGCTACGTTGTGGGCTCTTGCTGAATGAAGCTAGGACATCCACTGATGAAGAATGTGAAGAGTGGGAGAAGAGGGTTGCATTGACAATCCAACACAATGGGCAGCACATTGAACACATTTTATAAGTGGTCAGAAACTTGTAAATAACTCATAAAAGAATAAAGTTACGTTAAAATCAAGCACACCATTGTTTTTCTTGTGACATTACCAATAAGTTTAATGTGTTACATGGCCCTCTTCCTATTGAAAAAACAAAAGTTGTATCCAAGATGGCCGACTTCTAAATGGCCACCATGATCACCACCCATCTTGAGGAGTTTGCCCCCTCACATGTACTAATGTGCCACAAACAGGACTTTAATATCACCAACCATTCACATGTTATTACGGTGTATCCACATAAATGGCCCACCCTGTACACCTTCATGCTGTTTAATTCTTGACATTGTGTACCACATCACTTAACTTGAAATTTAAAAAAAAAAAAAAAAACTTTATCAACTGTAATCTTTTTCACTGAGCTTTAATTCAAGTCTTAAAAGTAAGATTTAGCATCATGCTAGTAGTGGTATCCAAGAACTTGTGTAAGGTTCACACTAACGCCTTCATACTCTCCCATACTGAGATTTATGAACCTCAGCTCTAACTGTTCACCTGAGGCACTGAACCAGATTGTTGGACACATCCCATCCAGCTGCGTCTTCTGGCCTCAGGTGGGAGCTTGTCCTTGTTCGCTGTCCAAGGTGCTGAACAGGAAGCAGGAGGGCTGAATATCTCTCCAGGATCTGAACTCGTGCCAGTGCCCAGGGATCAGTAAAGCTCTCCATGCACTGTCACAGAGGACCTCAATTTGTCAGTGTGATGGTTAGTCTCTTAAAACCCACTGGAATTGTTATACAACTGCATCACTGGGGACTTTCCGCACATACCTCTTCAATATGCTGAGTCACAGTTGCAAATATACAAAAACAAGATGTATCTGTGTATTTTTTGTCAGACTGGCACACAAAGCCAGACGCCGGCAGACACAACGTACTGTAGAGCAGACATGAGCGCCATTCTTGTTGATTGCTGTTAGTTTCATCAGAATTACTTTGGGTGTTTGGTTTCATCAGTACATCTCTCACGGGTGTGCATTTGTGTGTGCTTGAAACAGCTAGCTGAGAGAAAAATCAAATGAGATCACAAAGAAATAATGGAAAATCAGGACTAAAGCTGCAACACGCTCACCAGTAAACAAGTAATAAAAAAAAAGGTTTTGGTGTGGGTATATGATCCCGAAAATGTAGTTTGAGATATGCAGAGCACAAGAGTCCTGTCTCTGTTTTCATCACTGTTTGCAGGTGGAGGATAACGGACCAACCGCATTCGCTGGAAGATTTTTTCCAGGTACTGTGCTTCCTGTCAAAGCTGTTGAGGTCCCTCATATACACGGAAGGTGGTGTATCCTGCGGTGTCAGTGCGTCGACACCACAGTGAGATGGGTCTGTCACTCTCAGCTTGTCACATATGATCACACAAAGGATCCGTTTAATTTTTGAATTCTGAAGATAGGGGTCATTTTTAACACACAACACTGATGCAGAATGGCACTGACACAAAACATGATCTTCTCAAGACATGACTAAAAAGTCTCTTGACGTGTCTTGGGATGAGAATGAATTAGATCTAGAGGCAGTAGCAAAGCTTGTGCTGTAACACTACTACTACTATTACTACTAACATAACTTTATAAGAGGCCAGCTAACCAGTGCCCCCAAACTGCACCTGATAGGATACATACTTGAATATTTATTATCCTGAGTTCAAACTGTGTTTCTGTCATTGTGGAAAATGGCGAAAAAACCCAGAATGATCCCATAAAGCCAAATTTTATTCACAATGGAACATAGAAAACATTGAAAATATTTAAACTGACAAAGTGTACCATTATAAGAAAAAAAAAATCAGATTATTCTGAATTTAATGGCAGCAACACACATCAGCATCCCCTCTGCTTTTAAAAACAGTCCAATTCCAGGAAAAGGAAAACCAGCTGCTGGATTTCTTGGGGAGGAATTTTGGATTTTAGAATTCTAACTGCTCAGCAGTCCTGGGTTGTCTTTGTCATATTCTTCATGTCATAATGTTCCAAATGTTTTCGGTTGATAAAACGTCTGGACTGCAAGGAGACTAGTTCAACAGCTGAACTCTTCTAAACTTGCTGTTGGAATTGATGCAATATGCCGTTTAGCATTGTCTTGCTGAAATATGCAAGGTCTTCCCTGAAAAGGACATCAAGTGGATTGGAGCATATACTGCTCTAGAACCTGTATATACCTTTTGGCATTGATGGTGCCTTTCCAGATGTGACAACAGAACAGTGTTCCATTTCTTTGCATGACAGAGCTTTACCCTGGATTTGTGATCCCATGCACAATGTCTGTTTGTGGAAGATCAGAGACTTCCAATATTTGGATTTTTTATTTTTTATCTAGATTATCAAAATCTTTGATGATAATATATATTATACATGATGGGATACTGAAAGTCTTCATAATTTTATGTTCAGAAATTTTATTTCCATAATTTGCAGATGCAGTTTTTTTGCAGATTGGTGAACCTCTGCCTGACTTTACTTCTAAGAAACTTTGCCTCTCCAAGATGCTCATTTTATAGTTAAGATAATTATAGTTGCAAAATATTCCTCAGGCTGTTTCCTTTTCGTCCTCCCTACTTTTCCAGCGTTTATTAGCACCCATCCCATGGAAAGTAAAATGTTCCATTTAGATGTGATTTTTTGTTGATAACATTTGTTTTTTATGTTCGTTTGTCAATAAAACATAACTTTATTAGATTTGTAAATCATTGCATTCTGTTTTTATTTACACAGCGCCCCAACTTTTTTTGGGGGGGGTTGGGATTGCAGAATAATTTGTGTGGAAATTTTTTTTATAAACTGAGTAATATTTTTTCATGATGCTGTGATCTCCCTCTATGCTGTTTGTAAAGTGGTAGAAATTAGTCCCAGAGTTTGAACTCTGAAGTTTTGTTATGGACACGTCATAGACACCTCAGCTTCACTACTGGAACTTCAACATTATGCACTCCACACTGTATATAAATGCCACTTGTTTTGCACATATTCAACTCTGTATATTTTATATATTTTATTATTATTATTATTATTATTATTATTTTTTTTTTTTTTTACTATTTAATTTGTAAAAATGTGTATACACACACACACACACACACACACACACACACACACACACACACACGTAGGAAAATATTTAGTATACACATCCAGAAATGCATACACTATTATATATTGTACATATATTTATTAGTTTCAGGTTGGCCATTCTTGTATTTTGCTCGTTTGTGTTGTTGTGTTTGCACATCTCTGTTGCTTGTGGGGCTCGCACACAAGAATTTCACTCGCATGTGCTGTGCCAGTGTGCCTGCACATGTGATGTGACAATAAAAGTGATTTGATTTGATTTGATTTGGATTCATACTCTTGGAGTTTTAAAAACTAACTGATTTTCAAGCTCTTGTGAATCAAGTATCGTGTTCAATTTCCCTAGTACCTGAGTTTTTGTATTTATATTCCTAGTCCTAAGTTCCTTGTTTGATTTAGTTAGTTCTCTTTTGTCTATCTTGGTCTCATCTCTGCGCGTCAGTTTGGCCTCTGTGTTGGTTTCTCTGTCTGTCTGTGTCTGGTCTCCAGCTCAGTATTTGTTTACCTTTTTCTCGGTGTCAAGTCTGCATTTCTGTTTCCTTGTTCGGTTATTTCCTGCTTTACTTTGGCAGGCTATGTTCACGTGTCTGTCCTTGTCTCATTTGTCAGTCATTTCCACTGGACTCAGTCTGCTTCTCCAGTCGTGTCTCCGTGTCTGCTCTCTGTGCCCTGTTTCTGTGGCTGTCTGGTGAATCTTGTCTCCTGTCTGTTTGTGTATTCCTCCCTGTGTGGCAAATTTGTATATTTGGAGTCTGGGTCTCTGTCTATGTTTATTTCTTGTCTTAATTTGATAGTCTGTCATCCTGTGTGCGTTCTATTCAGTTTTGCTTCGCCTGTCTCCTTAGTCTGATGTAGTTCACCTGTGTCCCTGGTGTGTTCCATTTCCCTGATTACCTTGTGTGTATTTAAGCCTTTAGTTTCCCTCTGTCTCTTGCTGTGATCTCCCTCTATGCTGTTACAGTTTTTGGCAATAAAGCTGAGTTTAAGCTAAAGTCCTGTCTTCAGTATGCAGACTAGAGAGTCCATAATTGAACCACCAACCTTCCAGTTGGTGGATAGCCCACTTTTCCTCCTCAGTTACGAATGACCCCCCACCCGATCCAAAAAGACTCAACATACAGTGTTGGCCTAACTTTTTGTGATACATCTTACAGAAGAAAGAACACGTGTGTTTGTGTGTGTTGTGCCTTCTCTGTGTGCCCTACATTTAAAGCAGTCCAGTCCAATGTTAACACCAGCTGCTGTCTGTATCTCTAATTATAGCCTCTGCAGTACAGGCTCACAGGGCAAAGCTGGGGGGGGTCAGGTTACTCCTTCTGAAAGCTCTCGCAAGCAGACACAAGCATACACACACATCCTTGTTTAAACTGGGCCTCCAAAAAACAGTGTCTGACAAGGCCTAAAATCTCACATGGGGCTCAGCTAGGTATTTATTCACTTATTTACTCTTCACTTTGACCTCCATTTGACAAGCCTGGGCACTGAGGAGGAAACATGTTTCCCCTGGAGCAAGTCTGGGAAAGGCTGGGAAATTTAGAAAGTTTAAAGTTTTAAGTGCTTCTGTTTTCTTGAAGTTCTTGTCAAGGGCACACAGTGAATCTGCTTGGACCCCTGAGAATCTTGTAAAATGTACTTTTGTCAGTGTTATCGAGGAACCACCAAGCATTTAATCATAATAGTACTACTTAATTCAATTTGCAGATGTAAAGGAATTGTCTTTATATTTGTTTACAGTTAGGAAGCCAGTGTGGGTGAAATGAGGTGAGGAAATGGGCCTCTCAGAGGAAACACTGATGAAATATCAGCTGTTCGCTGGTGATTAATAAGCTCTGTGTTTCTGGGATATGTGAGTAGGAGACTTTTAGACCTTCATCTCTTCACTGTATTCTCTTCCTGCCTTTTTCCTTGTTCTTTAAATCTTTTGTTCCTTTTACACCCTTTCTACATTCCTTGCTCCCTCTCTCTCTCCCTTCCCTATCTGTCTATTTTGGACCCTCAGAGGGGCTGGGTGACTCTCAGTGGGTCAAACTCCGTCTCCCTGCTTCTTTCTATCAGTCTCTCCCTTTCTGTCCCACTCTCTCCAGCACTGAAATCTCAGAAACCTCGCCCTGGTAACTTTTTGGGACACAAAACTTAGTTTCTTGGATTTTATCCCAGTTTCACGCCACTTGTGGGAAAGTTTTTGTGTATTTTTAGACCCGCTGTGATCTGGCTTAAGACAATTTAATGTGTTTTTCTCATAATCGACTCGGGTTAAAAACAGGACTTGACAAGGAGTTACATACTTGTTTCTATGGTAACACAGCATTCCCAGAGCCCTTGAAGGACTGAAGATTATCAGTGAACATCCAGCAACTTCAAAGACTAAGGTACTTTAAAAATCCATTTCACTCTTTTAAAACTTATAAAAGTAATAAATTCAAAACAGAAATGTGAGTGTTTGCAATCCACCCAGTTACTCTTTTTTTTAATTGTCATTTAAAATAGATATTAGGTAACTAACAGCCAGTGAGATGGCGCTATTAATAACATGGAGAACCATCTGGGCCATATCTCTTATGTCACTGTTTCCTCTTGAGGTTTTGAAGGGACCACAAATGGTCTTTTAAACTGAGGGTCAGTTTAAAAATGTGTTTTTGACATTGTGATTAGACATTAGTGGCTGTACAAAAGTCTTGAGACAACCCTCATTCCTTTTAATTTTGAATTATAGGAAAATGGGAAATATGTGCGGCTGGAAAATGGGAAGTATGTGCACACATGAGGTGTAGACTATAAGACTCCCATTTAGATGCTATTCATTGGTGTTGGTGATCGTGCCACAGCTGGATAGAAAAACAAACAATGAACACTATCAGTCATGGATTCTTCACCTTCACCAAACAAATTTCAGCCACAAATCATAACAGAGCCTCCATCATGTTTTACTGATGGCTGGGTTTACCACTCCTTGGGACCTGTTACCACTGATTTTCACTCTAAATCTTATGTAATTTCGTGTCCCTCAGCCTTTCCTCCCTATTTCACTTCCTTAAGAATTGTTTCTTGATAGTCTCCCTTCCATTGAAACCATTTCTGGTCAGGATTCAGTGAACAGTAGATGGATCAACTGAAGCCCCAGATTAATCTCTCAGGTCCTGTTTTGGGGTTTTGCTGGATATTTTCCTATTTCTTAAGGGCACGACTGTTTCTCTGTTGTAGACAGATTTTACTCGTGATAGTTTTTCTTATCCTCCACTTGTCCAGTTTCCTCAAATCTATTAAGGACAAACTGCACACCATGCAGAAGTATAGCAAGTTTTCAGGTAATAGCTCTTTAGGAGTCCCCTTGTTGGTACAAAAATACTCTCATATATCTGGCAGACTGTGCTATCTTTGTCATTTTCTGTAGTTTCAATGAAAAAATGCAAACAAACTATGCATTTTTCTAACAGGCTGCTACTAACAAAGTGCCTAAAGAGACACATTAAAATTTATCCTTTGCTAAGTTGTCTTTTATAGGTCGACACAACACTGCTTCATCCTTTTACTGAGGTGTTTTTTGATCCTTGAATAATTCATTGTCAGTGTTAAGTGGCTCAACAAACATAAGAAACTTTGTGAAAACGGTCTGGTACAAGGACTAGAGTGAAAAAGCATGAAAAAACAGAAAAACTTTGAAAGACCTTCTGAAAGCCTTGAGACCTACTGCTCAAGACTGCAAGTAAAATTACATTAAATTTCTCCTTCATGACTTAATTCTATATGATGACCAGTTGCTCTCTTTCTGCATGGATGTAATGATATTGAGCACTTACCTGTAATTCCAAAACCAACGTGTCTAAAAACTATAAAGTGTCCTAAATGTACTATGCTTTGAAATTAGCAGTTGGCAAAGATAGAAAACCACAACCACTGTCAGCACAAAATCTAGTGAAAAAGCAACTTTTTTGCTCAGTACTGTTGTTAGGACCATAATTCATCCTATATGCCCCCATTAAACCTGTACCTACCAACCCTTTTCACTTGTGACCCCCTTAAAATGGAGCTACGTGTGTTATTTATTAAAGCCTGCAGAGTTCAAAGAATCGAAATTTCCAAAAGAAAGGAAAAAGATATATTCCCCTTTCTTTCTTTCAAAGCATCTTGGGGTCTCTCTAACATGTCTTCGTATCCATAGGGGGTCCTGAACCCCAGGTGGGGAACAACTGCATTTGAAAACACTCGCTCTGATGTTGAAACAATTGCCTTTCTTCTTTCTCACGCTTTACTCTTTTTCCTGTTCCTCTGTGCCATCAAATAACTTGTAAAATAGAATAAAGAGAAAAGACTCACATATAAATAACTCTTCATTTATCGTGCCCAGAAACTGAACCACATGTGCAAATATATTTTCACCTCCATGCAGTAAATCCATGATAATTTTAGGAACTTATCATCCTGATAACAAGCATTTATCAGTGGTTTGGGTTGTATTTGGTGCTGTATATCAAAGTAACGAGGACAATAATGCAAAAAAAACCCCCAAAAAACCCTGCATTCACACTCATGAACATCTGGGCTTTCCTGATGAGATAAACCGTCATTTGACGGTGAAATAAAAGCAGCTCAAAACTGGAAACATTACTAGCAAGTTTACTTTGTAAGCAGTACTGTGCTGACTCCTCCTTACAGCATTCGGTGACTCAGAGTTTTGACCAAGCTGTTGTTGTCTTTCATTTGCCCTTTCATTTGCCAGTTAGTTGTCGGCACCCACATTGTTCTAATTCTGCTCATTCCTTTGTCGTGGAGGAGGAGGCAGCACCAGTCGGCCATTGTGTGTGTGAGTGCAGATCAAGCTCAGAGCTCGAGGGTAACAGCAGGTGGGCTGGGTCGTCTGTATTTGAAGGCGGATATATACACGCAGAGTGCATTACATTTCTTTCTCTTTGGTGCATTTCTCAGATCAGAAATGTTCAAAAACAGTTTGTTGTTGTGAAAGCAGTTTCTTTATCTTCTGAATGCTTTTCCCAGTTGGTGTAAATTATTATTCATGTCTGCTGTATTAATTGGGTACGGTAACCAAGATGTATTATACATGCTGGCAGAACTGTGCAGTCGCCTCAGCTATTTTCATCTTCTTTCTTTAGCTGCCACAGCTGACCATCTTCCTCCACCTCACCCTATCCCTAGCATCCTCCTCTGCTACACCAGCCTTCTGTATGTTCTCCACATTCATGAATCTTCTCCGTGGTCTTCCTTTTTTCCCATTTTTGCCTGGCAGCTCCATGTTCAAAATCCATTCCCCTTAAGTTGCAGTCCGTTTGGCCTCTCAGGGCCACCGTATGTTCTGCTCAGTGACCCGGGTGTGGGCCAAGCTTTGTCCGTCCTATGGATGGTCTCGTATTTGAATCTAGAATAATTTGGTATATAGTGGAGTTCATGGTCATCTCAATAACTGCAAAGTGACCAGGTCCTTTGGCTGGAAAACCAACCCAAAATATCACCTTTCCACCACCATGCTGGACAGTTGGTGTGGCGTGTTTGTGCTGGAACGCTCTGTTTGGTGTTCATCAATGTTCAGCGATGTACATTTTAGTCAAACATGTCCGCTTTAGTGTCATCTGTCAAAAGACAGATTGTTACAGAAGTTCAGAAGTGGTTTCTTAGGATGTAGCTTCACAAACCTAAGCCATGCTGCCATGTTCCAAAACATGTTCTCCTGGGAATAACTGACCCTCGTAGAGTCTGAAATGTAGCTTTTCAGCTTTTTGTCCACTTCATTGAAGATGAGAAACTGTCTTTGACTTGTGAATGATCTCTCTTACAGTAAAACAATGGAGATCAAATTGCCTGAAAATTGTTTTATAACCCTTCCCACATTGATCGGCCGCAACAATTAATTCTTTACGACCAGTGCTGTTGTCTCTTCTCCCTTGCCTCATGTTAACACACACCTGAATGCTCCAGACCAGGGCTGCCCAATCCCAGTCCTCAAGAGCTACTATCCTGCAGCTTTTAGATGCATCCCTACTCCAACACAGCTGAATCAAATGGTTTGATTACCTCTTCAGCATGCCATCATGTTTGGCAAAGGCCTGATAACAAGCCATTCATTTGATTCGGGTGTGTGGGAACAAGGATGCATCTAAAAGCTGCAGGACGGTAGCTCTCGAGGACCGGGATTGGGCACCCCTGCTCCAGACCATCAAACTACCAAAACATCTGCTTTTATAGAGGTGCTCACACTTGCTGATGGACAATTAATCAAGTGCATTTATTAGTGACTGTTACTTAATTCCTATGGAAGCAGTCAGGGTGTACTTGGCTTTTCACTCACTGCTCCTGCAGTGAGGTTTAGTGTTGGTTCAGTAAATAATGACACAGTGGAATATGTCATGTGCTGCTGTTCATCTGTGGTTTTATTTACATCATTTTAAGACCTGACTAAGGATCACCTAGTTTTTTAACGAAGTCCTCATACTGTACAGTGGGGCAAAAAAGTATTTAGTCAGCCACCGATTGTGCACGTTCACCCACTTAAAATGATGACAGAGGTCAGTAATTTGCACCAGAGGTACACTTCAACTGTGAGAGACAGAATGTGAAAAAAAAATCCATGAATTCACATGGTAGGATTTGTAAAGAATTTATTCGTAAATTAGGGTGGAAAATAAGTATTTGGTCACCTCAAACAAGGAAAATCTCTGGCTCTCACAGACCTGTAACGTCTTCTGTAAGAAGCTTTTCTGTTCCCCACTCGTTACCTATATGAATGGCACCTGTTTGAACTCATCATCTGTATAAAAGACACCTGTCCACAGCCTCAAACAGTCAGACTCCAAACTCCACCATGGCCAAGACCAAAGAGCTTTCGAAGGACACCAGGAAAAGTATTGTAGACCTGCACCAGACTGGGAAGAGTGAATCTACAATAGGCAAGCAGCTTGGTGTGAAAAAATCAACTGTGGGAGCAATCATCAGAAAATGGAAGACATACAAGACCACTGATAATCTCCCTCGATCTGGGGCTCCACGCAAGATCTCATCCCGTGGGGTCAAAATGATCATGAGAACGGTGAGCAAAGATCCCAGAACCACACGGGGGGACCTGGTGAATGACCTGCAGAGAGCTGGGACCAAAGTAACAAAGGTCACCATCAGTAACACACTACAACGGCAGGGAATCAAATCCCGCAGTGCCAGACGTGTTCCGCTGCTGAAGCCAGTGCATGTCCAGGCCCGTCTGAAGTTTGCCAGAGAGCACATGGATGATACAGCAGAGGATTGGGAGAATGTCATGTGGTCAGATGAAACCAAAGTAGAACTTTTTGGTATAAACTCAACTCGTCGTGTTTGGAGGAAGAAGAATACTGAGTTGCATCCCAAGAACACCATACCTACTGTGAAGCATGGGGGTGGAAACATCATGCTATGGGGCTGTTTTTCTGCCAAGGGGACAGGACGACTGATCCGTGTTAAGGACAGAATGAATGGGGCCATGTATCGTGAGATTTTGAGCCAAAACCTCCTTCCATCAGTGAGAACTTTGAAGATGAAACGAGGCTGGGTCTTCCAACATGACAATGATCCAAAACACACCGCCCGGGCAACAAAGGAGTGGCTCCGTAAGAAGCATTTGAAAGTCCTGGAGTGGCCTAGCCAGTCTCCAGACCTCAACCCCATAGAAAATCTGTGGCGGGAGTTGTAAGTCCGTGTTGCTCGGCGACAGCCCCAAAACATCACTGCTCTCGAGAAGATCTGTATGGAGGAATGGGCCAAAATACCAGCTACTGTGTGTGCAAACCTGGTAAAGACCTATAGTAAACGTTTGACCTCTGTTATTGCCAACAAAGGTTATGTTACAAAGTATTGAGTTATATTTTTGTTATTGACCAAATACTTATTTTCCACCCTGATTTACGAATAAATTCTTTACAAATCCTACCATGTGGATTCATGGATTTTTTTTTTCACATTCTGTCTCTCACAGTTGAAGTGTACCTCTGGTGCAAATTACTGACCTCTGTCATCATTTTAAGTGGGGGAACTTGCACAATCGGTGGCTGACTAAATACTTTTTTGCCCCACTGTATATGAAACCTTATAATTCAAAGACTATATACCACGACTCTATGCACTGCTGCAGTGGTGAATACTCATTTTAAACTAATGCATATGAATCTAAATATCAGGGTCATACAAAGCTGTTCTAGTTGAGTCCAAGAATAATGTTATTGAATTTAAAAATGAGCAAGCAGGTCCCATTTAAGTCTAATTCAGGAAATAAACCAAAGCAAGTGAGGAAAATTAAAAGGGAAAAGGTTGCAGACTGTGACACACAGTTTGACAGAAACTTTCAAACACAGAGGAAATAAACTTAATTAATACATTTAGTAGCAGAACAGTGAAGTGGATCTTTGCACTGTGCAGGTTTTCCCCTCTACCTGCTGCAGGAGATTTTGACTGCTCTCCAGTCCTTCTGTCATTGTAACATTGTTGCTGTTTTAGTTGCTGCAAATCAATATGTTGGCCCGACTAACTGTTGCCAAGGCTTCGCTTGATCAATGGTCGGCCTTTACATCACGCGCACGCGCTCTCAGCTCAGCTTCTGAAATAACACAGACGGCAGCTGTTGTTCACCAGATCAATGCTCAGCTTTCTCGAATCAGACGAACACAAAAATGTGCATTAGGTTGTGAGTGGGTAGAATTATGTTAAATTGATTTTGCAACTTGTTAACTGAACGCTGCAAAAGAAAGGTCAGCCCGAGACCAGCTACCGAATCTTAACATTTTACTTTGTGAACCCCATGCTGAAAAAAAGAAAGAATTGAATGTGTGAAAAATGAAAAAGATAGCACAGCCGTGACATATTATTTTTGTACAAACAAGGTGATTCTCAAAGAGCTGTTAGTTGAGACTTGATATATTGCAGCATGGTGTGTGTCCACTTAACACTGACCTGTGAATCATTCAAGCAAAAAAAAAAAAAAAAGGACCTAACTCAACAGATGAATCAGTGTTCTGCCTGCCATAGAACAGACAACTGAGCAAAGAGCCAATTTTAAATTGGATCTTTAAGAACTTTGTTATTTGCAGCCTATCGCATGGCGTGCACTATGCGCTTAAAAAAAATTAAGGAAACTGGTCAAGTGAAGCACAAAAGAAGGCAGGCCTACAAACAGCTGATGAACAGTATCTTCAAGTCTCAGGTCTTAAACAAGAGCTGAGAGATGCATCTGGACCTTCAGTTGATCCACCTTCTGTTTGTCAAAGCCATCAGAAATGGCTCAGTGGAGGGATGGCTGTCAAAAAACCATTCTTAAGGAAGGGAAATAGGGAGAAAAGACAGAGGTATGCTAAATTACAGAAGAACTGGACTGAAAATCAACAGACCGATTCATCCAAAGTTGAAATATTTGGTTCAAATCGCCAGGTCAGGAGGGAGGTCCAACAGTGAGATCACAACCGCCTATAGCATGGAAAATAGGATGAAGACTCTGCGATGGTTTTGAGCTGCATTAGAGCCAGTGGTGTTGGGGAGTTTGTTGCTGGATTTCAATCCATCATACAATACCCTTTAGAAACTGTCGAGTTGGAAATGGCTTCACTTTCTTAGGATGACAATGATCCGAAACACGCTGTCAATGCAGTAAAAGTGGATAAAAGAACACACAATATAACACTATCGGTCATGGATTGGCCACCTCGGAGCCCAAACCTCAAAATTTGTGAAGCAGTTTGGGATGATCTTGACAGAGAACAGAACAAAAGGAAGCCAACATCCAAAGAACAGCTTTGAATCTCCTTAAAGAAGCCTGGAGAAGGACAAATGTGGTAATACTAAATCTTGACTTTCAAGCCCATTAGATTTGTCCAGTTTGCCTTATATACAGTATTTCCACAAATGTCTACACATGCTTCAATACATCAGAGCACCTGTTTCCCATTTTCTTTGCAAAATATCAAGAAATAATAGCTGCTACTTTATAGAGTACAATGTAGCCCAGATACCCACGTGACTGGGTTTAACTCATCAGAAGAAGAAAGTGGAGAAATAACATGGGTATGCATTTTGCCTTGTGGTACATTCATTATGTAATAAGAGGACAGCAAAAACATTGTCACCACTCTATACTGAGTTTAAATTAATTGGCATCAAAGGTGAGAAACAGCAGCTGATTCTCTTAATGAGACTTTCATAATGAATGCTTAAACCAGACCTGCACAAAGCACGCAGCACTCACATGGATCTGCATCCTTCAGAGTCTAATTAAAGAGAAGGATACAGAGCAGTTTCTTCAAATCTCTCCTTTCATATTAGCAGATACGCCGTGTGAGAGGCAGGCGCAGAAAGAGGGGAGAGAAAAAAAGAATCATCCCAAGCGCCACATAATGAACACAAACAACCTAACATGGGCATGTAATCATGTTACTGGAGCGCGGCCCCCGCTGCCATACAGTGATGAAAACTTTGTTTAGAGAAGTAATTTGTCTTGAAGCGCCGATTTTGGAGCAGGGATGTAATCGTCTTATCTCTTCTCTTTGTCTCTCTCTTCCTCGTCTTTCTGTCGCTCTGCCCCTCTCCTCCTCATGCAGCTTGTGTTCATCCTGACGTAGAAAAACAAAATGCTGCATAAATAAACACCTGCTGCGCATTGAGCTGCTAACATCAATGCCACAGACGTGCCAGTTACTCTGTTATATTGAGCACAAATTGACAGTGCGGGTGCAGTGAATTTGTGGTGGTAACATATCTGCACAATGTCACATAACACACTTAGCAACTCCTGTAACCAGCATTCACTGTCAGTTTAGGACCACAAAACATTTAGCCCTCCAACGCTCCAGAGGTTTGTGTGGTTTTTAAAATGCTTGAAACATCTGTTTTAATGCTAATTGTCATTTAATATCAGATTATTTGTTTCTGTTAAACGTTGCTTTAAAACCTTGGACGCCTCTTAGGAAAACTACCCTAACTTCGCTGAAGTCACAGAAGAAACGTTTTTGGTAAACTACAGTCGGTAAGTAAGTTAGAACTGAGCGTTAACTAGGTAACGGTTTTGTCATCACTTAATATTTATGGATACACTTATATGTACATCTTATTATATTATTATTTAACAAAACTCCCTCTTCTTCAGCCATATTTTTGATTGTTATTTCAATGCATTCTACGGTGGCCCTGAGAGGTCAAACACACTGCAACTTAAGAAAACACAAGCAGATAATAAAAGATAAAATAAATATATAAAATATGAATAGAACACAACTGGAATAGAAAAAAAATGCTTCACAAAAAAACAATAAAAACACCCTACAAAATACAGCAGAAGTGTTTTTGTGGAGACAATAATGTTACAGAGCAGCTGCAGAAGTGACAAGCTAACAGTAAACGGCTAATAGCAAACATGTATCTACAGTATTATATGCGTCGTGTGATTAAAACAACAAACATTATCCACATCTTTTTCTCCCTCACAACACCGATGAATCCTTCACTTTGTTTAAGTGTGTCATCATTCTAATGTTTCCATTTCTATCATTCTGCAGCTGGTCCGTCACGTTATTGCTTCCCCCAAAAACACTTCTGTTGAGTTTTGTAGGCGTTCTCAGCATTTTTCTATTTTCCTGTGTTTCCTTAAGTTGCAGTGCATTTGAACTCACGTTTCGAGCTTTTCATGGTCACTTTACACTTAAAAGAAGCAATTTGTTGCACATCTATATTAAATAGTAGCACAGTAGTGCTATTTACATTTACTTTTAGCCAGAGTTTGGAGAGAATGGCTGAAGAACTGTTTATCTTCTCTTGAATATAATACACTTAAATACTTTTTGCTTTGTGGTGCTTGTACTCAAAATGAATGAGTTGCCCTAACTTAGTCACCTTAAACGAGCTGTACTTAGTTATTCAAAGGCAGCGAGTTTGCATAATTTGTTCAAGTTCTGGAAACTAATCGCGTTTTATACTGTAGTGCCCCAAAAAACATAACTCATCAGCATATGTCTCACTGAAATTATGCTCCACTTACGGTATTCTTAAAATAAATAAATAAAAAAACATGAAATTGAAATTGAAATTATTTGACATGTTATTCATGCCATGCTGGAATGAATCACTAGATTTCTCACTATTGTAATGCCTTCTTACAATCCAGAAAGCCTAGCTAGGACTCACACATATATTGTAATTTGCTAATAAATAACAAATGATTGTCATGTACACTGCAAAACACAATGGTTACACTGAGCAATGAAAGTCTGTGTAAGTACTCTTCACGAATTAACAGACAAAGCTTACATTAAATTTATATAAATAAATAACAGACATTAAAAAATACATTAAATAAATTAAATAAAGAATTGAATCAAAATATAAAGTGTGTTAGTTCAGCACTATTACAATGATACGACTTTGAGAATGCATTTTTATATAAAATTATATTATATTGTGTGCAAATTTGCCAATGCACAGGCCAATATTGTTCAGTAATCAGTCGGGGATTCAGTAACTTTACACTGAATGGGTTTTGCAGTGATGCTTTAAATTTTTTAAACATTCTTGCAAGTATTTCAATGCCCATACCTATGGAACTCCAAAGTGTTCAAAATTAAATAAATAAATAAGTCATGATGAAATAAATAACTATGTGAATAAATAAGACACAGATATGTAATGTGAGAATGATATTGTGAAATAATTGAACACATTTTGAAAAAAAGCTCATTATTGTGAAATATATTGCATTCTGCTATAAAAATTTACTTGTTATTGTGAAATATTATTTCATGATCATTATTTTTCACAATAACAGAGATTATTCCTGAGGTATTTTATTTATTCCCAACCGTTTTTAATCCAAAATGTCCTTTTTTTCAAAGTCAGTCTTTATTTCAAAATCCCGTTTTTCCCAATGGCCTATTTATTTCATAATGCGACTTTTCAGCAGAATGACTTTGTCTGTCAATCAGTGTGAGTGGGCTTGACCTTTGCGCCTATTGGCTGATCGTTTACTATCGACTAGTTTTCCTGGATACCTGCTCCGCGGACGGCTGCTACAGGTAGCAAAAACGTGCTAGGTCAAAAGTCACGGAGGATGGCGGACTGGTGTGAACTTCAGTCAATTCTGCTCATTTTAGCAGATCAGATAGAGAGGGATCATTTACCTGTAGATACTGTTTTGAGTCGTTTAGATGATGTTTCTGAAATGCTTGGGATGATAATTGCTCTTCAAGATGTTAGCATCGATGACACCATTGTCGAAAGTTTAAGATCAATTCAGCACCGTGTTCGTTTGGAATACGCCGAGGAAGAACAGTCTTCAAATGTTGGTCGTCCACGTCTTGAAATCCCGGCTGCAGCACTCAGGACTTTAGTGCTGTCCGGTATAACCATCGGGGTAATTGCCGATATGTTTTCTGTGTCTCCGAGCACAATTAGGAGGAGAATGACGGAGGAAGGTCTAAGGTAAGTTTATGCTGTAATTTAACACCTGTGTGAGTCTGTACACAGCATTATTTAGATGTTGACCTTAATTATGACGTTTGATATTGAAATATTATCGCTTACTTTTTTATTGTGAATGTCTAAAATAAGCGTGGCAGCTACGGCTAATGCTATCGGCGCCATCTTGTTGTTGAGACACGTTTAGCTGGCGCAGTGTTAGCTGTTAGAGTGTGTTAACTCGGAGACTTGGCGGCAGTGGAACCTGTAGGAACCTTTTACACAGAGTAAACCCACCAGCTTTCCACAGTCTACTTACTTATCACATCTTGGTAGACAGCAGGGTCATTAGTGCTTTAAATAGTACATAGTTGAATGTTTCATTGCTGTTTGCAGCTAATTGTTCTCTGATAACACATAACAAAGTTGATGTTAAATAGCAAGTTTATTGAAATGGTTTTGTCTATTACAGCAGCGTTTTAAATATCATACTTTCTCTGGTGTCTTCAGTAAAGCTAAAACAAGAATACATTTACGTCCTTGGTTCTTTCAGGAAAACGTTTTGTTGAGACTTGCTGTTATACTAAAAAAAAAAAATTATGTGCAGAAAATCTGATAGGTATTCTTCTATTGGGAATGAGGACTTGGATGCAAAAGTGCTGGACATTCAGCGTCATCACCCAAATGCCGGCTGCAGAATGATGATGGGACATCTACGATCCAGAGGCATACACATTCAAAGTAAGCTGATATTGTTTGAATATCCAAACACCAGTTTCTGGCCCAGAAAGCATGTGTCAGTGTAGCCATGATGTGATATTATAATGTAGGCATCAAAAATGACTAGGCATGTTCGCATCACTGTTATGCAGTTATGTTCCTGTTTGAACCAGTTTGTACATGATTCTCTGTCCCTAGTAAATCTGTACAGCACCTGGATACTTACCTGAAGCAATGAAGATCTGTCTCATAAGCATTACAGTGTTTACAATACAGTCTTTTTGTAGTTGTTAGTACTAAGACATGATCTGTTTGTTAATCAGGATTTCGACTGATGGATTCAATGAGACGAGTCAATCCAGAAGGGGTCATGATGCGACGGTTATCTATTCAGACTGCAAGGCGTCGTCAGTACAGTGTACCAGCACCAAATCACCTTTGGCATATCGATGGAAATCATAAACTAATTCGGTCAGTACTTGCATCACCTTTTCCCTATTCCATTGAAGTAACAGAATGCATGTATAAAATTGTAAAATGAAGCCTTGAGTTTGTAAATGTCATCTTAAATGCTGTCATATAAGGCCATTTACAGGATTTGCTATAGTCATGTCTGAGGCTTTACATTATGCATGTGATTCCTTGCACTACAGATCTTTCTGTAAAGTGTTTAAGTTTCCCTTCTATTATTTCTTTTACATTCCTGTTATAACATGTTGTCACTTTATATGGAACTGAAATATTGGTCTTGCTTGTATGTAACTGGGGACATGACAATGTTTTTTCTTGTTTTGTTTTTTTTTAATTCTGCCTTGTCAGATGGAGATTTGTTGTCCATGGTGGGATAGATGGTTTTTCTAGGTTAATTGTCTACCTTAAAGCTGCCACCAACAACAAAGCTACAACAGTTTTTGATGGTTTCTTGTCAGCAATCAGACAATATGGCATACCGTCAAGAGTCCGGTAAGAGGTGTTTAACAAATACAGTATGTCAGAAAACTCTGTATTGGACAGTAGTTATATTCAGATTGTTACTCTCACTGACTCGGATCAAAACTTCTCTACTTTTTTTCCAGGTCAGACAAAGGAGGGGAAAATGTGAAGGTTGCACATTTCATGGTGCAGACAATGGGGGAGAACAGGAACTCTCACATTACAGGCAGAAGTGTTCACAACCAGTGGTAAGGACAAGTAAATTGATGGCCTGTCTTACATTTTTTTCACACATGCAATTGTAATAAAACAAATGGTTTCTGAGCATAATTGACTGGTTTTCACTGTGTCTTATAGCATTGAGCGCCTGTGGAGGGATGTATATGAAAACGTCCTTGACCTTTTCTACACAATCTTCACCCAGCTGGAGATTCAAGGACTGCTCAACCCTGGTGAAGAAATTGACTTGTTTGCACTGCACAGATGCTTTTTGCATCACATTCAACATCATCTTCAGTCATTCCAGGAAGCATGGAATCAGCACGGACTCAGAACAGCAAACAACCATTCACCTCTGCAACTCTGGTTGCTGCACAGAAAGGAGGGACAAGATTTGTCACAGGTACATGACTATTTGATCCGTATTTGTTCTTCTATGTAAAACTCTACTATCTGTAGTTGAGGTGAGTTTATTTCTACTGTTCGAGTTGGTGTACCGAATATTTCTCCTGTAAGTGAAAATGTCTCTCAAGCCATTCTCTCCTTTTATTCCATCTGTCAGGTATAGATGGCAATACTTTAAACAAAGTTAAATTTGTTATACCTGAAGAGAACCAATCCTGACCTAGAATGGGTGAATGAATAATTATGCCTAAGAAACTCACATAGGCCCTGACAGACTCAATAAGTCCATCTAGGAACAGCTGCAGGAAACACCTCTTCAGTTTAGATTTAAAACATGTGCATGCTCTTTCAGGTTGATGAGGATTATGGTGTGGACTGGACAGGACCACATAATCACCGCCCATCAAATGAGATCACCATTCCTGAGATTCAGCTCCCACGTGCACTGAGTGAACGAGAGCTTGCTGTGCTACCAAACGTTTCACTCAGTCAAGCTTTGGATACCTACTGTGAAACTGTTCAGTCACTCAAACTTATGTGTGATACCACACCGTAAGTCTTCAAAGTAAGCAGGTGCAATATGTTCACACCCCTTTTTTAAGTTTCTACATCTATGGCTTTGTAGCTAATACTGACTCAAAACAGCATAACCAATTTCATTTTCAACAAAACAGTGAGTGGCTATAAAACAGGATTTGTTTTACACAGCTGTCACTTTAATAATAATAAAAATAAGTGATTTGATTTGATATTCATTTCTTGGATGTACAGTACCGGTACATGTCAACTCTGAGCAGATTTAATACAATGCACACGGTACAGTAGTATAAAATCTTAATGCAAATAAATTTTCCAGTAGCGAGAATAAAATAAACATAATGTGTAATTTATAATGTACAGTGAACAACTGATTTTGTTTTCTGAACTCTTTTTAATATAAACTGACAAAAAGCAATAAATGCTCACCTCTACTGTGTATTTTACACTGTCAAGTGTATTAAAGGAACTAGAACTCACTAGATTGTCCGTTTCTTTGAACACTGAATACAGTAATGTGATGCAAGAAAGAAAAATGGTCTAATCTTACCATGTGGTTATGGAATCAATCCTAAACCAGACCAAAACCTGAGTCAGTACAGTTGAGACACACCTCAATGTCCATCAGAAATGATTCATAGGTACAGTAGTGTGCAGGAAGACGTAGTACTTCAAAACAGGTGGAAGACTTTGGAAGACTGCTGTTGACCACTTCCACAGTCATTTCTCTCGGCAAGACTTCCCATCCTGTCCAAAACTTGATGAGGGCTTTTCGTTGTGCACAAGACGCTGCAATGGAACATTGTTTTGAGCTATAATGACATCCTATATTCATTATTTTGAGTCTTTTATGGAGAAATACCTTAAAAGATGAACAATTACATAAAGAGCACAAGACATTTTTGCCCCACTCAAATTGCTGTTGTAGCTGTCATAGATATTTTTATGGTAACAAAGCTAAAAGTAGTTACATACAATTATAATGCAACTGATAATGCCACCACTCTGTTTTTTATGTATTGCATGGAGGCAGTATGGAGCAAATAAGAAAACAAAATTATACTATAGTGTACTTTGTTAATGACCCGAGATCACTGGACTGTATGTAATTTACCAAAGTATAATCAGAGAAAACCAATAGCAAAATACCTATCGCAGCAGACTTACCATTTTCAATGAAGGACCGAAGGTAGCCTGCCACTCTGCATTTATCCTCAAGAGAGCATTCCTCTTCCTCCTCATCTTCATCTTCTGTGGCAGGCCACACTATCCTTTCTAGAATAGACTGCATAAAATAGTTCACCTTGGTTAATTTTTTCTCTTAAATGCTACAAGATAAAATAAGCTTAATTTGTCATTTTATATCTTTACTTATCTTGTAGTCTTAAGAGCGTCAGCAACATTAGGTGTATTTTTATTAAATGTAACCCAGCTGTTCGACTAGCCCAAGCATACAAAATAGTATATTGATGTTTTGTGTCAACAATTAATGTTCATCCTTCATAAATTAACCAAATACCTTTACTATTCAGATGTTAAAAGATGTGACCTGACTTTACCTCACAACAGGGAGCAGTCTCTGATTCCCTTGGTAAGAAAAGAGGAATGATGTCTGATCTTTCTGTCAGAAGCGGCCATACCATGGTCTCCTTAAGCCCTTTCCTCAGCTGCTTGACTTGACGGCTTGTTCGTGTTATGACCTACAACAGTGAGACCAAACCAAAACTGAAGTGTGAGTCCGTAAAGTAAAACACACTTTAAATGTTAAATACTTAAAGAACATCCACTGTACTGATAAAGCATTTCAAATGGCCTCCAAAGAGATTTTTTTAATGTACCGTAATTGTCGGGCTATAAGCCGCTACTTTTTGCACAAGCTTTGAACCCTGCGGCTTTTAGTCAGGTGCGGCTTTTCTATGGATTGTCCGTGATTTTCGTGATATCGTAAGACGATTTGTTTTGTTTGTTCCGCTGTTGTACGGCACTACGTTGCCTGGCGGAAGGATCGGGGTTCAAGAGTGGTATGTTGGTCACATGTCCATCCGCCAGGCAACATAGTGCCGTACAAGTAGCGCGAAAAACAAACTTCAAAGTAGCGCTACGCATTCAGCGGGAGGCGTGGATGACCAGCGGCGATAAACTTGCGAAAAGCAAGTTATGCTCAACTCCACCAGTGGATTCTGACAGCATGGAAAAGTGTGAAAACATCCACGATCACCAGCGGATTTCGAAGGGCTGGACTGCTGCATGATGAAGAGGAGGACACTGCCACGGCCCTTCTGAGGGTGTTCGACTCTGACACTGACAACGAGGATTTCTTTGGTTTTGAAAGTGACAACGAAGGAAAGAAGCTGAGAGTGGATGACGAAGCCACCCTGAGCCTGTTCGTTTCCGACACTGGAGGAGAGGACTTTGGTGGTTTTAGTGCGCAGGAAGAAGAGAAAGATGGTGGTGAATGACTGACTTTTCTTCTTGTTGAAGCCGTGTTGCTGCACCTGAGCCTGAAAGGTAGTCCGGATCTATTTTTCTGGTGTGCTGTAGGTTACTGTTATGTACTACATTTGTTACGCATTTATGAAGCACAGCACATGTGCAAATATGTACCCATAACTTGTTTTTCAAAATATTAATAAAAGGGGTGTGTCTCCAAACAGCCATCTCTTCCTGACAATTCGCATTGTGCATATTCTCTTACATATGATAAGTCAACATTGAAACACCTGCGGCTTTTAGTCAGGTGCGGCTAATGTATGTACAAAACAGGATTTTCCCCTGATTTTAGCTTGTGCGGCTAATATTCAGGTGCGCTTTGTAGTCCGGGAAATACGGTATATGAAAAATGTACTTATTCACATCCAAAGGTTTGATTTGCTTTTCTATTTAAAATTTACATTTATTGGGGAGAGTAAGTCCGTACTCACAGCGTGGAATAGCAGACGTTCATACAGCCACTTTCTATTGGTTTGTGTGACACCTGGCAGGTCCCAAGCCAGGGCTAGCTCGAGAACATTTCTTCGTTCCAGTTCTGTTAATTCAGCAGTGCCATCAAGCTAGGACAGAGGGAAAAAAATTAGTCAGTAGTAGGTACTGATGGCTATTCAATCTTGTCTCTAAATTTAATATTTAGTGAAATAGTAATTCTTTAAAATAATGGTACAAAAATGCAAACCAGCTGAATAGTGCTGCGGATATCAATGTCAGGGCAATCCTCAATCTGAACTGTAGCTGTTTCAGGTGAGCCACCAAAAAGGACATGGATGATTGCAGGACTTATACCAGACACACACGGTCCACCATGAATGAATGAATGTCCCATTATTCTTCCTAAGATCAAACATAATAAATTCACTTAGCCTAACATTGCATGGGGGTAAAGACAAACAGTTTTGTAACTGTATTCAATCTAGTTTTCATCTTTATGGTTACAGTTAGGATAATGTAACACAAGTAATGCTTTTTCCTTTAGTGCTGCACATGTATTATTTTAAATTACTATTCCTCTTATTTCTGTACATAACTTTCTTACCTGCCACCAAAAACATGTCACTCTCAAGCAAGGTCTGAGAAGTGGATGGAGTCAAGTGTTCTGGCTCACCGTCAAACAGTCTTGTAAGATCTGTGTTCCCTGAAAAGAGTACATCTAGGTTATGGTGAGTATGAGAAATCCAGGCAGTAATTTTAACACAATTAACTCATTTACATAACAAATACATTTTCTTTACATGAATAAATATTCTCTTATTTAATCCACTATACATGTGCCCAGTCTAGTTTCATACATACCAAAATTCAAATGCAAACCAGACTGTACTAGAGAAACTGCCTTTGAGAAGAAGAATCTCTTCACCCCTTCTCCAACAGCAACATCCCCTAAAAGGAAGAAGGAAAAAAAAAAACTTGTGAAGTTTCGGATTAGTCAGTCACTGGATTTCTAATGTTTTCACAATACAGAAAAAATACCTTCCAGTTTGCAGCTGACAGGGCCCGCCCACTCTACCTTTGGAGCTTTGTAGAGGGAGATAAGTGATCTCTGTTGATCCACAATACTTTCCCGCAAGTCCATTTGCAGGACTACTGCCTTTCTTGTCTCATACTTTGAAAGTAACTCGGACTTGTAGAGCCAGGCTGCTCTGGTTGCATCTTGTTCACATTTCCACTCTGAAAGGTACACATTTGTATGGATCACATGAATCAAAAGAAATAAAATATATGTATTTTTTGCCATTTGTCTGGTATCTTCCTAACTTAATTCCTGTCACTACCTGGTTTTTCCCCTAGAAGTGACTTTTCCTCATCTTGATGAGATGCATCTTCCTGCACTACCACCATATCACCTGACGATTGCTCTGCTCTTGCTGAGGTTATGGTGGATTCCAAGATGATACTATCTGGTTCCTCTACCCCGCAGGACAGATTCCAGGCATCACTGTTGCTACAGGATGGGACCTCTGACCTTGCTGTTGTACTACGAGTCTGCCTAGCCTGACTTTCAGTAACAGACTGAGGTTCAGCACCACTCAATGAACTGTGAGAGGGATTGGCAGAGATTTCAGCATCCATCACCAATATATACAAAGTGGACTTACTTAGTTTCCACACTATATACTAAAATATATAGAAAATCAAAGATGTTCCTTACCTTGTGCATTTAGTGATGTGGTTTTTCATTTTATTTAAAGGAATGTTAATGTCACAATTCAGGCATTTTGTGGGGGGTCCGTGTTGCTGGAGGGTTGTCAGGCTCTACAGAGAATATGGAGATAAAAATATATATATACATTTGGTGCATACTGTGATAAAAAATGTTTTGACAGTTCTGCAATCGCATTTGCCAACGTGAGAAGCAGAAACAAATTGTAAACACAAAATTACATATCTCCTTCTAAACCTTTTCTAAGAATTGCTTACATACACATTCAGAACCATTATTACTCATATGCAGTCATGTTTCTAACCAGCTGACAGCTAAAGTGATTTGACACATAGTTGAGCTTAGCTAGCCATTTGAACTAGTTTATTAATACTTGCAAATAACATATTCTGACCCTAGTCATTACTCACGTCTTCCAAATCAATACTTTTCTGCAGTGGCCTTATATAGATCAAAGCTTGTCCAATTCCACTCAATGGACTGCGGAGATATCGCACTGTATATCCAGTGTCTGGGCTTGGGATTGTGCACAGGTTACGGCTTCGTGTTGTACCAGAGATTCTCAGCAGTTCAAACCCTCCTGTGTCTTTAAGCTGAGGGAAGGTATCCTCAATCTTTGCCTTGACCACTTCTGGGTCATCATCCCTTCCTATAAAACACATTACTTGCTGTACATTACTACAAAAATGGTACATATAACAGTAAAAATGTAGTTAAACTGAATCTTGAAATATTAACAAATGACATGTAGCATCACCTTGGAATGAAATCCGTTTCTCTCCAAGTCCAGCTGCTGCTAGGTCAAATTTGACTGCTTTAGCTGGCACTGTGTCTGACATATGATCATGTAAACAGAAGAAGGTGTGTGTGTAAATGGAGCGGCATGCTTTCTTGGAAGAATGCGAGGTCAGAGATGAAAGTGGCGCTGAGGAAGGCCTCACTCTGTAAGGGGCAAACAGTCTTGCGACTTCAGCTTTAAAAAGGGAAAAACAATATTATAGAAAACATTCTAAAAGCTTAGATTAATTGCTACTTAATTTGCAAGTATTATACCCGCTTACAAAATCACTACATTGAACTAGAATTGCTTTATTTTCATTCACATAGATTACTTGACTTCCATATTAGCAGAGAAAATAAGACACTTTAAAACGACATGATTTAACTATTACCTACAACAATGTAAACAGTGATACAGACATACAGCAGCGATGCAGGTGGATGCTTCTCTGGTGTCCTGGATTGTTGATTACCTGACAGGAAGACCACAATATGTACGTCTCCCACAGTGTGTGTCTGACAAGGTGATTAGCAACACAGGGGCACCACAGGGGACTGTCCTCTCCCCCTTCCTCTTCACCCTCTACACCACAGACTTCAGCCACTGCACAGAGACCTGCCATCTTCAGAAGTTTTCTGATGACTCTGCGGTGGTTGGATGCATCAGCAGGGATGATGAGACAGAGTACCGGGCTGTGGTCGACTCCTTTGTCACGTGGTGTGAGCAGAATCATCTGCAGCTCAACGTGGCAAAGACCAAGGAACTGATCGTGGACTTCAGGAAGACCAGGAAACACTTGACCCCTGTTTCAATCCAGGGGGTCAGTGTTGACATTGTGGAGGACTATAAATACCTTGGAGTACACATTGACAACAAACTGGACTGGGCTAAAAACACCACAGCACTTTACAGGAAGGGCCAGAGTCGTCTCTATTTTTTGAGGCGACTGAGGTCCTTCAACATCTGCCAGAAAATGCTGAGGATTTTCTATGAGTCTGTTGTGGCCAGTGCGATCCTCTATGCTGTTGCATGCTGGGGGAGCAGGCTGAGGGTCGCAGATGCCAACAGACTTAATAAACTGATCCGTAAGGCCAGCAATGTTGTGGGGATGGAGCTGGACTCCCTCAAGGTGGTGTCGGAGAGGCGGATGCTGTCCAAGATAAAGACAATGTTGGATAACACCTCCCACCCACTCCATGACATGTTGGTCAGTTACAGGAGCTCGTTCAGTGAGAGACTGAGATTACCGAAAAGCACCACTGAACGACACAGGAAATCATTCCTGCCTGTGGCCATCTCCCTGTACAACGCATCCACTTAACACACTGTTTGCTGCTACAGCTACACATGTTTCTTTTCCAAATATTTATTTATAAGTGACTTATGTATGTATGTATGTATGTATGTATGTATGTATGTATGTATGTATGTATATATATGTATATATTGTACTATTCTTAGTTAGCGTATTGTCTGTCTTGTCTTAATGTTGGTTTAAAATGGAGCACTGTAACAAAAAATAATTTCCCCCAGGGATCAATAAAGTATTCTGATTCTGATTCTGATTAACCCAGAAGACGATTATCTTCTCTTACCTAATTTATTAAGTTCTTTGCTATGATAAAAACAGTATAAAAAATTTGTGACTGAACTGATTAAAAAGCTCATTTTTGGCAGACAGACTAACCAAGCAGTAATAACATCGTTACTTACCCTGAACAGCGTTTCGTGGAGTGGAGCTAGCTGTGATAGCGTTAGCGTTTGCTAACGTTAACATTGTGATGTTTTGATGAGAACTTGGACCAGGGACCGCTTCATCTCCAGTATGCTGCTGCAACACTCTCTCAGACTGAGGTGAAGACGTACAATCTAAGCGGTTAGCAACTTCTCTGAGTAACTCAGAAACGGACTTGTTTCCTGCAGCCATGCCCTTCACAAGAATTGATACACCTGTAACGTTATTCGCGCCCAGTGTTTTGCATTTGTCGGTGCCTTAAGTTTATCTTGAGCTGCATACTGCCGCCAGCTGCATAGGAGACGCATTGCTCCATTAAACCTAAATCGACAATTCATGTGCTATTACTTATGTCTGAGTAAAGGAGCAACCAATCACACGAGTGGCTCCGCCCTGTCTCTCTTGATTGACAGACAAAGTCATTCTGCTGAAAAGTCGCATTATGAAATAAATAGGCCATTGGGAAAAACGGGATTTTGAAATAAAGACTGACTTTGAAAAAAAGGACATTTTGGAATAAAAACGGCTGGAAATAAATAAAATGCCTCAGGAATAATCTCTGTCATTGTGAAAAATAAAGACCATGAAATAATATTTCACAATAATAAGTAAATTTATATAGCAGAATGGAATATATTTCACAATAATGAGCATTTATTTCAAAATGTGTTCAATTATTTCACAATATCATTCTCACATTACATATCTGTGTCTTATTTATTCACATAGTTATTTATTTCATCATGACTTATTTATTTATTTAATTTTGAACACTTTGGAGTTCCATACCAGACCCCCTTCAAACTCAAGTTTCCATCTCCTTCCTTCTCCTCTTTCCCTCTGCTCCCAGCTATCTTCACCAATGAGCAGTCAGACCAGCATCAGGGAGGTGGCCTCTCCATCTCGGCCCAATCAGAGGACATTTCTGGATGATGTCATATTAACGTTCACCTCACCAATGGCCTGGCTGATGGTCGTGGCCCTTATCATCACGTGGTCAGCAGTGGCTATCGTTTTGTTTGATCTGCTCGATTATAAAACTCTGGCAGGTAACGGCTGTTTACTTTTCTTCTTAAAAATCCCGAACTTAATTCAGCATTTTATTCTCATAATTTTATTATTTAACTATTTATTATTATATTTTATTATTAACTGTTATCATGATGTGTTTGTAATGTTTTATAATGCCTAATGACGCTTTCCTTCCACTCATCAATCACCCATTTTCCACATTTCACACTTCCATATTTCATCCGAGCATTTTCCAACAAGACTTCAGACATTTTTGAAGCAAACTTCAAAAGTGGACATCATTTTCACCGAGTCAAACTATGGGACACACACCATCTCCTTGTTGCTTTCACCACATGTGCCTCGACATGTGTGTGTTTTGCTTTAATGCCAGTTCTGTTCAGAGTAACGCGAGGTGTGTTTCCCATCTTCTTGACACATACTGGTTTAGCGAATGCATTTTCTCCTGTTCACATACTCAGTTAAACTTTAACATTAATTAGTCTACCTTTTTCTTAGCTTATTTATCAGGGCAGTAGCTCCTCATTTCCTCCTAAATATCACTCATACGGCCGTAGAATGGATCGAAAGGGTGCGTTCTGGTGTTAACATGCATACTAATAATGGAGTCACAGGGGTTGATTGCAGCATTGAGCCGTACAAAGTAAAATGATTCATTTAATAACCTGCTTAATGTGGACATCAGTGGAATCCTGTGCAGCGGCTGTTGCCACATTACACAAACGGGGAGCAGCTTTGTTTTCTCATATATTTTTTTAATCCCTTTATCTCCATTTCATGACTTAATTGTCTCGAGTAATCACATTTTGTTAGCTTTGATCCGGCTTTAATTGCTTCATTGTCATGAGATAACAGGAAATGAATTTCCCTGAGATCACAACCACACTGCTGATTGAAGTGAATGCAACAGTGAAGATCTCTGCTTAAGCATTTTCAGTTCTGCTTAAGGCTTGCAAATCTGTAGAAAGCTGTTAATTTATATATTAGGGGAAACGTCCATTGCAGTAAATCACAATAATATAGCACGGAGACACGGCGGTGCAGAGCTGAACATTACACTGCTTTCACTTTGAATTCATTCTCAAAAAGGCAAAAACAAATTCCAGCCGCACTTTAAACTCATTTCTAAAATTCACTGTTTCCTACGTTATATCTTTAGTGTTTATTCCTGGAAAAAGAAACAAATTGTCTAACTGAGAAACTGCCATTTTCAGAGAGGATTATTTGGTGAATTTTCTTGACTCAGATCAGCAACTTCCTGCAGCAGCAGCAGCTGATTGCTTGGCAACTGGTTGTGTCAAAAATAACCTCAGCACAAGACAACAAATTCTCGTTTTACGCTTCTGTTTTAGCACATCAAAGTTTAACACGTTAAAGTGTTATTTTAAGTAATTACTGGCAAGTAGAGCTGTCTTTAAGCTAAGCTAAAGATGTCGCTTCTTAATTATTGGATATAAATGTCAGGATAAGACTTTAGAGTCTGACCCAGATTGTATTTTAGGGTTTGCCCTCATTTCAGATTATTAAGGCTGATGTTTTAAAAATGTTTTCATGCACATATTAATGCACATTGTCATAATGAAATAATAAAAATAAACAAAAAATTTGTAATATTAGCGTATCTCACATACATGGATGCCAGTATCTTTAGCTGGCCGGTATCAGCAGAAATTATCGACCAGCTGAATTCTTAGTTGAGCTTCACAATCTTCTCATCCAGTTCTCAGGCAGGAGTCTGTAAAAGTGTATTTCCTACTGTCCAAGTTGATTAAATACTCAGAACTCAGTTAGGGTGAATCCACTGGTATGCATGTTAACATTGTCAGTGTAAACTTGTAATTAGCATTTAATCCATAACAGGTTTGATATTTATCTTGAAATGAACACTGTTTCAGTCACACCTTTAGTCTAAATGAATGTGTTTATTTTCCACTGATAGCATCATTGTATCCAGTACACTTTGTGTCTGCTTCTTCTGAAACAGTGTTAGTTTCAATAATGAAACTATTGTCTTTTAATTGTGTGGAAGGGAGCTGGGTTGCAGTTTCACCCTATACATTTTTAATATCTCATTCATCTTGGTCTTATGCTTTAGTTCATCTACCCGGTCATGTGAACAGTCTGCTCATATTTGTCCCAGCTGGGCATTCGACACATGCAACACAAACTGTACGCAGTCCTGTGGGGTTGTCGCTGGAGGTACCGCCACATGTTTGATTTGGCAGAATTTTACACTGGATGTTCTTTGTGACAAAGCCCTGAGGGGGATTTGTGTCTCAAACCAGTGACCGTTCATTGCCAAACAAATGCGTTAACCACTACATCTTGTGATTAAATAACTTGTAGAACCATCTTTAGCTCGAATCCCTTGAGGTAAATTTTTTCTAAAAAACTTCATCAGCATCTCACATTGTTGTGGAGGAGTTTTAGTTCATGCTCCTTTTTTGCAGCATTGCTTCAATTAATTAATGATTATAGCATTTCTTTATGCACAAGTCTCTTAAGATCCCATCGAAGCATTTCAGTCAGGTTGGGGTCTGGATTTTGACCGGGCCATTGCAACACCTTGATTCTTTTCTTTTATCAGCCTTTGTGCTGTGTTTGGGATCATTGCCCTGTTGTTTGACCCAGTCTCAGCTAAGCTCTATCCGTCTGACTGATGTCTCCACATCCACTCCGGAATACTTTGGTATACAGAGGACCCATGGTCCATGCAGTGAACGTAAGGTGCCCAGGTCCTGTGACTAAAAAAACAAACCCAAATTTTTACTGATGAGGTGTTTGGTTTGGGCCAAACATCTCTGCCTTGGTCTTGTGTGTCCAAAGAACATTTTTCCAGATCTTTTGTGGTTTGTTCAGAAACAACTTTGTAAACCTGAGCCATGCTGCTATGTTCTTCTTAGAGAGAAGAGGTTTTCTCCTGGAAGTCTTTCAAAATAAGCCATACTTTTTCAGTCTTTTTCTAATTGTAGTGCTACGAACTTCAATATTTAGCATGCTAACTGAGGCCTGTAAAGTCTGAGATGTAGCTCTTTGGTTTGTTGCCGTTTCTCTGAACACGATCAGACCTTTGGGGTTAATTTGCTGAAATGTCCCCTCCTGGGAAGGGTGGCAGCTGTCTTGAATGTTTTCCACTTGTGAAGCCTCTTTTGCACCGCAGAATACTGAATTTCAAATTGTTTGGAAATGGCCTTATAACCCTTTACCAACTGATGGGCAACAACTGCCTCTGTAAGATCCCTGCTGTTGTCTTTCCTCCTTGGCAATGTGTTAACACACTTGAATGCTCCAGACCGGCAAACTGTCAAAACTTCTGCTTTTATCAAAGTGAAAACACTTGCTGATGATAAATTAATGAAGTGCAATGAAGCACCTGGCTGTGGAAGAAAAATGCGAAAAAAGGCTGTAGGTAGAGTAAACGTCCCCTAAATAAATAAAAAGAATTGATTTGGTTTTCTTTATTTTTTCTTTTTATACCTACTGGTACATTCTTTTGCTCTTTTTTTAAGTTTTTTGAAGCCATAAAAGAATAATAACTAACACTCGGCAAACTTAAATAAGCCAAGTATAACTGAAAGTTAAATATCAAACTGCAACTGAGCTTCCCTTTCTTTCCGTGTACAACAGCGACATAGTGACCCTTCTATCTATTCTACTCTCCCACCGGTTGCTACTACACATCACCCTCACTATCCTACAGTGTAAGGATAGGCCTGCCTCACACATCCAACACACTCATCTCTAACTCCTCTCCTCACTTTTCCCCTTTCTTTACCCCACTCCACTCCACCCCGCCCCTCCAATTCCCCTCCATGCTCATGCTGTCAATCACCTGCCATCCCATCCAAAGACTACACCTCATACTGTGACGACCCCGTGTGTTTACCTCCTGGTAAAACCAACAGCAAAAACACTGTTTGACTGCTCCGCTTGCTTTCAGAGTGTTGACTGCAGTTGTTCAGAGTCAAATCTGGATAGATGTGATTTTTGCTCAGCATGTTTTTCTTTAGTTCGGAGGCTTTGACTTTCACCTTTAATGGGTAAATCGACACTAAATCTCAATTTTTTAAGAGGCTAATAAGCTATAATAGCTTTTTACATTCTGGATTTCCCAAATCTCGCTTGCAGAACAAATGAACCTCCATCTAAAACGATGTACATTTTCACCCACATTAATGAATCCACTGATCCCAGTGGTCAGATTGGGATGATTGCCCTTACATGCCTCTTAAAATGTATTTGAAACAAGTCCTAAAGACTAAAGCACCTAAAGACTCCAGACAGTCAGTCTGTTTGGAGAACAAACGGTTATTTTACTCGCTCTTTAAGCTTAAGGCACACAGTGTCGATTTGCCCTGATGTCAAGCCTTTGTTAATTTACTTTAGATTCACTGGAATTCAGTCTTGTTCTGTTCTGTCACCAAGCGCAAAGAGTCTGCATTTATCAAGGCCCACGGATGGGTGGCAAATTAAAGGAAATGAAGGACAGAAAGGTATTTGGCTGTCACAAGCGTCCAGAATAGACTCAGTGCTCCTTGACATCATTCCTGCACTTTACTAAAACGCTGCTCCTCCAAAATCCATTTCATCATTTGGTGTTTTCATTTGGCAATTGTGGAGAGCACTGTCCCTGGCCTTGAACCTCCCAAATGGTTTGAGAAGTGCTGACTGAAGTCCACTGTTTTAATTAAAGCATTAAGTGACCCAGTGTTCGCTTTCAGTTTCTCCAATCATTTGCACAGCTTTTATTTTTCTTTAGTTTGTTACCCATCAGCGTGTCCTCGTTCTTTCCTAGTGTTGTGCATAAAGACCAGCATGTGTACTGCATGCTTGTCTGGACTTTCTGAGTGATGATTAATGTGGTGCATGATTCCATGACTGCTAACGTCATAATTCAGGATCATTTTAACGTAGAACAATAACAGAGTCCTTCAATGAGAGTTTACTTGTTTATGAAAGTTACCCATCTTTATATAAGTCAAGGAAACCTTTTGCCGAGGGGCTAGACCGGAGAACCGTAGTACACAGGGATTCTCTAGACGCTCAATGTAGGATGTACATGATAGTTTTTCCCTTTCATCCTTTCAGTTTTTGAAGCAAACATTTCCAAGGTGAAAAATGACAAAATGCTGGGCTCAATTTAACACAAGGCATTTCTTCCATCACAACGTTTCAGCAAAGAACAGCGTGTGTAAATGAAACAGCTACATTTTAAGGGTTATCAAAGAAGAAATACAGTTGTAGAGTTTTTTGTTTTTTGCATTTCAGATCATCAAACAAATTTAAATATTAGACAAAGATAACACAAGTAAAGACAACATGCAGTTTGCAAATTAAAGTGTTTATAATCAAGGGAGGAAAAATCCAAACCTACACGTAGCCCTGTGTGAAAAAGTAATTGTCCATGTTGCTAAATCATGAATTAACTGTGATTAACTGCACTTATTGGAAAGCTAAATTTCATTTAAATAGAAGCTTTCTGACAAAGTGAGGCTAAAATATCTCAAAAAGCAACGCATCAAGCAACAATTTGGAAGGTTTGAGTCCCAATACAACTGCTATAAAATATTACAGCAGCGGTCAAACATG
Organism: Diplotaxodon limnothrissa; assembly: GCF_057381915.1. Classification (NCBI taxonomy): domain Eukaryota; kingdom Metazoa; phylum Chordata; class Actinopteri; order Cichliformes; family Cichlidae; genus Diplotaxodon; species Diplotaxodon limnothrissa. The sequence continues at coordinate 7,270,363 of NC_140610.1, read as the reverse complement.
GTGGTTGTAGCGTGATGGTCTGGTGGCTTTGCTTCTACGGTACCTGGATGATTTGCCATATTGATGGAAACATGAATTCTACTCTCAACCAAACTCCTGATGGAAATATCCGGCCACAAGTTCCTGCTCCGGAGTTCATGATCACTCAATGATCCGAAACACAGCAGCAAGTCCTCCTCTGAATGGCTCAAAAAAAACAAAATGAAGGTTGTGGAGTGGCCTGGTCAAAGTCTGGGTTCAAATCTGATCGAGCTGCAGACATAAATACCTTGTCCCCAAACCTTCCAGTCTGGCTCAAATTAAACAATTCTGGAAAGAATGGTGGGCCAGATTCATCCACAGCGATGTGAAAGACTTATAGCCAGTTATTGCAAACGCTTAATTGCAGTTCTTGCTGCCAAGGGTGGCACAACTAGTTATTAGGTTTAGGGGGCAATTACTTTTGAAAAACCTTGGAAAACTTTTTCCCCCTGAAATTAAAAACTGCATTTTAGATTTACTCAGTTTATCCTTGTCTAATATTAAAATTTACTTGATTATATGAAACAAGTCTGACAAAAAAAAAGGAAGTAAATAAATCAATAAATCAGGAACAGGACAAATCATCTTTCATAGCACTGTATGTAAAAATATGCAAACTCAGTCTCTTGTGAGCGATGAATAAAAACCCTTTGAGCATTTAAGACTTAAATGTATAAAACCATTTGGTGTCTATCTGACTTTGGTAATAGTGCTGCAGATAATGCGGGTTAGGGTAGAGTGAAAAGGTTGAGGAACTGAAATGAAGTCTTCCTCTTGGCAGCTCCATCTTCAACATCTCTTGCCCAATATATCCACCATCCCTCCTCTGCACATGTCCAAATAATCTCAGCCAAGCCTCTCTAACTTTGTCTCCAAACCACTCAACCTGAGCTGTCCCTCTGATGTATTCATTTCTAATCCTGTCCATCCTGGTACTCCCAGACATTGTGGATATAAAGGATACAAAGGATGTTGAAGATGGAGCTTCCAGGCAGGAGGAAAAAAAGAAGACCTCAGAGCAGATTGATGGACATAGCGAAGGAGGACATGCAGAGAGTTGGTGTGACAGAGGAAGACTCTAGGGACAGGGTGAGATAGAGGTAGATGATCTGCTGTGGAGGCCCCTAAAGGAAGCAGCCAAAAGAATAATAATAATAGGAAGATACTTTCACATATAGGATTTTGCTGCTCTCAGGTTCAGTAGTGATATTGTGTAAAGTTTCAAATACATCCCAAACACTTACAACTCTACTTTAGGCCACAATATTTACAACACTCTGACCAAAGTCAGTTGGCTTTGATAAATGTATAAAACCATTTGGTGTCTAAGTCTTAAAAATGAAAGGTCATAAAAGCTGAAAGAGTTTTTACTCATTGCTCACAGAGTTAAAGTGATCGCTCACTCTGTATGTTTTGACGTGAAAGAAAGAAAAAGTTTTGTTTTAGTCTTTTGCACAGGTGAGTCGGCATTATGAGAAATACCTTGACTGTTTTGATATCTGCTTTAGGAGTGGAGAGGATGATGTTGCTGATGTGAGTATCGCACCAGAGCAATCTAGAAAAACTGCACGAAAAATATGGGATAACATACGGAATTAGAAAGACAGAGACCCCCACACTCTCAGGGACATACTCTATAACAAAGGCAATTCAGAAGAAAGTAAAAAACAAAAATAACAAAAGCAGGAATGGAAAAATGCAGAGATGCGTGAGAAATGCAAAAGCAAAAGGTGTCACGTCTCAGCTGTGTGTTAGGCAGGGAAGGACCCAAAATGCAGGACTTGGCAGACAAAAGTATAAATGAAAACAGCTTAATTGCTGAACCCTTGCAAAAAATACAAAATTAACTTATACCAGGAGCTAGTAATCCAACAAACAGAAGTATGCAGGGAAAGATTGAAGAAGGACTCAAACAGGCTGAGGACGATTACGACAAAGAGCAGAATGAGATCAAATATTGACAGGGAACAGTAACAGGTGGGAACAAGACTGAAGCGACCAATGAGACACAGAAAGCAAAACTAAACAGAAAGCACACAAAACGAGAGACTATCAAAATAAAACAGGAAATGACATACAGACATAGAAGAGGATTACACTAAGCCAAGGGGAGGGAAAGGGGGGGAGTCAACAACAAAAGCAAGGAGGAAACTACAGGTCAGGTGTCGGACATTGGATCCACTTAATCACAGGAATTGTAATATATTTCCATAACCAGAAGACTAAAGAATAAAGAATAAAGAACCAGAATACAAAGCCAAAAACTCCCCAAGAATTTCAGAATATTCCAGGTAGGAGGAAGGAAGGAAGGAAGGAATGAAGGAAGGAAGGATAGAAAGAAAAAATAAATATTCTCTTGTATCATTTCTTTTCTCTTATCCAGTTTGTTTTTGTCTCTTCGAACTCTGCGCTTTTCTTCTGAAGTTTTTTTTTTGGGTGTTTTTTGTCAGAGCCCCTTGGGTTCCCGTTTTTAAATCTCTGTTGCACAATTTGTATTTTTCATCTATATTCTTTGTGTTTTATCATTTTGATGTGGCTGCTAAACTGCAGTAAACTAAAAACATAGCAAAAACAAAAGGCACAAGAGAGAAGAAGAGTCAGAAGATAAGCACATGAAAGTGAGAGCGTGAGAGAAAATAGATTTAAAGAGGAGCGAAGTGGAAGAGAGATGTGATTGGAAAAGAAAGAAAGAAAGAAAGAAAGAAAGAAAGAAAGAAAGACAAAGAAAGGTGGAGCGGAAGGGAAACTGAGTGACAGAGTGACAGCAATCAAAAGAAGGAGAGGGAGCGTTAGCAAGGGAGAAAGCTGGCCTCCTGTTCCCTGTCTCTCTGGCTCTGTGTCTGCAGTGCCAATCAAAGAAATGTCAGTGCATTAATCAGTTGTTTTATGAGGTTCCATTAGCCTATGCACCTCCTCCGCACTGGGCGAGAAGCAGGCGGAAAGCTTCCTCCACCTGGGAGAGAGAGACTGAAAGAGATCCACGGAGAAAATCCAAACAATCCATTTAGCACTCCAGAGCCAACAGTTATCTAAATGCAGAGTATTGATGAATGTGCTAATTCCAACATGTTCCTCAGAGAGGCAGATGCAAAACACCTGCACTGCAGCGGCAGCATATGATTACAGTTTGTTTTAAGGACTTTTAGCAGCTTAATAACAGGTAATAGTTTCAGGACCAGAGAAACCAAAATAAAAATTAATATCTGGCTGCTTGCAGATATATTCAGGCAGAGCAGCGACAGGTCACACCTTAATCAGCTGATTGCACATGAGATCAGGTCATTTAAAGCTCACGTGTGCAGCTCGGTAAGACAATAAACAGACACAGCAGCAATTACTGGACAGTTTAAGAAAGAGTTAAAGAAGCTGTGACACACAAACAGCCTTTAAAGTAGACAAAAAAAAGTGTTGAAAGGCACAGAGGGGAGGAAGCAGAAAACAATATTCCAGCGTCATGTCTTCATAATGCTTCTCGTGCAGCATTTGATTGCAACCTAATCACTCTCGTGTTCAGTAATCCAACCTAGAAATCACATTACAGTTTCTATTACCGTAACGAGGAAACATTTAGCTGAATGTGTGTTTAACTAATGCATTTGTCGTTAATAGATGGCATGCTTCATTCATTCAACAAAACACCGCCTCTGAATGTAATCCAGAGCACCATTACAATCATTATGGGAATAATAGTTTAGCTGGAAATGCAATTTGTAGGAAACCAGGGGCCCAATTTCCCGTGGAAAAAGGTAATCCTTAAAATGACACAATTGGAGAAAAATACGTATCATTTGGTACCTTGGTGGCCCTCTCGGAGAGGTCGCCCTTTATAAATGTTTTTAGCTGAGGTAAGTCCATTGGTTTCATTGCTAATAATTGTGTGTTGTTGTTAAGCTTGATTGAAATCTCCATTTATTTATTTTTTAATTCAGAGACATCAAATCTTCTTATTGAATTCTTATATTTGATCTTAATAAAAATGCATCCACCATCCCATAATCCCCTTCTGCTTTTACTTCTACTTGACCTGTCCTCTTTGACAACTCCAAACCTTTATCTTAATAGATTTACCATCGCCAAAAAATAAAACAACAAAATATCTTACTGGAAAAACAGTGGCTCAGTTTCCTGACAGATCATACAAATTTAGAAAACTTGACTTCAGCTTTAAAGAACAATTTGACCCAATTTGGAAACACACGGTCGTCGTTCTTATGATACCCGGCGTGCATTTAAAACAATAACATGACAAAATCACCTGCGAGACTCCCACCATTTTTGATACACACAACCCACCTCATCTCCTTCACTGTTTCTTTGATCTTTTATTCATCGGCAAATAAATAAATTAAAAAGGTGTGTGTGTATGCGTGTGCAAAAAAAAAAGTAAAAAAAACAAAACAATGGGCCATGGGCCATGTTCATAGCAGCCTGTGGAGTGAATTTGTGGACGACTCTGGGGGGGCGATTTGACAAGATGAACAAATATAAATCAGTTTTTAAAAAACACTTGTAGAGCAGTTTATGGTTGAGGCAGAGTGTTTAATATTTCAGGTATTTTTGATACTGAGCAGATACCTGGGTTGCAGACTGCAGAGAATACAGTGGATCTACTGTACATTAAATATTGATAATTTTATATAATATATATGACACATTTTTTAAAAAGCAATACTTTTGGCAGAGTGTAGATATAATAGTTATACATAGATATTAATAAAACAAGGGACAGTGTATTAGACCAGTATATATATTTATAGATCATTTATATATTAGTCTGTATAATAATAATAATATTTTCATCACATGAGTATGAATATATATTTTTTATGTCACTAACATTTGTTGCTTATTTGTTTGAAATACAGATCCATCCATTCGCTTCCGCTTATCATTTTCAGGGGCGCTGGAGCCTATCCCAGCTGTCATAGGGCGAGAGGCGGGGCACACCCTGGACAGGTCGCCAGTCTATTGCAGGGCCAACACACAGGGGCCGACAACCATTTGCACTCACATTCACACCTAGTGGCAATTTAGATTATCCAATTAACCTCTCCCCACAAGTTGCATGGAAACGGTTGGAGGAAGCCGGAGTACCCGGAGGGAACCCACGCAAACATGGGGAAAACATGCAAACTCCACACAGAAAGACCGCGGCCTGATGGTGGAATTGAACTCAGGACCTTCTTGCTGTGCGGCAACAGTGCTAACCACCGTGCCACCGTGCTGCAGACCTGAAATACAGATCTGATTTTAATTCATATAAGAAATAATTTACAGTGAAATTCATGCTGTGACGATGTCATTATCTTTCTATTTTTGCCTCTGTATGCCACCACAGTGCACTTTTTTATTTTTTATTTTAGGTCCTTATTTATTGCAGGGATTTATGAACTATTTAGGAATTACAACCACATTTATACACAGAAAAACAGAAGTAATTGGACAACTGACTAAAAAGTGGTCACCTGCTAAAGCCAGTTCTGGTATATTCTGGTATATTCTTAACTCATTCACTGCCAGGGTTTTTGAGCATTTTTACTCATTTTTGAAGGGCCACAGAAAACTGTGTGTTATGATCACATAAACGCTGAACCTACCAAAATGAAGAACAGACTCTCCTCTTCCATCCAAAAAAAAAAAAGCTTGTTTCTACCATTTTCCGTTCTTTAGTAATCAGCTGTAGAAGAGAGGTGGGTTCCACCAAAAATGCCTGTTTTGACCAAAAAAAGGGAGAAAACGAGCTTTTTGTGAAAAATACATTTCAAGCAGTCTGATGTTCACTGACAAGCTGCCCGAGGTTGTATTCTAGCCCCTCCCATTGAAAACGTAATTGACGTCTATAGACGTCAATGGCAGTCAACGTAAGTTTTTCAATTAACGTCTATAGACGTCAATGGCAGTGAATGAGTTATGGCCTGTATTTATATAGCGCTTTACTAGTCCCTAAGGACCCCAAAGCGCTTTACACATCCAGTTATCCACACACACATTCACACACTGTTGATGGGAAGCTACATTGTAGCCACAGCCGCCCTGGGGCGCACTGACAGAGGCGACGGAGTAAAAAATAGACGAAGCTTCCAGCTCTGTAGAATGAAGCCAATGCTAGTCACAGTAAACCTCCACGTTTTTTCAAATCTCCCGGCAGTGATATCTGTAGTTTTCAAAAAAGACTTCTGGTCCTATACAAGTCAAGGACCTACCTGCATTTATATAATAATTCAGTCCTTTTACATTTTTGGTAACTAGTAAAAAACAATTGTGTATTACTGACTTAAAGATTTAAAGATCCAGTATCAGGGTGCTTGTAATGGAAAGATTAGTGAGTCACAACTATTTATATTTGTGCAGATGAGATCAGGGGTGGAAATCCAGGTAAAAATTAATCAGGAATGTTTTAATATTTCTGCAAATTTAATACCGCTGTGGTTTCTTGCTGTGCTCTCATTCCGCATGTGCGCTGCATCATGGAGAAAAAAATGTTTTTTTAATGGAAAGTGTGATTTGTGTTCGGGAGCAGCTTTTTTTCTTTCTCTTTAACATCTTTGCTGCATTAAAGCGGCAAAGCTGTAACTCTAACGCTATATATGGCTGAAAACACGAACTATGCAGTCAGGCGCAGAGACGAAGGCTGCTGATCGTTGTTTTTCTCAGCTCTCGTTGTGGATTATCTTTCTATTGTGCGTGTTCTTCCTTTTCCTCTCAGCATGCGTCCTGTGTGTACTTCATACGATGCAGTTTCGGTTAATGTCGTGCTTGTGTGTCTCCCCTCCTCAGGCCTCCCTCCCCCTGCCGCCATTGCGAAGAGAAGTATGAGGACTAGAGGCAAGCAGAGACTTCTAAGCCAGCATACATCACATATACACCCAAATTCAAAACATAAACCTGTCGCATAGTGTACTATACTATGCTATGCTAGATACTGTACTATATAGCATATTAGAGATGGCACGATACCACTTTTTTATGTCCGATACCGATACCGATATCATAAATTTGGATATCTGCCGATACCAATATGAATCCGATATAGTGTTTTTTAATCAACAAAACTGTTTTTTAAATATCTTGCTGCATTTTGTATAAGTTCATACTCAAGTTTAAAACAACAACTACACTAAAGCTATTCTGTTATACCTGTATGCAAAAAAAAAAATTTTCATAGTTCAGCAATACTGATCAATCTAATAAACTTAAACCTACACCATCCTCCCTATTCTGGTATTTTAAAGAGTACTTAGCATAAATATTAAGCAACCTAACTAATAGGGTTCCAACTCCCAGCAACAACAAAAATAAATAAATAAAAAATAGGGAACCACCCCTCACGCTCCACCTCATGATGCTTAATCGACGTAATCAACCTTAATTTGATGCAGTGTGAAAAAAAATGCACAGAAATCAATTATTTTTCAAGAAATATTAAATAGATTCAACATCTTTCTTCAACAAAATTGCAGACTCCACAGATGGTACCTTCCCAAAGGAAAAAGTACTATAGCTTACTAGGGTATATATATTAGACTTAACAGTTACTATATACAATAATGGACTTCTATACATTTTACATCAGATTAAAACTTTGGGTGTAAGATTCAGATAAATATTAAATAATTAAAAGCTCGACATTTTAAATGAGAATAAGAAAGAAAAGTATGTCTTTGTGCCCCCTTTTCCCTGTTAATGCCCTATCGGCCCCCCTGGCTAAACTTTGCTAGATCCGCCCCTGCACAGTTACCAGCGTCAGCTACGTAGAAAAAGATCCTCGAGTAGAAAGTAATATTAAATACATTCTAACAACAGCTGATCAAGCTTAAACGTGCTGCTGTTGTTTATCCACTGGTTTCCTCTTTCTGGTGCAAAGTGGGCCAAAAGCAAACAAGAGACACGGACTCGCGACAGAAAAGCCGATCAGCTGATCATTTAAGCAGTTTCATGATTGAAGTAGCAGCCGGAGAGCGAGAGGCAGTCGCTCGTTAAGCTTAACGCAGGAATGCTTTACAAACATTCAGAGATGGACTTACACACTTGCTTTACTTCTCTCGGGATAACTTTGTCGGAGATGAAATTCCGGGTTGCTAGCGAAGCTCCAAATGCTATCCAGACCACCGACAGGTCCTGCATGCCACAGCCGCTCTATCAGGTGATGCCTACTGCTCCGACTGCTAACGTTCTGAGGTGAGTTACGGCGTGTTGCAAGTTTTGTGAGGTGCTTTCGTGATATTTAATGGATCGGATTACATTTTTTATTTTTCTCCGATATCCGATCCAGTAATTTAGGTCAGTATCGGACCGATATCGATACGTAATATCGGATCGGTCCATCTCTATAGCATATTGTATACTATGGTAGAATACTAGCATATGGTTGTGAAAACAAACCAAGGCTTACAGAACTGTGACAAACCCCATCATAGTGTGTGAGCTTGAACAGCTTCATAGGGTAAAGTCTTATATAAGCGTCTGTCATATAAAATCTTACTGTTTGGATGTTAAACATGGCCAAAGTTACAGTTGATGACATCAGTCTAATTATTTGTAATCCCCATGAGCCAAAAGCTCAGGCGAGCTTCACACTGGTCTAAACCCTCTGTGTCACCTTGGTTTTTCAACTCTGGTCTCTACACGATATCAGTGGGAGTGGATATTCGAACACACAGCTCTGACTGTGAGGTCAAAAGTGCTTGAGATGGACAGCCAATCAGAAGAAAGCCCTCTTAAAGGGAGAAGAGCTAAAACAGCTTGTTTCCAAAGTCCAAGATCAGATAACTAAGGATTATTTTTGAACTGTGAAAGCAAAGATACTCTATTAGAGTCCAAATAAATACAGGATAGTAAACATTCACCGGCCACTTTATTAGGTATAACTGTTGAACTGTTTGTTAATGCAAATATCTAATCAGCCAATCACATAGCGGTAATTCCATGCAAATTTAGGCACGTAGACAACCTGGTGAAGTTTAAACTGAACATCTGAACGTGGAAGAAAGCTGATTTTAAGTGACTTTGACTGTGGTACGGTTTTTGGTGCAGACAAATGCTTAGAAAGTGCTTAGTTTCGGTCACTTTCTGAGAGAAAGTTACGTTCCAGCGAAACTTTGATTTGCCGTTCTAGTTTAGATAAAACATTAAAATGAAAGGTTCTGTTGTTTAGTTATATACTATTCATTAGATCTTTATCTCTATTCTGCTTTGCTTTAGGTGGAGTTCGTCCAATAAAATCAAGCTCTGTTGGAGTCTCACCTCAGGAGAGCACTGAGTGGCTGGAAATGATGTGGGCATTTGCAGCCAGTCTGGTAGCTCCTGATGAGGAGGAGGAATGTATTCATCATCTAACCGAAAGCCTCACATGTAAGAAAACATCACCTGACATTAAATTAACCCTCAGTTGTTTGACCGTTATTAACAATTCATGCGATGCTCATCCTGCCTAACGTTTTATCAAGGGCTTAGCTTTTGCAGTAGCTGACTAAGAGGGTTATGATGAATAGACAAAGTGTGCACACATGCCGCTGAGGGCAATTTAAAACTGCATTTAAAACATTTACCGTAGATTCAAAAATAACTAAAAGTCATTCTGATTCACACTGATGGCAGCAGAAAGATGTGCTATAGTTCAAGGCCAATCAAAAGGCAAACAATCATTCCTTTATGCACCCAGTCTTAAACTGATTGCTGGGTAATGTCAGCCATTTATTTTCATGCATGTAAAGGAAAGTTTGTCGTATGTGTCGCTCACCATCTGGCAATATTTAACATTAATATTTTTATGAACTCTGTTTCTTGCGTATCAGCTTTCCACTCAGAGGAACTCTGAAGGGCAGGAAGTGGAAAAGGACCAGAGCTGGAGGAGAGAGGACAGAAAGGTTGAGACGGCTGTTACAGTGTTGCACATTAAATCGCAGTAATGTTTTTTCTGTCTGTTGTTGAGCGGTAACTGATGATTTAATTTGATGAATAAAAGATTCCAAATTGAAACCTTTGCGCTTTTTTTTCTGCTTGTAGTTACTGGACTTTTGTGATTTGCTCTAAAATAGGTAGATTGTTTTTTAATCAAATTTTAGGCACATTACATCTTCCCCGTGTTACCATGGAGACATAAAATGACAAAATGTAAGGTAATGAAATGAAACACTCCTGGCTTCCACCTCCACCATTGCAACATCCAAAAAAGGAATTTATTGCTCTTTAACAAAAGACAGTCACCTCTCATGCGTCCAGCATTACAACAGCTCATGAGTGTCTCTGCCTTTGATTTTATGCCTTGACACGAGCACCCATAAGTCTGGCCCTTTTACCAGGACTTGTGAGTTGGAGCACGTCTTTCCAAATGCTTGTTGTCTAGAGAACAACACCCCTGGGGCAACAACCGCCTCAGCCAATCAATGCTTCAATGCTTATGATTTCCTTGCCCTTCTGCCAGTGCCAGCAAAACAAACAAGTAAAATGTCTGACCCTGGGCAAGATTGTCAAATCAGCACCCTGGGCACAAGCTCAGCAGTCCAAGCCACTTGGGACCTATGTGAGTGGCACGTGAAAACCTTTTTAAGTGTTCATCCTCAAACACATAAGTATGTACTGTAGACTATGTTTGTGTTTTTTGTTTTTAATGCAGAAGCGCTCTGAAAAAAGGAAAGGAAGAGGAAAGATGGAGTTAATCAAAAGGATACCAAGAACCTCTTAAAAAGCAGAGGAGGAGAACAGGTTAAAGACAGATACATAAAGGAGAAAACAACTCAGTCATCCTTTTCCAAAACATCATGAAAAAAGCTCCAGCTGCTTCATTTACGTTTAATTTTACATTGTCATACACTTTAAGGGTAAAGCAGTACTGTGATGATTACTTTAGTTAGTTACTGGCTTAGTTTGATGGGTAATGGGTAAATACAACCTTAGGTCAACTACAAAACATGACATATTACAAAGTGAACAAACAAAGTACAAAGTGCTTCCATAGGATTTAAAAGGGTAAGTAACAGTCAAATGCTGCTAATCAGGTGCACTCAGCTAATCATTCAATACCAAGGAATAATTGTTCATCAGCAACTTTGATCACCTCTATAAAAGCAGAGGTTTTGGTAGTTTGCCGGCCTGCAGCGTTCAGGTGTGTGTAAACACAATGCCAAGAAGGAAATGTATCAGCGATGATCCTAAGGAAGCACTCGGTGCTGCTCATCAATCCAGTAAAAATAGACGGCCATTTCCACATAATTTGAAGTCCATCATTCTACAGAGTGAGGAAAATTATTCAACAGTGTAAAATATTCAAGACAGTCGCCAGGCTTCCCAGGAGCGGACATTCTAGCAATTTCACTCCAAGGTCAGAGTGTGCAATGTTCAGAGAAATGCAAAAAAAAAAAAAAAAAAAAAACTAAACAAAAATAAAGTGGAAGCATTGCCAGGAGAAAGTTTCTTCTCTCTAATAAGAAAACAGCAGCAGGGCTTAGTGTTGCAAAACTGAATCTGAAAAAAACTGGACAAACTGTCCAAATGACTCCTGGAACAACGTTCTTTGGACAGACAATACTAAGGTGGAGATGTCTGCTTATAATGCAGTTCTGAGAAAACCAAACTCAGCACATCAGCACAAATAGCTCACACTACCTGTCAGACATGGTGGTAGAGGGGTGATGATTTTGGCTTTTTTTTATGGTAAAAATGGTAAATGGCCTGTATTTGTATAGCGCGTTACTAGTCCCTAAGGACCCCAAAGTGCTGATACCAAGAACCTCTTAAAAAGCAGAGCAGAAGAACAGGTTAAAGAGAGATACATAAAGGAGAAAACAACTCAATCATCCTTTTACAAAACATCATAAAAAAAGCTCCAGCTGCTTTGGCCCAAATTGCATCATGCAACACAATAATGGATTGGATTTATATAGCACTTTTCAAGGCACCCAAAGCGCTTTACAATGCCACTATTCATTCACTCTCGCATTTACACACTGGTGGAGGCAAGCTACGGTTGTAGCCACAGCTGCCCTCGGGCAGACTGACAGAAGCGAGGCTGCCATATCATATCGCGCCATCGGCCCCTCCGGCCAGCACCAGTAGGGTAAAGTGTCTTGCCCAAGGACACAACGACCAGGACAGAGAGGCCGGGGATCAAACCGGCGACCTTCCGATTACAGATGCGCTTCCCAACCCCGTGAGCCACGTTCGCCCCAAGCACAGCAGCAAATCTACAGAAAAGTGGTTGAAAAGCAGTGGCGTCGTTAGGCCTATTTTAGGGGTGCTGAAGCCTCCCTAAAATATTCTTAAGCCCCCCTAAATAATTTGGTGGGGTTTTTTTTTTTTTTTTTTTTTTTTTTTTTAACTTATTCGATTTTTTTTTTACAGAACTTGCAGACAAATTCAATATAAAGATGCAGGAATATGAGTTTAAAGAAATAATAATATAAACCTGTCGCTATTCACACAAATATGATCATAACTCGGTTGGTCCCTTTCGCTTTACATTGTTAAGGTAGCGTCAGTGCTTCGTTATCCAATCCCTTCCAGTTGTTCACAGGGGACATCCACATGACTGAAAATCCAGTCCTCGTTTTCACTGCTACTTTACACTCCGCTCGTATACACCTGCAGAAACACTAGCGTGCATGTGGCAAACGGCAAGAAATCATGGATATACGCAAGTTTTTCAAGAAAGTAAGTCTTCATCACTGGCTGGTAGTAACAATTAGTTAGCTCCAGCTAACAGCAGAGAATCCCATGTAAATAATGAACCAGGTGCTCCCCATTTTGTAAATAAAAACCTGGCTAGCGCACTAAGTTAAATTGTTAGCATAATGTTAATTTCTGTCACTCGTTTTAGCTCTGAAAAATCCAGCTGAGCTCATTCAGGTATGGTTATCATCAGTGGAAATAATAATAATCACTCCATCCCCATTAACCTGTAGGAATCAGGGCAGAGGAGCACAGAGAGGCAGAGGGGAGAGACGTCTGCTGGAGAGGTGAGTCAAAGGATGGAGTCATTTGTGATGGAGACAGTCTGATTAGAATTTTATGGGACTCAATATGGATGTGAAATATGAAACATTTCAGTCACGGTACAACATATAAGACCTGTTTAACTTGAGCTTTTATTTAGGAGAGTCAAGGTTAGAAAGTGGAGAGAGCAAAGAGAGAGATATGTATATAAGTCAAATTAGCCTGACTCACATATTTTTGAGGGTTCTATTTTAATATTACTTCAATTCAAGTAATTTAGTAATATTTTTCAGGGCTTTAAATTGCAACCATTTTAGTCACATGCGTGCTCAAAATATAATGTTTGTAACTTCAAAATATTTGGGAGCAACAAATTACTGTGGAGCGGGAGCAGAAGTCATGATATTAGCAATTTACATTACAATTCAGTATGTTTTAATGTATCTTGAAGGGTGAGGCAGAAGGAGTGGCTGAGGGAGAAAAAGGTCAACAGGCAAGTTCAAGTCAGAGAGAGCAAGGAGAGACAGAGGAGCTGCAGCAAATGGATCGAGAGGCAGAGGAAGATCAAGTTATTACAGAGAGAGGAGAGCAAACAGGCCAAGAGAGGGAAAATGATGAAGCAGCTGCAGCAACTCATTCTACTACAGGGTTTGATTTAGGTGACAAAGACACAGGGCCCAGACAGGTGAAGCTGAAGAGCTATCCACATGATACGTTTGGTACACAGAAGCGAGCATTTAACCACAGCTGGTTTGAAAAGCACAACTGGTTAGAATATTCAGTCAACCAGAATGCAGCTTTCTGCTTCCCATGTAGAGTGTTTGGCAAAAACATCAAACATGATAGTTTGGTCAGTAACGGTTGCAAGAACTGGAAGAAAGCTTTAGTCATCTTTGGCAAGCATGAGATGGCACAAACACATAAGGACAGTGTTGTTACATGGAAAAGCTACCAGGGAACTAGCAAACAGGGAAACGTTGCACAGATGATAGCAACTGCAAATGTGAGTGAGATAGTCGAAAGAAGAGAGTATCTCAGACGAATTGTTGCAGTCACCTCTATGTTAGGGAGACAGGGACTCCCTTTTCGTGGTCATGATGAAGGTGAAGACAGCCCAAACAGAGGGAATTTTCTTGCGTGCATGGAGCTTTTGAAGGAGTTTGATCCTTTTCTTCAAAAACATAATCCCCCATCAAATGCACAGTATATCTCACCAACATCCCAGAATGACATGATTGACTGTTGTGCCCAGGAAGTTACTAGTGTCATTGTATCTGAAATGACAAAGTCTAAAGTCTATTCCATCATGGTGGATGAGGCAAGGGATAAAAAGGCAGAGCAGTTAGCTGTTTGTGTCAGGTACGTGTCAGAGGGGGCAGTGAAGGAGCGTTTCCTTGCACTTGCAGAGATAAAATCATTTGATGCCCAGTCCATTGCAAATGAGATTCAGCAGCAGATCCAAAACTATGGTCTTGCAGAGCTTAAGTGTGTAGCACAAACATATGATGGTGCAGCCGTTATGAGTGGCTCCACTGGAGGTGTACAAGCACATTTTAGAAGGCTCCATCCTGAGGCTATCTATGTGCATTGTTATGCTCATCAACTCAACCTGGTTTTGTGCAATACTTGCAAGGCTGTCCCAGAGGCTGTGGAGCTTTTCAGCTTGTTGGAGTGTGTGTATTCTTTCTTCAGCACCTCCCTAGTCAATCATCATAAGTTCATGGAGACTCAGGCAAAGCTTGGATTGACAAAAACTGAGCTTGTGCAACTTTCAAACACTCACTGGGCATGTCAGTTGCGATCAATCAGTGCAGTTCTTGAGACATTGCCTGCCATTTTGGAGTGCCTATCTGCAATTGGATCCCCCATAGCTGTTGGTCTCAGAGCAAAGCTCTACAAGTTCTCAGCAGTCTATGCACTACTGATGTTTCAGTCGATTCTGTCTGTAACCGAAGGACTCCACAAATTCCTGCAGAAAGAGACTTTAGACCTGGCAGAAGCTTTTATCTGCAAACAAGCTGTGTGTGACACACTTAAGGGCAAACACTCAGATGCATTTGCTACAGAGCTGTATGAGAAAACCAAGGCCCTGTGTAACACCCACAGTATCCCTGAACCAGGTGCCAAGACAAGGCACAAACAGAGGAAAATGGAGGATTTTGTCCTGGAGGCAACTGTGGGTTCACGCACTGAATTGAACAACTCAGACACATTGAAAAGAGAGTTACTTTTCCCTTGTGTGGATCGGATGGTTGGCGAGCTTGATCAAAGATTTTGCAGTGTAGATGCAGGGCTGCTAAAAGGCGTCCAGGCATGCAGTCCTAAATCTGAGAACTTCTTGAGTGAACCACACTTGAATGAACTTGCAAAGCACTACAGACTTGACCTGAAAAAAGAGGAGGTTCTGGTGGCCAGAAACTTTCTTACCCGGAAAACAGAGGCTGGATGTCCACCCAAAAATATGTTGTCTGTGTACAACCTCCTTGATTCAGACATGTTTCCCTCTCTGAAGGCAACCATCCAAGTTGCCCTAACAGTGCCTGTCAGCAGCTGCTCGTGCGAACGGTCCTTTAGTGCACTGCGTCGGCTGCACTCCTGGCTGCGTCAAACAATGGGTCAGAAAAGACTTCACAGTCTTGCAGTCATGTCTATTGAAAAAGACACGCTTCAGCATCTGAGTCACAACAGAGTGATTGACCGATTTGCCACTCTTAAAAACAGACGTCATTCTTTGATGCTTCCACCCACCAAGTAACTGGTGATTGCAGCCAGAAAAATGTACTTTTTTATTTTCAGTTTTTTTCTTGTTATTGATGCAGCAAACACATTTCCTCTGTTTTTTTGTTGTACTGTATTATAAAGCAGACTGAAATAAAACAATAGATCTATTGGTGGCCTAGGATGTTTAATCTGTCCAAAAAAGTAGGAAAACAATTTCTCAGTCTTTGTTTTCTGTTTGTGAAATTTTGTGCTCATTCACTACGTTCGTTCATGTCGTGTGCATCTCTTGGGGGCTAAGCCCCCCCTGTCCTTAAAACCTAGTGACACCCCTGTTGAAAAGCATCAAGGTGTTGCAATGGCTGAGACAAAGTCCAGACCTCATCCTGAGTGATGGGATCTTAAGAGAGTTTTGCATAAACAAATGTCCACAAAATGAACCAAAGTAACAACGTTAAGAAGAGTGAGCCAACATTTCTCCATTATTAATTAATTAACAATAATAATTCATGAGTGTTTCACCTTGGTCTAGATGGTCTAGCACCTACACTAGCTAGTAAAAGTAAAATAAAAATGCTCTTTTTGAGTCAGATATTACTAAACATATGCGTTAAAATTGAACAGCCTTGGGATTCATTTGCATTTAGCTAAATTTTAGCCAATGTTTAACTTTTTAGCTAAGGCTATGGAGGTTATAAAAATCTGTATTTATTACACCACTCCAGGACAACTTGGTGTAAACACCAAACCGAGTTTATTTGGGTACTCCAGAACCGTGGCTTTTACATACAAAACCCAAGCAAGCTTTTCTCTTTTTTTTTTACAGAACATTATTATTTTCTTTTTGCCGTGACTGCCCTCTACTGGTGGAAACATGTAGCAGCCAAAAAACCCAAACATATAGCTGAATAGCCCAAATACCAACAGATTTATGCAATGTTTTAGACATATTTTAGCTTTACACTTTACCAAGTGCTACATATTGTTGGTTTTTAAATTGTTTTAATCATCAGTTTTGGCTACTGGTAACCTACCTAGCTCATCTGCATCAGCTAATGTTCTTTTAAAGTACAAAAATGCTAATGAGCTAATTCTAACTTCCAGTCCTTCAGGCATTTTAACATCTGTGAATCCAGCATAAACTAAACTAAAAACCTAAAAAGTTTGGTGAATATACTGTAGATGGTTGCAACACTATTGCATTGATAAAAGGCTGCAGTAAGGCATATAAATACTTAAAGATCACACACATGCACAAACATACACAAGGTTATTACAATACCAGCCGTACTGCTGCAGCTGGTAACCAGTATTTTGGGAATGAGTTTCCAGTATAATGAAATCATGAACTTAAATTGAAATTATAATGAAATCATAACTTTGTTGCAGCTGTAATGGATTTTAAGCACGCTGGGGTGAGCACATTGGTGTAGTAGAAAATCTAACTGAACAGGGAGTTGATTCACTAAATTACATTGCATTATCCATTATTATCTATTCAAACCATGCTTAGGAAGAGTTTTAAATAGAAATTATGCAAGACAGTTTTATCCCAGGCTTTTTCTCATCATTGCATGCTTATAGCTATAAGTGAATATGAAAAATAGTCACTTACCTTAGGAGAGGTTAGGACTTTTAGCATCCATTCTCTCTAATGCATACTATAACCAGATGATGATTTAGTAGCTAATGATGACTAGTGTTAATGAAGTTTGATTATATACACCACCTTAAACAAAAGGACGCAGTATGAGAAATGGGATTGCTTTACAATGATCACATTACTGCGGATTAAATGAAGAATTTAGTAAATGGGGAAATAAGCTTGTCCACTTTATTGCAGAAAAATTAGATAGTAAACATAAAAAAGGGAGCAACTCTAAACTCTTGGATTAGCATGTTGTAAGTCTTTTTGCGTCGATTAACAGGGCATATGTGGTTTTTCTTGGATTTTCTTAACTTCAGAATGATCTTCATCTTTGAGTTTTTCTTTAAAATAAACGAAATACATATTTTGTAATAACAGGGTGTATTAGAGGTGCAGACAAACAGAAGCAGCAAAGGAAAATACATGGGTATTTGCCAAGCTTGCGTAAGCCCACTCTGTGCTGCCACACCAGGTGCCTTTTGAGCAGCGGATCGATTCAAATATCGACAGGACTGACGTAACTATTAAGCTCTAGATTTCAGTTTAGACTGTGTTTTCAGTTGTTTTGTGTTTAGTTTCCCGAGCCCCACCACAAACTGTGTGAGTTCTGAATCAGTCTCAGGGTCTGCAATTTGGGTCCGCTAACTGCTAGCAACACGTTTACACATGACAGTCAAAGAAGCAAAAATAAGTAATGTTTTAAGTCTTTAACTTGCTTTTAATATTTCTTGTTCTGTTACTAATGTAGGTGTATATTATTTAACTGTAGGCATAACACACAGATGCACGAGGGCCATGTATTACTCCAGTGAGTCCTCCTTATTTTTCCTCCCCCAGCCAACAGCAACCCCAGCACAAACGTTCCTACCACTTATCATTTACCTGATACTACTTTTCTATTTTAGGATTTAATATATTACAGTGTGAAGCTAGAGTGGTGTGGTCATGTGTGAAGTAAGTGCTGTTGGAGATCCTTTTAAGCCTCCCCCAACCTGTGCATGCTGATAGAATTATAACGCACCTGACTGGAAAATACTGTAGAGCTTCTATCCAGTTACTCTAATACATTTTTTTTACTTAAATTATCACCAAAATATGAACTTCTTATTTTTTAAGCCCCTAAATAGGAGGTTTTTCAAGGCTTTCTTTTGTATTCTTGCTATGTTGTCTCTTCTGTTTCTTTTCTCCCTTTTCACTAATATCTGATGGAAAGTGAGCTGAAATGTCAGCTTTTACTTGTTTTTGGCATCAGATTTCAACCAGAATCTCTCCATTTACTGCAGCGTGAAAAGGAGCAGTGCCCGTTGTTGTGGTTTCATTACCGGTTTCACAATGTAAATGATATTCAATTTCATCAGCAAGATAATGTGATGAGGTAAGGGCGGTTAATCTTTGAATAATTGACAAAAAATACCGACAGACACACTCGCGCGCACACACACACCTGCCTTTAGATTCCCGGCAGTAAGAGCCATGAATAATGGATCTTGGTTTTCCCTGGCCTGAGGGAGAAGCTTTTAAACATAATTTGTTGCTTTAATTTATTTACACAACCTGGTAACTTCAGCCCTCAGGCTAGGTGCTTTACACAAAAGTGAACCGCACCCGAGGGTGGGAGGGGTACATGCGCATGGCACAGTCCACATGAAACATGCACATTTCTACACTCGAATTTCGTGCAAGAAATTTTTCTTTTAGAAACTGTGTTTCTCACACTTTCACAAAGAAACGGAGTTAAATTTATAGTTTAATATTCATTATCTGGTTCTTTAAAAACATATTTTAGTATATTTACTTTAAAAAAGTGACGATGTTTATTTAACAGGTAACCGAGGCAGTTTTTTTAAAATCACGGTTTTTAACAGGGAGATGAGCTTGTAACGTGTAATTGAGTTTCAGGTTTACACATTCTCATACTCAATGGCTCAGCATGCTGGAGTACACATCATCACAGTTCAGCCTAATCAGCAACATGGGGGGGGCACCAGGGCAAGTACCATCATGATGACAACACGACTCAATGAGACTTTCATAACAAACCCTGCTAATTACAAGTTGTCAATATTTTTCCAATACAGCCCGGTGTTTGAGAGGTAACTTGTTTCTGCAGCCAGGGTGCTCTGAGTGGTTTTTGTGATGGAATGTACAAAATGTAGAAATCCACAATTTTAAGTGTGCTGTTATGGATAAAACCATTACATCAGAGCACCACTCTGCCACGAAACACAGTCAGGGAAAATTTCGTAAATAAAGAAAGAAAACAGCAAAGAAAGAAAACACCATAAAACCAGTTATACAAAAACAAGTATTATATAATAATGTAAAAATGACTGTTTTCATACGACTCTGTGGAGACTTACTGCTGCTATAGCAATAACTATAAAATACCCTTACAATAAATACCCCTAAGAGGCAAAGTAGCAGCCAGGTGCTGTGAATCAAATGGATTCAATTAACTGAATGGATCATCAGAAACTGTTTTCACTTCTATAAAAGCAGAACTTTTGGCAGTTTGCTGCTCTGGAGCATTCAGGTGTGTGGCAACAAAATGCCAAGGAGGAAATATAATACAGTAGAGATTTTACAGAAGCAATTGTTGCTCCCCATCAGTCTGAAAATGGTTATAAAGGCATTTACAAATAATTTGAAGCCCATCATTCTTCAGTGAGAAAGATTCTCAAGTGGAAAACATCGAGACCATCTTCACCCCCAGATTAGTCTGTGCAATGCTCAGAGAAAAAGAAACAAAGAGTTACATCTCAGACTCTACTTAGCATGTTAAATATTACATGTTTGTGACAGTGCAATTAGGAAAAGAGTGAACAAGCATTGCTTGGTTGGAAGGATTGCCGAGATAAAACCTCTCCTCTCTAAAAAGAACATGGCAGCAGGACTTAGTGTACAAAGCTGCATCTGAACAAACTCCAAGACTGGAACAACATCCTTTGGACAAAAACCAAACACAGCACATGGGCACAAACGGCTAATACTGTCGAGCACGGTGGTGGAGAGGTGATGATTTGGACTTGTTTTGCCAAAGGACCTGGGTACCTGCATTTAAGTTGAGCTCCTTTGTATACCAAAGTATTCTAGAGTGAAATATGTTTTAAAATTAAAAGAACAGAGGTGCTGCAATGGCCCAGGCCATGGAAAGCCATTTAAAGAAGCTCTTTACACACTGTTCTTCAGCTCATCTGAAGGCCACATGAAGTCTGGAGGTCTGTGGCGACTGATTCAAAATTAGGCTTAAAACTTTTTCGATAAAGCACATAGTTAGGGTTGGATCAGGTTATCCTGAATCCTCCCTTAGTTTTGCTGCAGTAGGTCTAGACTTCTGGGGGATTCCCATGATGCACTGAGTGCTTCTTCTTCAGTCACCTCTCTGCATTTAATTATTTTTTAATATTAATCTCCGTCTCTCTTCCACAGCGGGTCTTTGTCCTGTCATCATCCACTCACCCCCAGCCGGTAGTGACAGATGACCGCCCCTCCCTGAGCCTGGTTCTGCTGGAGGTTTCTTCCTGTTAAAAGGGAGTTTTTCCTTCCCATTGTCGCCAAAGCGTTTGCCCATATGGGGTCATATGATTGTTGAGGTTTTCTCTGTTTTCTTTACCTTGTGAATTGGCGCTATAAAAATAAAACTGAACTGAATTGCAGACTTTGTGACCTCTGTGCAGTATGCGCTTCAGCATCCGCTGACCCAGCACTGTGACCTTACACAGTCTGCTATCGTTCCCACTTGTTTCCATATTGTTATAATACCACTAACAGTTGACAGCGGGATATTTAGTTGTGAGGAAATTTCTTGAGGTGCTTGATTTTATACACCTGTGGCCATGGAAGTGATTGACAGGCCTGAATTCATTGATGGATGGGAGAGTGAATACTTTAAGCAATGCAGTGTATCCATTTTACACAGGCTCAAGGAGTCTCAGTCTTTACCTCTGATTTCATTTGAGACAGCAGCTTTTTAATGTCTAACATCTTCTTTCCCAGGCTTGTTGTTATCCAAAACAGATTTCAGGATCAGCAGTGCCACAAACCTTTGATCACGCTCACCCCATAATGAGCTTCATGTTGCCAGAAGTCCAGAGTGTGTTTACAGACGGTGTTTACACCACTTTGGATTGTCACCCATGCTGAGCTCATAATCGCAGTAAGCTGTTTACTGCACACGCATCTTCATATTCTCATTAATAACTTCTCAGCGTATAATCATACACAGAAATCAAGCAGTAAGCACAAAAGCCAACATTTGATCAGATTATCAGTTTGCAGGAGCGCCCCCCCCCCCCCCCCCCCCCCCCCACACACACACACACACACACACACACACACACTGGCCATTGTTACAATAGCAAGCAGGTCGCTGACACTATTATTGGTGTCTCAGTGAGAATTTGGGGGCTTTTTGAAACAAAGCTGGGTATTGCTTTTATCAAGTCACTTCACAGAAATATTAAATCATATATTTCATTTTTATATTAAATTAAATCTTGAGTCGTGTTATGTTTTTGTGTATATTTCACCTAGAAACACCTCCAGCTGGACTGGACCAATAAAATAAGTGGTTTCAGAGGCCATAGGTCGGGACATAGGACTACAATGTGCTCTATATATTAAAGGAATTATTGCACGTTTGCTTTTTTGCCAACAGTTACAGCAGAGAAGGCCGATGCTACGCTACTGTCTGAAATCTGTGAAGCTGTCAACGGCTTATTAGCTTAACTTAGCACAAAGACTGGAAATTGTCTCCATCGAAAATTATTGAAATCTGCTCAATAAATCCTCTTAAATTCCTGATTTAACTTTGATGATTTGCAACCTCACAGAAAAGACATAAGATTACTGCCAGGAAACAGGCACTACAAAAGGTGTACCTTCCTAAAATTGCAACTTGTTGTCATTAATTAATGACTGTTTAATTAAACACCGGTGCTGATAAGGTGTTGGTAGTTTTAGTTAGCGTTAGACATAGTTAGGTCATTTTAAAAGTTTCTGCCAAACTAAGCTGCTTCTTCCTCTATTTATAGTACAAATTATATATTGTACTGTGTATAAATAAAAATTACTGGTTGATGTAAGTCTTGCCACTCAGGCACTTATTTGGGCAGATATTTTGTAACATTGCCTAAATTAATTTTAATGATGATGGTGATTAGGACAGAAAAAACCTTGAAACATAGCAACTTTGAAGTCACTGGTTTATCTGGTTTATGGTCCAGTTTTAAAGCCTCCAGTTTAGCTGTTTTTCTCCCCTCTTTCCCCAAACTGGATGGAAACATATCACATATTACTCTGAAATTACAGAAAATTAACGCATTATGTTACTTGATGTTCCCTACAGAGAGTAATTTGTTACACTACTCATTAAGTTTCTTTTGTGCCGTGCAACTTGAAGACAGAATCTTGCCCTAATGAGGTAACACACTGCATCTTTCTTTAAGTGTTTAGGT
Source organism: Diplotaxodon limnothrissa (assembly GCF_057381915.1). Lineage (NCBI taxonomy): Eukaryota > Metazoa > Chordata > Actinopteri > Cichliformes > Cichlidae > Diplotaxodon > Diplotaxodon limnothrissa. The sequence goes on along the minus strand of NC_140610.1, from coordinate 7,247,590 downwards.
ACACTGCCTGGCCAGTCGCCATCTGGATTTAACTAAGCAAATAAGTAAGAGCCTTCCTCTGGATAATCACCGCAGTGATTAATATGTTTCAGCTGGCAACAGGTTATTTAATCCTAAATGATACAGCGAGCAGCTTCTTATATCTTAATCAGCTGTGGTCATGGAAACACAGGTTACTCAACTCCATTTATCGGCCTGCATCAAGCAGATATGGAGATTGCTGAAACTGCTAAAACTGGGTTAAGAATTGTCCAACACTTTATGAAATCCCTGAAGGATGAAGATGAACCCTCGTCTTTGAGGGAAAAACGTGGTCGTGATCGGGGGTCATTTTTTGGTGAAATCATCCGTACAACTCAAGGCTATGTTTAATAGTGTACGTAAAAGCATTTCCACTTGTTCAAGAGAACTTGAGGATTTGGGACTAAATAACTGCATAGTTGTAAGAAAACGAGTTATCCTTCAGGCTAATCATTACAAAATTTGCATATAGATTAGCACATCTCTTTAGACTGAGGGAGGAAGCACTATGGCATTTCTAGAGTCTCTTTGGATTGTAGGCAAAACTTCACAAGGGATCAACCAGTGTTAATCACCATTATGTTATACTGTATGTTATAGTTTGACACTAACAAAAACACTGCAAATTTAAACATTTTCTTATTCTTTAAATGTTGGTTACAGCCCTTGGCTTGTGCAGATGTAATTACATGCTCCAGGTCCAAAGACTGCCGTTGGTTATGAAAAGAGCTAAACAGAATCCTGCACACCGCTTGCAACAGGACTGAGTCCAGTTCGTCGGGTCTCACTTATGAGGGTTTTATACTCTTCGTGTCCATGAGTCTATTAGAGTCTGCTTGGGACCCAGTCACGCAAATTTCATAATCGGACAGTGAGCGTGAGGCCCAGCAGACTGCAAGCAGAGTTCACAGAAATAAAACAGGAACGACTACTCAGCCGTTGGGTTTCCGGCTGTTTGTGTCCGCAAATGAGTATAATCGAGGCTTTAGAAGGTCACATCTGTCCTGCTATCACTGAAAACTTTGCACATTGTCACTGCTTTAGCTTAAAGTTTGACAGTCCTTGGGGCCTCCCACTGGCATGGGACCCCAGTCAATTGATATGTCTTGTATCCAGAGAAGAACCCATGTAAACAAGCCAGAGCCAGCCAGTGGAATCAAACCTAGGAACTTCTAGCTGTGAGGTGACAGTGCTAACCACCATAACACAGCATAAATTCAAATTCAAATTTTATTTGTCACACACACACAACCATACACAGTATGACATGGGGGTGAAATGCTTGTAGCTGTACAATGCCCGACCATTAAATGACAGAAGAAAAGTTTTACAATATTTACAATTTACTACAAAAATTTACAAATTAACTTAGGAATTTACAGTAAAGAATGTGCAAATAGCAGAAGAGATTATAAAGATAAGGATTATAAATTATAGGAATTATAGGATTATAGGAAATGTGTGGTGGTGCGTGTGGTGATGTGTGGGAGAGTCCAGTCTTATAGTGACGTGTTTGGGAGAGTCCAGTCCTACACCTGGTTCAGGCCCCGAATAGCCTGGGGGAAGAAGCTCCTCTTCATTCTCTCTGTTTTGGCCTTAAGGGAGCGGAAGCGCTTCCCAGACCTCAACAGTGAGAAGAGTCCATTGTTGGGATGGGAGAGGTCCATCATAATCTTCCTAGCTTTGGACTTGCACCGCTTGGTGTAGATGGACAGCAGGTCAGGGAGCTCTGATTGAATGATGCGTTCTGCCGAGCGCACCACCCTTTGCAGATCTCGTCTGTCCTGCTTGGTGCTGTTCCCAAACCAGGTGCAGATGTTTGATGTCAGGACGCTCTCGATGGTGCAGGAGTAGAAGTTCTTGAGCACCTTCAGTGGCAGATGGAAGTCTCTAAATCTTCTGAGGAAGAAGAGACGCTGACGGGCTTTCTTAACCAGGGTGTTGATGTGACAGGACCATGACAGGTCCTGAGTGATGTGGACACCCAGGTATCGGAAACTGTCCACTCTCTCCACTGGCGTGCCACTGATGATGAGGGGTTTGTAATTCCTCGCCTGCTTTGTAGTGAAGTCCACGATCAGCTCCTTAGTCTTGCTGATGTTTAGGAGGAGGTTATTCTCCTGGCACCAGGTCTCCAGGTTCCTAATCTCCTCCAGGTAGGCCGTCTCGATGTTGTCGGAGATCAGGCCCACAACAGCAGTGTCGTCAGCAAACTTGACAATGGAGGTGGTGTCGGATGTGGCTACACAGTCATAAGTGTACAGTGAGTACAGCAGGGGGCTTAAAACACAGCCCTGAGGCACTCCAGTGCTGAGTGAGATGGAGGGGGAGACTTGTTTTCCTACCCTCACTGATTGGGGTCTGTCTGTGAGGAAGTTGAGGATCCACTGACACAGTGATGAGCTGAGTCCTAGATCCGTCAACTTGGTGAAAAGCTTAGAGGGAATTATTGTGTTGAATGCTGAACTGTAGTCCACGAACAGCATCCTAACATAATTCCCTCTGCCAGTGTCCAGGTGACTCAGGGATGTGTGGAGCAGGTGAGATATGGCATCGTCTGTGGAACGATTAGTCCGGTAAGCAAACTGAAGTGAGTCGATGGTGGGAGGAAGTGAAGAAGTGATGTGATCTCTCATCAGTCTTTCAAAACACTTCATCACAATTGAAGTCAGTGCTACTGGACGGTAGTCATTGTGGCAAGCGGGCTGTTGTTTCTTTGGAACAGGGACAATAATGGACCGTTTGAAGCACGTGGGAACCACAGCTTGGGCCAGGGAGAGGTTGAAGATCTCCGTGAACACCGGTGCTAGTTGATCAGCGCAGGCTCTAAGGACCCGGCCAGGGATTGCATCTGGTCCTGCTGCCTTCCTGGTGTTCACCCTCCTGAAGGTGTTCCTCACGGCATGCTCTGTGATGACGAATGCATTTTCTTCACTGGTGCACTCCGAGCGCGCGCAGCCGTTTGTTGTTTTAATTGCTGCGGCGTCGAAGCGAGCATAAAACGTGTTCAGCTCATCAGCCAGTGAAGCATCGGCATTCATCATTGAAGAAGCTGGTCGTTTATAGTCCGTTATAGTCCGCAGTCCTTTCCACAGGCTCCTAGAGTCGCACTGTCGTAGCTGTGACTCTAGTTTTTCCCCGTAGCTCCGCTTTGCCTTTCGGACCGCGCTGCGCACGTTGTAGGACGCAGCCTTGTATAGGTCCATATTACCGGAGACAAGCCCTTCATTGGGTGGATAAATGGGTGGATCACATGAGTAGATAAAAACGCAACAACTCTGCAGTTTCAGGTTTTGTTCTTGGGTGTAACCTTTTTAAAAGTTAGCCATTTTATTACTGTGGTGATGTGTGGGTGTTCATGTGCTAATGGGGTTTTGCCAGTAGGGGGCGCTGTATTTGAGAGGGCTCATGAATGCCTCTATAAAAGAAGACTGACTTGTGAATGAGATAATAAAAATGTTTGGAGCAGACGCTCGCGAAACACAAGTGGATGCTGTGTAATTATTCAAAGCTATACGAAGACAACACAATTACAGTGGTGGTGATGGTGGAGAGGGCATGTATGGGGTCTGAATCCCCTCAGGAGCTGGTTTTAAGTGGCAATTCAAGGAAAAGGTTTCGTTTTTCAGCCCTGGAGGTTGGCATGAGAGGACTGTCAATTTCCAAGAAAAGGGCAATTTTTTAAAATGTCAAACTAATTATTGACAGGCAGAGAGCAGTCTGGGGGAATTAACATTAGCCTGAACAGGAGAGGTGGAAAGAATACGGGTATATTATTATTACTTAACATACATTTGTGTGCCTGGATGTGTGTTTGTGGGGAAAAAAATAACAGTACACATTCATTCATTTCATTCATTTCATTTTTCATTTATTTATTCATTTTCAGGCACAACAAATACCTATATTGAACATAAAATAGACCTAAATCAGTCCAAGCACAACTGTAACACTTTGCAATAAAAGCAACTCAGTGGTTTGTTTTCTTTATTTGACTTTTCCTTCTTCTTCTTCTTTTTTTGGTAGTATTCAACATTTTAATTTTTAAGGATTTGGAAGTATTTGGTTTTAGACAGTAACAATCTTTGCAGCAAATTATAGTTACTTACAAAAAAATCTTCACCTGTATCAATACTTTGGGGATCATTTTTAATCTGCTCACAGCTGAATTTGCCAAACTGGAACAATCTGTTCAGTAGCACACCTCAGTCCCGTGCTCCCCGTTTTGAGTCGACAGATATTGTCATATTATTTACTGTTCCATGATATTCTCAAATAACTTCGGCAACTGCTCGTAGCCCGGGATACGTCAGCGAAATGAGGAGGATATTAAATTTGCTGGTGGGGTTTGTCAACCTGAGAGCGCTTTTCTGTCACAAACAGCAGCAATGAAAGGTAATCGCCTTTCCACGCAGCTGTCGTGATCAAAGGAATCGCACTCCCATGACTATCATGCACAACAACCCACACAGACACATGCACAATGAGGCACGTGGATGCACCATGACACTTACTTGCACCAGCGCCGGCAAAACGACGCTCGGGGCGTGCAAACGCACAAACACTTACATCGACTGCACAAAGCAAATCTCACCACAGCTCGATGTTGTGCGTTTTCCTTAAGAAGCTTGGCTGGAAGAATGGACACACACACACAAACACACACTCAAAGCAGCCGCACAGCAGAATCCAACAAGGGAGTAAGTCATCAGTCGAAGCTCCCACGCCATTTAAACCTGCAGTGTGAGAGAAAAATGTTTCATTTTGGCACATTTTTAGACTTTTTTTTCATCTCTCTCCAACATTTAATACAGCACTCAAAGAGGCTTGTAACTCTAATGTCGATTTTAATTTCTTCAAATAAAAACAGATGTGGCTCCTGCTGTGGCTCCAGTGTGGTTTCAAAGTGTGTGCAGCTGACAGTCTAAAATATTCAACATTTCTCCAAACATTTTTGCAGGCACAAGATTTTTTTTTCCTCCAGAGGTTCACTTGACTGATCTGAAGACAGCAGCTAAGCCACAGAAAATCTGAGACAAATAGGAACGCAGTAGCATTTTTGCTGGTCTCCTGGTCGTTTTCCACCTGCTCCAGTGTACTACAGTTTGTCACAGATGTGCTACTGCAGTCTAACCCATCCACTGTACCAGACCCCCCCTTCCTGCCTCCCAAAGGAAATTACCTAACCCTCCTTTCATGCTTTAGTCATCCCACCCGGGCTGCTGCACCATCCCTCCTGGCTCGACTCCCAAAGCATTCCTTAGCCCTTACATTGAGAGTCCCCTTTCCCCCCACCCCGTCTACTAACACAGTCCCACCACTGGCTTCACAAGGCTGTGTGTTGAATACAAAATCTGGTGTGCCAACCTCCAACCCGTAGCCCAGAGTGTAGTTGTGCACGTCAGGCTGTGATCTGCATTCTGTCGTTACCTGCCACTTTGCTTTGCTCTCCCTGCGGCAGGCTGGTTATCCTTCCTCTCTAAAGGTGGAATCAGCAGAGTCACTTGCTATTTTCCATCATAACCCCCAAAACCTGTCTGTTCAATAAACATGTCACATCACCTCTGACTTAAATCTTCTTCTTTTTTATGTTTATTTCCCCGTCTCTGGTGCCTCGCTGCTGTATTTTATACATCAGCACTCAGAAGAGGAGGTAATCCACAGATTCTGTTTGCGGTTATGTCTTTTAGAGAAGGAGGAAAAGTGCTCTTTAATTAAAAGGAAGCGAAAGACAACAGGAAAGACAGAAGAGAGAGCAATAATGACAACAAGCACCATTAAGAAACGCAATACAATAGAGACTGTATGTAAAACAAGAAGCTGAACACTTTGTTGATTTGTGATGTTAAATATAGGTCAAAGTAGTTTGTAAAAGCTGGAACACTTCTTTATTTTACTTTGAAAATACCCAAGCACCACTGTTTCACATCATTCTCTTTAAAAAGCTAATAAGAGCACTGAGCAGCAACAATTATTTTGATCAGGTACATTTTAAATCAAAGCCTGATTAATTATTCCAGTCCTAACATTTCCCAAATTGTGATCAGAATTTCCCGAGGGAATAAAACGAACATTTTTTAATATTTACAAAGATGCAGCAAATGAGGTAAATTATAGCTGCTATTTCTTTAATTTTTTTTTTTCAATCTTTGTTGTTTCTCTCCATGGGGAGGAATTTTGGTTGGCTGATCTGTCACTCAGCAGTCAGTCAATCCTCACGGAGATAGCTTAAACTGCTGTTTGAAGTAACACTATGAGGCTTTTTTAATGGAGACCTCAGTGCTTCCCAGAAGACAAAGCTGACTGACTGGGTCATCTCCTGAATTTTGAATGAAATCTTTCAACAAATATATTTTAGTATTTAGTATTTAGTATTTATTTATTTATTGTCATTGTCAAGAACAATGAAATTGCGTTTGGGGCTTCCATACAACCCAAAAAAAAGAAGAAAATAATAAATACCCCTTAAAACCCAAGTGTACATATTTAACCCAGTGTGACTCCAATGCAATAAGACAATCCTTAGCAATAATGTTCGTAGAAATTCAGACAAAGACCTGAGAAACATGACAAAATACAACAATGCAACCCATTCAATATTATTGTACTGTGAGATATGATATCAGATATGATAGTTATCTATTTAAGAAAGAGGGGGGGGGGGGGGGGGGGCAGGAGGGGGAAGAGAATAAAGATATGATGCACCAATGCAGACCAGTTCATTGCTATTAAGAAGTTGGATATGGTTATTGTCCGTGAGAGGGGGGCAGAGAGTTCAGGAGCCTCACAGCCTGTGGATACAGGCTGTTGGCCAGTCTGGATGTTCTGGCCTGTATAGACCTGTACCTTCTCCCTGAGGGCAGCAGATGGAAAAGGTGGCGCGCAGGGTGATGTTGGTCCCGCAGGATACTGTGCACCCTCCTCAGACAGCGAGTGGGGAAGATATTACTGATCTCTGGCAGACTTGTTCCAATAATTCTGCCAGCTTCTTTCACCACCCGCTGGAGTGCTTGCTGATCGGCCTTGGTGCAGCTGGGGAACCACACTAGAAATCCATACGTCAGAACGCTGCTGATGGCACAGTTGTAGAAGTTCAACATCAGAGATCTGGGAATGTGTGCGCTCCGCAGTCTCCTCAGGTAGTAGAGGCGCTGTTGGGCCTTCCGTACAACTGAGGTGATATGGTTGCCCCAGGACAGGTCCTCGGTCACAGTTACCCCCAAGAATTTAAAACTGCTCACCCTCTCCACCGCCTCACTGCCAATGAAGAGAGGCAGATGGTTGTTATGGCCCCTCTTCCGGAAATCTACAATGATCTCCTTGGTCTTTTTGGTGTTTAAGACCAAGTTATTGTCGTGGCACCATGACTCTAGTTGTTGCACCTCTGTCCTATAGTTTGTCTCATCATTGTATATCTATATTCTACAGATCTGGTGCACTCATACCTCTTCTATGTCTTCGGTGAGCTCCTATCTTCCCAGGGCAAATTTCATATTTTTACCATCATAGTTTAGATTTATGTTTTCCAAACAACATAAAGAAAATATCTTAGGACATTCCCATTGATCTCAGCTGGGTCTAAACAGAAGATTACACAAAATATCAACATTAACAAGATCTAAACATCTAAATGGTGATGCAGCTGTGAATATTTAGCTTTCAGATATTTGGTCGGGGTGGGTGTGGCTCATGAGGAAGATCAGGTCATCCACTGATAGTAAAGTTGGTCATTCAGTCTCTGCTAGCATGCCAAGTATCCTTGGAAAAGACACAGTACTAAACTGAATTGTTTCTGGTGAATTCATTAGAGTGTTAAAGTTAGGTAGAAAGCACTTAAATGTAGAAAAGCATGCTTGTATGGAAGTGTGCCAATGGCTGAATGAGACATGTTGTCAAGAAGAGCTGAAAAGAACCAGGCCATTATCATGCACATACAGTATATATAACATTTTTAAAACGCCATAAATTAGCATTTTCATATTGGACTAGAATGTCTGGACCTAAAAGTAAACCCAGACAAATGTTACCGGTTTAACTGTTGTATTTATAGGCAGGGTTATCCAGAATGCAAGTTTCACCTGGGGAGTGAAGGTGAGTGTTGACAGGTAAGCATAACCTGCAATGCTGGTGTGTTCTGTTTGGGTTACAGTAGGCAGGCATGTAAATTCTTCAGGCAGGAACTTATTTATTTAAGTGGGCAGAGAGCTGTCCCGGCCAGTTAGGTTTTTACAGGTGAGAATTTCTATTCAGGGAATTTCCCAATCAAGACACCAACTGTTTGAATCAGGAGAGAACTAGGAAGGAAAATGAGAGCTCAAGATTCTCACTCTGTATTACTGGTGGTAGCACAGAAGTGTTAGTCTGTCAGCAGTCATTGTACTCTGACATGACCAGCAGAGCAAATGATGAAGCACAGGACAGTCTGTGGTCTAAAACGAGACATCTGCTGGGAGATGTATGTCTCATTGATGCTCTATGCTGTTAAACATGACATGGCATTATAGTCTTGAAACAATTCTGATTTTTTTGCCTGTTCTAAATGTTGTTTTTGTAAAACAAGAACCTCTGAGCCCACATAAAGTTTTTCTACAAGTTGTGCACATGTAATAACTTTAAGTTTCTCAGTTGGCTTGACAGTGTCCTTTGAATGTTCTTTGAGATTGACTTTAAATGAAGGCAGGTCGCATGATTGCAGACTTTGCTCGGCAAGACGTTTTGATGTTAAGTTCAAGAGGAATTTAAGATTTGAGCAGCAATGTGGAGTTTATTCAAGTTGGATTTGCTTTAAAGATGCACACTTTTACGTTTTGCATGTCCTTGTGCTATCCCAATTGAATATCCCTGATTTTCCCAATCCAGGCTCCGACTGCTTCTTTCACCAGGAATCAGCAACCAAACACACCAGGAGGTGAAAAGCGAGAACCCGAGGTTAAGCAAAGCATAAGATAAGCACAGGTCTGATTACTGCTGCTAAGTACAACGATCTGGCGGAGACTGGTGGAAGAGCCTGGTCTTCAAATCCCCAGCAGGTAACAGAGAACAGGTGTGCTGAAGAGGCTGCAGCTGGAGTGGCAATACCTGCCGAGCACTGCCAGGAAAAGAGAGCGGGATGGCTGTGTCTGCTAGGCTATGACAACCATTTAGCTGGAGGCCTATAGATGGTAGGGGATGTCACCCACTGGTTGGTGGATTACTGTTTTGGAAGCTTTTGGGATTTTAGTCATCGGTTTGTGGAGCGAGATGGCACAATATTTGGAGGAAAGTCTGTGGCTAAAGGCATAGACCAGGTGTGTCAAACATAAAGCCTGGGGGCCAGAATTGGCCTGGCAAAGACTTGAAGCTGGCCCATTGGATAACTTTGGAAAATGTAATATTTTATAACTTTCCCTACTGATAACCTCCATAGCTAATTATACTACACTAAAGTAAGTCAAACATATAGCAGATGGTAGAAAAGTTCCTGTGTTTTCACACTATAGAAATGTCACTTCAGATTAAAGTGGGCTCCATGTGGCTCATGATGTAAAATGAGTTTGACACCCCTGCCATACTGCTGCAAATACTTGCTAATTGCTAACATATGAATCATTTAAAATTGTAATTTCAGCCAACTAATCAATATTTACATCCAATAGTTGGCCCATCTAAGCTCAGACATAGAGTAGCAGCTTCCATATTCATCATTATGAGTTAAATATTTGTATTTAGAGCTCACTATTCATTCATTTCATTCATTTATTTATTCATTTTCAGGCACAACAAATACCTATATTGAACATAAAATACACAAAACAAAAAACAAAACTTGCCTGAAAAAGGAGTGGGACGAAGAAAACTTATTAAATCCCACCCCTATACTCACTCATCAACAAAAAAAAACAATAAACTTCCCGCAGCTACGCCCATCATTGCATACAGACCCATCAACAGCCCCGGGCAGATACAAGCATCTAAGCGGCAGCTCGCAACCAACAATTAGAGCCTTCATAACTGAATACAGAATATATAAATTATAAATTGCATTACCACAGGTAACAGGCAGTAATAACTACAAGTAACAGACACACATACATATACATATCTACACACACAAGTACATATATGTACATACATACGCACACTTTATTTTTTATTTTTTATTTTGGAATCCATACCAGCAATGGTAAGAGGACAGACATTACAGAGCACACTAAAACCCATCATTGAGTATACTGTGACCAGACCAACTGTTTGTAGAGAAATTTAAATCTATGAATATTTTTACATTGTTTCAATTGTAAACTCAGACTGTTCCAGATTTTCACACCACATACAGACACACAAAAGCCTTTACGGGTTGTTCGAGTTCTGGGTAATTTGAATTCTCCAAAGCCTCTCACATTATAAACCTTTTCTCGAATTTCAAATCTAGTTTGTAAATTTGCCGGTAAAAGTTTAGTAAAAGCTTTATACAAAATTATGGATGTATTGTAATTAACCAGATCCTGGAATTTAAGTAACTTTGCCTGAAGAAAGAATTTGTGAGTATGATCTAGATAACCAGCCTTGTGAATAATACGCAGTGCTCGTTTCTGTACTGTGACTAATGGATTAGTTGTATTTTTATATGTATTTCCCCACACTTCCACACAATATGTAAGATATGGAAGAACCAGGGTACAGTACAGAGTACGAAGTGCATCTTTATCAAGGAATTGTTTCACTTTGTTCAAAACTGCGAGGCTTCTGGAAATTTTGGTTTTTATGTGTCTGACGTGGGGTTTCCATGAAATTTTGTTATCAATTATAACTCCCAAAAATTTGTTTTCACTCACATTATCAATTGGTACACCTTCAATGATAATTGGTAATTCTATATTATATTTTAAATTACCAAAAAACATTGCTTTAGTTTTATTTATATTTAATGATAATTTATTTATGTCCATCCATTTTTTTATTAATTTTAGCTCCCTGTTTACAGTCATTACAAGATCAGTATAATCATCGCTACTGAAAAATATGTTGGTGTCATCTGCGAACAGTATGAGTTTAAGTACTTGAGAAACATCAAAAATATCATTTATGTATACATTGAAAAGTTTTGGTCCCAACACTGACCCTTGGGGAACACCACATGTAATACCAAGTTTCTCTGAATGGTAATGCCCTATGCTAACATATTGTTCCCGACCCGTTAGATAACTTTTTAACCAGTTACCAGCTTTCCCTCGAATACCATATCTTTCCAATTTATCCAGTAAAATTGAGTGATTGATTGTGTCGAAGGCCTTTTTGAGGTCAACAAAAATACCAACTGCATATTTATTTTTATCCAGTGTATCAGTAATTTCTTCTACTGCCTCAATTATCGCCATTGAAGTGGTTCTTTGCGTTCTGAAACCATACTGACCAACATTTATTATTTGATGTTTTTCAAGGAATTTTTCTAATCTTGAATTAAAAAGTTTTTCTAGAATTTTTGAGAATTGAGGCAGTAGAGAAATAGGCCTATAATTGGTAAAACTGTGTTTGTCATTACTTTTATATAGTGGTATTACTTTCGCAATTTTCATTTTTTTTTGGAAAACAACCGGACTGAAATGATAAATTACAGATATATGTTAAGGGACTAGCAATATTCAGAATAACCTGTTTAACTACAGACATATTTATGTCATGATAATCCATTGAAGACTTACTTTTACATTTTAATGTGATATTTATTACTTCTTGCTCATTTGTAGCTGAGAGGAACAGTGAAAAGGGATTTGATTTTATATTACTGATATTTTCATTTTTATGACACGGGATGTCCGCTGCTAGTTCAGGGCCAACATTTATGAAGAATTTATTGAACCCATCGACAATATTACTCATGTTGTGATTTTCACCATTTGCATCAGTAAAATATTCAGGATATGATGTTCCAGAAGATCCTTGTTTAATTAAGTTGTTTAACACATCCCAAGTTCCTTTTATATTGTTTTTATTTTCATATAATCTTCTTCTATAATAAAGTTGTTTGCTCGTTCTTATAATATCAGTCAATTTATTTCTATATGCTTTATATCTTTGTTCCACTTCTTTTGTTTTTACTTTGATAAACTGTTTATACAGATTGTTTTTCTTTTTGCAAGCATTAATAATTCCTTTTGTGAGCCAAGGACTTTTTATCTTTTTTTTCTTTGTCATGTGTTCGTTTACAGGACAATGTTTATTGTACCACATAGTAAAAATATCTAGAAAATTATCATAAGCCTTGTCCACATCTGACTCTTCATACACCGAACTCCAATCTTGTTGTGCTAAATCGAAATTGAAGGCATGAATTGCTTCTTCATTTATTGTTCGCTTTGCTATCATGATCTTGGTATCTATTTTTTTTAAATCACAGTCACACAAAGTAAAAACTGGTAAGTGGTCAGTTATATCACAGACAAGCAGACCACTATTAATTTGGAAATCCATGACATTAGTAAAAATGTTGTCAATAATAGTGGCGCTATGTGAAGTTATTCTGCTTGGCTTTGTTATTGTTGGATATAGTGATAAGCTGTACATTGTGTCAGTAAAGTCATCAATGGCTTTTAACCTTGTTGGATTTAGCAAATCAATGTTAAAATCACCACAGATAAATAGTAATTTTTGGTTCACCGAAGCAAACGTTTTTTCTATCCATTCATTAAAAGTGTCAATACTTGAACTGGGTGTCCGATATATACAACTTATTATAACATTTCTCTTTTTTTCATTCATAATCTCAATAGTCAAACATTCCAAAATTCCATCAATAGCTACAACATTATATTTTATAGAGTTATGAACATATATAGCAACCCCGCCGCCCGCCTTATTTAATCTATTCATGTATTTTAAATCATATCCATTCAAACAAAAATCTATTCCTTTATCGACATTGAACCAAGTTTCAGTGATGGCTATAACACTAAAGGGGCGAGAAAATTGTTGCAAATAGTCCTTAATGAAATCAAAATTAGAGTACATACTTCTGCTGTTAAAGTGAATTAATGAGAGCTTCCCGTCTAGATTAATTTCTTTTTCATATTGTTCCTGAGTGAAATAATTAAAATTTTTAACAAAAGAAGAGAGAAAGTTACTTTTAGAATCTATTTCTGGATCTATTATATTATGCTCCTTATATTCACAATCTAGATCAATTACTTTCTGTTGAAGAACTAATTTCAACGTGTCCATGTCATTTCCTGGTGTAATTGATACATTGGTGTCAGTTATACTTGTCCAGATCCTCCATGTTCCTCACTATCAGTACTTTTGCCTCTTCTGGTGTCCCGTTTAGCTTAATGAAAATCTTACAGTTTGTTACCCATGTATGTTGTATTTTACCGTTCTTCTTCAGTTGCCTTGCCTTCCTCGCGATGTCTGCGTTTTTTCGTGTCAGATGCTCATTAATGAAAACTTCCGTGCCTTTCAGTTTGCGTCCTTGTTTCAGCAGTGCGACCTTGTTCTTCCGATTGACAAATCTCATAATGATGGCCGGCAGTCTGTCACTCCTCCTGGGCAGTGAGTGACATGCTTCTATGTGCTCCAGGTCCATCTCTATCCCCTTGCTTTGGAGGAAGGACGCCACCTGTTGCTCTACCGAGCGGGTCTCCTCGTCGCTGGGCTCCCCGACGTTCCCGGCCACGCTTGATTTTAATACCGCTGATGACCACGTCGTTCGTACGGGTGTACTGCTCCAGCTCATCCACCCGCCGCTCGAGATCCATGATCCGTCTGTCCTTCTCGGCATTTTGGAGGCGTAGCTGTTTTACCTCCTCCAGAAGCCCCAGAAGCAGCTCCTGCTGTGCCCTGACTGCGGCCACGTCTCCGCACAGCGCTCCGAGGGAGGTTTTAATGTCCTCAACCTCCTCTGGTGTTGGGCCTTTCTTGGGTGGCATACTGAAGCGAGAGCACGAGGCGGCCACCACGAGGGACCCGGAAGCGGAATTTCTGATGATGGCGCCTGGCTAGGCCTGCTGGCTGATGGTGAAGCCTGGCTGTGGCCTGCTGGCTGATGGTGGAGCCTGGCTGTGGCCTGCTGGCTGATGGTGGAGCCTGGCTGGGTCTGCTGGATGTGGCCTGCTGGCTGATGGTGGAGCCTGGCTGTGGCCTACTGGCTGATGGTGGAGCCTGGCTGTGGCCTGCTGGCTGATGGTGGAGCCTGGCTGTGGCCTGCTGAGCCTGGCTGTGGCCTGCTGGCTGATGGTGGAGCCTGGCTGTGGCCTGCTGGCTGATGGTGGAGCCTGGCTGGGTCTGCTGGCTGTGGCCTGCTGGCTGATGAATGTGATTGTTCAGTTTGTTCGGATCATAGTTGGACTGCTCATTTCAGAAACTTAATTAAAAAGTATTGCTGTTGTATAAACAACAATAAGGTAAAAAAACAACAACAACAACAAACAAAAACCCCCACTGTGGATATGAGCAGCCTCTGCTTCTCTGTGGTCGCCTTAATCGCCTCCCCCCTCCATCCCCAGCTTGGTAAGTGAAGGGAAGGGAGTGCTATTTAATCAGAAAAAGTGTCACATTAATTCAGACAAATTCAAGCAATCTAGTTTTCTAATAAAGCTGTCATATTTGCATCCGGTGACTTACGCTCACCATCGTTTTAGATTAATTCCCGTCACAACCTTTTGATTTATGAATGCATAATAACTCAGGGCAATGTCTGTGACAGTGCGCGCTTTGTGTGTGTGTGTGTGTGTGTGTGTGTGTGTGTGTGTGTGTGTGTGTGTGTGTATGTGTGTGTGTGTGTGCGTGAATGTGTGTGCATCTGTGCCTACAAAGCGTTGACTTTTAATCTTACATGTTGCTTGTTTCTAGTCGAGAGAAAATCTCATTCTGAGATAATTGAGTGTGTTAAGAGGAGGAGATCAGACTCCTGGTGCGAAGGAACACAAGTTGCATCACTGTTCCCCTGTTTTAGAGCAACCTCTCATCTGTGCTTATCTGCTTGCCATTCATATCAAAGGATCAAATACATAAGAATTTCTTCTCCCCACTTGACATCGTCTTTCCACATCCACTCTTTGCTTATGAAATCCAAAGGTCAGCGTCTGCTCTTTGCAGCATGCACACACAGGAAATCATACATTCTCCCTTGTAGTTGTTTTTTTAATAACTGTGTCCATCCTTTATTTATGTGCCTGTATTTACAGTTGTTGTTGTTTTTATAATTGTTTTAATTCAATTTCACATTCCTGAAGCAACATTATCAAACACGTCATAATGTTGTCTAAGCTGTTATCAGGAAAAGTGGAATTATTACTTTTATATATGACTGCTCCATCCCCCCAAACCCTCGACTCAGTTTATATGTAATTATATGTAATGTGCACAGGCAATACAGCAGTGTTTTCGTATCACTGCCCCTGAATAAAGCAACCAAAGAGCACCCATGAGGCTTCACAATGTAGGTAGTCTTGCTATCATGACTCAGTCGAAACTCAAGTGAGTGCTATTTCTGATCATAGCATAGAAGTGTGAGTCTGCCAGCAGTCATCGTACTCTGACATGATCAGCAGAGCAGATGATGAGGCACAGGACAGTCTGTGGTCTAAAAAGAGAGTCTAATACATGCTGTATGCTGGTACACATGACATGGCATTATAGCCTTGGACCAAATCAGAATTTTTTTTTGCCTCTGAGCCCATTTAAAGTTTTCTAAAAGTTCTGCATGTAGAATAATTTTAAGTTTCTCAGTTGGCTCGACGGTGTCCTTTGAATGTTCTCTGAGATTGGCTTTAAATGAAGGCAGGTCGCATGATTGCAGACTCCGCTCTGCAAGAATTTTTGAAGTTAAGTTCAAGAGGAATTTGAGATTTGAGCAGAAATGCTGAGTTTATGTCAGTTTGATTTGCTTTTAAGACGCAGTTTTACAAACTGTATCTCCTTGTGCCATCTGCAGGATGTACAGACAGCAGGCACCAGCCTCTAAATCAGAAAGCCACACTTTTGTGGTCTTGCACTTTGCGGTAATTTTGACCATAGGTTCAAATCTGATATCATCGACCTTACTTTTTTGTTTTTTTTTAAACATACATGTGATTAATTGATTATAATCTCCTCCTCTGTGTGATGCACTTCTTGGGTCAAAAGTGCTCTGTAGTTTTTCACATGGTCAAATACATGTTTTCCCACTCACTGCTCTTTTATTTATTCAAAATGAATCATTACTTACTTATTTGGAACCAAACATATTAGATATCATCTTGATAGCTGTAAATGAGACCACTAAGTAAGACGGAGACATCTGTTTGGGTTAAGCGTTGGCTCCAGTTCAGTATTTTCTGATGCACTGCAGACTTGGCATCATTGAAAAGTTAGGCTAGAGTCCAAATGTGCTCTTAAACTTATCCATTAACGCTCCTGCATTTGCTGAATCGATAGATCCATGATGCCTGATTACCATCTTCTGGCCAAAGCTTGTCACTGCTTCCCCCTCAGATAAAGTAACGGTCACTGAAGCAGCTCGGCGTATTTGCTTACAGTTTAATTAAAACCAGAAAGAGTGAAATATCAAAACAACTTCTGCTGTTTACTGAAACTAAAGCTCAAACCCTGCTGTTAGTATTACTGTTTGCTTTCTCTTCAAAGGGACCACCGAAGAAGCTTGAAAGCCACAATCAAAAAGCTAAACACTGAGCCGTCGTAGAATGAGCAGCCAGGCGTTTTCACATTCTCAGACACGCTTTGAATGTCATTGCATAGAGACTGCTATGTTACGCAGTCAGATTCACACAACACTGTTTCATTCCAACAGCATACATGAAGGAAGCTAAGCAGAGCCACCAGGAGCTGTCTCCCCCCTGCAGTAAAGTCTGAGACAGGCGAGAGAAAAAAAAGCACTCCACCTTCTGTCAGCGACTGCCAAAAGGCCTCCAAGAAAAACTCAAACAGTTATATAGACACAAAGACAAACATGCCGCTGCTTCTGACTTCAAGATAGCTTCTCTTTATCTCTCGGCTCTCTGCAGACATACAGAGAGTGAAGCACGAATTTGACTGAGCTGTTGGTGAAACTGGCTCTGAGGACAGAGTGAGCACACACATGCTACATGTGCAGAACAATTTTTATTGAAGTTTATTTGAATCTAGTGGACAAGAAGACGTACTAATAAAAATAAAGGAAAAGTTGCCATTTTCAGCTTTTTAGAATATTTAAAAACAATTAAAAAAAATATTGCTGCTGAAGCTACTATTAAGAGATAAGATAAGATAAGATAAGATAGAACTTTATTAATCCCTCGGGTGGGTTCCTCTGGGAAATTCGACTTCCAAAAAGCACAGCAACGACCGAAGTTACAGTTACAGAATTGTTATATATATATATATATATACACACACACACACACACACACATATATAAATACAGAGACAAATATAAATAAAATATACAAAGGGGATAAATAGAATAAATAGGAATAAAAAATAAAAATACAAGTGAATTGCACATTTCAAGTATTGAGTCTATTGCACTGTTGACTATTTACAAAAAGTATTGCACAAGGTATTGTACAGTGAGGTGCAGAGGCACTACAGCTTAGTTGTTCCCCCCTCCTTTGTCCTCCTGTCTCCCCTCCCTCTCCCCTCCAGAGAGGAGTTAAACAGTTTGATGGCGTGTGGGACAAAGGAGTTTTTAAGTCTGTTAGTTCTTGTCTTGGAGAGAAGCAACCTGTCACTGAACAGACTCTTCTGGTTGTTAATGGCCGTGTGCAGAGGATGCCCAGCATTGTTCATAATGTCCAGCAGCTTTTTTAGTGTCCTTTTCTCTGCCACTGTCACCAGAGTGTCCAGCTTCATGCCGACCACAGAGCTAGCCTTCCTGATCAGTTTCTCCAGCCTGGATGAGTCCTTCTTTGCTGTGCTGCTCCCCCAGCACACCACAGCATAGAAAAGTACTCCAGCAACCACCGACTGGTAAAACATCCTCAGGAGCTTCCTGCAGATGTTAAAAGACCTCAGCCTCCTGAGGAAGTACAGTCGGCTTTGGGCTTTTTTATACAGGTGCTCTGTGTTGCATGACCAGTCCAGTTTATTGTCCACCCACAGCCCGAGGTACTTGTACTTGTTGACCACCTCCACCTCCTCCCCCTCTATCTGAACCGGCAGTGGACCTTCTCTGGACCTCCCGAAGTCCACAACCAGTTCCTTAGTCTTTGAGGTGTTGAGTTGCAGGTGGTTTGTGTGACTCCATGCGACAAAGTTCCTCACCAGACTCCTGTACTCCTCTTCCTGATCATCCCAGATACACCCCATGATGGCCGTGTCATCTGCAAACTTCTGAATGTGGCATAATTCAGAGTTGTAGCAGAAGTCAGAGGTGTACAGGGTGAAGAGAAGAGGGGACAGCACAGTTCCCTGTGGTGCTCCTGTGCTGCTGACCACAGTGTCAGACGTGATGTCCTTCAGCCTGACGTACTGTGGTCTGTCGGTGAGGTAGTCGGAGATCCAAGCCACCAGGCAGGGGTCCACCTCCATCCTGTTCAGTTTTTCTTGAAGCATACAGGGCCGGATGGTATTAAAGGCACTGGAAAAGTCAAGAAACAGTATCCTGACCGTGCCTTTTCCCCCATCCAGGTGTGAGTGGGCTCTGTGTAGGAGGTACAGGATGGCATCCTCCACTCCGACACCCGCCTTGTATGCAAACTGTAGTGGGTCCTGGGCATGTTGTACCTGTGGTCGGAGGAAGTTGAGGAAGAGCCGCTCTAGAGTCTTCATAAGATGTGACGTCAGTGCCACCGGTCGGAAGTCATTCAGCTCATTGGGCCGGTTCTTTTTGGGGACCGGGACGATGCAGGATGTCTTCCATAGGGCGGGCACTCTCCCCAGTCGCAGACTGAGGTTGAAGACTCGTTGTAGCGGCTCCCCAAGTTCAGCAGCACACGCCTTTAGCATCCTAGGACACACCTTGTCTGGGCCTGCTGCCTTTCTGGGGCGAAGCTTCCTCAGTTGCCTCCTGACCTGATCCACTGTGACACTGGGAGATGTTTGGGAGGAGGGGAGGGGGGGAGATGTCTTGCTGCTGAGAGAGGGATTGGAGGAGGGGGGTGTCATGGTGTCAGGAAGGGGGGGAAGCGAGGGAGGCAGGAGAGTGGGGGGAGGACTCTGTAGTGAAGGTGAGGGTGAGGGTGGGGGGGTTGTGGGCTGGTCAAACCTGTTGAAGAAGTTGTTGAGTTCGTTTGCCTTCTCCACAGTCCCCCCCACTGTGCTTTTCTTGGTGTTGTGGCCTGTGATGGTTTTCACACCATTCCAGACCTCCCTCATATTGTTCCTCTCCAACTTCTGCTCCACCTTCCTCCTGTAGGTGTCCTTTGCTTCCCTCAGGCAGCGTTTCACCTCCCGCTGTGCTGCTTTCATCTCCTTAATTAAATAGCAGAAAGCTTAATGAACGGAGAGAACACAGTCAGTGCTGTACTGTGAGAGGCTGCAAGAACATCCTGTACATATGCTCAAAGTTCAAGTATTGTGTTAACCCATTTAATCACACTGGCAACAATTGTTGCTGTTTTAACCCCATATTACATTAACAAAATTAAACATATTGTGTGTAGGGGATGTCTAAGGAGTAAAATGCATGCACTTATTTTGCAGGGGAAAATTATTTGAGATTAAATGGGTTAATACTAATGGTTCCTCACCTTTAAATATCCTGACAGCACATGAAACAAAGGAAATCATTTCTTGGTTTTGTCCCTGTTCCTTTTCAAATTACGCCCTTTAGTGTTCTTTTGGAATCTTTTTACCGGCAGCATATTTGGAGGGAAGTCTTTTTACTGTACAAGCCTGCACTGAGATGTATGGCAGTGTGTGCACTTTGTACGGGTTGCACTGGCAAAGAAAAACTGTGCACTGCTGCACCCTGCTGGTGTTTTAAGTGTTTGCATGCTGAGCTATTTCAATCTGGCTCTGTAACACAAACTTGAAGACTGATGCTGTGGGACTCGAGTGAAACAACGAAGTCCTTACATAACTGTTATATAGACTTTTAAAGTTTTAAAGATGAGACACATTGCACGATTACATTGTGACATGGTGTTGTTCTTGTTCGTTTTGCCAAAATGTGAAATGTGCTTTGTGTAAAAATTATGTGTACGTTTAACACACAGTGCATGACTTTGGATATTTTAGGACCCAGACTTTTTTTTAGCAGTCATAGTGGGCGGGGCTGCTCATGAACCAATGGTTGCTTAAAGCCCTGCAACGTCATAGCATGACCAACCACTTCAGTCAGTCTACTTTCACTTTCCTTTGACTGTAAACGGTGGCGTTCTTTTGATCAAGCTAGGCTAGACTGACGATATGATCAATACATCTGAAAGTATTTGGGGGTTTTTTCATCCCAGCGTCTCTTTTGCTCCCGAAGACCCCATTTGCACAGCAGGTCTGTTTCCACGTTGTTCAGATGTCATGTCGATCCAACAGGAGAACAGAAACAGGAACTATACAGTATGAGAAATGTCCAACATCCGTATTCTCTGACTTTTTCTTCTTTTCTGCAGGTGAAATCATGGATGGTTTGCTTAAGGAAATAAGAAGCAAGGACCAAGCAGCCGCCTCTGTACTGGAACGTAAGTGGCAGAGAAAATGAGAATATTTATCCTAGGGCTGTGCGATATGACCAAAATCTCATATCCCGATATAAGAATTCTATCGTCCTGATAACGATATAAATCACAAAAATGTAACATTTTCTGTAAATTCTGTGAATCTTTAACAGATGCATGAAACTATACATTTTTAGACATAAGTTAAGCCGTTTTCTTTGTGAGAACCTATTACACGGCGTGCTGCGGGGAAAAGCCTGTTCTAACGTTTGAGTCTAAGGTTTAAAGGTTTATGTGGAACATAAACAAGCGGACACGCGATGCTGTTACCGTCGTTGTTGCTAACCACAACACATAAAAACAGGCGCTTGTCCGTCTGTAGTGTGGTTATATTAAATATAAGAGAAAGAGAGAACTTTAAGAAATTAATATAGCCACTACAGTGACCATCAAAACGATGAAAAAATATTGCTGTAAACAGTTTATTTTGCGACACCACGAAACAAACGATAGCATAAAATGAAACGATAGACGTTTTTATATCGTCATCCGAGATACATCGTTATATCGAAAAGCCCTAATTTATCCTACACTACTAGAGTAAATAAGATGTAAATATTTATGCATATATATATATATATATATATATATATATATATATATATATATATGTATGTATGTATGTGTGTGTGTGTGTGTGTGTGTGTGTGTGTGTGTAGTTACAGTGAGTAGGCTCCGTTGTTGCAACAAATGAGTATAGGTTTCAGAAACCACTGGAAACTTAACAAGAGAAAAATCAACAGAACCACAAATTGAATGTTATTTCAATTCAGTTTTATTTATACAGCGCCAAATCACAACAACGAACAATAATAACTTTAATTTGTATAATCAGGAGGCTACTTGATCAATAACAGATCTGCTCTTTCAGAGGCGGATTTACGCAGTGACTCAGATCTCCAGTCACTGACTTTACAAGACCTGGGTTTGCTGTTCCCTGGAGTTAAAAATGTCAAACTGAGAAGGGAAATCTATGATATAATACACAAGCAGGTAAGCAAGCAAGCTGTGTATAACTGAGAGGAGAGGGATTCAGCTGGACGTGTGTAACCCATATAGAAAGTCAGATCTGGACAATAAACACTTTTATTTGTTTTTCTTTGTTTCAGAAACCAATTGGTGTGCTCATAGAAAAATCCAAGCACTTCATCCCACATGACTCTCTCAGGGGTAAGTACAGCCTGCTAACATTGTTGGCTCTTGCATTTGATTTGGATAGGCGGAAGAAAATAGATGGATGGATGGATTTAGGATGTTTTGGGGAAGTTTTAAAATATCAGATGCAGATTCTTATACATAACCTTAAACTTTCCATCTAGCTGCCTTAACTGAAAATGGAGTTTTGGTCGACTACCTGAAAATTTTGAAGGAAATGAAGACCCAAATGAATAAAGATTTCCTTGATCCGCATATCAATCTACTGGAGGACTTCAGGAAATCTCAACCATCGCAGGACCAGGACAAAGGTTTTTAATCCAGTTTTTTTAAGCCTAATATTAACGTGTCTTAATTTCATGAGTGCAGATTCAAAGCTTTTACAGAGGGTAGCAAACTTCAACTTAATGTAGGTAAAGCTTTTTATCTCATCCAGTCCATTTATGCTGAATATGCATAAGCCATGTCTTTGATATTGAATAGACACAATATCTGACCACAGCTCAGGCTTGTTTGCTTTTACATCTACTTTTACATGAATCCACAGAATGGAAATAACAGAGACATGAAGTCTCAGTTGACATGTTATTCTCTCAATGTAACGGACAGATTAACAGGCATCCATTTTTTTAGTCAATAATGGGCCCTTGCTGCTCCAACATGACTGCACACCAATGCACCAAGCAAAGTCCATAAAGTCATCAATTAGCCACTTTGGTGTGGAAGAACTTGACTGGTCTGCGCAGAGTTCTGACCTCAACCTGACACAACAACTTTGGGATTAATTAGAGTGGAGACTGGGAATCAGGCCTTCTCGTCAACATCAACGTCTGACTTCACAAATTCCCATGAACACTAACCCTTGTGGGTTAATTCTGAAATGATGGGCGTTTTGTGATCAGCTTGGCTAGACTGACAACACGATCAACAATATCTACAGCTAAAAGTATTTGTTGTTTGGGTTTTTTTTCATCCCAGCATCTTCTCTTTTGCTCCTGCAGGCCCAGCTTGTAGAGCAGGTCTGTTTCCACATTGTTCAGATGTTATGTCAATCCAACAGGAGAACAGAAACAGGAACTATACAGTATGAGAAATGTCCAACCTCCGTTTTCTCTGATTTTTTCTTCTTTTCTGCAGGTGAAATCATGGATATTTTGCTTAAGGAAATAAGACGCAAGGATGAAGTGGCAGCCAATAAACTGGAAGGTAAATGGCAGTTTTTTGAGAATATTTACTGTCAGAGTAAATAAGATGTAAATAGGCATAAATATATTACACTGAGTAGGCTCCATTGTTCCTCCATTATGCTGCAAACTAACAAGAAAAAAGCTAACAAAGCCATAAATTGAATTATAATTGTAATTCAACTCAGTTTTATTTATACAGCGCCAAATCACAACAACAAACAATAATAACTTTTATAATGTATAATCAGGAGACTAGTCTAAGGAGCTTGGAAAGAAAAGCGTCTGGACTTCTTTAAGTTGCTTGAAAATGTTTCACCTCTCATCCGAGAAGCTTGTTCAGTTCTAAGAGTCAAATGGCGGAGAGTCCCAGATTTAAACCCAGTGGGAGTTTCCCCCCAAAAGAGGGACAAAGGACCCCCTGATGATCCTCTACCTAATCACATGAGTCAAGGTGTGAAAACGGGTGTGGGTCACAATGTGCCAGGGTTTCGGGTGAGCTCATTGTGAAACCTGGCCCCACCCTATCATGTGTTTTTCTAAGGTCAGATGGTCCTGATGGCCAACAAGGTCCAGAAACTTACCCTGGATCCAGATTAAACCATAGTGTTCTTTGATGTAGTCTCTCTCTTCACTTGCATACCTACCACGGAGGCAGTGGAGACTTTCAGAAAACGACTAGAAGAAGACAGCTCCTTGGAAGTCAGGACCAACTTCACACCCGATCAGATTTGCACCCTGTTACACCTCTGCCTTACCACTTTATATTTCGAATACAATGAGGGTTTCTACAGACACCCCCGTGTCACCTATTGTAGCCAACCTTTACGTGGAGGAAGTGGAAAAAAAGGCTCTTGGCTCTTTTAAAGTTAGAGTACCCAGCCACTGGTACAGATATGTAGACGACACCTGGGTCAAAATCAAAACACAAGAAGTGGAATCCTTCACTGCGCACATTAACGCCGTGGATAAAAACATCAAGTTCACACAAAGGATAACTGTTTGCCTTTCCTGGACTGCGCTGTGCACACTGAAGAGAATGGCAACCTCAACATTGAAGTTTACCGGAAGCCCACACACATAGACCAGTACCTCCTCTTTGACTCCCATCACCCTCTGGAACACAAACTTGGAGAAATTAGACCCTACACCACCGGGCAGAACATGTTCCCTCTAAGCCTGAAGGGAAAAAGAAAGAACACACACATGTAAAGGAAGCACTCAAAACATGCGGGTATCCTAACTGGGCATTTATAAAGTCAGTAAAGATGCACAGAAAAGAAGATCGGACACCAGCTAGGGAGGATAAGAAAGTCAGACGCAACAACATTGTCATCCCCTATGTAGCCGGTGTATCAGAGAAACTCAGGAGAGTTTTCTCCAAGCACGACATCCCGGTGCATTTCAGACCCAGCAATACAGTCAGACAGAAACTGGTTCATCCCAAAGACAAAACTCCAAAACACAAACTTAACAATGTGGTGTATCCTGTACAGTGTAGCGAGGGATGCCCAGACCTCTACATTGGAGAGACCAAACAGCCACTTCACAAGCGCATGGCACAACACAGAAGAGCCACCTCCATGGGACAAGACTCGGCGATCCATTTGCATCTAAAGGACAAAGGTCACTCTTTCGAGGATGCCAATGTTCACATTTTGGACAGAGAGGACAGCTGGTTTGAAAGAGGAGTGAAAGAAGCCATTTATGTCCACTGTGAGCAACCATCTTCCCTTCCCAGACACCTTAACACCCACTCACACCCTGGGCCATCTGACCTCAAGAAATCACATGATAGGGTGGGGCCAGGTTTCACAATGAGCTCACCTGAAACCCTGGCACATTGTGACCCACACCCGTTTTCACACCTTGACTCATGTGATTAGGTAGAGGATCATCAGAGGGTCCTTTGTCCCTCTTTGGGGGGAAACTCCCACTGGGTTTAAATCTGGGACTCTCCGCCATTTGACTCTTAGAACTGAAGAAGCTTCTCGGATGAGAGGTGAAACGTCTTCAAGCAACTTAAAAAAGTCCAGACGCTTTTCTTTCCAAGCTCCTTAGACTACAATGACCTGGAGGACTGAGAACCTTCACAGACAATCAGGAGACTACTTGATCAATAACAGATCTAATCTTTCAGAGGAAGGTTTGAGAGCTGACTCAGATCTCCAGTTACTGACTTTACAAGACCTGGGTTTGCTGTTACCTGGAGTTGAAAATGTCAAACGGATAAGGGAAATCTATGATATAATACACAAGCAGGTAAGCAAGCAAGCTGTGTATAACTGAGAGGAGAGGGATTCAGCTGGATGTGTGTAACCCATATAGAAAGTCAGATCTGGACAATAAACACTTTTATTTGTTTTTCTTTGTTTCAGAAACCAATTGGTGTGCTCATAGAAAAATTCAAGGACTTCATCCCACATGAATCTTTCAGGGGTAAGTACAGCCTGCTAACATTGTTGGCTCTTGCATTTGATTGATTCGGATAAGCGGAAGAAAATAGATGGATGGATGGATTTAGGATGTTTTGGGGAAGTTTTAAAATATCAGATGCAGATTCTTATACATAACCTTAAACTTTCCATCTAGCCGCCTTAACCGAAAATGGAGTTTTGGTCGGCTACCTGAAAATGTTGAAGGAAATGAAGACCCAAATGAATAAAGTGCAAGATTTCCTTGATGCACATATCAATCTACTGGAGGACCTCAGGAAATCTCAACCATTGCAGAACCAGGACAAAGGTTTTTAATCCAGTTTTCTATCTGATCCAGTCCATTTATGCTGAATATTCATAAGCCATGTCTTTGGTATTGAATAGACACAATATCTGACCACGGTTCAACCTTCTTTGCTTTTACATATATTTTTACATGAATCCATAGAATGGAAATAACAGAGACATGAAGTCTCAATTAACATGTCATTCTGCCCATGCCATGCTCAGAGCAGTCTGTGTACAAAAAGTGTTACATTTTGTACATGAATCACAAACACATGGAAAAGGTAAAGTCTGTCAAAATTCTACTATGTTGCCGTTCACAAGATAGATTCTCAGAAACCCCTTACATATAGTATATAACTATGGCATATGACTATATGGTAAATTAGAACTAGAGTGCAGTTAAAATTTTTACATACATTCATAAGATTTTTTTTAAATTTCTTGTAAATATATTATGCCAATGTACTCAACAGGTTCTTCGTCAAGTGGTCCAGTGAAGCGCCACAATAGCCAAACCAGTGACCCTCCACAAATGCAACAAGGTAAATCTCACCTTGTTTTTCTTTGCACTCCAGTGACACACAGATACATGCGTATGGCTATTGTTAAATTTTAATGCTGTTTTACATGAAGGTTTATTAGATACAATTACCAGTAGTGCAATGTTGTCCCCACCAAGGTAAATTTAGCTCTTCACCAGGTGTTAAGGTCAGTGTTGGGAAGGTTACTTTTAAAATGTATTCCACTACAGATTACAGAATACATGCCCCAAAATGTATTTTGTAACGTATTCCGTTACATTACTCAATGAGAGTAATGTATTCTGAATACTTTGGATTACATAATATATTATCATGCTTTTTACAACTACATGAATGTACTATTGCTGTGTGATTTATTACTATTACTGAAGGCTACTCACCTTACCAATACCAACTAGATTTTTAAATCTTAATATAAAATGAGTAACAGTAGGGTGGACATTTTGCAGCAATCGCGTGGTTATAGTGGGCGGGGCTGCGCATGTACTCCAATAACCAATGCTGGATCACAGCATGACCAAACTGTTCAGTCAGTCTACTTTCACTTTTTGTTGACCGTAAACGGTGGGTGTTTTTTTGATGAAGCTAGAATAGACTGACAGTACAATGCAAATATCTACATCTAACAGTATTGGGGGGTTTTCATCCCAGCATCTTCTCTTTTGCTCCTGCAGGCCCAGCTTGCACAGCAGGTCTGTTTCCATGTTGTTTAGATGTCATGCCGATCCAATAGGATAACAGCAACAAAAATTTCCAACCTCTGTTTTCTCTGATTTTTTTCTTCTCTTCTGCAGAGGAAAACGTTTGTGTGTGTACATCAGTATAATCGGTATACTAGGAAATCGTGCATTGACAAAAGTTCCCCTTTGCTTGGAATGCAAAGTGCGTTAAATGCGTTAATTTTTTAACACGTTGTTATTTTTATTTTTTTTCAAATTAATAAATCGCAATTAACGTGTTAAATTCCCACCCCTAATTCATATATATATGTATATATAGTTACAGTAAGTAGGCCCCTTGTTGCAACAATTGAGTATAGGTGTCAGAAACACCTGGACTACCTTATGCCGCAAACTAATAATAATTTAAAAAAAAAAAACCCACAAAAGTAATTATAATGAAATGATTTGTATAATCAGCCTAATCTTAATGTGTCGTAAGTTCATGAGTGTAGATTCAACAGGCATCCATTTTTTTAGTCAGTAATTCAAACACTGCTGGCTTTTCATTTAGTTGATTTTATGTATTTCTCACTGGTTAGAATTAAAAGTAAAAGTGCAAACATTTGTGTAATTTTATCTGATTTAAGTTCCTGCCACAAAATCCGCTGGTGTAGCAGTCTGCTTCAAGTGTTAAATCTTGCACATGAATCACAAACACATGGAAAAGGTCAAGTCAGTCGAAATTCTGCTATGTTGTCATTCACAGGATAGATTTTCAGAAACCCCTTACATATAGTATAAAACTATAGTATATGACGATATATATTATTACTTAAGTACAGTTAAGATTTTTACATACATTCATAAGATTTTTTTTAATTTCTTGTAAATGCGTTATGCCAATGTACTCAACAGGTTATTTGTCAAGTGGTCCAGTGAAGCGCCACAATAGCCAAACCAGTGACCCTCCACAAATGCAACAAGGTAAATCTCACCTTGTTTTTCTTTGCACTCCAGTAAAATTTAACACAGGCTATTGTTACATTTTAATGCTGTTTTACATGAAGGTTTATTAGATACAATTACCAGTAGTGCAATGTTGTCCCCACCAAGGTAAATTTAGCTCTTCACCAGGTGTTAAGGTCAGTGTTGGGAAGGTTACTTTTAAAATGTATTCCACTACAGATCACAGAATACATGCCCCAAAATGTATTTTGTAACGTATTCCGTTACATTACTCAATGAGAGTAATGTATTCTGAATACTTTGGATTACATAATATATTATCATGATTTTTACAACTACATGAATGTACTATTGCTGTGTGATTTATTACTATTACTGAAGGCTACTCACCTTACCAATACCAACTAGATTTTTAAATCTTAATATAAAATGAGTAACAGTAGGGTGGACATTTTGCAGCAATCGCGTGGTTATAGTGGGCGGGGCTGCGCATGTACTCCAATAACCAATGCTGGATCACAGCATGACCAAACTGTTCAGTCAGTCTACTTTCACTTTTTGTTGACCGTAAACGGTGGGTGTTTTTTTGATGACGCTAGAATAGACTGACAGTACAATGCAAATATCTACATCTAACAGTATTGGGGGGTTTTCATCCCAGCATCTTCTCTTTTGCTCCTGCAGGCCCAGCTTGCACAGCAGGTCTGTTTCCATGTTGTTTAGATGTCATGCCGATCCAATAGGATAACAGCAACAAAAATTTCCAACCTCTGTTTTCTCTGATTTTTTTCTTCTCTTCTGCAGAGGAAAACGTTTGTGTGTGTACATCAGTATAATCGGTATACTAGGAAATCGTGCATTGACAAAAGTTCCCCTTTGCTTGGAATGCAAAGTGCGTTAAATGCGTTAATTTTTTAACACGTTGTTATTTTTATTTTTTTTCAAATTAATAAATCGCAATTAACGTGTTAAATTCCCACCCCTAATTCATATATATATGTATATATAGTTACAGTAAGTAGGCCCCTTGTTGCAACAATTGAGTATAGGTGTCAGAAACACCTGGACTACCTTATGCTGCAAACTAATAATAA
Organism: Diplotaxodon limnothrissa; assembly: GCF_057381915.1. Lineage (NCBI taxonomy): Eukaryota > Metazoa > Chordata > Actinopteri > Cichliformes > Cichlidae > Diplotaxodon > Diplotaxodon limnothrissa. The sequence goes on along the minus strand of NC_140610.1, from coordinate 7,218,634 downwards.
TTTAAAAAAAAAACCCACAAAAGTAATTATAATGAAATGATTTGTATAATCAGCCTAATCTTAACGTGTCGTAAGTTCATGAGTGTAGATTCAACAGGCATCCATTTTTTTAGTCAGTAATTCAAACACTGCTGGCTTTTCATTTAGTTGATTTTATGTATTTCTCACTGGTTAGAATTAAAAGTAAAAGTGCAAACATTTGTGTAATTTTATCTGATTTAAGTTCTTGCCACAAAATCCGCTGGTGTAGCAGTCTGCTTCAAGTGTTAAATCTTGCACATGAATCACAAACACATGGAAAAGGTCAAGTCAGTCGAAATTCTGCTATGTTGTCATTCACAGGATAGATTTTCAGAAACCCCTTACATATAGTATAAAACTATAGTATATGACGATATATATTATTACTTAAGTACAGTTAAGATTTTTACATACATTCATAAGATTTTTTTTAATTTCTTGTAAATGTGTTATGCCAATGTACTCAACAGGTTCTACGTCAAGTAGTGAGAATAGCCAAACTAGTGACCTTCCAGAAATACAACAAGGTAAATTTCACCTTCTTTTACTTACAGTCTAGTGACACACAGACACATGCATATGGAGCTATGTATGGCTATTGTTAAATAGCCATACATAGCTACATAGCTGTTTTACATCAATATTTGTTAGATACAAGTACCAGTAGTGCAAATCGGTTCTCACGCTCTCCTTCTTTCAAGCGTGACCATCCACATAAAAGACAAGGTAAATTTAGCTCTTCACTGTTAAAATGTAAGGTTGTATTATTGACCAGGTTTTAAGGTTTCCAACTCCAGGCAATATTCAATATTCACTTATTATATGTTAAAAAAAAACTCAGAAATCTAACTTAATACACTGTTATACACACTATATTGCCAGAGGTAATCACCCATCCAGATGATTGAATTCAGGTGTTCTAATCACTTCCATGGTCACAGGTGTATAAAATTAAGCACCTAGCCATGCAGACTGCTTCTACAGACAATTCTGAAAGAATAGTTTACTCTCAGGAGCTCTGTGAATTCCAGCATGGTGTCGTGAAAAAAACACCAGCTGTCTGACAAGTGCAGTTGTAAAATTTTCTTGCTGCTAAATATTTCACAATCAACTCTCAGTGACTGAAAATGATTGGGAATGACAGCAACTCAGCCACCAAGTGGTAGGCCACGTAAAATCACAGAGCGGATTTAGCGGAGGCACATAATCCGTAGAGTCATGGTATGGTTTTCCATAGCCAAGATGCTAGATCCAAGCTTTATTTCAATAAGTCCAAGGTGTTGGATGCAGTGGTGTAAAACACGACATTACTGAAGCATTTGAGACGTGTTCTCTCGAGTGACGAATCACACGTCTTTGTCTGGCAATCTGATTGATGAGTCTGGGTTTGGCAATTGCCAGGAAAACAGTACTTGTCTGACAGCATTGTGCCAAGTGCAAAGTTTGGTGGAAGGGGGATCATAGTTTGCTATGGGGCATGGTGTTTCAGGAATTGGGCTCGGCCCCTTAATGCTTTAGCAAACCAAGACATTTTGAAATATTTCATTCTCCCAACTTTGTGGGAACAGTTTGGAGATGCCCCCTTTCTATTCCAACATAGAAGGAACATGACTGAAATTGACTGGCCTGGACAGAATCCTGACCTCAACCTAACAGGACATCATTCGGTTGAATTAAAGCAGAGATTGCGAGCCAGGGCCTCTCGTCAACATCAATGTCTGACCTCACAAATGTGCTTCTGGAAGAATGCTCAAAAACTCCCATAAACACTCCTAAACGTTGTGGAAAGCCTTCCGAGAAGAGTTAGAAACTGTTATAGCTGAAAACAATGGGCTGGCATCATATTAAACCATATAGATTAAGAATGGTATGCCACTTAAGTTCATATGTGTGTAAAAGCAGACAAGCAAATACCTTTGGCAGTACAGTGTATCAAATGATATTTTGTTCCACTCTAAAAAATTGTATTGAAAAATAAACCCTAAAATTTCAGCTGCATGTTGTATAGTTACCTGAGCACATATATTTTCGAGAATGCTTAACATTTTTATATTTGCATTTAGATGATCTAAAACACTATGTTTAAAACCTGTTCAACTCAAAACTTTATATATAAAAGACTCAGACAGCTCTGTTAATCATTCTAGTAATGTTTTGAAATTTAAGCAAGAATTTTTTGTGCTATATTAATAAATTGATTTCACTCATTGAAGCAAAGTCTTTTATTTCATTTATCATGAATCACTGTATTCCAGGAAGTTTAATTTGATTCTCCTGTGAATTTAACTTGCTTTTATTTGTAATTTTTTGTATTATTTCTATAGCCACACTGAAGTACAAGATGGTGATAAGTGGAAAAACCTTTAATGCCCATCAACAGATACTGGAAAAAGTAAAGGCTTTAAGTGAGGATCCAGATTTGAATTTGATCGAACTGGAAGACAGCAATCAGGATTGCCAGGCCATTATTGTCTTCTGTCCCATTGTTTCACGTATGGGGACAGATATTGATGCAGCCATGACGCAAGTCAAAGGTAAGGGAAAGAATTAAATTAGTCATCCATTCAAAAAATTGCAGTTGTGTTTTATGAGACATTTTTGGGTTTGAGAATACGACCTGAAAGTAACTCATAATAATGATGAGCTTTTAAAAGCATCAGGAATAGCATGAATTTTGTCTAATGTTTCTATAGTATAAGAAAATCTGTGGCCATTAAATTTTTTTTCTTTTAATACTTTTCCACTGTTATGTTATGTTCTCGTAATCCGTCTCCTCTTTTTTGCTCTCTGTAGGTTCTCAGCCTGTCATTCTGGTTTTGATGCATCACGCACATGAACCCAAGTGTGTAACTTTAATGAAAACATGGGTTGGCGTTTCTAATGTTGTGTTACCTTTCCATGTGTTCTACCATGAGACAGTGCATGGATTGTTGCAGTGTCAGCAAAATAACGATGCCATTTCTGAAATTCGAAAGGCATTACTGCAGCACGCAGATATCCAGACAATTAAAGATACAAGTGGAAAGACACAGAATGTGGCTGCTAGTAATTATGGTGGTATTATTGGTATTCCATTAATGAGAATTCAATCCCTTTTTAAATAAATTTTCATAGTGTAAAGTCAGATATCACAAGTCAAAGAAACTGTAAATATGTCCCATGCATTACTCTTTTGTAATCCACTTTTTTTGCACTGTATCACTTGAGTAGTGCAGATTGCTCTGACCATTTGCATAGGAATTGAGGATTTTATGGTTTTGATCATGCAAAATAATTATTTTGTGCATTGTGAAACAAAAGGACAGCACAGAATCGTCTTTGTGACCTTTATTTCAGTACTTTAAGATATTTCAGCTGTAAGGGAAGTTGCCGAGTCAACAGGTGTGATCATGAAGTGTCAAAGAAGAGGTCAGAGACACAGTATATGGGTGTAGATAGCCATAAAACTACTTTCAACTGTAACAACTGTTGTTTATCTCTAAAAAAACAAAAGTGACAGTTACAGCTATATGTACACAGTGACATCGTAAGTCCTTTGATCATTAAGATAAATAATAAATATATTTATATCAAAGTCAAATATATTGTGATTAGTTTCACAGTTGCTATGTAAATCTGCAAGTTATTTTCATCTTTCAGAAAAAAAATCAAGCCAATGTTTAAAATTGTGAATAAAAATGTAAAAAAAAAACATCCGTTGTCTTCTTTTTCTTTTTTCCTTTTTTTTTCTTTTTTTTTTTTTTTTAAATTGAGGGGTCCTGAACAGTTCAAAACACCAGTGTAATTTACAGTATAATTTAGCCTAGTTCAGCTAATATTTCTACTGTTATTTTCTATATTCTTGACTTTTATTCACTCTAAGAAAGACTAAAGAGTGCAAAGACCACATATTCAATGATAAGCCACTTTATACATGTATACATTATATTCATAGAAAATGAAAAATTGTGTGTGACAAACTTTTTTTTTTTTTTTTTGGCTCGTGTAAAGTTTGTCATCTAAATAAAAATGAACTAACATAAACTGCGCTGTATTCTAGTATTTGACGGAATAATTACGTTTAATCCGGTCCTTTGATTTGCTAGCAACGCCAAATTTATGTCACATAAATGACGTGTTATTAATTCTTTAGATTAGCACTGTGGTACTTAAACTGTGTTTTGAGGCCCCCTGGGGCGTAGAGCTTCTGCAGAAAGGCATTCGTGAAAGGGAAATTTATGGTGGAAAGAAATAGTAAATATGAAGTTAAACTAAGCTGGATGAATATGATTGTGTCTTTAGTGTCTTTGTTTTCCTAAATGGAGAGGACATGTACTTTTATTTTGAAAATGTTTGTTTTATTTTTTTTCTAGACCGGAAGTTTGATATTGTTTACAAATGAATGCTTCCGGTAGGTCCTGCTAGTTAGCGCGTTGGCATGAATATTATTTTGTGTTATTTACCTTACCAGTTTTGATACAAACACTACCACCTGCGTGCTTTTTGCGCCAGCTCGATATAAAAAAAGTAAGAAAAATGTGCGCGTATTTCGTTTAGTTTGATAAACAGTAGCACAGCTCCGTTAGAGTGAGTTAGCTAACAGTTGTATAGCTCAGCAGATGTTCTGCAGCATGGCTCTGATATATTTCAACAGGTGTTGTAAATGGAGGTAAAGTCAGTCTTTTGAGTTTCATAAGAAGCTGCAGACTTGTGGGTTTGTTTGTTTTTTGTGGTAGTTGCAATGTTGTTCTCTGTGATGCCTACTTCATACATTTCTCTGTTTAAAAATCTAAAAGTTTATATCTAAAATTGAACAGACTTGTGTGTTATGATCTTCAGCCGTGTGATATTGAGCCTCGGGTCTAAGCGTTCACAAAGCGCGTGTTTACATAGGATATGTGCTGTTAATGAAGTGCTGCTTAGGAGTCAGCATTCAGTATCTGTCAGTCATTGCCAACGAGCTCTTCGCCTCAAGCCGCCTGCACAGCGGTTCAGATTTCAGGTAATGAAGAGAAAAATCAAGCTGGCTGCAGAAAGTGTAACCTGGAAATGATACATGGCCTCTCTGTTTTAGGTGACAGCACCGTCCTATCATCATCTGCTCACCGTGTGTGATATGCAGCCAGCCAGCATCTCCTACGGAAGAGACACAACTGCAGTTGCATCAGATGAGGATGATGAGGGTGATGAAAATCTGGCAGGAAAGGAGGTCGGAGAAGAGCACAAGGACCTGAGAGAGATGGTGATGACTTCAGCCCAGACAGGGGCAGTCAGCATGGAGGTCCAGGAAAGTCCTGCAGATCCTGAAGCTGCCTCGGTGTCCAGTAAGTTAAATGGCTGAAACTGTCATACAATACTGACTAATCTTTGGTTTAATTGGGGAATAGATTCACTTTTTTGTTGGCTTCCTGGTACCACATAATTTGAAATCTGTGTTTTATTTAGCAAAGCAATATTTATCAAATGTGAGTGTGGACAACAATAGACTAGTAAACATGACTGCCACGTGTCCTTGCATGATTGAATTTAAATGAAAAAAGTTTCATAACTGCTTTTTAAAATTTTATGAGGTGACCAAACGTAACTTTAAGTTTTTGCCAGAAACTCTTAAGCTTATGGCTTAACACGTTTTATAATGCAGTTCTGCCTGAGTCAAAGTCCAGATGCAATTTAGATGACGACTCGTACAGTAGCAATAATTTAACGTTAGAAGAACACAATCTTCTATGCCAGCATTCTGCACTTGAGCAACTTAAGCACACTGTAAAAATGTTACGGTGCCAGAAACTTAATACTCAGTACCAATACCTCTTGTATGATTCTCAGACTTTCAGATTTTGGGTATCATAATTTTGGGTTCTGGTGCTGTGTCTAGCACACTATTTCATGAGCCGTGTCGAGTCTGTGGGTGACACTCCATGCCTGTGACTGCATGTCTGTTCTTTTTTTCATTTGTATATTCAGTTCATGTAGATACAGTATGATAAACTTGTTTGTTTTTTGACAGCTCCTTCAGGATCAAGTGAGAAGAAGACTAGAAGGAAGTTGAGGAGGGAGAGGAAGAAACTGATGAAGAAAACACTGAAGTCTTCTGATACTTCTGAAAACTTATTGTCAGAGCTTCCATTTGCTTTGGCCAGCCCAACAACATGGAAAGCACTATGTATGTTCCTAATGTTTTATAATTACTTGAATTAGCAGCATTTTCCCCCACTATTAAGAAGCCTTGATGACAAGTCAAGCGGGCACCTTATGGCTAATAAGTGGTCTGTTTTCACTGTCGTGATCCTGTATTATATTTATTTTCATGCAAATCCTTAGCATGATGTCCAGTTTTTATGTGTGGGTGTTGGTGCTAGAGGAACGGAATCAGAAGCAACTTCATATTTTCATAGCTTATATTTTACACCTCCAACTCTATTAGAACTACATAACAAAATAGGATGTGTTTTCACGATTTGGGACCTTTTAATTGATATTTTTAATTGTAACTTTCATTTTGCTGTTGTCCGTAGTCCCCAGCCAAGAGTCAACTAAGAAAAAGAGAAAGAGAAAGCGAGGAGACAGCGAGGGCCGAGTGGACAGTGAGGACGATGGGGACAAGAAGAAGAAAAAGAAAGAGAGCCAGCGACCCAATTACTTTGTCTCCATCCCCATTACTAACACTCAGGTAAGAAGCTGGAGCAGGTGGAGTTTATGCACATTGTGTCTCACAAATCACAGTTTAAGGACGTGACCTTTAACTGACTTCTGCTCTCTGTCCACTGACAGATAAGTTCAGCTGTGAGTGAGGTCCAAGAGGCCGTGCTCCAGCAGGACCCCCGACTGGCCAAAGCTATGATCCCTGTCCCAACTCTTCACATCACGCTTTTAGTCACTCATCTTGCCAATCAGGAGCAAGTAGACCTGTGAGTTGGTGCGCATGCTGACATCCACATCACATCACACACACAGAAGTTCATATGAATACTATGACACCCAAATTGTCTGAAATTACCTTTGCTTCTTTAACTAACTATAACTACATTGTAGAATGTAAGTGCATGTCATATTTCATGCTATAGCACACTAACATTAAAAAGCAGACATTATATTGTTCATGACAGCAATAAATGACGTTTTAGTAGTTACATCAGGAAGTAAACTTTGCTCTGAATAAGAGTCACCCTCAAACTGAAGAAGTTAATTATCATTTAGATACCCATCCTTTTCTTACTGCGACATAATAAAATGACTTCTATCACAAAAGTCTTCTGTTGATCCCACAACAAAATGCTTTTTTACAGCAGCCATTTTGAACTCAGATGTTACTCGTAGCATTAAAAATGGCCTTGAGTAGTAACAGTAAAAAGACGGCTATTGTTAATGTTATTAGTTACAGCAGAGCTTCTTCTGTGAGCCTGAAAATGATCATCTAAGTGCTCACAGCGTTGTGGGTTGCTTTTTATATTCCACTTTTCTGGTCTTATTGATCACTCCAGCACTGCGAGCCACATTCACACACACACATTCTTGCAGCTCTTTGATTCATTCCTTCAGAGCTTTTTTTTTTTTTTTAAATAACACACATTGGATCCTACATTACAGGGCTGGGCCGAGGCTCATTATTGTACCTAAGAAGACTCAGATTCAATTCAGTTCAACTCAGGTAAACTTAGTGCCAAATTACAACCATAGTCACCTCATGGTGCTTTATATTGTAAGGTAAAATCCCTAAAATGTCAGAAAGAAACCCTTCGGTATTGCACAACCCTCTATGAGCAAGCACTAGGTGACAGTGGGAAGGAAAAACTCCCTTTTAACAGGAAGGAACCTCCAGCAGACCCAGGCTCAGAGAGGGGCGGCAAATAAAATGACCAAAGCTATGCAACAAAAAACTTTTTTACCAAAACAATTTTCAGCCCCTCACTGAGATCATTGTATTCCCCAGATTACTGTGTTGGGTCGCTCCTCCTCCTCCATGCAGAGAATCCTCAGCAGCTTTTTTTTTTCCCCCAAACATGCACACATGCATGTAGCAGCGGTGTACTCAGTGACAGCCGGTGTCGTGTCTTGGGATGTAGGTTGACTAGAACAACATCTCTTTTGTTCCGGTTTCTCCATTTTCTTTATTGTTCTCTGAGCATAAAATGCAATGCTCGGCAAAATCCTGTTGCAGAAGTAAATATATGGATGCAGTGTCGGCAGTGCCTAATTACCAACGTGTCACATTAGGTACGGCTTGTGTCTTATCTTTTCCTCTCAGCACTTCCACGACGGTCAGGCTGTACATTTTTACCAGTGGTTTGGATGTTTTAGAGTAAGCCTTGTCTTAGTCAGCTTAGATTAAAAATCACCTATTTTATGTGTCAGTTAAAGTGAATAAACGCCCCTGGATTGGATTTCATTACATCATTTTCATCTTAAACGTTCTTTTAAGCATTTTAAGCATTTTCAGTTATTTTTTACTCTGTCAGCACATATCTGTCCCACACACATCCTAAAGGCTAAAATACTAAATGAGTTCAAATTCTGCCACTGCACATATCATATCATATACAACTGAAGTAAATTGAAAGTCGGTAGAAAAATAAAGATTTGAGTTTGAAATTGCTGTTCTCGCATAGCTTTAGAGGCTGATGGAAATATAAAGGCAGTCTGTGTTTTTGTGAGCTAACTCCGTGACACTCAGGGACATCGGAGCTGCGTTATGTGATGAAGTGATGCTTAATCCCATCAAGAAGAAGATGGTGTTATTAGTAATCACTAGATTCTCCCATTATGTAATATGACAGGAAGGGAGCGAGAGAGGGGATTAAGTCATGAATGTGTGTGCGTGTTTGTGTGTTGTGCATATTCATGTGTATATTTCCTTATAGGGCGGCAGCGGTGCTGGCTCAGGTTGAGCCGTCACTGGCTGAGTTGCTGGGTGGGAGGGATCTGGTCTTGCCCTTCTCAGGGATAAGTCATTTCAGGAAGGAGGTGGTGTTTGTCGGACTGGCCTGCGGACAACACAGACACACACTGGACAGCTTGGCAGGTCAGTGGCAAACATTTAGCTTCTTGCTCTTGTGGTCATCCTTCCTCTCTCTGTCTCTTTGGTGTTTAGGTTTGAAAGCATTGAGTGACATTTTTGTTCTACTTGCTTTTCACGCTTTAGTAGAGGGTGAAATTCAATGCTAATGTGATATTGTACTTGGTGTGCACTCTGGAGGGGTGTCTGAAGTTGGAATCAGCTGCTAGTAGCTAATAGTGTCTGCTTACGTTTCTACATATGAGATCAATTAAAAGTATGCACAGTTGGAGGGTTTTTCCTTCTCGAGACACTACGAAGCTTAAAACACCTTAATGCAGGTGGATGCTTGCTGTGGTGGAGCCTTTCTTATGGGTATCAATGATTAGACAACTGCAAGAGAATGAGATGTTTAAGATCTTTAAGATGTTTTAAGTCATAAGTCTCTCATTCAGAAGTCATGGAAAGTCTAAGCCTGACGTTTGTCTCGGAGACAACAGAGGACCTGGTAAAACGAGAATAGCGGAATTCTAAAAATAAATTGCAGCCAGTTTGGTAAGAACCTCCGGGTCAAAGTTATACATCGTACAAACGTGTAGAAATGATTAAAGTCATACTCTGTGTAGTGCAGAGACGTCCACATTTTGATTTGTTTTTCAGTGTGAACACGTCCTCATCTGTAATTTAGTCAATCTGATTAAATAAAATGGAATTTTTGATGTTTTTCCTTTTCTGTTATCTGTGTGTGTGTGTGTGTGTGTGTGTGTGTGTGTGTGTGTGTGTGTGTGTGTGTGTGTGTGAACATTTCTGTTCCTACATTTTTCTTCTTGTGCCTAAATCCACGTGTGTGGGTGCCTTCAGAATCTTTTGCATGTTTGTTTTTGTGTTGTGCCTCCGGCAACAACATTAAGCCATTTCTAAGAGGATTCCCACTCCAATGCTCTTGCACCACTAAAACACACACACACACACACACACACACACACACACACACACACACACACACACACACACACACGTTTAATACACAGTAAATGAGGTGACCTTCACTTAATACTTTCCATTTTCACCCTTAACAGTTAAATTGGAAGTATGCTGTAATTAATGTGTGTATGATACTTAAGGTTTTTCGATTGTTTCTACCTCTGTGAGATGTTCTATATTAATGTGAACATATAGTGTTTGGGCAGCATTACTGTTTTTGTGGGATTTGTAGCTGCTCGTGCTGAGATTTGCTGCTGAGAGCCAAAAATGTGCTACATTGGCCAAGCAAAGGCAAATCCCAGAAAGAATTGAGTGTCAGGGTTTGGTGTAATTCAGCAATACTGAAGCCGTTTTGTTTTATACAGAGCTACAAAGGCAAAGTTTCTACATATTATTACTTTTGATCTGAGAGTTTGAGGGGGATTTTATTTTATCTAAGTCTCAAAAACACTAAATCAGACAGCGATGGGTTTTGGGCATGGCTGTAATTAGCTGGGGCTAACTTTCCAGAACCAGTGATTTGGGACAAGGTTATCTAACTTAAAAGAAGTGGGATGAAATGCTGATGTGAGTATATAGTGTATCACATCCTGTTATGATACAATTATCAGCAAGCTGGCACCAGATATCAATCTTCTTAGTGAAACTTGAAGCTGTTTGAAGCAGAGAACAGTACCAGGTAATACTAAATGGCGGACAGTGGGGAATGCTAACTGGAGAGCTGGTAACACTTGCATTGAAATTAAATGGTATTGATGCACGCTGAGACCAAAATGCAGGGAATAAATTCATATTTCACACCTTTTATGCAGGTTTTTTTATCTTTTGGTTGCATGGATGCCATGATCTGTCAAAGCAGCGTGCCACGTATCGCAGAATCGCTGTGTTGTGATGCTGTTTGGATGATGTTACGTCCTTGCTGGTGTTTCGCTCTTTTCTTTGCTCTCTGCTTCATCGTGTACGTCTCCTGTGCTCCTCCGGACGAAACAGAAACGCAGACAGAGGAGAGAAAGTGACAATTAAGGTTCAAAGGAAATGCTGATGTTTCTTTGGCTGGGAAGCTTTTACTGCACTAATGTTAATGTATGTAAAAGCTTTGCTTGGATGGCTGTATTGAATTTTCAGCAGCACCACGACCTGTTCCAGGACCTCGTGGTTAAGACATTAATGAACAGGGCTTTTCTCATCTGGTTATCAAAACAAGCTGGAGAATTTGAGAGTGTGGAGGACTCTGGGGGACGAGTTGCAGGCAAGTGGAAGGATAATGCAAAAGGGCTGATATGAAAGTCATAGATCTTTGCATATTAAACAAGTTAAAGGTGTAGAGTTACATTTTATGGGATGAATGGAATATTTTAATGGCCCCTCCACCCCCTGTGAATCTGAGTTTGTAAGGCTTTCCTCATTAGTAGTAACATTAGTACCGCAAACAAAGTTTATGTTGAAACATAAACTTTGTTTTCACGTAGACTGAAGCTTCTTTTAGGGCCCTGCTTATGAAGCATTTAGAAAAGTTGGAAGTTTAACAAGCAGCATTCATAAAGAACGGCTCTGGTTGTTGTTTTTGCAGAAAATTACTCTGTAGGGACAGAAGATTTACAAATCAAAATTCCTTATGGGAAGTGCTATAAGAAAAGGAAATATAAGACAGGAAGTCAGGCTCTCTCGTCATCTTGTCTGTACTTTCCACCACTGGTATTGATTATATACTAACCTTTCTCTCCCTGTAGAGCTCCTCATCTAAAAATACCTCTGTAGTCTGACTCTAAACACTGTTTGTCTGTATATTTGTCCTTGCAGGCTTGTCTGTGTGTTCACGCCTTTGTTCACTTATCTATCTTTATCTCAGTAGCTAAATGATATTTTGGCTAAAAGCTTTTTTCCCCATCATCTGACACACATTCTCAGCCATCTGTGGCTGCTCCATTTGTGTGCTCTGTTATAGCAGTAAAAAAAAATCTATAATAGGGAGTCGAGATGCTCGAGCGGAAGAAATGGAGTCACGTTATTGTGCATTTGAATCCACGTCATGTTCTCTATATTTATGCATGTGTATCATTATATCAGTTATCATGCTTCCTTTTAGTTTATTAAATGTGCTTGTTTTGGTTTGCTGTGAAAATATGCTGAATTTTTTGATGTGCTTATTTTCAGTATTTAATTGAATGACTCACTGGGAGAAGGTTTATATTAAAAATAAATGTGCGCACGTCTGTTGCAGAGTTGTTGCGGAGCCGTTTTGAGGAGCAGGGGCTTCTGCAAGGAGACTGCCGAGGGTTTGAACCCCACCTCACCATTATGAAGCTGTCCAGAGCTTCAAAACTCCGATCTCAGGTTTGTGTTGTTTTTAATAAAAAGCTGCTTTTAACTACACCATCTGCACTGGTGCTTCTCCCTCCCCTTCCTCTCAGAAGCTGTTAAAATGTTGCAGCTGTAGGTAAATGTCACATTGTGGCTACAGCAGAAACTGATAATGGGCATTAGAATTAATAACTAAGAAGAAATTTGAATTTATATCACTTTAGAGTTCGTGATGACTACTGTAAAGGTTAAGGGCCAAACACCAAGAAGAGAGAGGAGATAAATAAAGAAGATATGAAAGATGGTTGAGGGTGGATGATAAGGGAAGAAGAATTATAGCATCTATCTCGTTCCCTCTGACACTTTATCTTACCTTATCCTTCCTGGTGCCTGCCGGGCGGCGAACTTGTCTTCTTCCTGTCAGTGCGTTTGTGTGCGTGCAGAAATTTCACTTTGTTTATCGCAACCTGTGACTAATACGACTTCCTTTCTCCTTTGTCTCTCTCAGGGTATAAAGCGTGTGGACCCGGCCCTTTACTCCAACTACACTGACAAGTAGGTACTTTGTTTCTCATACAATGAAAACTTCATAATCTGCACAGCACATTATAAGGTTTGGACTTCTTGTGCAGTGGGGCCATTGTAAGACTCACACAGCAGCTATAGATGACACGGTGCTTGAACATTATGGCATCTCGTAATGTTTTGACTCAGTTTTTGTGGTTTTTAAGATGCAAATTTACACAGAAACCTAGTGTACCATATATTTAAAGCCATCTCCCTGGTGCAAAATACATTTGACATCTGATCACTCCAGCATGAGAATAGTGCAGGTAATAATCCTTTGAATTCCCAGCTTACGAGTGCTCATCCTCTCTCTCCCACCTGCTGCGTGTGAAAAAGGCTTAAATTTGGCTGTCACCCCCGCTGCTCTTTGCCATCATGCGGCTATATGACTGACATCTGCCTTTATTATCTGCTGGAGGCCTCAGTGCTCGCTGCGTCTTTATCTTCTGTCATTGTGACTGTTTTTCGTTTCATCACCACAGATTCTTTGGAGATCAGACGGTGGAGCGGGTGGATCTTTGTTCTATGTTGAAGAAGAAGCAGCAAGATGGATATTACCACACTGAAACGTCACTACAGCTCGGTTAGTAAAGGCACAAACTCACACAGTTATTTTCGATGCTTGTTTTGTTGTGTCAGAGGCAAAACTGAACCACCGGAGGGCGCTGTCAGCTCGCATGAGAGTCTCAACAATTTGGTTTTCATAGCTGTGGGTAAAATGTGCTCACAGCAACAACAGTTTGGCTTAATATTTTTGTAATTTGAGAAGTGAACTGGAGCTCAGTTTTGTTATTCATTAGAATGAGGATTTGGTGGTTTTGCTGATTTTATCTGCCAGTATGACTGCAGTTTTTTCATTTTCTTGCTACTTGCTGTTGTTGTTAGTGGTTTGATCAGTTTTCTTTTTTATTCTAAGGGGATTTGTGTAACACCGTCAAACTTCAAGTACTTAGCAGAACTTAAAAGAGAGGCACAGTGGTTTAATCAAACACAGCAGTGTTACACAAGAGAGCTAATTTCCATTTTAGCCATTACCACCCAGCTGTGTATTAACGCCTGCCGGGTCTTTGAAAACTTGGCGGCGGTAGAGAATAATGACTCAAATTTCCTCTAAATGTAAGAAGTAATGGAAGGTTTCTGCTTTAAAAACTTAAGCAGTTTCATTACTGTGAGTAGAACATGTAAAAATGTGAGTGTGCAAAACATGAAGGGGAATGGCTCATGCTTTTAGTTCGGTTTGATGTGAATCGCGTAGAATAATTCTTGTGCCCGTTCAGCTCCTTTGTCATTGATGTCGTGCTGTTTATTACTCTGTAGCCAGATATGATTTGAGACGGCACTGTCGACTTGGGACGCTGCCAGGCTGTCAGTACGTTTGTGCTCTTCTTGTCTAGCAGCTACCGGGAGTCGACAGGGAATTGTGTTTAGAGGAAAACGTGTCTTTTAAAGGATTACTTCCATCAGTTTCGTCTGTCTGGGATAAAACAAATTGCCGTGATTAGTTTGTGAGCGGCCACTTCTTGTCATCCGTCATTGAAAAACAATAGACTGATAGTCCTCACATGATGAGATGAGATTGGAGACATTTTGTTATTAAAAAATGAAAAAAAAAAAGATGTTAAATTATTGTAATCATTTAATCTGCTTTTAGAAACAAAATGAAAATGTGCCCCTCGGCTCTGAAATACCAACAAAGCAACATTCTGTACTTAGATTAGAAGCACAAATGCTTCTCTCAGGGTCATTTATGGTGCTTTTCATAAAACATCCATCATGTAGTTTTAAGCTGTGACTGATTAGTGTTTCAATCTGCCAACAAAGAAGTCTTAACTTGAGAAACTCTGCTGACCTAATTAATGTGGTCTGTGGTTCAATGAAAATCACTTGTGTGATAATTAAAAAACCAAATAAATATTCAGTTAGTTTCACGGTGGGATGGAAACACTGAGTGACTTGTTTCTGTGCATTGGCCACATGTTTTTCTATTATGAGTAGGATTCACCGAGGAGCCACACCAGTGGTATCACAGTATTTAACGCCCTACGTGACGGGTCACCTGTGATGCTTCATAATATCTGTGAGTAAATGTGAAAGGTACCCCAAGAAAGCTGGAGGAAAAGATGAATGAAGTGCTGAATTTAATGACTGATGACCCTCTTTTCAAATAACATTGAGTTGATTAAATTAGCAAATGCTGGATGCAGCTTGCAGTATAAAATATGGTTTGAGTGCTGGGTAAGAACATAAACCACCTGGTGTCACCCACTTGTTTGTGAAGTCCTGTTTTGAAGCTTTTAGATGTTTTCACGAAAACCTGATGCGATGAGAAGAGGCAGGTCTGAGTGTGAAACCGCATGCTCTTCGGCTAACAACTTGTCAATCACAAGTTCTTATTTTGTGATTGTTGCAAACCCGAAATAATCCTTTCTTAACACAGTATTACCAGAATTTACAAAATCTTAAAAAATGATCTAACTAATGAGTGACTGAGCCCATTAACTCATCAGGTGTTTACAGAAGCCGTTTTCCCGACTTCTATAGGTACAGAAGTCTTTTTGCAACCACGCAAATCAGCCCCTTTGCCTTGGTTTCACCCAGACGTTACATTCATGTTTTAAGTGTAGCAGAAAACCTAAACAGTCATTAAAAAGCAGATAAAAGCATCAAAATTTGGGGTCTGAACCAGATGCCATCAAGTAAAACAGGTCTGAAGTACTGAAGGAAGATTCATGGTGGATTTCATCTTCGTGTTTCAGATGAAAGGATCCACTGAATATCTCATTTCTCTTGGCTTCAAAGCAGCTCCATAATTATTATATTCATAATGTTGTTACCAGTAACCCTTTCCCTTACAATATTTACTTCAGTAGAAATATTTATATATTTTTATGACTCAGTCTCAGTCATGAGTCTGAAATAAAGTTTGGCTCTGAAAAGTGGAATAAACTTTAGTTAGGGTATTTTGCAGAAAGCTCTCACAAGAAAAAGCACTCCGATATGTCGTCACACCAAAATTTGTCCTACCCTTAGTTACCATGGAGTTAACAGGAGTTGTGTATACCTTAGTCTCACACACAAGCACTTCCTAAGTCTCGCTGTCAAGTATCTGCGGTAATTGCTGTGTATGCGTGAGTGTGTGTGTGAGTGAGAGAGCTGTCAGTGTAACTAGGCTGTCACAATGTTTTGTGGATCACTGGGCTGTCTGTGAGAGACAAAGAGCGTGCGTGTGTGTGTGTGTGTGTGTGTGTGTGTGTGTGTGTGTGTGTGTGTGTGTGTGTGGGAGTGAGAAACTGTCAAGGGGAGGGGGTGTTTACCTCACACTTCACATCATCAAAAAGCTTGTGTTTTTTTGTCAAGTGTTTTTCCAAAACAGCGCTTATTTAAAATGTATGAAAATGGGGGAAAATATTGCATCCATTGCTCTGATGTTACCATGCAGCCTGCACACTGAATGTTACAGTGAGGGGAGTTTAAATATGATGTGATACTGCTCGCTGTGTGTGAGCAAAGTGCTAGGAAAGGCAGGATTTAAGTGGATGAGTCCCTCAAGCTTAGAGGTTACGTAAGCTTTAAACCGAGACTATGTAAACTTTAAGAGAAAAACAAAATCGTCCTCGTACAAACTAAGAACTACAATAACTCAGCTGAAGCTGTAGTGATGTTTTGTACTGTGCAACGTCTCGCGGTCTCACTGCTGCCATTCAACAAGCCTTTAATAATGAAAATAGTGACCTACAAACAACTGCAACAAAAAGAGATGGGAGCCCCGGCTAAAACACGCAGAAGAAGACCATGAACCAACCTCAGAGCGGGCTGGCGGATTCAAGCTTCTCCCCTAAACTACTTTTAGTCCATCAGGACTAATACACAACACTAAACACTTAATACACAAACTGTAAAAGCCACATAAAGATAAAGCCGGTGCTGATGGAGGTGAGGGAGGAGTAAATTGCGACAAAGACGCCAAATGCTGACCACCATGCTCGGCCTTCTCTGGGTTTTGGAACCCAACTTTGTGAGCACAGTAACTTAAGAACAAGGGAACTTAGGGTTTTCAAATTGATGCCATAGGTGCATCTACTAAAAATCTCTGACGAGTTCAAATCTCACTTACCTCGATGTCAAAAACAAGTTCTGAGGTTTTCTGAAAATGTTGTAAATGCGATAACTCAAGGTAGCACTGGTGTCTGTCAGTATTCTTTTTAAAGTGTTGTATATTTGTGACAGCTGTTAACGTCGTCACCTAACTAAACACCCTAACTCATGGAGGAAAACCCACTTTATGACTCAGAATTCACTCATTGGACTCTTACGTGCAGACAGAACAATGCTGACCATAATCACAGCTTCACCAACACGAGACAGAAATCTGACATGAGACCTTAGCATATTTTTAGATCGCTATAACCGGGCTACTTGTTGCAACACTGAGAGCAAGATGACAGTCTGTACCACAAAAGTCCTCTCCTCTGAGCATCGATAGTGTTTGATTTTATTCTGTAGCAAACCAGGATGGATGGATGCCCTCCAAAGCACACTGTGGTTTTTTTATGTTTAAAAACAGAGTTTCTTCATTTTCCCACAAACCACTCAAACACACCAACAAACCAATACTTTTTTTTTTTTCATTTTGCTGCCAGCCATGGTACAACAGCAGCATTAAGAGCAGAAATGTTGTGTATGATGGATCTACTTATACCAGTGCACAACAATGGCAGAATTGAAGCAGTTAAGAAAAACAAACTATTCATCTTCCCAAACACCTGTGGTTTAAGAGTGACCGGCATCCGCACGAACACTTGAAATCTTTAAAGCAAAGAACACATGATGAGCAGCGTGTGTCATCACTCTCTCTGTAGGAGAGCAATTATTCAGCCAGCACACCTGCTGCTGTCTTATGGCTCAACGGAGACGACGATGCAGCGGGAATAGACTTGGCACTTCAACCGTATTTCAAATGGGAAATCGCTAATAACGTGGCTAATTTAAAGTGGAGCTTTATCGCATACTGTTAGTTTTCATCAAGGCCTTGTACTTGAGTTGCTTACAAAATATTGCATAAAATATCATAATGCGTTGCAGGTGATAGCAGTAGTTTGGTGTCTATTGCTATTGATTATAGCGTCCGATGAACTGGTCGGGCTTGTTCTCCTCTACATCCGTGTTTCTCACAGGAAATGATTATTTGATCATTTCCTGCTGAATTTGAAAGTTTGCTCATTTACAAAGAGATGAACAGTCTCGGTTTAATTTTAATGGAAAGACAGAATATCAACTAAAAATCCAGAAAAACCCTAACACATTCAAGTTATAAATTGATTGGTAAAAAACATAAAATCCAGAATTATTCAGGCTCTCATTCTGTGGTTTTTTTGTTTGTTTTTTTGTCTGGTGGGGCACAGTGGTCAGAGTCTGTATGTGTATATCTTAATCCCATAATCCACACTACAACATAATCCACTACAGAGCTCATTGAATGTAATCTAAAAGGGCATCTTTTTATGTTTGAGGAAGCAACACTGTACAGAGTGCAAGAACAAAGAGTGAAGGGGGGGATTTTTGTTGCCTGTTGTAATGTTCTTAAGTTGTATACTTTTATGTTTTCGGTAGAGATCAGTTTGTCGTGGCGGTTACAGTTTAGTAGTACAGGTCCTGAAGCAAGCAGGGATTTCATGCAACAGGGAGCAACTGGTTTGTGTTTGCAGTGTTGCCAAAGAAGCCGATAGTGCCTAATACATACAGCAAAGTGAAGTGCAAACAGTGAGGCTCACGCCACATAGTTAAAAATAAGAAAAACTATGTTATTTGCTTTCAACTCACCTGCACATGAAAAAATAATTTCATCAATCAATACAGGAAATAGTTAAAAAGATACTGTGTAGAGTTTGTGTTGCAGATGTAATATAAAACAAATGGTCTGATTTTACAAAAATCTGACATGTTTATCTGACTTATTTTGTTCTGTGGCGGCCAGAGAATAAATGGAAAAGCTGTTTGTGCACTTTTGTTTGGACAGGCGCTAAAAGTTCAGCACGAAGATACCAAAAAACACTTGAGTCTCTTCTCGTTCGCTTTCCACTCGCTGGCCTGTTGGAATGTGACCTAAATTTAAGCCACGGAGTCAAAACAATGAAAGAAGTCTGTGTGCGTGTGTTGAAAAGTGTCCTCATCACTCGTGATGTCACTACAAAATGTGCCTGGAACATTTAAACTGTTATACTTATCCTGATTTTTTTTTTTTAATCCCCCCCTAGAGGTAGAACAGTTTCCCATTAATATGTAGTTACAGCCAAGGGAAGTCGAGCCTATAATAAAAGCAGCCTTACATAGGAGATGGTCAGTGTATTATTTCCAGTCTGTGTCTGTGGAGGTAGAATAATAGGTCTAGGTCAACTCGGGACCTTTTGGTATTTACAGTATTCAGCTTTATGTACAGACACCCAAATAAATGGGTGTAAATGCTTATTAACAGGCATGCACAGACTAGAAGTGCTCAGCAGCACTGTGGGACTGCGTGCACATGGACTCAAGAAGGTGCTTTGTTGCTCACTGACCCTTTGCTGTTTTGTTAAGATAAGGTTACTCACTTCTGTACAGACTGTGCTGCATGTTTTTTTTTTCTTCTATGAAGTAACTCTTTGGCAGTGCTCGTTTTCCACTCAGCAGCTACACAGACTGATGACGCAGTTTTGTTAATTTGAGTGTAAGTGGGCTAATTTCTCTCTGGAGAAATATTGAATCAGGGGTTTACAATATTTAAAGGATGAAAATTGAGCTGTAAAGAGTTTAACGGCATTCAGGGACCGCTGATGTTTTGAACATTTAAGAGTTTCGTTGGATGGATTATTATTATTATTTATTTATTTATTTATTTTTTACTCCTCTGGTTTGTAGAAGCCACAAGGACGGGTAGGTCCGCTGAATCTTATCTGCCTTGCATTTGTTGAAAGACACATGCCAAACATTCGAGTGCAGGGACCATGGAAAAATGCTTTTTTTGGAATTACTTGGGTAGTGGTTCATTGTTTGATGGCACTAAGCAGATAATTTAGATTTCCTCCCCTTCTTTCTCATCTTTTGTTACAAGTTGCGTTTTTATGGCTGTCGCTACTGCTTTAAAAGCAGTGATCAGTGTCCTTATTTGACTGGAAGCACAACAATTATGGGTACGCTAGGGAAATAAAACAGTAAAAACAAACAAGCCTTAATTATACTAAAGGCTCTCACTGTTAATGCTTAAGTCTTCCCGTGTGGTAATATTGGCACATCCGCCTGGCTCTGTTTCTAATAATTGATTTAATTTAATATAGACTACCTCTCTTCCTGTACACGCCTCCTCCTCTGTAATTCCTTGGAAGAAGGGAAGATATGAGTGTCTGTTATACTGGAGCATCTGTGTAAGGCCTTCGATTTAGTGCTATATAGCGCCATCTCATAAAACAGAGGTATTGCCAATTTTGGTGTGACCAGCATAATTTATACTTAAGTAACTCTGTGTTTACAAGGGAGGAAAACATAATTGTACAAAAATAAAAATGTAAACAATTTTCATGTAATCATAAATGTCTTGGGCAGTTTCTCATTCAAGTTTTTTTTCTTCTTGTGCACCTTTCACTGCTTTCAGAGACACTTTTAAATCGCAACCTGGAAATCTTTTTGCATGAACATTTCTAGAGCACACTTTAGGATCCTTTCACACCTGCAGTTTTTAGTCCCTTTCAAATTGAGCTCTGGTTCATTTGAGCAGGTGTGAACACTCAGGTGCTCACCAAAAGAACAGCACCAAGACCATGTACTCCAAGGCAATCCAACCTTAATCTGAAACAGCTACTAGGGGTTTGTTGCAAGACTGAGCTAAGAAAAACTTTCCGTAGCCATGTGTGCTGTGTATTCTGGGATGTGGCAAGGGACTATAGTACACTATAATTTAAGTATACACAGTATACTTCTTAATAGTACAGAACTTAGCATCTTCTTCCTCTATTTATTTTTGTTGCTCCCGCCTCAGACACATCTGGCCAATAAGCCGATTGAACATTCACACATTGTTTGTAGTGACGCCTTTAGGTTCGCGTGGAGATCACTTGGATTTTTCTCTGTGAAAAGAAACCAAGTCACAGGGAAAAGCTACAAGTTTCCAAACTTATCAACTGATTCGGACCAGAGTAAGCAAACTATTGGTGTGAAACTTCTCCTTCAAGCTGACCTGATTTTTGTGTGGCAAAGTGGGTCTCTGGCTTTGACCCAGCATGTTTCAGTTGAGGTCCACAGTTCAATCGCAGTCAATCCAGCGACACCAAGTTGTGCCACAATTTAAGTTGTGCTCTGTGAATTTGTTCCCTAGGATGAAAATGTCTTGAAGCATGTAAACCTTGCAGTGGGAACCAGAGATGGGCAGTAACGCATTACTTGGAGAGTAACGCGTTACTGTAATCTGATTACTTTTTTCAAGTAACGAGTAAAGTAAGGGATTACTATTGCAAAAACGGTAATTAGATTACCGTTACTTTCCCGTAGGAACACTGCGTTACTAAAACCGTGATTTTTTTTTTTGCAAGAATGTCTCTTGACAGTGACGTAAGCGAGTGCGACCTTCGTGACAACAGCTGTGTGCAGATCAACAATGGATCATATATCGAGTACGGGAGAGAGTATGAGCGTGCAGCGTTTAAAACGTGGAAGTACTGACCTTACTTTGAGTTTGATTCCATAAAAAGTGACAAAAACATTAGTGTCCGTTGTGCGTGGGAAGAAAACTTCTTTTTACACCGAAAAAACCCCTAAACAAGCTCCGAGTGCGCAACGACTTAAATTCAAATTCAAATTCAAATTCAAATTTTTATTTGTCACGTACACAGTCATACACAGTACGATATGTAGTGAAATGCTTGGACAACTGCTCGTGACCTAAAGAAAACAAAAAAGGAAAAGGCTATGAATAAGATAGGAAATAAATATGAAAAATTAAAAAGGGTAAATTTAACTAGGAAGGAATAAAATATAAATTAAGGTTAAAAATGAAATAACTGTACAACACAAATTAGAATGAAGGGTAAATTTAACTGGGAAGAATAAGATAAAGATAAATATATAAATTAAAGTTGAAAATAAAATAACTGTACAACAAAATACACAATATAGAACTATATAAGAATGTATGAAGAAATCTAAATATAAATAAATATATACACAATAACAGCAGCTGTACAAGTATTAACCGGAAATGAAGAATATAGTGACCAGTGTTGTGCAAAACCAAAGTCCAGAAAGTCCAGTGTGTGTGTAAGAACTGTATGTGTGGGTCAGTACTGTGTGGTGGTGTGATTGAGAGACCGTATCGCCTGCGGGAAGAAGCTCCTCCTCAGTCTCTCTGTGTTGGTCTTCAGGGAGCGGAATCGCTTTCCTGACCTCAGCAGAGAGAACAGTCCGTTGTTGGGATGGCTGAGGTCCTTCACGATCTTCCTGGCCTTGGTCCAGCACCGCCTGCTGTAGATTGAGTGCAGGTCAGGGAGCTCGGAGCGGATGGTGCGCTCAGCTGACCGCACAACCCTCTCTAGAGCTCGTCTGTCCTGCATGGTGCTGTTCCCGAACCAGGTTAAGATGTTTCCCGCCAGGATGCTCTCTATGGTGCACGAGTAAAAGTTAATGGGAAATTCACAGAGAAACTCGCGGATTCTTCACCTGACCGCTGTGGCACACCTGCACCAGAGCACACCTCCGCCTACCCCACTCCTGCTTTACAGGTGAAAATATTTATATTCTGCTGTGTTTTACTTGCATCTATTTGAAAAGAGTGTAAACGCAAAAATATTTTATTTTATGCGCTGGAATGTGCAGAAAATAGGTTTAAATGTTAAACTACTTTCTTCAAGTCAGAGAATGTTGCATATAATTTAATTTTTGCTTGATGCATAAAGTTAAAAGATTAAAACTGATAAAACAAGTTTAAAAAAGAGACATTTCCATTTGATTACATTTTGTATGATGGATTATGTAGAAAAAGTAGAATTGGGCTGAAAGATCTATCGCTTTATTACCTATTCAGGTTGTAAATCGTGTTTTTAAAAAGTAGCTAAGTAACTAAGTAATTAATTACTTTTGAAAATAATTAATCAGTAAAGTAACGGGATTACTTTTTTTGAGGAAGTAATCAGTAATTAGTTACTGATTACTTTTTTCAAGTAACTTGACCAACACTGGTGGGAACCTAGAAGAATACCATCGACTCGCCAGATTTACCTCTCTTCAAGTTCCCCTGAAATAAAAATCCAGTTAAAGGATCACCAGTTTGACACACTGGAGAAAAACGACTATTAATCAAAGAGGAAGTTTAAAGGCAGTGAACGAGCAATGCTAAAGCTGAACCATAGGGACTACTGAGGTTGACCTTGAAGGGGAGTTCAGCCCGATTTAAATCAGGCATTGTACACAGTCAGATTACACAATATTAGTCCAATGATCGCAGAACAGTAAAACAGATGCTTGTTTTATTGCATGCTGTGTTACTACTAGAAGTAAACTATAAGACAACTGTCCATCATCTGGGAACAACATCATTTTCTCAGCTAGTCTGACAAATTCTGCAGAGTGTCATAGTCCCGATGAATACCATGAGAATATGTTGACGAGGAAGAGCGCGGACGTTGACAGTGCTGCCATGATTAACACCCCCTTCACAATCACCTTTGTCCTTCATGCACACTATGAAAATCCAAGCTGTCGTATGAGGGTCTAGTCTTGTCTCATGGCCAAGTAGCAGTTTCTTGACTCTCACTGCTGTATCTGACATCTTGAAAGAAAAAAATATCATGTACCGTACTATGATCCTGGAATTACACATTATACTAGATAACAAGGCTCCAGCATCAAGCAGGCCCTGCCAGGAATTTTTCAGATGTTAAAAAAGAACGGTAAAGCTTATGTGCGGCACACAGGTATGTTATCTCAGGTCGACATCTGAATCTGTAGGGAGCGCAGCAAACTATAAGCACCTGACAATTTGCAGTAGTGAACGCTAAGAGGATAGCAGGTGTGTTGGAGCAAGATAAAGGAGATGAGAATAGAGAAGGAGAAAGGAATCAAATAATCCGGCCAAATAGATGGGAGGATGGAAGCACAGCAGAAAGAGATTGAAAAGGAGAGAGCAAGAAATAAGTGAGATTAATCGAGAACGATAAATGAGTGTGGGAAGAGAATGGAAAGGCAGAGGAGAGAGGAACGGGCTTGCACAATCAGTAGAATTAAATAGATCGTGCGGATGGAAAGGGCAGATAGGTAGGCCAGACAGATGGTGAGAGAAAATTGGAGATGTGAGTGAAGATGACATTAAACAGACAACTGAATTGAAGCTTGATTTAAAAGGCGAGGTGGAGGAGGCTCGGTCGAGCTAAGGAGACACTGCAATGACAAGAGGGACTGGCAAAAGATGCACAACTGGGTAGTGGCTTTCAAAAAAAATTAAAAGAATGCTTTTTAATCAGAGTTTAGCATCAAGTCAATTAAATGTCTCAGATACAAATCTACTTAATCAAGTTGGAGAAACAGGAACAGAATTGGTTTTACAGGTGGAGGCCACTGACAATTTTTTTTCCTTTCTCATCTTTTCTGACTGTTTTTCACCTGTTTTGCATTTGGCTAGGGTCAGTGTGACTACTGGTAGCATGAGGTGATCCCGGGACCCTGCAGAGGCTGTACAGGTAGTCAATCTCCTCCAGGATGACACATCATTACTCCATAAGCATGGAGTCTCAAGAGCACGGAGAGGTGCCAGAACACAGGCAGTTAGTCGAGGAGAACTGGACAAGGCTGCGAAAAGTTCTTAACCCATCAACAGGACCAGTATCTGCTCCTTTGTGAAAGGAGGAACAGGATGAGCACTGCTAGAACTACAAAATGATCTGCAGGACACTGGTGGACATCTCTCTGACCAGACAATCAGAAACAGACTTCATGAGGGTGGACTGATGTCTGAATGTCCGCTAGTGAACCTGGCTGTGTCAAGCCTGTTTGCCACAGAATACCAGACCTGGCAGGTCGACCACTGGCGTCCTGTGCTTTTCACAAATGAGAGAAGGTTCACGCTGAGCACATGTGACAGACGAGAAAGCGTTTGGAGACTGTAACATCGTTCAGCATGACCGGTTTGGTGGTGGGTCAGTGATGGTCTGGTGAAGCATGTCCATGTAGGGACGCACATTCCTCCACAGCCTAGGCAACGGCACCTTGCCTGCCATTAGGTATCAGGATGGAATCCTTGGGCCTTCTGTCAGATTCTAACCTGGCTTCATCTTGGTGCTCTACAATGTCTGGCTTTATTTGGCAAGAATATGTAGATAGTTCCTGGAGAATGAAGGAATTGATACCACTGATTGCAATAGAACACCTCTGGGACATGATGTTTGATTCAATCCAACAACACCAGGCTGCTGATTTCTTCATATGCATGTGTACTTGTGAAATATTCAAGATTAAAATACAAAAGAGAATTGTGTTACTTACCTAGATATTACCATAATACTTACCATAATTTATGTCTTTCTGGTGCATATCCAATTGCCAGAACCATGTTACTACATGTTACTTTGGGGGAAAAAACATTACCAAAATGACATTTGCAAACAGCCTGAGGGTTTCACATAGTAGTATTGTATGATTGAGTGAAAGAAGCTCCACCAGCCTGTGAATGAGTAAATACAGATCCCAGCTCAATGGACAGTTTGTTTATTGGAGTGTGAGTGAACGCTGATGGAGCGAGCACGTGAAAAATGCTACTTTACATTAGTTTCACCAAATTGATTCAACACAACAAACAATCGAACATCATAACAAGGCCCGTGTGTGGGAGAGGGATGTGCTACTTTAGACGAGCAAACAGGCTACATTATAGCAGCCAAAGTAAAGTGAATTTATGTGGTGTTTTCTGTCTAAATAAAACAGACAATTAGAAAAACCTCATCTGTCGGTACTGTGGAAAGACCACATTATCCACTAAAAAGCCCATTTGGTTTTGTGTTCAGTCTTGGCTGAAATGTGCAATGCAGATGAGTAATCTTTTTTTTTTTTTTTCCTTTTTAGGTTGATAAGTAGTTTGAGTTTTTATGGTAAAAATCCTACCTCGTGGCGACCGCGCCAGGAGAGCAGTAATCTGTAAATCTGCACCTCTGTGCTGAATAGTTCTCATCTTCTTTGCAGTGAAAGATGATTTATAATTTACCTTCCTGTAGCTTTAGTTTACCTTAGCAGCAATAAGATAACTTTCAGTTTGTTCATACTGAATAGATGGAGAGGTGTTGGTTTGATTTACGTATTTGAAATGCCAAATTATGTGACCAAATGTTTATAGTAATGCTACATAAATAAGTATTGGTTGATTTTATTGAAATGCCAGGTGTGTTACACAGTCTTACATAACTGTGGGCACGTGTATAGATAATCACATAGCATTGATAACAACAGGCTCTCAATAGGGCTCGGTTATCTAAAGTATGCAGTTGTCTTGTTTGCTTTGTGTGCATAACCTGTCTTGTGACAAAGTGCTGAGGCACCATGAGTTCAGATCAGCTAAACAAAGTCCACACTGTGTCTTTTTCTTTTCTTTTTTTTAGCTATCGCTGTGTGTGCACTGTGAGGCTTAAATGGAAGAGTACTTAAGATACCACCAATAACCCCAACTGTTTTTATGGTTTAACATGCGGAGAATAAATGTGTTCTTCTGGGATAAAACGTCCTCACATCGCTTTTTGTTTGCATAAGTAACCCTGTAGCTAACCCTGAACATCTGACATTAAAAAGCCCAAAATCAATACCAAGCGTTGCGTGTACACATACTGTATTGTTATGGTGTAACTGATACTCAATAGAAATCAAGGCAAATCAATAAGAACACCTCCTCACAGCTGCGAGTGTGTTTGTGTGAAACGTGGCAGCTGTGAGCTGAATTCTTCTGATAGAAAAAGGGCTCCACTGTCTACTTATGCAGCTGAGCTCAGCTTATAAAGCTCCACAATGCACATGGTTTACATATGTGTGTGTGTGTGTGTGTGTGTGTGTGTGTGTGTGTGTGTGTGTGTGTGTGTGTGTGTGTGTGTGTGTGTGTGTGTGTGTGTGTGTTTCCTTTAACACATCTCCCCTTACCCTTAGCTCTTGTGTGTAATCCACCATTAATGCTGGAGGGTAGAGGTGTGCTTTTAACAATCACTTGCAGCTAGAAAAACGCGTCCCTGGAACTGGTGGAGAGTAATTTATTACTCAACTCCCTTCAGAGCTTCTGAAGGGAGTTGTTGAGGACACTTGAATGCACCCTTATGTTTTTATAAGTCGTGTGTGTAATCACTCTCCTTCATGAATCCTCATTGTTTCACACAGTCGTCTGCGTAGCAGCAAAGTGCTTCCAACAAAGACGGCTAGAAATTTTAGCTTAACACTTGTTTGCCTGTAATTTGACTTTGCTTTTGTTGTTTTTTTTTTCCCCATATTGATGTAAGTTACATTGACATAAGACTGAAAAACAAAATCAAAAATTCTTTGAATATGGAAGCCACAGCCGTGAAGACCAACAGAACAGTTGGTGAGGCCCTGGCAGCCTCCGGTTGCTGGAGAAAAATGTTTATAGATTTTCATGGTCACCTGTAGTTTCCATGGAAGATGCGCACGTGATTTCAAACACTTACTAACTAACCACAGAGTGGTATTGCAACTTGAAAACATGCAAGGGGAGGTGTTGGTGTTTGACCCATCCAGTTGAGACCTTAAGTTTAGGGAGAATGAGGCTCCTCACTCACCTTATTTAAATTTGTCTGATGTACCTCTGAAAATAGACTCCTTGTGCACCTCTGGATGGTTTCTGGATCTGTGGTGCACACTGAATCGGTTTCCTTATTTTAAACAAACAACTCTTTAACTTTAATTTCATTGTGGAGTATAGGGTGAAGTTGTAGAAAGGAAAATCTGGCAGGTGAAGCTGGTGGTGAACAAGGATTGTGTTGGCAAGGCTTAAAAGATACATAACACACGTACTGGCACACAGCACAGATCATGCAGCGTGATACTCGTGCTCCTGGTTGTAATCTTACCTTGATTACAGCTGTTTGGTCTCTGCCTTATACCTGGAGGCCCAGTTCTCATCACCATCCTCATGTAAAATTGATCCTTGCTTCTCTACTTTTTGCAGATTGCATGTTGGCTTGCAGAGCTAGAAAGTGGGATATACGTACATGGATATAATTTCTTCAGCAGCCCACCGTTTTGATTTAGGTGTGAGTTTCCACAGAGAAAGTGTTACAGGGATCATGCGCGTCCATATTTTGTGTTTTGTGCCCTGAGAACAACTTCATTAAAACAGGCACAATCTGATGGTCTGTTTTGACTCTGTTGGTCATTATCATAATCCATTTTCACAGATGGATGAAGCAAAACATTTTTTTTCTTTGCTGGAATAGTTGCAATGCCTGCAATGCCTGAGCTCCATCTGCGATCCTTCTTTGAGGTCAGTGCCTTTGAATGTAGGACCTCACGCTCACCTGAAAGAGGAGCAGGAACATCTGCATTTTTAGGCACCATAATGCACATTACATCATCGCTGTCGAGCAGCTTTCTTTTTATAAATATTGAAAAACCTGCTGACATCATCGAGCTGGATTAAGCCAAGACCAAGAGATGTACTCGTTAAAGATAAGCACAAGAAACCAATCAATTCACAGACGATACTTTTCACTTATCACTCCTAACAGATGTCACGGCACATAAATCTGCATGCACCTCAGTTCAATACATTTTTTAGTATAGAAGAAACAGGAAATCTATACATAGTAATGTAAAAATGATGTTTTTACCATTTATAAGGAATATAAATATTAATAAGTGTCTGAAAGGCCAAAAGTCTTAACCATAATAGCATGGAAATGCTGGCATAGGAAAGAAATGGAAAAAGAAATCTCAATAGTACACGTAATAGTACATCTTCTCCAGTTAAAGAGTTACTGTCAATGATGAAACACTACCTAAGTTAGTTTACATTTCTTCAGTATTGAACAGCAGAAATTCAAACTTTTTAAAATTATGACAAATTGCAAAATGCTTAGCAGCGTCTCTAATAAAACCTCTGTAACTTCGCTTCAGCAGCATCAGGTAATGTTCATATGCTGAGTCATGTTTTCTTCCGTTTTTGTTCTACTGCAGAATATTTTTAAGGTTATCTGCTATAAAAAGCCAGGCCAGGAAAATCTCCTTCATATTTTTCTGTTTTATCCTCAGTTACTTTGATACGAAGGCATCTGCTGTGATGCTTACACCTCTGATGAAGTCTCACAAGTGTCAGTACTGATAAATGATCAGAATTATAATATTTCTAACTGTCTTAGGTAGAGCTGGGCAATATGACGATATATATCGTGTGGACGATAGAAAAGTGTCTATCGTGCCATTTGTCTTCTATCGTTTCTAACCTAATTTTATAAATTATTACATAAAATATATCATTAACACTTTAAAGCCGGTCGGAGTGGGCACGCTCCGTTTTGCCTAATTATTTTTAAATCCCTGTATAACTGGAACCATGTAAGCTAGGGCAATAATTTTTTTTGCATATGAAACCGGAGGAGTTCTACTTACATCTTGGGGCGATCGTGGAGTTCGCCTTGTAATCGGAAGGTTGCCGGTTCGAGCCCCGGCTTGGACAGTCTTGGTCGTTGTGTCCTCGGGCAAGACTCTTCACCCGTTGCCTACTGGTGGTGGTCAGAGGGCCCGGTGGCGCCGGTGTCCGGCAGCCTCGCCTCTCTCAGTGCGACCCAGGGCGGCTGTGGCTACAGTGTAGCTTGCCATCACCAGTGTGTGAATGTGTGTGTGAATGGGTGGATGACTGAATGTGTAAAGTGCTTTGGGGTCCTTAGGGACTAGAAAAGTGCTATACAAATACAGGCCATTTCAATCTTATGCTACCAGCTTGTCCTAGGTCACGGTTTCCTTCCACATATAGCTTTGCAAAAATTGCATAAAAAGCACTTGCAGCAACAAAAACATAATATTCTAGAAACACGCTTTTCCGATCAGCTTTTCATAACACTTCCTATGTTGGAAGTGTTGTTGTTGGTCAGCGTGAACTATCGCATGTCCGCCATTACCTGCCCGGAACCGGAAGTGACGTCATTTTTGCGGAAAATGTAGATTTGTTTTGTTTTTAACCTTCAGGGCCTTATAAGCCTATACTGGTGTTTTTAAAAGTTATGTTTGACTTTATGCTTTTCTGTATCATTTCTTGGATGCTTAGAACTCAAATTACACTGTTGGAAATCGTTTATTTTGATGTACATGCTGTTTTTTTGCAGCAAGTTGGGAAAAGAAAAACTATAGCCAGCCGAAGATACAGCAGTCTTTCACACAAGGCTCTTATGAGAAAACGTCCAAGCGCCATAAACAAACCACAGGAGCCGTCTCGCGTTACATTTGTAAATTCATGGCCCCTGTTTATGTAGTTGAGAAGGACAGCTTTCGTGACCTCGTCAAAGTCCTTGATCTGAGGTACGTTATGCCCGGTCGTAAGCACTTCAGTAAAGTCGAGTTGCCTCGCTTATATGACGCATGCCGGGCCAAAGTAGAGAAGGATGTTTGCAGTGTTGTGCATTATGCTTTGACGACTGACCTATGAACGAGCAGAGATACGCAGCCCTACATGAGCATAACCATCCATTTCATTAACAAAGACTGCACCCTCTGCGCTCGCTGTTTACAGACTGCGTACTTTCCATATGACCACAGGTCAGGTGGTATATTGTGATATATATCGTTATCGTGATATAAAATAATTCATATCGTGATAAATATTTCTTCCATATTGCCCAGCACTAGTCTTAGGCAAAATTTACCAGATTCAAATCTAATTCAATTGAATCGAATCGGGACCTTGTGAATCTGAATCGAATCGATTCTAGAAATCAGTGACAATACTCAGCCCTACATGTGAGCACAAAAAAGCCTAAGAAGTGGTTTCCTTTGAAATTTTGACTGCCTGACACACCAGTTTAACAGAAATGTAGATCATTCTTGTAACTCTTCAGGAACTACACAGTATTGTGTAATAAAATATAAAATTAGAAAATATTTTGTGTTTTGGGTCTAGCCCTAGTCTTCCTCATGTGGATTCGGTCTGGCTGTACTCGGTGATATGCTTTATGTGTTAGCAGGATCAGTTTTCCTGCATCATTTACAAAGAACTGTGCTTTGTTGGATTTTCTTTAGTTTTTAGGTGCTAACACTGCTCTCGCTGTCAGACATGCCTGCCAGTATGGCCCAGCCCTATCTGCTAACTGTATTTCCAGTAATTGACATGCTTATTTCCAATTAAATTTATATCCAGGTTGGATAATGATCGATTGCATCTCTAATAATAAGGAGTAGTCTATGTCGTCTAGAGCGCATTTACCTGATTTTACAAATAATAACGAAAAAATTAAGACAACTGTCACCAGACAACAAACAAAATAAAGCAAATATTTACCTGCAAAAATTGAGAAACCATGACAAGCTTTTTTTCCAAACCATTTTTTGTTTAGCATTTGAAAATCACTTATTGCCAACTAACTTGCTGTAAAGATGTTAAAAAGAAGACATTAACAGCTCAGCACCCCCAGTCAGGCTCATTGAGATCCCGGATGTAAATGCCACACTGAATTACTAGTCATTACATCTGAATGACTGCAACCTTCACAATAAGAGAGTGGATATATATAGGAAGCTGATGATAATCTCCTTATGTGCCTTTCCTTGACCCTCATCTTGGGACGTCGGTGTTTAGCCCTGACTATTGTTTTAGTCATAATCCACACTTGAGTCCAGAATTTTTACTTTTTTTTTTTATCTGTAATGTATGTTATCCTCTTTATTTCACCACGTCCTAATTCCATTCCAGACCTCATAAATTACACAGATAAACCCAGTAGCAGGCTGCAGCTGCCGGCTGTTCAACAATCATTATTCAAGCTACAGTGACGAGAGGAGGCGGAGCTTGTAGGCACCCGACCCCTCCACACACAAACACAGAGCGATGTCCGCCGTCTCCTCATACGCACTGCTCCCTTTTCCACATCCGAAGGCTTGCTCAGTGTCTTCTCACTGAAGCCTGCTCATACATGCAGCCCTCCTCCTCTGTCCTCATCTAGTTTCACACACATGCACTCTTTATCTTTACTCATGCACGCCCCTCCCCTGCTTTGCTCACTTCAAACCAAAATCACTCTTTATTTGTTCTGTCTTTTTGTCTCCTACACATGCACCGTCCAGCTCTCCCATTCTCTTCTCTTTCTCTCTCCTCCCTCTTTCCCTATCTCTCTCCCTCTCTCTGATACACACCCCCCTCCTCCCTGTGTTAGTGCAAAGTAGAGCAAGAGCAAGGAATCACTCGTTCATTTTTTTCCAGCGTCTGCTGTCTTTCTCTGTCTTCTTCGGGCTGCACGGACGGAGAGCGAGGGTTTTTTGGGGTTTTTTCTTGTTTGGTTGCTTTCATCCTCACTGGGTTTGTCTGCCCTTTGGGAGGGGAGGAGAACAAGTGACACAGAGGGCAAGACGGGAGGAGAAGCGGGGCTCTCCCTCCATCCGTCAGGCTTAGAACAAGGGGCTGAGGAAAAAGAGGGGTAACAGTAGGGCGAGGGGAACAGGAGGAGAGGGAAGGAGGCGCCATGGGTCAACTGTGCTGCTTCCCTTTCTCCCAAGCCGAGGAGAAAATCAGTAAGTGCCTCCTGCTCCTGTCTCCATGCGTGGGTGTGTGTTGTTGGAGAAACCAATCGGATTGATACTCAGCGGTGCTGCTTTTTTGGAAAAGACTGCATGTGTGCAGTGTAGGAAGATACTGCACATCGTATATGTGTGTGTGCGTAGTGCTTTGTGTCAGCTGAGTGTGTGCGCACAGCTACATACATGTCAGTGTGTGACCTACACATGGACAAGGAGTGTCTGTGAGAGAGCAGCATCATGTCACAGCATTTGTGTGCAGATTAGTGTTGTGTATGTTTGAGCGTTTGTAGACGAGTGGTCCTATTTCAGCTGTGTAATTCTGTGTCATCAGTGTGTAATTAATCAGTGGCCGAGCAGAGCCACTGATTAAGCTTCAGATGAAACACTTTGTGAATAGGTTGTGCAAAACGTGTCTGTAGAAAGCTGCTCTGTGGCTTTGCATTAGTGTTTATTTTTTATTGTTTGTTTGGCTGTTTGTTTTCGGTGTTGCTGCTTCTGATAAGCAGGTCCTTAATTTCTTGTGCATGTGCATTATTTTGCACACGAGCCAAACAAAACAGGGCTAAACTGTGACTACTACTTACTACTCCACCTCTATTATATTACATAGCAGTGGTCTTTCATAAATATAAAGTTATTAAATAAATAAGCAAAGGAGCTTTTTGCTTTTGTGCTTGCCTTTAAGTTTATATTTCTTATTTAATCGTATAAATTATACTCATAATACCTATGAGTATGTTCTTTTATTAACTTTTGCTGCTTTGCTTTAACATAATGGACTAAAGAAGCTAAAGATCCTGTCACACTGACGCACTTTTTCAATAATGCTCCTTGAAGTTAGATCTACTCATCCCCCTTCACAGCTGTTCTAAAATATTTCATTACTCTGTGGTTTTTATTTGATTGTTTTAAACTCGATGCCCGATATTTCACTGAAACTCTCGGTCTGCGGTCAGCGTATCAGCTGGCCGAGCTACAATTTTGGGCATAATTGGCTCCAATGTCATTGCCATATGTGCACGTCTTAAAACTCAGATTCAAGTTGGGCACAAAGAAAGTTTTGACCTTTTAGCAGACAAATACGAAAACGCTCATCTCACAGTCAAGCTCTGCAAGTCACGCTGCGCAGTGAAGGTCAAATATCCAACTGAGGGGAACAATAAGCAAAATGCTTTTCGAGTGGAGGGAGGGGCGGCTCTAAAATAACTTGTAAATGCCTCTTGGGTTATCATTCTGCATTCGTTTAATCGTCATGTGCCATGGATTAGCCAGTTAACGCGTCTTCTGGAAGATGTTTTTTTTGTTTTTCGAGCACCACTGTTATCTAATGCACGGGGTCGTTGCACAATATCTGCGGTCGGTTAAAGGAAAATTCAAATGAATAAATAGTTAAAGTCAGGGGACAAATTTTCCACTAAGTGACAGCGACAAAAAGAGGCTGCTCTTCATCAGCTTACATGAAATTAAATGAGCTCCAGAGGATAATTATGGGAGCAGTTTGTGGTTTGATTGCAGCCTTCCCTCTCATTGTTCTGCAGCAGCTGTATTGTTAGTTAATTTGGGTTTTGCATGAATGTGCAGCGTAGTTTTTGGGGCTGCTGCATGTCATAGGACATGAATTGCAATTATTACTCTCTTCCTCCAATATTATCAAAACACACACACACAATCTGTTGTGGAGGGTCATAGCATGTCACAACATTTAACGCAACATTAAAGAGTAGTGTTAAAGGTCAATACATCTCTTCTCTTAAACTGAATGCACACATGCTGCCACATATAGATTTGCTCTAGTTAAAGGAGGGTTTCGGTCAGTGTGAGGGTTTCTCTTTTCTCTTCGGTAAAATTGGATTTGCTACTTGTTTGTCTCAGTCCCAGTAATGAAATGAAAGTCGGTAAATTGAAATTGATCTAATGTAGATACTAATAGAAAAGCTAGTCTCTGTGTGAGGCTACGCTTACGTAGAAGGTAGATGATGCCTTCTACGACCTGTCAGTTAGATTAATAATTAAACAGAGATACAAAGTAATAAAATCGTCCACTGATTTATGGTCAGTTAAGGGTATGTTTGTGTGTGCAGGCCTTACATCAGGTCTTGATCGTGCTGATCATGAGGTCATAAAGACAGACTTTGACACCAGCTGAAATGGCTCGTCTGCAGAAGGGCTGTGGGTGTGTGTGTTTTCTATTTTTGTAAGGGCAGAAATATTAAACTGGGCTGAGTGTGTTCTCCCCTCCTTCTCTCTGTTTTCTCCCCGATGTGTCTCTTTGCTCTTTTCCCCGCTTGCAGCTGCATTGCTATAAACAGTCGAGCCACTGTGCCCTACTTCTGTGTGGAGAGAGAAGGATAGAGAAAAGGAAAGAGCGGCGCAGGGAATGAAAACTAATGAGGGAGAAAGGAGGGATTGGGCTTTAAGAGAAGTGGGAATATTGAGACAAAGACAGAGGCAAGTCGAGGGAGCCAACAAACGTGTGTGTATGTGTGTGTGCGTGTGTGTTCTGTAGGTCAGATGCTACCCCTGTGATGTGGTGACAGTTGCCCCTCGTGATCGCAACAAGACACATGCGTACTTGTGTTCCTGCTGTGTATCTGTGTGTGAATAAAACACTGACCAACAAGACAGGGTGTCACACGGTGGTGTTGGCTGTCACTGCTGGTGAAACTTAGAAAATTGAAACAGTTGAATTAATTTCTTTATATGACTATAACTTTATGAATAATAGCCATTTTTTGTCATACCCATTAAAATGCCGTATGAGAGCTAGATGTGTTCTTACGGTTGTTATTTAGTTGAGTATTAATGTAAAAAATGTAATCGAAACCCAATCCTTGACTTGATCAGCAACAATAATCAGGTATGCTGTGGTGTTTAAATGATGCTCGGCTCAAAGTGTTACAAGAAACCATGTCCCACACCATTACACCGCCACCACTATCCTCAGCCGTTGATACAACGTGGGATGGATCTGTTCTTTCACGTTGTTTACACCCAATTCTGACGCCAGTATATAAATGTTACAGCAGAAATTAAGATTCCTCAAATCAGGCAACATATTTCCAATCATCTGTTGTCCAGTTCTGGTGAGCCTGTGTGAATTATACCCTCAGTTTCCTGTTGTTAATTGACAGGTGTGCCATCCAGTCTGGTCTTCTGTTGCTGTAGCTTATCTGCTTCAACATTCAATGTGTTATGCATTTATGTGTGCTCTTCTATAGCTTGGTCGTAACAGGTGGTTATTTGATTTGCGGCGTTAAAAAACAGATGCAGTTAGGTTGTTTTGCATTGTTTGAAGCTGACAGCTGGTTGCTTGCAAAGTTTCCAGGCTCCAGTTGACTAGTATTGACCCTCGACTACGAAGTCACACGTCAGGGCAGGGGTAGCTCAGTAGGTAGAGTGGTTGCCCCATGATCGGAAGGTCGGGGGTTCGATTCCCCTTAACAGCTACCCTGAGGTACCCCTGAGCAAGGTACCGTCCCTACACACTGCTCCCCGGGCGCCCAATGGCTGCCCACTGCTTCACTGAGTGAATGGGTTAAATGCAGAGAGCAATTTCCCCACGGGGCTCAATAAAGTACAATAATGTACACACTTTCTTCATAATGTACAGTCAACAGTATCCTGGGCTCTCATTGGTAGTCGCTTTAATCTCTCACCTGATAGTTCAGAAAAATTTATCTCAGGTCCACTCACTCTGTGTTGCCAGTGTTTTTTCACCCATAGTCCACTGAATTCAAGGAATGTCATTCACTTTGTATGATCACTAGTCATCGTTTTCAGTGTGCAAACAGCTTCACTGTTGCCTCAGCTCAACACAATTTGGCCATTCTCCTCTGACTTCTTGACATCAACAAGCCATTTTCACCCAGACATCCTGCTGCTCATTGGATCCTTTCTGTTTTTCAGAAAATTCTCTGTAAACTCTAGAGACTGTTGTGTGGGGAAATATCAGCAGTTTCTAAAATACTCAGAAACTGTTGTGCAGCTGTTGTTGGTGCCAACAACCATGCCGCATTCAAACTTACTTAAACCAGCTTTCTTTCTGACATGGAAAGGACAGGAGCAACACTCATGTCCTTTCAGTGCAGTTAATTTGTACCCATATCTTAGATTCTTTTCTTCTTCTAACAGTCTGGTAAAGGTAAACTTTATTCCTCACACAGCATGCTTGGGACAAGCTATTAACAGTCACACAGCCTCTATATGGATATCTGTTTTAGCTTTTCACCTGCATGATCTGTAACTAAAGAGCAGAAATGACCTTGATCGGACATCTTTCCCTGTCGCATGGGTTTGCACAACTGTGACGTCACAGAAGTGTTAAATATCCAGCTCTGTGTTTGTATTTGTGAGATGTGCTGATGAAGTCAGCAGGGACCACGTGCGGAAGAGGGGAAGCAAATCGACAACAAAGAGAAACAGAGAAAGGGAAGAGATGGATACAGCGCTGCTCATTTCACCTCTTTCCTCCCAGCCACTCCTCTGTGCTAAGATTTCTTCTTTTATTCTGGCGCCTCTCTGGTTTTACTCGTCCTTGTTGTATGGAAACATCAGGAAATGAAAGGATTTTTGAAATGATTACCTATCAGATGGGCTCAGGTGTTTATAGACGAAACAATCTGACTGAACTAACAACATACACACAGCTGTAATTGATCAGACACACTCGGTAAGTGAAAAAGTAGGGAAACTCTCGAATTTAGTAACATCTCCTTTAGGAGCAACACCATGCCTCGCAGTTGGGGTAGGATGTTTGTGTTGGTCTGCTTTGACGTCTCTCTTCAACTGCAGACGTTCGACTTTTGTCTCGTGTGTCCACATAAAACGCTACTCCAAGAGTGTTGTGGAGCACTGAGATCATCTTTCACAAACTTAAAATATGCTGCAGATTTGGTTTTTGGGAACCAGCCTTCCTCTAACACCATTCACTGTTTTCCTTATGATAGACACATGAACACGACTTTAGGAATTTGTTGATCTGTGCACGTTTTGGTGTCACCCATGAGTTTGGGGGTTTTATTTGGTTTTGTTTCTAACTTTTCATCATTACATGTCTTGCTTTTTATGTGATCCAAGCCAGATGTCTACTCTAAAGAAGATTGTCAACAGTCTTAAGTTTTGTTTTTTGCATGGTTCACACCAAACAGCCTTTTTATTTTTGTAAAGAAAATCAGTCTGTGTGATTAACTGGATTTTGTGGATTTTATAAAACCCACATTTAAAGTTTCCTCTCCTAAATTGAAGATGTTTTATGTTTGTCTTTGCTCAAACCACATTGGATTAGTAATCAGATCTGAAGTTCTGCTAATGCCAAAGCACTCAAAAACCTTTCTCTGTATTACTAACACTGAAATATTCCCATTCTTTCATGACCTGTAAGTGTGCTTTTATAAGAGTGGACCTGACAGCCCAGGTCACTGAGCAGAAAAGGCCATTTCTGAGTGCTGTCTGCCTTTTCCTCAAGTCCTGATACTAAGGAGTGAGTCACATTTGGGTTTAAATTACACCACACATGGCCCAAAGAATGGCCTAGGGGGCCTGGGGACTAAGTTTTTGTTACATGAAGACAACCCACTGTCTCCTTTTTTAAGGTGCAATCAATATGTGATGTTCACTTCTTCAGTGCCTTTTCCCCATCAGTGCTTGATTGTGACAGGATTGTAGCCAGCGTCTGTGTTTGTGCAGACTCTGTTTAAGCTCAATTTGTTTTAGAACCAGACCAGACTGTCTCCAGCCGTTATAAAGATCTCCAGCACACATTAAAGCCAAATTAGATACAGTTCTATGTGTAAGTAATGAAAATAAACCAGTTTACTATCACTGCTTACTGGTGAGGTGTGGAAATGAGCAAACAGACTATGATGTGTTGCTCTGTCACACCAGAGTAAAAGACCGAAACATATCAAATCAAAATGCAGTGGGATTTTTTTTTTTTTCCCCGTGCTTGTTTTCCATTCACACTAAAAGACCAGGCTGTTTGATGCACAGTCAAACTGAGTTCACAGACGCCGCACATGCCCGGCTCTGCAGCTTTAATGTCTGCTTCCAGTGTCAAACCCACAGGAATCTTAAAAGATCACGTGCCACTTTTTTTTTTCTTAAGTTAATGAAAGCAACGCTGAAACTGTTATCTTTATTCATTGTCGGTCACATGGCTCAATGAAGGCAGTGCTGGTCTTTTGGGCTAGATATCATTGCTCATTGGATCTGCTGACATTTCTTGCAGCTCATCAGTCGGATTTATATTTTTGGACCAGATAAAAATGGCTCAACACAAGTTGAAGATGGACACTTTGGTTTTGTCGCTGCAGTGTTTACATTTACTTATTCAGTCAAACATTCACATATTAATCAGCCTTTCTTCCTGCATGTTCATTTAACTGATTTCCTCTCACTGAGTTTGTGATAATTGTCTTTCTAAAAAAACTACGGTAATTGTTGGAACCACTGCTGCCTAAAATAATTGAAAACGTACTTTGTTCAAGTATTATTGGACTGCTACAGTATTAAAGCTGCCACGTTTTCAAAATGTTTGAAAAAATTGGAACTACAGCGCAAGTTGTTGAAATATTTTCAGTTATAGTCCCACAGAGTAATGCTACCCCACTTTACTAAATCTGTTGTTATTATTGGTGATTATTGGTGCCATCTATGAGTCCGCAGCACTTTGTTTCCGTGTGTAATTGTGCAGTCAGCATGGCTTTGGCTCGCTACCATCCGTGTCCATTTTTAGTTCATTAGCTCAGTTTGCTGAGCGGCGTGGAAATCATGAAGCTTCCCTTTTTTTCAAGTTTATTAAGAGAAACTCGAAATTAACAAAAAAAATTCTGATCACACTTTATGTATCACCATTGGGGTTTTTTTTTTATCTCATTATTTTGTATTTAGAATGATATGAAAGCAGATTAGTGGGTCCATCCTTGTGTCTCATTTTGTTTGAGCCATTAAAATTGTCTTCACTGCGCTGGTTGAGTTGCACAGATCTGGGCACCAACACCCTGCTGTATCCCATTGCTCTGGCACGGCGAAGAGATGGTCAGAAACGTAATTACTTTCTTGTGTTGCAAGATTCACAAAGTAGTGGAAAATTAAGCCACGTTACAGCTGCAGAATTTTCCTCGGTGATAAAATCTAACCTGGTGCTTAATAATAAACGATCCATGGACAGCTCATCCTCATAAAGTGTATACCAGGATATGGGCTGCTGAGAATCAGGCATAAATGTGCTGCACTCTGCTGCAGTCAGAATCAAGTATGGAAAACTTTCTGGTATATTTCTCTGCAAACTGTCAGTGCTCTGTACCCCAACCCACCCCTCCACAGCCTACAAAACCCCGCCGGCCTCTTCTTTTTCAACCTCAGCTTTCTCTCTTCGTCTTTGTCCTCGCATGCACCAAGTTCATTTTTTCCCCCCCTGCTTTTTCTCATTTCAAGCTCCATCCTATTGCACAGATATTGTTACCCTCTGCTTCCTAAAGTCACGTACTGAAGAAGAAGCTTTTACATTCAGTCTCTTCTACATTATTAGACTACTATGAAATTCTTCTGTTTTCCCAGTTGTTTGCGGATGCTGAGGTCAAAGCACGCACTCATGATACAGCAAGCCTTCCTCTAGGGCCCGAACACGCTCCTCTCCTCCTCCTTTTTATTTACCCATTCCTTTCATCCTCCTTCTGCAGATATGCTGCATTGATGTTCTGCTCAAACCCCTGTGAGAGCTTTCAAAAATGATCAGCTCATTCAAAGTAAAAAGAGTGTATTTATGACAGCAAATTTTTAGATAGTTAGCAAACACAATCCAGTAAATTAGATTCAATTTAATGCGATTATTAAGGATCATTTTAGATACTACAGCTAGTTCCTGTGCACGGTTTTGCATCATCAGTAGCTGCCGTTATCTGGTCCGTTTAATTTCCGGTTTGGGCTCAGTAGAATATCCATCCATCCAAGAGGTGATATTTTCAAGTGAAATTGTCCAGGTTTCAACAGAATCCTGCAAATGGTTCTCTTGAAGAAAAGGCTGTTAAAAGCAAGATGAATAAGTAGGGGAGGTTGTGTAAGAGAATTTGCAGTAATGGTGTTTAACGGTCCCTTCAAAGGGCAACATATATTACAGTGGAGTGGTGACTTCGAGCAGACACACACTGCCACTTGACGTTGTACAGACTCAAAGCTGACAGTGTACGGTCAAAATCCTAAACATAGCGTCTGCACACCAAGAACAGCAAGAACCTTTCAACCTTTGCCTCTCGGAGCAACTATGAGACCTGGAAGATATTAGAGACCGAGACAGCAGGAGCACATCAGAGAGGAACAAAGAGAACATATCAAGAACACCCAGCAGCTCCGATGCTTTAAACTATATGTTAACATCAGTACATGGACATGCTGTGACTGTGGCAGAGTGACCTTTTTATTTAGAAAACTTAATAGAAAACCTCTTTGAGTTATTGAAAACCACTCCACATGTTAAGATTAGAATTGTGTTTTATTTAATAAGACAATTTCTGTTGCTGTTGATTGAATGCATATTCATTTGGTTGAGTTTCTGTGGATCTGAACCAGCAGCAGCAGTAGCAGAATAGTGATTTCATATGTCTTTATGTACCTTGTCACATGTCCTAAACACATTGAGGGAACTAATTACATTTTACACAACTTTTCACATGGACTCTGCAACAGCTATAACAATAAACTTAGTAATAAACGTCTTAGATTTTGTTTGTCAATGGTGACAGTGCCAAGCCCATTCTTGTGAATATGTCATCACAGTAATTCTTGAAAGGAGTCTCCATCTATCTGCTAAAGCCAAGGATGAACTGATAAGATTGTGGCTGTAAAAGATCAAGGG
Organism: Diplotaxodon limnothrissa; assembly: GCF_057381915.1. Lineage (NCBI taxonomy): Eukaryota > Metazoa > Chordata > Actinopteri > Cichliformes > Cichlidae > Diplotaxodon > Diplotaxodon limnothrissa. The sequence continues at coordinate 7,177,217 of NC_140610.1, read as the reverse complement.
TCAGCTTTACTGTAATATCAAAAGGATTTGCAAAACCCTTGTTTGGACCATTATTCAGTAGAGGTGGGAATCACCATACATCCCACAATACGATATTATCACAATACTTAACGCACGATACGATATTATTGCAATTTTTTAAAAATATTTTGCGATATTCAGATTCTGTACATAAAGGTAAACTTTATCAATATTCATTTTATCTAATAACAAAGTCTCGCACTCAGTCTTTCTCTCATTTCACTCAGTTTTAATGTTGACAAACTGAACGGTTTGTATTACAGTCTAGTCCAACTTAACTCAATGCAACCATCTGGTACAATTATAGCTATTCTGAACTATGCAATTTGTGAAAACTATGCAGCCCCTTCAGCAACTGAAGAATTTCAAAGTAAATTAAAAAAATATATAATTTTACATTAAATAAAAAAGTTTTAAACTTAATTAAAATAAAACATGTCTTAAATTAAAATAAGTATGTCATGTTTATTGCTGCCATAAAAAAAGTTAAACACATTTGGACAGTGAAGGAATGTCAGGATTCTTGCTCAGAAGAAGGAGCTGATCAACATGCTCTGAAGTCAGAGCATGTTCCAGGCCACAAAAACTTATTTGTAACAAAATATCGATTTCTGCTGTCCCTGTATCGATACATTATTAGCAAACAAAATATCACGATACTACACAGTATCGTTTTTTTTTCCCCCACCCCTATTATTCAGTGACTCAGGGAAAGATAAGAAACTGAATTACTAATAAAATTAGTTTTAAAGTCTACACTGCACCTTGACTGATTACGGGAGGGACACAACTGTAAGGCTGTAATGTAATCATTTTAACAGTAATGCTGTAATTCTAGTTTGGATGTGGATAAAGTCAAGTCAATAAAGTTACACTAAAAGATGTATTAGTCATGATAGTTCAGATACATTAGCCTGGATCGAAGTAGAAAACCAACGAACCTCTGCCCCTTTGTTTTAGAAACGAGAACAAAAATTACATTAGCGTATGATTAGGGTCACTCCTTGATGATGGGACCTCAGTGCAGAGCGCTTGTAACTTTTTTTCTCTACTGTTTTTTTCTTTCAGTCTAAGACCAAAAAAGCTGTTTTAGAGACTTGAAAAAGGCCAAAAAGTGAGGAAGTGGAACGTAAGAAAGAGGCAAAGAAGCCAAATAGGTAAAGACGAACTGGTTTGGGAGAAGATGATACTTAGAGGCTATAGAGAGTTAAACTTGACAACAAAAACAGATGGAAAGTCGGTACAACCTCCTTTTGCTGTTAAAAGTGTGTGTCTGGTTCTCATCACTGTCACCATGACTACACAGCCAGCAAAAAAAAGGTGAAGAGAGGGAGAGCAAGAGGAACAAATGTTTGAATAAAGAGAGAGCGAGGTTAGAGAAGGTAAAAGCAGAGTGGCAGCGAGAGAAGAGGATACGAGGAGGGCTGGCGCTTTGAGAAATTGTGGGAACACTGAGTGTGTGTGTGTGTGTGTGTGTGTGTGTGTGTGTGTGTGTGAGGGGGAGAGAGAGATAAGTTGAGCGAGTGAGATTCATGTGTCTGTCAGCCTCGTTGCCGCAGTTTGAAAAGCTTATCTGTTTCTCTGCTAGTGTGTGTGGGTGAGAAACAGGTACAGAGGATGGTTTTACTGCCATCATAAAGGCCGTCACTTCGACAGGTCAAGATTGAATAGGCAGATAGAAACACGCAGTCACATTAACAGATACAGACACAGAAGAGACCTTTGACAAGCGAGACGAAACCACCTTACGTAAGGTTGGCATCGAAAGCGATATTTTCTGGGTGTTCAATGCAACGGAAGGAGCTCAAGAAGCGCTAAGTCACGGTTTTAGTTCACTCTTATGTCATCGTATCTTGTCCAGTGTTTTATTTTCTGAAGTGCAGCCTCAAAATAAAAGCTTCTGGTATGCAACAGATTTCTTTTAAAAGCCACTTTTTACAAGAAGAAAACTTGCCCACGGTATTGTGCCCTGCTTTCCTTCTCCATCCTTCTGTCCAACCTAATGCAATATTTTGGTAGTATGACTCAGTGGCTTTGGTTAACAGTTTTGCCTTCACAGTATTTCTGCATCCATTTTAGGCTTCATGTAGCCCCGGGGTCCAAAACTAATGTTTAAAATCACTGCTGTCTAGCACTGAAAGTATCTCCCCCGTGGTAACACACAAAGAGGCTCTTATAACGGCGCTGTTTGGAGAGTGTGTGCAATCCCTGAGACGCCAGAATATGTCTGCTTTGTTTGTTTGTGCTTACTTAATATTTGATGTTTGTGCTTGTGTTGCAGATTTGGTTCAGGCTCCAGTCCGTGCTAAACGCTCAAGTACGTGTCCTCCTCCCGTCATGTGTGTACAATCAGAGTTGGGAGGGTTCATTCAAAGTGTGATCTGCATCTGATTACAAGCTACAACTGCAATGACCCTAAAGCCATCATTTCCCATATACCTTCACAACAATCAAATTCAGGCTGATTAATGGTGTGATTACTTCTTGCCTTGGAATAATCTCCAGTTTATTGATTACAAAAGATGATACCATCTCGTTGCTTTTTTGTATCCAAATCGTCTCTCTGATCATTCTCAGTATTTTTACTAATATTGTTGTAATCCAATCACATACAATCTCATTCCTCTTTATTAAGTTAGCGTAAATGGTGGAAGCAGAAGCAGTCTCTGTCCTATTTAGAGCATCTGGGCAGGAAGTGATTAAGTAGGCTGTCCATTAATCGTGCTGCTGGGTTTTATGTATTTGTTTCAGTTGCATCCCCCTCATTTGAGTAAAATAATTCATCCTGCACTCGAAATCATAATCCTTGTTTACATTTTAGGTTTACCTTTCTTACTTTGATATTTACTTACACATATTTTATTACAGACATTCCTTCTTCATGTGTTTTATTTTCAATCTATATTCAAATAAATTACTTAAATTGGGTTGAGACCTTTAGAAACTAGTGGACATATAATGGGTTCAGCATGTGTACAAACTGCAATTCAACTGTAGAACCAGTAGAACCCTGTTGAGGAATATCTCTTGTAGTCGTCTTGTCCTTTGCAGTAAATTACACAGTTCCCACCGTGATATGATTCTTCTGTTTTGATGAGAGGCGAGGTTTCACCCAGTTTGTTCCGGCTGTAACCGTCACTGACTGGGCTATTTCTCAATTCATAAAATGATGATTAGACCAAACATATTGAAATATGCCAGCTCTAATGCATTCTTATACAAACCCTCAAATATCCAGCATAAAATTTAACAAAACATAAATAACAAAACACAATTAACGTACAGTTTTCAGCTTTTATATGTGAACTGCTGCAGAGAAAGAAAGCAGAGATTAGTTTGACCAAATTACAGCTTTACTGTTGTTAGGCACAGTTTAATTTAACTACATTTACTGCAGTTTTACTATATTTTAAATGTTGATTAAACAGTTTCTGACAGCAGAGAGGACTGCAAACATTTTAATGTTTGTTTTACTTCAGACTGTCGCCCACTAGGAGGTTGCCTAAGTAAAGTGCAGAATATGCTCCCTGCTTAAAAAAGTATTGGCCCAGTTGCTGTTTATCTCATGAATCAGAAACCGGTCATCAGTAATGAGCGGACGCTTTGTGGCGCTGACTGTGAGGGAGTTCTAAGAGTGGAGCAAAGACTAAACAGGATGACCGTCACATGATTTAAACGATTGTGATCATTAGTGCTAGGAGCGCCACTCTGCGCTACCCGAAATCTGCCTGCAGTTTTACTGAGAAAGGCATATTCAGTGAATTCAGTCACTAAAACTAAAGGGTAGATAGAAAAACAAACATCAATCAGAGGTATGACTCACTCAAAAAGACAAGCAGGCAGGTAATCAAATAACATCTCAGTACAACAGCAGCAGCGTTTTGTAGAAAGCACAACTCGATAAACCTCAAGTTGCTAAAACAGAACATGTTCAAAAACAATAGATGGAAAAGCTGATTCGAGCACACGGGGACGTTAAATAGATGAGTGAGAAGCAACTGCTGGCTTGTTCTGACGACTCCTGTTTTCTGTTTGGCGTGCTGTTACCAGGCTGGACGCTTGGCATAAACAGCATAAATCCACAGTCGCACAGTGCTCGTGTCATCAGACCGTGGCGGAGGTGATATACTCGCGACAGTGACTTATTCCAGTGGTCTGGATAACAGATTTCAGCTCACAGTCGGTCTTTGGTGACTGATGCCACTGTATTATATTCTGCACAGAGGTCAGCAGATGCACTTCACTGATATTTGCATATTAACAGAGGGCACAGCAAGGTCGGTGGCACCTTGTTGTATTTATTATTCATGGGTATGCTAATTTAGTAGTCTGCACAGAAGGATTTTCATATAAAATGACTCATTGTGTGTGGATTGTCACTTATGTAACAGTCTAACAGCAGATGACTGAACAATTAACACAGCATCAGAACTTGCTTTAATTTAATTTCACCATCTTGTTGGTTAATATTAAAAAAAACATAAGAAGAGAATGTGACACATGGCTGGTTTGAGACACCTCTGTCGGATGAAAACAACAGATGACAATAAATTACGCATCATACTCTCAGCTGGTTCTGACCTCAGCAAAATTATCATCGTCGTCTCCTGCTGTATGCTCTGTCTCACTGTATAATGAATAATAGAGCACGACGCTGATTTCAAATGAAACAAACCTATGGGCCCAGTGGGATTCTGTGGTAAAGAGGGTTAGTGTGCCAATCTTGTGCTTGGCCTTGGTAATCAAAAGCTAATGCGGTTATATAGTGTTTGTGCGTACCTGTGTGTGTTTGTGTGCGCCAGACAGACTGGATGGCTGAATGATTTTTCTATTACTCTCTTTCTGAATGGCTTGCTCCTGCCTGTCCATCCTACAGCCTGCCTGCCTGCTTTGCTCTCTTTCTACATGAATTATTGACTGACTGACCATCTCGGCGATTCTTCTGACTGGCGTTGCCATCTTTCTGTCTGCCATTTTGTCTGTAGCTGAACTAAACTTAAATGATTTGCTTTGGTGTTCAAACCAAAAAGGAAATTAATATCAGCTGTTTACATCTTCTGTGACTATCATCTCTGCAACGATCACTTCTTTCCTATTGCGACATCAATCTGTTGTCGCCGTGTTCAGTCTGTGATGAGTGGAGAATCCACACAATTAATTATTGTCAGATTAATGGTTATTTTCTGTTTTCATTTTGAGCATATTAGAAAAAGAATGAAACGGGTCGTGCTTTCATCAGAAAGGCACTCAGACACCACAGGAAGCAGCTTAGTGCTGCAATCAAATTTACCGTCGAGTTAAATGTCACTATAGCTAAAAATTTACTAATTCCTGACACATATGGTGAAGTGGAAGCTCAGCTGGAGCCACAAACACAGAGAACAATCAGCAGTTTCATGATGGGTTTGGATATTTTTTTTATTGAGTACTGATGTTGCTCTAACATGCCCTTTTACAGGCACAAGGGGGCATTTATATTCTGACAGTTGACGATGGTGGTATAAATCGGGTTTAGAGTTTCATTGGCATCCTTGTTATCACTCCCATGTTTTTATTCTTGGACTGTGTAGCGTAGCTTTGCATTCAGGTTGATGACAATACTGTGGAAATCTCCTATCACTGACATCATTCAGATGTTTGTGCACTGGTTTGTGTTTAATAGGAGCACCCATCATTATAACAGTGTGTGAAAATATAATAGGTCGCCTTTAACATTGAAGGTGCCAGTTATACAAAATTTGCCTTTATTACATTTTAAAACTACGCGCAATATGGGCTAAAACGAATTTAGACCTCAGTCATGCAGGCTTACAGATCAGTCATTGACCCTATGGCAACATCCAGTTGCTAGGGAAACGTACGTGTTCCGCAACCAGTTGGCAAGTGGTTGCTGGAGGTTGCTTGGAGTTGCCAGGTGTAATTGGTAGCCAAAGAGTGTGCTGCACCTAGTGCTGCATCATAGATTGAATGGCAGATGCCAGCTTGTCTGAAAATACTTGCCAACAACTTACTCAGCAGTAGTCAAACTTGCAAAATTGATATGCAAGCCAGAAACGTGGCAACGTTTGACTTTCAACTTAAAGTCAATGTGTTGAAACATATTGGTTGCACTGGTAAGAAGCAAGTTTTACTCACTAGTTTTACTCACTAGAGTCCCCCATGTGCTGCATCATTGTTGCCACCAACTCCAGCAGCAACTCGGCAACTGCAAGTGGTACACACTTTGCCTAGCAACTGGAGCTAACTAAGGGAAGGAGGGGTCGTTACTGACCAGACTCTCGACCTTGAGGCAATATTTATGTAAAATGTTTTGCTATGTCCAATACCCTTTTTTTTTTTTTTTTTTTTTTTTTAAACAATTTTAAAGTAAGTAATTTGAATCTGGCCCATGGCTGGATGGCTTTCTCCTTTGGCACAATTCCACTGATCTTCTAAGATTTGTTGATTTTGATCAATTATGTGATTTTCTTTGTTTTTGTTTCCCCACAATATTGCTGACAAACTCTTTTATTGGCAAAGTTGATTGATTACTTTTTTCAACTCGCTGTTAATGGACATGACGTGCTCATATACTTGTGCTTTTGCTACCCAGGTGGGCGTCGCCGGTCTGAGCCAGACGAGGCGGAGCTGCTGAAGGTCAGCAAGCGACTGGTCGAGGACGCCGTCAACCGCGCCTTGCAACAGTACAAACAGGAAACACTTCAGAATGGGGGCGGTCCTAATGCTGCCGCAGTGAAGCCCCCTGGAAATACAGAGGAAACTGCTACAAAGACGAACACTACAGCCAACTCCATCACAGTGAACAGGAAGTGACCTCACCCGACCAAGGCGCAGAGACTGAAAAACCAGCAGTCCGGACACCATCAGCCAAGCTTGGTTAGACATGAGAAGAGTCAGTAAGACCTGGGCACAAAGCTTGAACCAGCCAACCAGTCAGCCCGCTTTGCTGACCAGCTAACCCAGCTAGCCAGCCACGCTAGCCACCCGCCCACCTGACCTAGCTCGACACAGTGCTAGTTAAATAGATGTAGCTTGAAATTAACGCCAGGTGACCGTCCTAACAGGCCAGCCTGTTTAGCCTGTTGACTTACCGCACCAACTCTGCTGTCCTACATCTAACAGCGAGAGTTTCGTCCCTCCTTCTGCACTGATCTGCAGGGGAGGGGTACATGTTGGCACTCAAACCCAGAACACAGATGTGAAGCACTCCTGTAGAGACACTCATCCGTATTTAAGGCTTCACTGTGACCCATCACTGCAAAACTGCCCTTTTAGAATAAGAAAAATTAAGTTTTGTTTATAGTTTAGTTTACCTTTTAAAATGAACTTGAAATGTCCTTTATTTCCCTCTGATAATGAGAAAAAAAAGCCTTTTGCTGAAACGGTTTCAGGTGAAGAGTCTTTCACCATCCTTTAAACGTCTTCTGCCTTCATAGACAGAAAATCATTTGTTCATCTTTGTGGCTGAAGAGGCCGTGTGACTGGCTGGATTCTTCAAACTTAAGTGTGAGACACGCGTCAGTATGCTGGACTTGAATCTGTGCAAGCTTCTGTTGCATTTGGCAGTCCACTTAAATAGATCTTATTTATATTTCTATCATTTTATTTTATCTTCTTCACGTCTGGTACAGAAACTGACATAACCTGCCCCCACCCCACAGCTTTGCTTTTAGTGTCATATATTACAGTTGCATTACCAGAGTGTGTACTACCGAGGCAGCACCGAGACAATCATGGAGTTGAGATAGATTCACTTTGGAAACTTAAGTGATGCTTTTGAGCAAAATCCTATAAATCAACCTCCACTAAAAATAAATAAAAACACTAACTTTGGTGGCTTGGGGATGCTACAAAATAAAATGATGTGCTTCAGCGTAACATTACACTATGAGTTGCCAAAAACGTCTCTCCGTTAATGCCAGAACCTTCATGATTAAATCCTTGACAAGCTGTTATTACTGTTAGACTTAAGTATTTATTTCAGAACTCGCCTTCCTCTCTAATACATCAGTGTGATTTTTCTTTTTTTTTGTTTGATTCTCTATGAAATGCATTTTTAAAGAGCAGCACAGTTGGTCAATTGTTAAGTCTGTGACACAGGCTGGAGTCCGTTTGTTTGAGGCTCAGTGTTTTTGTTTTGGGGTGTATCAGTATGCTGATGCTGAGAAGCATCTGATTCTGTAGTACTGTACATGGAAGAGCTGTTAAAGGCAAGCAGTGATTGAGAGTCCCACAATAGCTCCTCACAGCTGAGAACCCCACAGCTCCTAATTTCGCTGTCTTCCATCTTTTTTTTTTAATGTAAGCTTAATGACATAGGCCCTTATAGCGTTGTGCTCATGAAATCCATCCACTGTTATTCAGAAATACGTACGCACCAGTGTTAAATTAGATATTACTGCAGGAAACAGCTAGAACAGTGATTATTTAATCTGTTTAGCTGCTTTGTCTTACAGCTGATTTACATGATTTAATGTAAAAACATAAAAAATGAAGACGCTGGATTTTAGTTTGTATTTCGAAGGTGTACAAAGCACAAGATTTTTGTAATTTATGTTTTTAAAAACTGGTTTCGGATTTTACAGAGCAGGTTTATACTGTTCAGATCAAAGTGGCCTTCAGTCACTAAAACAAACTCGTGCGATTCTTGTTTTCTTGAAGGATGTTTTTTACCCCGCGTGTGGGGTAGGTTCGGGGATTTGCCAAAGTCTCTTAAACATCAGCCTGAGGCTAAAGGGTTGGATTCTTGAGTTAAATGTTTTTTAAAAAAATTAAAAAGTCCACCATAAAACAGAATATGTGTTATTTCCATTGTAAGAAAAAAGCAAGTGACTTTGATTTTCAGCTGTTTGAGGTTTAATTTCCCTGCAGTGAGAACAGGTGTGAGCTGGAAAATGCACTCTCATCTCTGTGGAACCTACTTAAACGGTCAATAACACAGACGGATGGAAGGAGGAGGAGGAGGGGGGTAGCTGTCTTAAGGTGGACTTTGAATATTTTCTTTTCGCTTTTTTTTTTTTTTTTGTTGTCACCAGGTCCTTAATCTCCTTAAAATCCCCTTTAATACACAAGTTGTCCTGTTGGCCTGTTCATGTGTCTGTGAAAGCGTGGATGTGTTTGTCTGTGGGACGTTTGATCAGCGGTTCCCCTGAGAAATTCTTGTCTGTATCAATCATGCAAACTCAGACTTGCGTGTGTGTGTGCGTGTGTGAACAAGCGTACAAATATGTCTTCTCTGTTTGCCTTTCCATGTTTCCACGTGTATGTCCGACTGAGTGGGTGTGTTGTTTGTACTGTGTTGTATATCTTGTTCTGCCATATTTGAACAATAAAACAGGATATGAGATTCAGAACTAATATCCTCTTATCCCCGTCTCCTTATTTCAGTCTGGGTGCACGTGTGTGTGTGTGTGTGTGTGTGTGTGTGTGTGTGTGTGTGTGTGTGTGTGTGTGTGTGTGTGTGTGTTGCTACATTAAGATTACAGTAAGAAAATTATTTTAACAATGGCGAGCATTTTAAAGGGACTGTTTTACTTTGATACAATTGTATATGCTGGAGTCACAGTGGTGGGAGACCGCAGCACGTTCAAAATTACTGCAGTCTTTGAAGCCTTGTTGCCTCTGAAGATGAGTCAAAGATGGGTCTGGAACCACTCAGTCAGTTGCCACCTTCAAAGCAACTTTAGTGCAAACTTTAGGCAAATTGTTGCCATCTACAAACAAAATTTAAACAAAACTTCCCAAATTAACTATTTGCATTCAGAGCAAAGCCTGAACTTCATGGATCTAAAATAGAAATTCCTGCACAAATTGTGATTTAGTTTCTGCAGTATGGTCACTTAACTGCAAAATGACATAGGCGCTTGACAACCGGTTGCAAACCAGCTGAGTGGAGATGCGGATGAGTTGCACTCACTGTCCCAAACTTACTGTGATTGATTGCAGCATGTTGCTAATCTACCTGAGAGTGATTGCAGTCAGCCTGAAGCAGTCTGCGATTATTTGGTGACAGGTTGCCTCCATCCAGGCCACCAGTGCATTTGCAATTGAAACTCTGGGTTTGGGCAACTGGCTGCTGAGTTCCAGTGCATCCCGCTGATGGTCACTGGGATTTTGATCTGAGGAGTTTAGAGGCTGGATGAACACCCTGGGCTCTAGTTTCATGTTCCTCGAGTTTTACTCAGCAGCCTTTTTCAAAGTAGCGGGTTACATGGTCATGCTGTTGTCAAACATGCTATTGCCCTACAGGGTCATATTTGATCTGCTTCACCATTTAGATTTATGGTACTTGCCTAAGTAACATTAATGCAAACACTAAAGGTTCCCCTGAAGAAAAATTTATTGCATTGCATGACTGAAACCGATAGATAATATGGTGTCCTTGCGGTAAAAGGTCCCAGTTTTTCCCAGAAACATTTTGGAGCAAAAATTTTGTCTGTTGAATCACCACAATTTGCTCTTGCAAAACCAAAATCCATTATCCAAAAAGCAACCAGTCACCATTATGCAAAACATTTGAATCAGGATTCTTAAGAATGTAAAATCCTTTTAAAGCAATGTTTCTATTTTTATCAGCTTTCCAAGCATCACTGCTAAATTGTGCACATCTCAGCTTTTGAAAATAACATTTACCATTATGCATTTACCATTCACAGGCCCTTCACACCCCAAGCACACCCACACACGATTTTTATTTTGCCTCAGCTGAAACCGAGGAAGGATTGAAATAGAGAGAAAAGGCTCTGTTTACAAATATAACCACCTCAAAGCTGATGCACATGAAGCACTAGGACAATGTGGGCATGAATCTCTACACTATCTCCCTTTATTGTATTGCTATGCATTCAATAACGGTAACTAAGGTCTTTCATGTAATGGCAGAGAGGACTCTGCGTCCCACATAAAATAGGCTTATAGGCTACAAATCTTTCACTTATAGTTGCTTATTGTAGTCGCAGCACTTCAAACATCCTTATTCAAGCTTATAATGGAAAACGTACTTCACGTCAACTCAAACAGGTAAATTCAACTGGTATTTGTTTAGAAACAACAGCAAAGTGATGGGAATCTTCAAACTGATGTTCTAATAGTACACTGAAGTACATATTTTGCTGTTATTTTAGTGACAAGCTGTTTTTAAGTTGCCCCCTGTTATTTTTTTCATTTATGTCTGAATGTACAGTTTCTCACCTGTTAGATGTCAACTTACACCTTGGAACTTTAGAGTGACTTTGGTGGCTTTCAAACATGAGTCTGTTCTACTTGAACCTGTCCAACTAAATCTCTGTGCAAAGGCTGATTTCTCTCTCCAGTTATATTTTTACGAAGCAGAATAAATCTAGCCAGTCTAATGGTGCCCATTGATTTATAAATGAACAAGATCAAATTCTTTGGCTACCAACTGTTTAACAAGAAACCCACCTGTCACTCGGAAATAGCCACATCCCACTCGTTCTTAATCTTGACTCACCTGATTCATTCAATCTCTCAAGTCCTCACATCAGAGTCTTCCTATTTCTTAAGAAAATAACTTTTAGGTATGTGTTCATCTACTGCGGATTGTTTTTGTTGATGATGTTTTTTAGGACTGCCACTTCATCTTTTGTCCTCCACTTGTCCAGTTTCCTCAAATTTTTTAGAGACAACCTGCACACCATGCTGAAATGTGCCAGCTTTTTGGGAATCACCAAAATTAGTGAAAAAGCAGAAAATGTCCAAAGAAAAACTTTGAAAGACCTTCTTATAGCCTGAAGAACTAATGCTCAAGACCACTTTAAAAGTTACACGAAACTCGGGCTCCTTGGAAACAAAATATAAAGAAATGAGAGATGGCTCAAGACTTTTGCACAGTACTGTATTAGACCTGAAGGATTTGACAACTGTATTTCTTTTCTCTAGCTTCATGGGAAAGCAAGGCCAAAGAAACCCCTGATGTAGCTTTAAAGGTGAGACAATGAACCGTATGGATGTGGTTGTGTGTGCTCTCTTTGGATATTTGCTTAATTGCTTACTGATCAGTAGGAGGCAGATAGCCGGACACTGAGTTTTGGAGCCATCAAGAAACAAAACAACGGTCAATACGTGACTTGGAAATGATTCAAAGCTCTGTTCCAGCACTCAATCAAAATAATATTCATAATGAAATTATAATAACCTTATTGCTTGTTTACATTAATGACCCTCCATCTCTAGGAAGGCAGGCAACCAGCACATACACATAAGTAAAGTACACACTGTTAAAGTCTTTTTTTTTCTGAGCTTTCCTTTTTTCTTTTTCTTTTTTTACATCATCTTTAAATAAATGGAAAATGTCCGTAAGAGTTCTGTAAAACGGGGTCACCAGGGTGTTATCGGCGGAAACCCTCCGAGCTCTTTTACTTCACAGCTTCCCTCATAATGTGCGAATTTTCTGAATCACACAGAGTAATGCAGCACAACCGATTCCATGATTCAGTCATCGGCCGACCTGTATGCGATATAGTACAGTGATGGCAGCACATACTGTGTGATTCACCAGCACTCACAAAGCCAAGTGTGACTGTGAGGCTGAGGGTGGATGGAGGGCATGTTTCTATCACCATCCAGTGTGACTCAAATAATCAGTGTAGCAATCTTAAAGTTACACTCTCGAAATCTTGTCTTCGGCTGTCACCCATTTACGGCCCTCTCAGAGTTTCACATCGGGGTAAATGTGAAAGCTTGTTCTTCTGCAGTCCCATCAAATAGGAGAGTAAAGGGCACTACTCTTCCTGACTTTCTGGGTTGTCAGTGCTAACGTTTCATAGTGTGACTTCACTGCTGCAAAATGTCAGCTCATCACAAGGTCAATGATAGCATCTACTGCAAAGTGTTAGAAGTAGGGCTTCGTACCTGCTGTGGCTCATCAGAAACAGAAATCATTCATAGAACTTGCTCCTGCATATTCATGAACCCTGTGACCACCTGGGCTGTTCCTTCAGTCCATTTAACCTTGAAGAGCATAGCAAGAGTTTCTTCTGGCTTTCTGCACAATGTGAGCTCCAGCATGCAGTTGTTACATCTTTTCTCAGTGTAAATAGAAAATAGGATTTAAAACCTCTGGCGTCTGAGGGAGTGCCATGAATTACAAATCACAGCTTTGGCATGAGACTTATGAGAAAGTATGAGTCACAAACTTGAGATACAGAGTTTGAAATATTTGTGGCTTTCACCAGGCAGATGTGGTCTAATATGGTTGTGCTGTGAGCACTCTGGGAAGTGCAGGATCCAGCATTTAGTTTTTTGGGAGTTTTTTTTTTGTTGGACACTTTGATAATTAAGCCATTTTCAGATCGGGTTTGGTTGGGGTTCACAGTCCCGACCTATAAATGTTATTATTTTGAGCTTTTAAAAAAATAATTCAATAAAAGAAATGTGGCCAGTGTCCATTAACTGTAATGTGCTGTTTCTGTGTTGTGTATACATGTTGTGTGCACACTCTCTGAAGCCCACAGGGTTGTTCTCTGCTTGCTCTGAAAGCCAAAATATCCTTCTTCTTTTTTTCTTTCTATTTCAGTCTCGGGTCATGGCACCATCTGCCTTCCTGAACACATTCAGACAGTGTGTTTTTAAAAACAAAGTGCATGTGCACTTTCAAGCCATCTTTCCATCATCATCTTGTGGATCCTGTTTAATTCTCCCTTCACTTCTCCCTACTTCAATGAACAGCCTGGAAGTGCCAGATATACACACTCTGTGAAATACTGTAATAACAATGATAAAATCTGAACATAAAAAGCTGTGTCACTGAGGCTGTGGGCGGAAAGCGGGCAATTATCGCAGTATTAATTTTAAGAAAATGAGGTTCAGAGGGAGGAGGAGGAGGAACAGAGAGGAATTATTTGTGGTGAAGAGCCTCAGCTGCAAGGTGACACAAACATGACTGGAATATGAACAAGCTAACCCTCCTGCACTTACCCACATATGGATCAACAGGATCTGTTAGAGACAGTGGCACTGTATCTGTCAAACACCAGGACAAGTACAAATTGCAGGCCTGTCTTCAAACAGCAGCATATTTGTGTGTGATATGTTTGAAATACAACGATTAGAGCCTGACGGATGGTGGAAGTTCTGGATTATGTACTTACCAAACCCACCAGCAGTTAGACACTAAGTGCAAAAGATCAGCTTTGGCTAAAGAAATACTGGCATGCATTTTCGTTACAGATATAGAACAAACCGATTTTCTTAAATTAATAAATATAAATACCTCATGGTATCCTGTGCTACTCTCATTCTTTTGCTATTTAATCTTCAACACAATGCATAAAACTATAAAATGCTTTCTTAGTGATGATTATTATTTTCTATGAGCCATTATGGGGCACTTTAAGTCTTTTTTAAATAATTAAAATTAATAGGGTAAATAAGTCTGAATTGATTGCACATAAAGGAAATATTTCAAACCTCTTTTGGTTTAATGCTGATGATTAGCGCTTACCTCAAGCACCTCAAATTATTAAAGATTTCCTAAAAGCATTCTAAATTAATGAGTTCAAAATACATGTTTAGTTATATATTCAACACATTGTTGGTGGTCCTTTTGAACGAATTACTGCTTCAGTACAGTGTGGTGTGGAGGCAATCAGCTCGTGGCCCTGCTGTGTTATTGAAGCCAGAATTGCTTTGATAGCCTTCAGTTCGTCTGTATTTTCTTCCTTGTAACAATACTCTGTAGATTCTCCGTGGGATTCAGGTCATATGAGGTGGCTGGCCAGTCAAGTACAGTAATAACATGGTCAACAAATCATTTGGTAGTAATTTTGGCACTGTCCTCCTGGTAAAGGAAGTCAGCATCTCTATAAAGCTTTTCAGCAGATGGAAGCACGAAACACTCTAAAATCTCCTGGTAGACGGATGCATTGACTTTGGATTTAATAAAACATGCCACCCCAAATCATCACAGACTGCAGAAACTTTACACTGGATACAAAATATACTTTGATCTGAAAATAGGACTTTGAACCACTAAGCAACAGCTTGGTTCTCTTTCTCCTTAGCTCAGGTAAGACACCTCTGACACTGTCTGTGGTTCAGGAGTGGTTCGATATTGTGTGTGACAGGAATGTGACAGTTGTAGCCTCCAGAAACTACTCCTGGTGAAGCTTTCAAAGTTCTTGAATTTGCTTTTCTTGTCAATCCTCTCAAGGTTTTGGTCATTCCTGTTGTATTTTCATCTTTTTATACCACACTTTTTTTTTCCAGCCAATTTTCCATTGATCTGCTTCGATACAGCTCTCTGTGCACAGCCAGCCTTTTAGTAATGATTCTCTGTGGCTTACTCTCCATCTGGAGGGTGTTGATTGACAACTATCAAGCCAGCAGTCTTCCACATGATTGTGGCTGCATCTACTCAACTAGACTGAAAGATAAAATGTATCGCTACAAGGCAACAAAATGCAAATTCATTATATTGTGGGTAATAAGTGGTTTTAGAAATAGCCCATCACTCTATATATGAATAGTAAATATTAATTAAAAATGTAAATATAAGTAAACTGAAAAAGATTTTACCTTCTTTTGATTCTCTAGCCCATTTTCTCTGTCGATATATAGAATTTCCTAAAGTACATAAGCAATATTGGGCAATGCTAGAAGCTAAGCTAGAAGTGGCCAAGGGTAAGCAGAAACACTCATGGTTCTAGATCTCTGTCGAGGACTTGAGCAAAAATTCACAGGGGGCCCCACCACCCAAAGTTCAGCATCATTATATTATAAATAATAAATTGTATAACTTTACCCTTTTCTGAAGAACCAAGAACAGCACAAGAAGGAGTAGCCTGCAGACCGGTTTGTACACTGCCTCCATCAACCACAGATGCTCTCTGCAGGTAGACATGCCATCTGCAGACTGTCCCCGCGCTAACATGCTGAACTTCAATTTCAGCAAAAACACCCCGCCTACTTCGACAAAGTAAAACAGCGAATCTGACGAGCTGTTCCAACATGTTTCTTTGATTTACAACAGCTGTGTTTCCTTATATTAAGGGTAAGCTGTCTAAATGTGTAAATGTTAAACTCATTTGTGTTAGGACAGCTCAGGTTACGCATCATTCATTCTGCAGATAGTTGTTTTATTACATTTTCATAATGTAAACTAAAAGGCTGATTTTTTTTATTTCTCATTTTGCAGTAGTACAGTATTATTGTGATACTACAACATTGTGGAACAGGTATTTGTAACACTGTGAAACTGTTCACCCGCAAACGGCAGCTGTGATGAACTACTCTGTCAACCTACATGCTGCACAGCTTTGGAAACAATGGACTGTGCTTGTCAAACTGTAAAAACTCTTTCTACATTGCCTCAAAAGCCATTTTCTGTTAATTTGTCGTGATAAACACCTGCTGTCAGGTGGGTCAAATGCAAACACGTTTCCCAGATTGCAGTTGTGCTTTAAATTTTAGCAACAAAACAAACAGTAATTCACCCATTAGCCTCTGCGATGGTTTTTATAATCAGCTCAGTTGTGACTCACCTTCAGTCATGTTTTTCATATGTACCCATATTTCATATCTGTGTTCTCAGCTCTGTTTGATTTATACTTTCTGGTTTTCCCGTCACAGCACAGATGTGACTATAACTCATCACACGGGTGCGTGTAAACTTTAATCCTGAGGTCATCTTCTCAGATAATCTTGCCATTTCCTCTGTTTTTCCCTGACCAGGTTTCACTCAGGTTTAGCGATGACACAGTCACAGCTGGTGCGATGTTTTTCTTTTTTCTTTTCTTTTTTTCATCAAAGCATCCGAGCAGTGGGCTCATCATTCACCACAGATGGAGTGAATCAACACAAACACATGATGGCTATCTGCAGTACATCATACAGACACACAAGGATAAAAAAGCACACCGCTGGGTCAGAGTGAACAAACAACATTCATTTTAATGAACTGAACTTTTTCATACAGCAGCAGGGAAAAGGCTTTTTGAGGCCTGTCATATGAATTTAGCCGTTAATAGAAAAAGGACTGTGCATACTGACAGGGTCAAAATGGCTGTGTGATTTATAATAAGCCTGAGAATAATTTTTTAAAAGATGTTAAAGGTGGTAAGAGCCACTTCAGACAACTGCATTTTATGTGTACCAAGACATGCCAGTGATGGTTATTTGCTTTCTGTGGATTCATTTTTAAAAAATCTGTGATTTTAATTGGTTTCTGATTACATGCACAGGACACCTTTAAAGCCGTTACATATATGGCCAGTCAGTTATTTATATTAATATTACAGACAGATTTTATCTATGCGCATCTACTGAAATGATTCTGTCTCTCTGATGAAATTATGCCCAGTATTTACTCTTTTAAAATCTCATATAGCGTACTGTAAGCATATGTTTGACATTTCTGGTTATGTCAGGGACACTCCGTTAAATTAAATTAAATTACATTTTATTTATATACAGCATCAATTCACAACAATATACTTTTCACTGTAAAGTAAAGACTCTACAATAATATTGAGAAAGTTCCAACAATTAGATGACCCCCTCTGATTGAACACTTAATGACAGTGGCAAGAAAGAACTGTTTTAACAGGAAGAAACTAGGCTTAGGGAAGGGTAAACATCTTCCACTAATATGTGGTGGGGTGAGGGCAGACATAGACAGCACAGAGCAAAGAGAGACCTAGGATAAAACATTAATCAGTCACTGATTCAGCCTGGTCTTTTTGGAAGTGCACGTTTGGGCAAATTATATCAGTTATGGTCTTTTCTAAATAAATTAATCAAAATAAAGTTCCCATAAAGATATCCGTCTGGGTAATTAAATCCGACATAGGAACATACTAAAAGTCAACGATAAAAATTTCTACTTAATTTAATTTACTTGATTTTTTATTTTTAAGGCAGCAGTTTGTTGAAGCTAAACACACAGACTTCTCATTGAATCAGATACAATCTACAAAAGTAAAATAATACATTTGATTAAGTTGGTGTGTGACCATGTCTACAAAGTAAGTAAGTTTTATAGACGTGCCATCGAGTAAACATCTGATGGCATGGTCTGACACTTGTATGAGGTTTTGAAAAAAATGTATAGGTGATGGCAACCATGAAAGTCCGGGCTTCTAAAAATAAAACACAAGAAAATGTTGTGAAACAGATCATGTTGCATGAATCCAGTGGAAAAGTTCCTGCAGCCAGTGAAGGCAGCAGTATTTTATTGTCTCATTTGGACCTTACAGAGTTAAAAATGCGCGTGTGTGCACGTTTGGTCATTGCATCTTTGTGTGAGGTGATTAGAAAGAGGAAGGTGACAGAAAAGATTTATTGACGGTTCACTTTCACATAGAGTATCTGGCAGCCTTGTTTATGTCCCTCCGGCCTCAAGTAAAGATTGTTTTGACTCTGCGCTAATAACGACTCTAATTTACACCACAGAGAAATGTCACCAGCAAATTAATTTGAACACTGTGTGCTTGTTTGTGACTGACCAGGCATGACTGTGAGTGACCTGGCGTGAGGCGGCAGCAGCAGATCTTACAAGACAAAGCAATATATGTGATATAACTTGTGGTTTTTGCTTATATTTTGAATTTAATTCGGTTTATTTCATGCAGGCATGACAGATTAGAGCAGAAATATTAATCTTTCCACTCTCCCTCAAAAGTTGCTGACTTACAAAAGCAGCTTTTATAAGCTTAGATGAGATCAAGACAGACAAATGTGCCCAAACACACAAATAATCCAATCAGCTGACAAACTTCTGGAGCCACAGACGGCCAGTGTTTCCCGCACGATCTGATATCGTTATGTTGGTGTTGTTCCCAGATCAACATAGTAAATGTTGTTCCAGGATCAACATTGCAAGTGACCAATCAGAATGTTGTGACGTCATACTTTTGCGACTTCGGGAAAAACCGCAGTAAAACAAAAAACTGTACTTAAGCTGCGAGAAACCGCCTCTTCCCGCCGATCAACGGACCCTGACCCTAACCCTTTAATAAACACTAAGCAGAATTGATATTGTCCTTGCAACATTGGAATTTCATAAATGCACGAATGGCTTGGCGCGCCAACGAATAACGTCACAACAATGTGATTGGTCACTCTCAATGTTGTTCCAGGAACAACACCAACACGATGGTATCAGATCATCCATGTTTCCCAGTGTCCACGCTGTTACAAATGACATTCACTGACATTCTTAAGTCTTGAACTTACATTTCATATAAAAGATGAATGTAGTCTTTGTCATAACAATTAGTGCTGTCAGCGTTAATCTTGTTAAAATTACGTTAATGCCATAACCGCATTAACCGCATTAAATCTCCGTTAGCAAGCTAACGTGGATCGCCCTGTACCAGGGGCTGCATGGCGCTAACGCGTTAACGAGCTAACCGCGCTGACGCATTGGTGCCATGCAGCCCCAGGCACGGGGCGATCCGCGTTAAATCACTATTGGAGATTTGGCACGTTAATGCGGTTGTGGCATTAACCGCATGGCGTTATTTAAACGAGATTAACGGTGACAGCACTAATAACAATTGATTTTTACATCAGACAATGACATTAAAAGTGCTCCAGGAATACCATAAAAACAGTCGAGACATCCAATTCAGTTAAAAAAGCATCCTCAAATAAGAGGAGCTAAAGCCTAATAGACTGCTAATGGCTACAGCTGCTTGTACTGGCTAAAATGTTAGTCGAGGAAATCACTCCACTAAATTTAAGCCCTAAAAATGTAAACATTCCAGTTAAAACATCTTCAGCTCAAAGACAAGTAAGAACAGAGACATAACCCTCAAAAGGCTTTTAAAATGATTTTTTTAAATGACATGTGGACAAAAGAGCCACACTTCTCAAATGTTT
Source organism: Diplotaxodon limnothrissa (assembly GCF_057381915.1). Lineage (NCBI taxonomy): Eukaryota > Metazoa > Chordata > Actinopteri > Cichliformes > Cichlidae > Diplotaxodon > Diplotaxodon limnothrissa. The sequence continues at coordinate 7,157,357 of NC_140610.1, read as the reverse complement.
GTTAGCTTTTATTGTGAGACCACAGTGAGAAGAGAAGACAGGAAAGCTGGGAGAAACACCTTGCAGTAAATGCCTTCAGGGCCCATTCAAACTTCGGTCTTTGCATTAGCCTAATATCATAAGTGTACCCTTCTTTATCCAGTGAGCTAAAATGGCACGCCACGGTGCATTTTAATACTAATTTTCTGGAGATTCAGTCTTTCCAATTATCACCATTTCTTCAGCACAATATTGCTGCTTCCTATTGTCCAAAATGTTCAGTTTGTCCTTGGGAAGCTTTCACCTAGCAACAGTAGAAAACTGAGGAGGAAGAAAGTGTTTGTCTGTTTCTTTAATCGGGAATGATGAAGATGAGAATACTGTCCACTCGCTTTACGCTTACACCGATTACCATCTGGCGTCCTCCGCAAATACACATGCTGCTGTGCAAGTGGGACTCCATCAAAGTGAATTTAAATGGTTTACAGTCACCGAAATTCGTCACTGGTACTTTTTTTTTTTCCAAAGTGAGCCCCCACTAAGCATTTAGCATTTGAAATACACTTTATTTTTCTGCTCAGCAGTGAGTGCCCAGAAATGTGAAGTGTGATGATTAAGGCACCGGTCATTGCGTCAGTTCAGTATAAAAATAAGCCTTAACAATGTTAGTGATTATCTGGTCTTCAATATTCATTCCTCAGATTTATAACAGTTAAAAGGGCAGGTTTTTATTCAGGGGCCATCTGTGCCTGTGCAAATGTTGGAAAACAGTACCTCTAATTATCTGGTGACACATAGTGGCAATCAGCAATCAGCCGAGCAGTTTCAGCTTGCATATAGCTGGGAAGGTTTATGTCTCTGCTTTTTCTATATTCATTGTTTATCTGTTCAAGACCAATAAAATCGAACAGGTGAGGTTTTTTTTAAAGGCAAACAAAAATTAATGACCCCTAATAAGTATTTACTGTAAGTAATACAGCCCTGCAATTATAAAATTATCTCGCTAAAGTCGAAACTGAGGCTCCACGCCTATTTTTCATAATCGCCCGCCCAAAAAATGACGTGATTTTTCATTTGAACCGGACGCTGCTCTCATTCTCCTCGTCCATATGTCATTGTCCTCCACGATAATCCTAATTACTGTGCGGTCAGGAATAATTGCTTCCTCTCTGGCATCATTACTCTCCCTACTGTGGGTACTCTAACCACACACTTTTCTTTTTCAGTTTAAGATAAACAGCACATTGATTTCTACTCCGATCGGAGTCCTTCTCGTGTAACAGGTGGGATTTCTGACATTGTGCCAAAAAACAACAATCAACACCTTTCACTGCTGCTTCTGTCAGTCTACCACTCCTCTCTGTTCTTCTCACCCCTCGGCTCCCGTCTCCTCCTCTCCCCGAACTCTTTGCTCCTTGTCAGAAAAATACAATTTTCAGAGGAGATTCACGGCGATTGGGTTAAGAGATCATCACCCACTCGTGTGCGCCGTTCAGGTCAGAGAGGCAAGTAAGCGACGAGCATACTCGAGTCCCCAGATACATCCGGTTACCATGGCAACTGTACGTGAGCGACTGGAGTGCTCTGCGTTTGTGTCTGCGTGTGTGTGTTTAGCTCAGAGCTTCCCATTAATAAAGAGTAATCGAACGCAAAGACTTGAGCGTTGACAATACAAGGCCGCGCGGACGGTTGTGTTTTCATGTTTCTGACTGAAGGGCAAGGAAACAAAAACAAGACTGTGATGAAACTTCTTTGTACAGGGAAATCTTCCATAACCCTTTAAGAGTCAAACCAAGTAGTTCAATGAGAAACAACAACCGAAACGTTTTAGCAAATGATGGGGCTAAAAAGGAAGGGGTAACTTCTTACAAGACAAAACTAGCTCCCATGCTTATTATAAATGTGACAAATATATCAACGTTTGGGAGGAGTGTGGACACATTTTGCACTTTGGTTCAGGAACAATAAGATACTTTGTGAAGTGTGTGGAGCAACTTTCAGCGGTAAAAACTTTTTAGTCAACTTAGTCAAACTGATGCGGGAGGGCTGCAGTAATAACAGAAATTCAACACTTTATATAAATGCATTTAATTATTAAATCCATTATGCATTTAATTAGGTGAATTAAAACTGGTAATAGCAGCTGGTTAGTTTGTGATAATACTCATCACTCTGACCTACCTTTGCTGCTCTTGTCTTGAAGTTTGTGTCCCAGCAGCTGGTCGGGGTCACACTTTGGCCTCAACACTTTGCATATAACTGGGTAGCATTAGCATTTTATAGCCAATAGCCTGTGTTGTGTATGTTTTTTGAATAAACATTTTAGGAAATCCATGACTTTCTCTTCTATTTTGATTAGACTGAAAAGTTAAGGTTGCATGAGCCTCGTAGGATTTGTTTGATTGTTGGGGTTTCTCTCTAATACAGGCAACTGTGTGATTTTGCACTATATAAATAAACATTTAATGAGCTGAAATTGAATTATATTTAAAAAGATACAGCACAATAATGTAGGCAGCAAATTTTGATGTTCACCTAGACCATTCACAATTTCACATAAACTAACATTAACTTAATAATCAGAATGTTGTGGTTGACATTTCACTGAAAGAAATGGATAAACTGTAGAAATGGAAAGGATAAATGATAAAACCACATTCATAAATGTCAAAAAATAGCTAGCTAAAGCATAGCTAGCACTAAGAAATAAAGAATTTATTTCATAAATAAATTTAAAAAAAAATGAATAAAATGTTTGTAAATTTGATAAATGTGTGGTTGAATGACTAGCTAAGAGTACAAAAAGGTTATTTAAACACAGTGGAGAAATGGGTGAAATTAATAGATAACTGGTGTTAAATGGAGGAGTAGCTAAAAGTAGATGATAAAGTGCTTCAATGGTAATTTAACAGTGAAGGCCAGGTGAAACAGTAACTAACCATAATTGAGAAATGGTAGACTAAAAGCAGTTCTGATCCAGTTTAAAAGGAACATTTAGAAATAAAAGATGTTTTTGAGGTAAGCGTTTGTGTCAGACCACGCTGTGAGTGTACGTTACATCCTTTAACACAGGATGTCTCTAACCAATGGGTGATGTGATGGTGGCTACATCCAGCATTATATACACTCTCTTACTATGTTCATTATTTTATTTTGGCATGCTGATCAGTGCTAAACACAAATAAGTAAGCTGCAGCAAAGTCTATAGTACAATAGCTAGACAAATGTACATTTTTACCTGATAATGACACAAAATAAATTCACCCATTGTTACAATTATCCCATAAGGGAACATGTGTTGAAAGTCATAATGTAAATAAAGTACTAAATATCAGGGCAATCAATACTACTGTGTCATGAGATGCAAACTGAGAGGGCCGCTAAGATCATTTGGCTTAATTTTTTGGGAAACACTGATTCCATCGTAATTCACCCAGTGGTGAGATATAGGTGACAAATACGAGTCCTTATTTTGATTTTCATGTCATTTTATTTATTAATAACAATAATAATAAACTCCTAGCGTGAGAAGATTCACGAACGGTTAAAGGAATCAAACCGAGGTAATACGTGGATCCAGAATCGATACAGGATGACACATGAAGCTGTAGACTGGCCCAGCGCATAGGCGTTATATGCTGCCATGCTATATTTAAACCTTGGCTTCCCACGTAACACTACAAGAGCTGAGACACATATGTAATGACAGCTTTACTTGACTACACTGTGATATCACCCCCACCCCTCCCAAAGTACATCTACAGGCCTGTGTGTTGCCACATTGTGTTTAGGGCCAGAGTTTAATGGGTAAGCCACGGGCCCAGCAGCACATACGCTGACCTACATCTCAGCGAGGGCCTTATAGGGAGAGCATGGGATGACTCATACATACAGAAAGGAGAATGGGATTAAACACCCGGAGTGCATGGCACCAATGGTGATGTGATTAGGTCACGGCTGACCTGGTACACACGAAACTTTCATAAAGAGGAACAATGACATCAAGCCGCATGTCTCCAAAAGCCAAATCCGTGTTGCTCAACACAAAGACATTCTTCTCTAAAGCCACAAGGAGGATGAATAAGACTTTGCGCTGTCACCACAATGGAAATCACAAGAGATGCTCAAGTCTCTAATGTAATTAACAAAGAGCTTACACAATCTTCATGTAATTTAGTTACAGCTGACCTAGTGACAATGCAATGTAATTGAGAGTGGATAATCAGGAGTGATTGATTATCGATCTGTGTAAACACTGTTTTTTTTCAATCAGAATTCAAATACTCTACGTGTGGGCAAAAGGACAGCCTTCAAAGTGAGCACGAAGGGCTCAGGGTGAGACTGCAGCCTGTGTCAAGACTTTCTAAGGTAAGCACTGGTGAGAAAGTGAATCAGCAAAGTGTGAGAGAAAACGGACCAGACTGACCTTTGTGCAGTTACTGGCTCCTACCTGCTGACAACATCTTTATGGTTGATGGCGTTCAAGGTTAAAGTGCAACTTTACACCGGCGTTCATCTTTGGTGCGTGTGTGCTGACTATAAATACCACTTTTACAGTGACAGCAAGGTCAAGGATTTCATGGTGGGGGTAATGTGATGTAACAGATGCTGAACATTTAAAATCTATACATATTTCAAACAGTGATGAGAGGGCGATCAGCTCCATCCTAAAATTTACCAGTATCACTGGCCTCATGCGAGTGATCGTTCTCCAGCTAGCGTCAATTAAAAACTTCCTCACGGTTCACCCTGACACAAAGGACACGCACACACCTCTTCCTGATCAGTATATCCACAGATATTTTTAACACGTGCAACATTAGTGCCCCTCATGAGGAAATATATCTCCTAAGACTCCGAGTTCAAAGATACATTTGGATTTGGATCGTACATCCAGATGAAGGTAAAGCTCTGACTTATTATGAGCTGCCTTCAAGGAGTTTAGCATTAATGTTAAGGAGCAGTTTTACATTAATATGATTCCTGCAGAAATAAATTTGACTCCAGCTGCATGAATGAACATATTATGCCTGAACATATTAAAATATTATGTGTACTGGGACATGATAGGCTTAATGCATATTCTTGGGAGTTGTGTGTAAAGGGATCTCTTTGCAAAACTGACAAATTTCTTATTTATGGTTTCATAATGAATTTGCTCACCTGTGTGTGTACTTCATGAGCACAGGTTTAATTAATGCTGTTCAAATATTATGCTCATTTTGCTATGATTTTTCTCAGCTGTGCAGACCTGTTCGGCTCTTCCCACGTCTCTGGAAACCTGCTAATTAGCGCTAAGTTCATACAAAAACAACACTACACTTCTTGGATGAGCTGATTGTTTATTTGTACTGCCATGGCGATTATTAAAGAGCTGCATTAAAATGCTCCAAAAGGCACCAACGGCATAAACACAGTCGAGAAATCTTGATTTAGTGGATGTAGTGATGAGAGGTTTGGTTCTTTTCAAAGAGCCAGCTCAAATGGCTCTTCAGTTCTAGGCCTTCTGTTGTAGCCTAATGGTTTGTATGTTGATAAGCAACTTTTAAATCAGTGTTTTTATAAACATTTACCACCACTGTGGAGAACTTCCATGGAGTTTAAAGCCTGGCCAATAGTTTGAACCCTATTGTCCTCCACAATGGACAATGTACCTTTGCACTATACCCGCTGTTTTCAGAGTGTCTCTCCCCTTCCTTCTTTCATACAATGGTATGGTCCTTGTCTGTCTTTGCATGTATGGGGGGCTGTATGGGGGACCATCAAGATAAAGTCCCGCCTCTGCCAGCTGAGCAGGACCGTCTGAAGATTCAGCTCTTCTTGTTCACTACAAAGAATCAGATTTCAGAGTCGTCTCGTTCGCAAGCGACACATAACTAAAGTGAAGCCTTGCAGACAGGACGTCAGTCATTTGTTGGGTTGTTTTGAAGCCAACCTCAAGTGGCCATTTGAGGAACTGCATTTGGTCCAAGCGTGCTTTTTTTGCTGCTGATGACCACGATTAACTACGGAGCCCCTCTGATGACATGGTACAAAAAATAAATAAATTGTGGCCACGAAATATCATTTCGAGGCCACGAAATAGGTATAACGTGCCCACGAAATACTTATTTGTGGCCACGAAATACTATTTCGAGGGCACGAAACAGGTATAACGTGCCCACGAAATACTTATTTGTGGCCACGAAATACTATTTCGAGGGCACGAAATAGGTATAACGTGCGCACGAAATGCTAATTTGTGGGCACGAATTGGGTATAACGTGGCAATGAATTACGCATTTGTGGCCACGAAATAGATAACGTGCGCACATCTTATTGATAGAATTCCTGGACAGCTGCGTAGAGACACAAGCATAAAAGTAGGCTAAATACACCATGGACAGAGACAGTCTGATTGAGTTTTATTTCAGGCTGGGAATGAGCTACAAATGCATTTTGAAAAGCCTGGCAATGCAAGGAACCATCATTACGGAGAGACATTTAAACCGGATATTGAGAGCCAAGTCGCTTTACAGACGTAAGTACGACCTGGACGCCGGGATAGATTTTATTGTGAACCAACTGCAAGGGCCTGGGAAGGATCACGGTTATCGGTGGATGTTTACAAAGTGTAAACAACACGGCATTGCGATCAGGAAAGAAGACGTCAGGATCCTCATCTCTTTACTGGACCCAGTAGGTTCCCAGGTTCGCCAGACCAGACGTCTCAGAAGGAGGCAATATTTTGCTCAGGGGCCTAACTGTGTGGCACATAGACTCTTATGACAAACTAAAGCCATATGGGATATGTATTAATGGATGCATCGACGGTTTCTCACGCAACATCATTTGGCTGCGGGCCGCACACACTAACAGTGACCCAAAGGTTATCGGAGGTTACTTTGTGGAAGCAGTGGAGAGTCGTGGGGGTTTCCCCAGGCTCGTACGAACTGACATGGGCACTGAGAACGTGTTGGTCAGAGACCTCCAGCGTTATTTACGGAGAAATGACGGGGATGATAGAGCAGGAGACAGAAGCTACGTCACAGGAGCAAGTACCGCAAACCAGAGAATTGAGAGCTGGTGGGGAGTGATGAGAAAAGAAGGAGTCGAGTCATGGATCAAGCTTCTAGGAGAACTGAAGGACGAAGGATTCTTCTTTGGGGATTTCATTGACAAAGCTCTGTCACAGTTCTGCTTCATGCCAATCATTCAGGTAAATGACCCATATTATGATAACCAGTGGTGGTAATTAATTACATTAAATTAAGCTGTTTTAGCAGTAAGGGTAACAAAATAATTGTTTACATAGTTAAAACGACGTTACCTTTACCGTACGGTAAATGCAATGTATTCCTAACGTTGTTGAAGGTCAACTGCGCTCTGTATGTGCGTAATGGAGGCTGAAGCATCAACCCAGCCAAAGTTTTTAAATCAGGGAACACTTTGCCAATTGAACTGATCAGAAGTCAGCACGACTTAAATGTTGTTTTTTTCTGATCGGAGGACATTATCCTTGTCTGCACTCATTCTGCATCAGCAGTTATGCTGCAGCTAACGATCTGTCACTGCCAGTCTGTCAAAAGCAGTCAGGCTTCACGCATCAGTAACTCTTCAGCGCTCTATCATTGGTACGTTCAGGTCTGAGATGATATTGGATCCCCTCATGGGATTGAAAAATATTGATTTTGTCACCTGTATTATGCGCATAAAGTTGAAAAGCTTTGCGCATCCGCACCAAGATTAGTATTAGTATTAGTATAAAGCCCAGATCCCACAACTCAGTGGTTTGCCTGGTGTGGTTCTTTCTTTTCTTTTTTTGCCATCACTCCCTCTTCCTTTGGTTTTCATTAAACTGCATCCAAACATTGCTGCTTTTCAATTCATTTAAGGATGCACCACACTTATTTTCGACCATTTTAAAAATGCCTTGTATTACAGCTCTGACCTAATTCTTGTTTCTTCATCAGGAGGTATTGAATGACATCCGGAGTGTTTGGAATGCTCACCGTATAAGGCCCTCAAAGAATAACAACGTGCCCTGTGGGATACCTGATGTCATGTACATGGCCCCTCACCTTTGGGGTGCAGAAGACTGTCTCGTTCCACTGACAGAAGATTTGACCTTGTGTAAAAATAGCTGCACTTTTGTTAGTTCAGTCCCATGTGATGTGCAAGTATTTGATTTGTGCACAATAATAATGGAGGAATCAAGCTTGGAATTCCCATCTACCATGTCCCAGGCCCTTGATTTATATTTTCATCTCAGGGATACAGTTCGTTCACAGTTATTTGAGGCTACTTAAATGGACACAAACATACAAATGTAGTACATTTTGTACTTCAGTACGTATTCCTACAGCTTAATGTACTTATTATTAAGTAATTATTTTTCTCCAGTGTGTAGTTATCTTGTCTTTGTATCGAAATTATCAGAAAAGACTGTATAACATAATTTTCATTTTGTCCATGTCAGTAAATTAACTCATCATGAAGTGTTGCTTGCTCTTGGTAGCTACAAAGCGTGGAGTATTAAACTAAAATATGATACAGGTTAGAAAAAAAAAATCCTTTTGGGATTGAGTTAAACTTATCACACTGTTAAAGCATCAAAAGTTGTTCATAATAGTTTTTGGTACCAAAAATGTGTTAATTTCTAACAAAAAAAGAGCACCTTGGATAACAACCACATAGACTGGCAATATATCTAATGTTGTGATCAATTAGACAAGAAGACCAAGTAGGCTAAAGTGTAGAATCATAGTTGTGTCACCAATGCTCCAAATGTTTCTTGAGCCTATAATTTTGTTATTGTGGAATAGATTAAAGCAATCCCATGTTTGATAAAGAACGGCTTTTTTTCTTAAAAATCACAGCACGTGTATGACATTATAGAATGAGTAGTTAAATAACTTTCAGCTGTGTCATTAGACATGTTCATGTTTAAAGATGTATAGAATGTAACAGAGAGGACAAAGTTTTGTACCAATGAGAATGGTTTACTGGTGTCTTTCAAAATACACCATACTCAAAAACAGGTTGTATTTTGCATATAATAACAGGATAAAATAACAGTTATTTCTAAAATGTTATACAAACCTCTTTACAATGTAACCAATCTCTGTAATTGACAACTTTTCTTCTAAACCCATTAGGAACATAAAGGTTCACATTCTTGTTTCTATTAAGATTTCTGCAAACATCTGAAATACTTTAATATAGAACATGCTTAATCAGTTGGAATATGGTATTTGTAATGGTGTTGTACTTATGTATGTATATACAGTAGAAAGCACTCAGCAATCTTCCAGTTTGTAGAACTGTTACTGTATGCTATATTGGAAATATTTGTTACTCTTCCTGTAGTAAAAAAGTATTAGAATGTTAAAATTAGTAATTTATTTTGGCACTAGCCAAAAACACAGTAACAATGTGTGCAGCAGGAACAGATGCACTTCTATGTTTAGTGTACGGATTCCTACCAGGTGAAGCACTGAAAATGTTATTTAAATATGTATATGTATTTTCAACTGGTGTTGTTTTGTGGTCTCATTCCCCAACCAATTTGTTGCCTTATTTTGTCCCCAACACTCACTGCTGCTTCTGCAAAATCAGAGTGCTAAGTGCTGTCTACTACAGGTAACTCCACTTTAAAAAACCTGAACATTCCCTTTAGCTTACTATTTTAATTGGGGGGAGAAACTAAGAAAGCACTTACTGACCAGATGAAAAAAAAGGCTGCACATGAAAAAGGCACAACGGGCTACACTGTTAAGAGAACTTAACCACCCAGTCTATTGAACATTCACATTCATTCCTTCATGTTACTGTTAACTACACCCGTGTTTCTATGAACTGTTAGGGTGGAAAACCTAAAACGTGTAGGGCAGAGTGCCTTGAGGACCAAGGTTGGGTAACACTGACCTACACCACATCCATCACCCACATAGAGCTTGCGAGAATGCTGTTAAATTCACTGCGAAAGTCTGGATAGCTGTGATAACCAAGGGGCAGCTTTAGTACACATCCACATGTGTGGGATTGTGGTCTGCGGAGGAAATCTGTAGTTTCTATGAACTCAATTAGTATGGCTTTATCCAACAGATTGGATCCTGTACAGAACCGCAGGAAAAGCTGAAGATAATTGAAATCAATTTCTCCAATGTACCTTTTCAGGTAACGAGAAACTGTTGACTGGGCAGCTGTCATCTCCTCTGGAAAGATTAGAAGCTCCTTCACTGTTTTTACAGTCGGTTTTTTTTCTGCTATGAAATGATGCAGTCCTTCTGGTGGGAGTAAACCAGCTACAGAACCCACAACGGGACGCCAGCACTTGATTACAAACATTGGGGCCTGAATAAGTACTTTGTGTCCTATCTGTGCCAAAACAGGGAGCAGTGTGTCCTTGGTAGGAACCTGCTTGCACTCATGTGCATCAAGTACTTCCAGCAATTCATCTGTATCCACTGAATTGAAGTCATCCAAAGCCTTCAGGAGAACAGATCGCTCTTCTTGTGAGACGTACAAAAGAAAGGAATCTTTTAAACTACTGGTTGTTGAGCCGTACAATATCTCCTCCAGAAAGGGTATTGCAAGCTTCACTGGGAAGTAACCAGCTTGCTTCCACCCTACAACAAACACTCTAGCTATAGCCTGCCATTCTTCACACTGAAAGTCATGCCGAATGAATGGGACTTTCACCTCAACTCCCAATGTGCAGCTGTCATAGAAATCCATCCAAAATTCTGTCAGGCAGTCCCGCAAAACACCACTTCCTTCCCCCTGTTCAAGCTCTCCATTTGGTAACAACATTTTGATATTGACCTCAGATGAAATAATGTTTGAGTCCTTAAAGGCACTGATCAAATCAGTAAGACAATGACCTCTTCTAACAGTTAGTATTACGGGACAAGATCGTGGTTCAGGGGGTGCTTGGTCAGGAATATTGGCCTCTCCTGTCAGCCCCGGTGAGAGAGACAATGTGTGATGAGGTGGATCAGACTCTTTTTCTGTAAACAGTGTTTCAGGGTTTAGTTCAACCACACTAATATCCACCCTGTTATCCCCACTAATAATAACAACTGCATCAGAATCTTCACTTTCACCTACATTTGGCAGACCATCCCATGGTAATGTGTCATTCAGTTCAAAATATCCACTTGTGGAAGCTCCATCATTAATTACAAAGTTTGATGGTTCTGAATTTATGTTTTCCGCCAACAGATCATCAGCGGCCTGATTAGGTTCATTGCCAGTGAGATCTACCACAGAGGGCTGGGTTATTGCATGAATGGCCTCTACGTCTTGGGGCTGCTGTTGTGTTTTCTTTCTGGTACACAGATAAAGTCGCAGAATTTTGACTTTACTTTGCTTATACAACTCATCAACTGTACTGGAAGCATCCACATGCATCTGTGAGCTCTCAATATGAGTTGAATAGTGTGAAAGACTTTTGTTTTTTTTTTGAGGTGCCATTGGGGAAAAACAGATTTTCAGCCATAAGTTTGATATTTGACACGGTTTCATTTTTATCTACAGATAAATGCCTTGTTCCACCACCACTTACAGACTTCACCTGTTTGAACCCACCCTTCGACTCATCAAAATCCATCCAGCCAACCTCAATTCGTCTAACTGTTCGTTTTGCATTTGTATTTTCTGCCCACTGAGACAATTTCTTTTTAGGAGGCATTCCCTCAGCTCCTGTCAGTCTTTGTCGTAGCCTTGAGAGTATAGATTCTTTCCTGGATGGTGACGTCCGTGTACTAACAACATGAGGATACAACATTTGAAACGTCAGCAGATACCATTTAGAACATAGTAACAATATAGGTCTGAATAAATAACTGCCGAATTGCGGGATAACAATATGAAATAAATATAAAATATAATACACTCACCTTAAGGACATCACCAACAGCAAGGACTCCGTACTATGGCTGACGCAGGTTCTAGTGAATGTGCCCTGGGATAATATATATATATATCATCAAGTGTTTCGTGGCCACAAATAAGTATTTCGTGGGCACGTTATACCTATTTCGTGCCCTCGAAATAGTATTTCGTGGCCACAATTTATTTATTTTTTGTACCATGTCATCAGAGGGGCTCCGTAATTAACATCCTTCCAGATTGTGGGTCAAAGAGCATTATGACTTTCAACACACAAGTGCAGTAACACACTCCTTTAAGGTGCTTTTGTAATATGTTACACTTTACAGCACCAGTGTGACCTTTTTTATTTTAGTATATTACGTTTGTTCTTGAGTGGAACGATGTTTAGTTTATCCATGTGCCATATAACAGCAAATTTGGGATAATAATCAGAGATGAACACTGACACTAGAGAATAAGACTTCACTACTTCTGACTCAATTTTGCAGTTGGATACATTTCCATGATGATTTACATAAACACATACTAAAACTACAATGTGACATAAAAGGAAATATCATTTGTTGGTAGTTTTCTGTGATATTTTGAATAAATGATGTAAACTAATATTTAACTACTTCCTCTAAGCAGCTTTAGGAATCTAAACTACATGTTTCCATTGATCAGCTTTGCTGTAGTTCAGCTTCTCCAGTGGGAAGTAAAAATAGTTGGTAAAACTATGTAGTTACCCTCGCCACTGCCCAACATCCAAAGGCACCAATTTAATTATAATTTGATTTACTGACCCAACAATATACCCCAAGGATTTGGAATGAAGTCTATGTCTAACCATTAGCTTTACTGCCAACTGTCAAATGGCAAAATTCCCAGCTCCAGCTCTCTGCCAGAATACAAAGTGTTACTGGCTCAGAGTGTGACTTTCTACCAAACTTAATGGATACCTGTTTATGTGCTTTTTCCATATCCTCTGGCATTGAGAAAGGGAACCAATCAAATGGGGCAAGGTAAGGTAAGGTTCCTAATGTATGACTCCCTCCATCCTTCATTAATTCCATCTGTGAGGAAAGTGACTGATGTCAACTGTAAATGCTGGGCTCCCCCTGCTGGTTGTTACTATATTGCATCAGACAGAACCTGTATATTGCTTTGGGCTCACCTACTAAACAGGTGTTTGTCCACAGTAAGAGTAAGGGGTGAGCTGACCTGTCAGAATCTCTGGTATTTCTAGCCTGCCCAGGAACAAATGAAAAACATGAGAGGAGCAACAAAAAACACAAAATTTTAGTTTGACTGAATAATTCTTAGAAAAACCTTAATATGCATGGTTATTATATTTACAGTAACATAGTGGATCCATGTGTAGGTGAAGTGGTTGACACATGAACACATGAAAGATCACCGGTTTGAGACTATGAGGATACAGTCTAAATAAAGAAATACACAGTTTTTGTTACAAAGACCCATTATTTTAAAAACTTGCCTCCGTTTTTAATGAAGTAATAATGTACAACATAAAAAATGTCTACAAAGAAAAATACGATAAAATTACGCCACAAAAAATCTTCTGTTTTCCTGTGACCCATTTTGTCTGTTATGTTAAGGCTTAAATATTTTGTCAAACTCAGTCTATGGAGTTTCCTGAACAGAAAAACATAAAACAAACAAATTTTTTTTCTTCTTAACTTTGTCATAAGTTGAGATTTTGAAAATAATTTGCACAAAATTCTTGCAGGAGGCCTTGTTTATAAACACACGAGATACAAAATATCTAAATGAGAATAAAACGAACAAAATTTAAGTTCATAGTTATGATCGCTACTGTGTGTTTGTGTTTGGCAAGGCCACCTACATAGGTGTGTGTGTGTGCTGTGAGGAGGAGGGGGAGGGCGAGGCGGCAGCGGTGGAGGATGAGAGTGTGGACGGAGGGGGCTGCGGGGTGGCGGAGGAGGAAGAGGCGGAGGAAGCGGAGGCAGCGCTGGCAGCTGAGGATGACGTCTCTATCTTGCTGCTGTGCGTGATGAAGCGCAGACGCAGCTTCATGGCAGGACGCAGAGTCATGATGATTTTCTCCACCTAGACAAAGCACAAAAAAGGTGGAAGGATAAAGGATGAGAAGTGAATACAGTGATGTAGACAGAGCTAAAAGCAGGAACTAAACAAGAAAGGCAATTAGGTTGTGTCAGAGAGGTGCTTTGTAATTACCAGTTAAGCATCACATCAGTATTTATCACATTTGCTTCTTTAGAATTACTGCACCAAAAACACAGCATATTGTGTCCTGTGGTGGCTTGGAACAAACCTGCTCTTATAAAGTCGGGCACGCCTCTGGGATTGCACCTCAGCTCAAACTAAAACGGCAAAAAAGTGATGAAAACCAGCCAAGAGATGAAGTCTCAGGATCGCCTCTCTACTTTTTGAAGATGATGAATTTCTTTAAGCGGTAACCTCCAGGTCACGCTGGTGAGGTTTGCAGCTGAGAGTGAACACTTGAAAATGAAAATTAGTGCCTCTGAGCCTTAGGCCGGGATTCTCAATTGGTCAAGAGTGGAGTGGCCACTCCTGATCAGGAGTAAGCTGTTGCTCCAAATGGAGGCGTTTAAGTATCTCTGGGATCTTGGTGTTTACAGAGAGAAGGTACTGGGTTCGAATCCATGACAGCCTTTCTGCTTGGAATCTGCAAGGTTTCTCTCAAGGTAGCCTGGCTTAAATGGTGTTTCTAAATTACCCACAGGTGAATGTGAGTTCAAATGGTTGTCTGTCTGTTAGTCTGGTGGCAGACTGATAACCTGTCCAGAGTGTATCCTCTCTTTCACACTGACACAGGATAGGCTCCAGGTCCCTTGCAACCCCTGGATGGATGGGTCTTGTTCACGAGAGAGGGGAACAGACTTGTGCAGTGTTGACATCCATGCAGAGGCTACCTGCTGTTGTGAAGCTGTACATCTACGGTCCTACCCTCACCTATGTCTGTGAGAACTGACCAAAAGAATAAGATTGCAGATATAAGCACCAGAAATGAACTCCATCCAAACGGTGTCTGAGCTCAGCCTTAGAGATTGCGAGGGACTCAAAGTAGAGCCGCCACTCCTCCACATCAAGAGGAGGAAGATTGAGGTTCGGGCATCTGATCAGGTGAGATATTTCTGGCATGTCCCAACAGAGGGAGGCTCCAAAGAAGACCCAGGACATGAAGGAGAGATTACATCTGACAGGTGGCTTGGAAACATTGCAAAAAGAGGGAGGTCTGGGCATCTGTGCCCATGTGACTCAGATCCAAATAAGCAACAAAAAAAATGAATGAGTGGATAAATGGAGATAAAAAAAAACAGCAACTGTGTTTTGAGGAGCAGCATGCACTCAGAATGTGTGTAAAAGCCACAGATTTCTTGTCAGTTGGTTTTCCCTGTTTTACATGATGATGGTTTCATCATCTTCTTACTGCAGATTTTAGGGTATCTATTATTCAAAGGGTAGCACACTTTTTAATCTCTGTGCACATAATTACACAGTCCTACTGGCATGTCATCATTTCTCCAAACAAATTATATTTAGAGACTTTCTGTTTGGATTTATTTGAATTTCTGCAGCAGTTCCGTTTTCTGGAAGCTTTCATCTGCAACATAATAGGTCAATTTTGTGCACAAATCTAAGCTGCAGTAGTATACGGTGGATAAAAAAAAAGCAGAAAACAGGGTAACCCTTGCCTCAGTCAGGCCTCTTATTCAAACCTGCAGGGAAATTTCCGTTAGCAAGCGTGATATTTACAGACAAACAATGCTGTATGCACGCCTTCGCAGTGCAATTAAACAAGGCAATGCTGATAACTGCACTGTATTTAGAGGGTAATATTTAGGGCTCATAAATAATATTAATATGGTTCTAGTGCAGTGGTATCAAACATAAGGCCTCGGGGACAGAATCCCCTGATGATGATGCTAATCCGGTCACTGGACAACTTTAGAAAATGTGAAGGAGTGCAAAGATTTTTAACTTTCAACTGTATTTTCATCATTTTTACAGCGTTTCCTATTGATAAAGACTGTTTCCCCACACTGGCAATAACAGATAAACAATTAAATGACAGGAACTTTCCTGTTCCTGTATCCACTATTAGCGAGTTCACAATAAATCAAAGCTTCCGTTGCTCGCATGCAGTTGGTCCAAAATGCCACAGCTTGTATTAACCAGTGCTCACCCATCCTGGCCTCCTTCCGCTGGCTCCCTGTTTGTTTTAAGATTTTATTATTTGCTTTTAAAACCTTTCCTGGATGACCACGCGTGTACTGTCTGAGTTGCTGACCGCATATGTTCGCTCAAGATCGCTGAGGTACATGGACCATTTTTTCAGTAATCATCTCTTAATTATGGAATGATCTCCCTGCCCATCTTTTAGGATGATCTCCTCATTTTTAAAAAACTCAACACAAACTGGCTTTTAACTCACAACGACAGTGGTGTGTTCTTACTTTCAATATATTATTATTTTTATTGTTGTTTTTTTTTTATTGTTTCACTGATTGTGTGTGGTGTTTTGGTGCTTTGTACAGCACTTTGTCAAATTTGCATGTATAAAAAATGCCCTATAAATAAAACTGGATTGGATTGTTGTTGTGACACTGCTATGCTCCAAGGAGCCGTCAAAAGCTCACCTGCTCCTTCACGCTGTCTCCAGTGTACATGTATTTAATGTGATACAGGAAATCGCAGATCGGGTCCATGTAGCTGAGATGCTGACAGTGTTTGTCAACTGCCTGCAGCATCTCATAGAAGGCAACACCAATCTGAAATAGCAACACAGAGCAAAATGTACAAAAATCCACCAGGAGAAAGACAAAACTAAATGATATCTTTCATGTAAGATAAACAGAACGTCTGAAGTGTACCTCCAACATGCAACGCGTCCTCTCTTGCTGGAAGCGCTGAAGGAACGGCCCCACCAGGTGATACACGTACAGCAGCTGGAACTCTGTCTTGACGACTGGCTTCAGAGTCTCTGACAGGAATCTACGCAAAGACACAGAAAGACATGAGGAGAGCAAAAAGAAACAGTCTTACAGGATAGAAACAAGGAGAGCGCCTCACTTGGGGATCAGAGACAGCTGTCCGATGGATGAGTGATGCCACACGGCGTGTGCTAATGCTAGCACGTAGCTGCAGTTCATTTCACTGTAGCTCTGGTGGCAGGCGGTGAAGTCAAGCAAGGCAAAGGGATAGCCTGTCCACTCTGTCTCCGATGTTAATGCCGGAGAGCTGATCACAGAAACGATGCGGTCGTGGAGAACGATCCAGTATGGTTCCTGAAGAGGAGATCACAGGTTGTCACGGCGACAAAATCTGAACATCAGTTTATGGTGAAAGCTGAAAGTCAGAGTATTTTTCTTACTGGAAGTGCAGTGATCACAAGTCCAATGGCATTCATCCAGGCAGTGATGTTCTCTCTGGGGACCAGAGGCTGACTAAAAGGTGAAAGGAGAAGATGATTTTAGGGATCATTAAAATATTCTGCATACACTACAGAACACTATTAATTCCAAAAAGATGCCATTTAAGCCTAATGAGACCCATAAACTTTACAGTGATTGCACATGGCTTGCTTACTGCACCTTTTCAACACAACATTAAGCAAAGCGTTTCCCACATCTTTTCCTGGCACGGCCAAAGCCATCAGCTCCACACAGGTGACGTGCAGGGCGTGGGCCGCAGGGTTGGGGAACTCGTTGAACCTCCAGTCACAGTTGGGAAAAGGACCCGGTGACTTTCCCGCCATGGGTGAGGTAAAAGCTAAGGAGGATAAACAATCACCAGAGGAGAAAACAGCCTTCATGGAAGCACGGATGTTTTACTTGTTCCACTTTTAATTAAACGCATATTGTTTTCGTGGAGCACACGAACCCCATCCAACCGATTTTATCTTGTTTTTAATAACTCTTTTCTACTTTAACAACCCCCGAGGCTGCAATAAAATGAGCTTAGATGGATTAATAAATACAATCCCTCTTTAAAGCTATTAAGGGAGACAAGAACTCACAGCGGTAAGGTAAATATACTTTCCAGCAGCCCAAAAGACCAATGACTTTCCATGACCAGACATTGGTCTTTTGTTGTTAAGAGTGATAGATTAATGAAGGATATTGTCCACAAGGCGTCCAATCAGCTTGCAGTAGTAGGTGTCATCAGGGATCCACACGTTTTCTTCACGGGCATTCATGCCAAACCTCAGATAGGTTTCGCTGAGACACCAGCCTGGAGTGCGGTTGTCCTGCAAAATAAAACGTTACACTGATATCAATAATTGCGCATTAGCTATTCAGATACATGAATTAATGAATGTGTCTTCTCTGTTTACCTTCAGTGAAGACATGATGGCATGAACCAGTTTTCTCTTGAGGTTGGTTCTGTCTCTCAGGTGTCTCTCATAGTAGTGAAGGGTGTTGTACAGGTAGGTCACAGGGCGATCTGCAAAGAAACGCAGCGGTAAATACAAATCCCCAATTAATGGCAAAGTTCACCTTCCCTTTTTTATCCCAAAAAGCTGATTCTGATAAGTGGATGACTGGAGAAGTTACTTAGATGAGTGATGAAACATTTCTCCCACTGAATGAGCTGCCTGGGATTTCCTGTTTCAGAATGCGTTAAGACGTCCTAGTGAATCCAACTCCCCTCATCTTGGACCCGCACAGTCCTCCTCGTAGCCCTACTCACCGTGGAACTTGTACAGCCCTCCCAGATGATCCAGCAGCGTCTCCAGAGACTTGGAGACAGGAAGGAGCTCCAGGAAGCGGTGGATGACAATGTCAAAAACGGGCAGAAAGCGCAGACACACATTCCCAAAGTAGATTGGCAGGTACTGAGGCTGGAGCTGCATGGGAGGGTTGACTTGGTCTGCGAGACCCTCAAAGTACAACTTCTCTGGGTATTTCTGGAAGAAATGGTCATTTTAAAACAGATTTGATTTAATTTCTACATTTAACTTGACTTTTTGAGATGTCTCACAGTTGTGGAACTAACTTTTAATGGAACGTGTTCTGTCGCACGTATACCTTGTGGTAGCTCATGTGTTTGCTGTGCCAGTCGTTCTGCAGCCAGTGCTCGGGAGCATTCTCCTTGACAAAATCGTTGACTCGGTTTCTGAAGTCATTGGGCTTCAGCAGCAGCAGCTGGATTATGAAGTAGCAAACCTGAGCCTCGTTTCCCTCGTGGCTACGCATCGCCTGAAGGCAGAGACATGGACCCTTATCGTATTGCAGCATGGGCAAAGAAAAAGTGTAGAATCAATGATGTCTTTGTTACAGTATATAATCCTGTAGTTCTCCGTCTGTCCTCACCAGGCACAGAATGAGTCTATCCAGCGTGACTATGTTGTATTTCCAGACCATGTCATTGAGTATTTCAATGCACTTGTTAAGCTGCTGCCCGCCAGCTGACGTTGAGAACTCATAGACGAGGAAGTCGGCAAATGTGCGCACGTGAGCCACCAGTGCACGTGCTCCAATACGTTCCAAGACCCTGAGGGACCAAAAAAGAAATGGAAAACCCCCCACAAAAAACAGCAGTTAGCTCATCATCCCACAATAAGGCAGCTTTCTCCCTCGGGATCAATTAGTCACAGATGCTGTGTAGGACCCACCCCCGCCTTCCTGGTTAATTGATGTAAAATGTTAAATTTAAAATGCCTCAACAACAGAGATGAGATGCATCATTAACACAGGGTTCATTAAAATACACTCAGCAGTGTCTTTAATAGTGAGTGTAACCTGGAAACATAAACAAGTAATATTCTCGCTGATCACAGCTTTGGATTATTTAATTAAGTATTTCTTTTTTCCCCCGCTGCGCTCTACTTTTTATATACATGTGGAAGCTTAACTCATGTATAACAAACCTAAAGCCTATTTGGTTTATATGGTCCATCTCCAGCAGCATCTTCCACAGCAGACAGAGGAACAGTGGAGGTGAGCCCTGCATGGAGAAGTGGGTGATGATGTCATTCTCATTGGCCATCGACTTCCACTTCCTGTACTCCTCCTCGACGTTCTTCTTCAGATTGAAGCGCGACTCCTGAGGAACGTTGTTCTGCTTGAAAAACGCCTGAAGCAAAAACAGAGGTCCAGGAGTCACTACAGCAAGATTCAGACGTTTTATTTGACAGAGAAAAACAACAATAAACCACAATTATTACTTGAATATTTTGCATAACATAATATCTGCACCTGTAGTGGTGCAGGGAAGCAGGATAGCGTGTGTGAGGCCCAGTTATGAGGCGTAAAACTCATGATTGTCTGCAGGATGTCCTTACACCAAGTGCCCTGGATGGAGTCAGACCCTGTGAAGAAATCTGCACATACAGGAAGCAGGTGACAAATAAAACGAGACGGATTTCAGTCAAACACGATGATTAGAAGTGAAGCAAAAAGCGAAACAATGGCTAAAATGAAGCGGGCAGCAAAAAAAAACAAACCCAAAACAACCCTGCAAATGAGGCTTCAAAAACTGAGTGAGTACCGGTGACGTGTGTGGCTCTGGCCAGAGTGAGAATCAGGGCGCGATTCAGCTCTTCGGATTCGGCTGACAAAACTGTCTTTGGGTCATTGAGGAAGCGGGTGAACTGCGGCTGCACCTCCGAGCTCCCCAAAGCTGTGATCAGGCGCAGAGCTGTGCTCTCAACACTTCAGGACAAAGACAGAAAGAGGAATGATGACTCTTTTTCACTACATCATAATCCTGATGAACATTTTTTTGTGCTTAATTTGTTTCTCAGTTGAGTTGGACAACATGAGAACATGTTGTGTGGGACTTTTCTGTCTTCCACAGTTAGTTTACCTGAGTAAATAATTAGAATTAAGCAAATAACTATTTCAAACAGAAGGACTTAAAAGAATAACTTTCAAGTTTCAGATCATTTTCACTTCATGGTAGGAACATCACAAATTTCAAGTTCAAAGGCAATAAAGTGCATTAAAAGAGCACACAACACTCACGCTGCATTTTAATATTTGTTTTGATTTAATCTTTCGACTTCAAAAAGCAACAAAATGTGGAATTTTGCTTTAAATTTCTAATATTAGCAGGAACTAGCTATATGCGACACATGCTTCTACATTACCACAGATGTAGCTGGTTCTGGTTGGTCTGTGGCACAGCAGCCAAGCTGTGCAGGTGACTCAGCAGCTGGACTCTGTAGTGTGGCTGGATGTGATGCATCCTGTAACTGAACATCTCCAGTAATGTGTGAAGGATTCCCCACGCGTGAGACTTGAACACGTTGGGCAACAACTGACCTGGACAGACAAGAGTGTTTCTCATTATTTAAAACGTTTCTGGAGCTCCAAAGAGAATAAATAATAATGTAACTGTGTCCCAGTAAACTGTAACACTTGCAAATTTTACTAGCTCAATATATCGATAGTACTGCAAAACCCCATAATGAAACAGTATCATGTAAATAAACCTGCTTCCTCAGTAAATGTCATTAAAATGTTCATGATACTATAAATATAGAGATTAATAACACTATTCTGAAGCCTGACACATTCAGACGGCTTTATGTCGGCTATTTGCAGAGCTGGGAAATAATGAAGTACAAATACTTCATACTTTACTTAAGTAGAATTTTCATGTATCTGTACTTTACCTGAGCATTTATTTTTCAGGCAACTTTTTACTTTTACAAATATCTGTACATTCTTCTCTTTACATTTTTACAACGGTTCAACTTGGGAGTTGGAAGTTGGCCTAAAGGAGTGCAGGTGTCCATATGCTATGTTTGCAGTACTTCAGAATCTAGCATCTAGCTATCTCTACAGAAGTATGACGTGACAATCCCAAACAACTATTAGAAGTAAAATGATCTCCTCCTCAAATAAAATAACAGTTCATACATCTACAATTCAACATAGTGCAAACTTTAAGTGAGTTTTAAAAATAGACTCACTGATGAATCCTTTGATGCCCAGGGACTCAATTTCCATGTAGACCAACAATCTGCTGTACGTCTCTACCAATGCAGGGGCAAGAGCAATGCTGGACTTGGCATGGGCCAATTTGATGACACGCGTGGCAATACTGTGGATCAGACTGGAGACCGGAGGGCAGGCTATCAGGGATTTGAAGTAGAAGAAATTAATTAAAACATTCTCTGTGTTTTACTCATTTACCTCATCTTTGCATGCACAGTGAGCGAATCCAGCAGATTCATGGGCAGCGGAGTGACCGATCCCGAAGCCATACAGTTGGTGCCGGGAAGGTTGATCCTCATGGATCCATTTCCATAGATGGTCTCAACCAGGACGCCCATTGGCAGAGTGAAGCACTCCGAGTTGGTGCTATAGGCGTTACACAGCAGGGCGATCTTATAGTCGGACATGCCCAGGGTCTTGTTACGCAGCGACTGCTGAAGAAATCTAAAGAAAGAAGGGGAAAAGCGGTGGACAGAGAGCCGCAAAGGACGTTTGTCATTTTATGAATTCTGGGCGACATTAGCAATTAACCAGGTATGCCCTGTTTAGGGAAAATTATGACTTTTGAAGTATTTATTATCGCTAAATGCATATCTTTGTGAAAGACATACTCATGGTGCAGCTTCAGAGAGTGCGGTATGGGTATCTGCAGTTTGGAGTTGTCGTTCTGAGCTTTGCGGTTCAAATGGATCCAGATGCAGGTCATAGCGAACGAATGGGTCGACTGGGGTTTGTTAATGTCAGGAACTGGAATGCACTGAAGAGGAACAGAAAGCGATGGTGACACTCATACCACAAGCAATATTAGTCTATTGTACCACCCCAGTAAAATATTAGAATGATGAATATTTAAAACATAGATCTAATAAAAAAACAAGACAAAAACAAGATAAAAATGGGACAGTACAAGTTGCAATAACTTGTACCTCTTTTTCTGGGTAAAGCAGGTCAAAAAGCTTCATGACAGGCAGGAAGTCAGCTAAGGCGTTCTTCTGAATGCTTCCTGATATGAACTGAAGCAGGACCCACATAAGATGATCTCTCCCTTTAATGAGACCTCTACCTGCAAGCTGATGAGAACAAATAAGGGAAAAGAGAAAATAAATCATTAAAAACACATATACACAGAATTTAATCTGCTTCATTTAATTTTTTCCTTGTTAGTAACATGTTGTTAAACATATTTAATAAATGTTATGACACGTGCTACAACTCACTCCATTGCATACATTTAAACACGTCTCAAAAGCTTGAAAAAGGCAACTGAGCTTCTTAAAGTTTGGGAAGATGTTTCACCTCTCATCCAAGAGGCTTCCCCAGTTCACTGTAAACACATGTATTACACTCATGCCCCTAACTGACTGTAAACATGCTGTAAATGTTTTTCTTTTTCTCTCCTCATACCTTTTGGTGTAGCGACAGCACCATGTGAGGGAAACTTGCAAACTGAAACAACACAAAGAAGATGAGCTGGGAGGAGAGGTGCTGCCACAGCAGCTGACTAGTTCCTCCGATATCGGCGTCAAAGTGTTCCTCAGTCTCAGAGCGCTCCATGGCGTACACCACCAGGTCCACCAGCTGCTCTTCCAGCACCGGGCAACGCTGCTTATGCTGGGAGGGGAGGTGTGTTACAGGATAAAGAAAACGGTGAGAAGAAGGGAGGAAAAAAGCCAAAGGAGACAAAAAGAAGTGGAGTTAAGAAGAGAGGAAAGGAAGGTCGGATTGAAGGAAGAAAGACAGAAAGATAGACATAGGAGAGAATAAAAATAAAATCTTTAATAAATTACTTCACATTCAAACATTTTTGTTGACAGTTATTCCAGATACTGTTAAAAAGATCACTGCGTGCAGGACAGCATCTCCTTCTTGTGTTGTCACAATGGACTGTAGCCATATTCCAGTATTTACCCATATCCCTTAATATTCTGGTCCTCAGCTTGTGTTACTATACAGAAAAGAAGATGTGTTTTGGTCTTCTGTGAAATCTTTTACAGCTCTAATACATACAAAAGATTTAAAATAAGGGGTTTCATTCCATATGTGAAACAGTCACAAGGTTCACAAGCTCAGAAGTAGCTGTTATATCAGAAGATTCAGAAACGGATAGACGCTAAAGCTAACTAGTTTGACAAATAAGCCCATAATTTTCCTTTTTAATATAATTATATTATAGTCTGAGCAAACATATAGAAAGAATATTGGCCAGGATATCCATACTAGAATTTTTAACACTTCAAAATCTGTACTGGCTCCAGTATATCCAGTATAACCCATGCTCTATCATGAAGAATTAAAAAAATGCATCTATTTAAAAGACGGGTGGGATAAAAAGAAAAAAAAGGAAAAGAAATGGAGGATTAGTGGAAATGAGAGGGTTTTTAAATCTTTTTATTTTTCCATCTAATAAGGGTTAATAATGATAATAATAATAATAATAATATTACAGGCTTCACTTACAATCCACACAGCCCCTGTTCTACTGTATGAGGTAGCTGATATTTCATGTCGCTGGGTCTGTTATTTAATTTAAAAAGAACTATGATTTCATAAAAAAAGCTGCACACTTTCCTGACATATGGCCTTCACATTTGTTCCATCTTCTACATGTAAAAAGGCAAAATTAGAGCAGAAGGAGTGAGGATCTCTGCAGCGCAGGCATTGACATTCATGTCAGGCCTCTTAACAGAGCCCTTCTTACACTGAGACACGAGGGACTGAACAGCACAGCACGAACAGGTCAGGTACGGCACTAAAAGGCACAGCATAAAACAGCAAACCAGCCACTGCAACACATTCCCACATGCAGACTAACAGGTCTGGGAAGGGACAAAGGTGTGAGTGGGAGGAAGAAGAGTAGCTGTGAAAATGACCATCCGATTTTTCTTTGCTTTGGCCTTCGGCACAGCTTCTCTTCCACCGCAGGCAAACACACACATGCTCACAGAATGAGAGAGAAAAGGGCAACAAACAGATAGAAGAAAAAGAGTAAGAGAGAGATCCACAGGCATATCTGTTGTCTACAAATAAATCATGTACACAGATCACCCAGTGATATATTTAAAAACCAGCAATATAACCAGCAGCTAGTTTATACTGTAACTGATCAACAGCCTGACTAATGGGAACCTTTTTTTCTTCTTCTTTAAATTCTAACCCATCATGCACCAGCACAATGTAATGAAATTGCATTTTCAGGAAGATATATTCAGGTAGCATCTTATTTATTAACATAACGCCCGTAATTAAAATGTTCCACTGACCTGCTGACAATAACCACAAACTATGCAAATGCAATAAAGCACTGCGGTCCTCACGGGCCACCCCCTTATTTAATTATTTTGACCTGTAACAAAAATCCAGTCCATCTCAAACCTGAAAAGAACTATTTGGTTTATGAGCCGCTTTACGGTGGCTCAGAGAGGTCAAACGCATTGCAACTTAAGAAAGTACGCCGCAGAAGCACACAAATCATAATGGAAAGAGAAAAAACTAAACAAACAAACATAAAAGAAATCACACACAGAAGTGTTTTTTGGGGAGACAAAAACCAAAACATGCAAACGACTGCACTGAGACCTACTTACAAGAAGCTGAGGAGAAAAAGTTGCAGGTAATGTGTGTTTTAATAACGTGGTTTGTATAATACTGTAGATACATGTTTGCTATTAGCCATTTACTGTTAGCTTGTCATTTCCACGGCTCTTCCGTCACATTATCGTGTCCCCCAAAGACACTTTCATTGTGTTTCTTCTTTTTTTGCAAAGCGTTGTGAGATTTTGTTCTATTTCTGTTGTTTTTTGTGTGCTTTTACAGTATTTTTCTCTATTTTCATCCATCCGTCCATTTTCTTCCACTTATCCAACTCAGGGTCATGGGGTGAGAGACCCTACACCCAGGACAGGTCACAAACCACTGACATCTATGGACCGTTTATATACAGTAATTGACCTAACCTCACTAAGTCTGTGGGAGGAACCCAGACATAACCCACACAAACACGGGGAGAACAAGCAAGGCCTACATAGAACAGCCCCGGCATGATGGGGGTTCAAACCCAGGACCTTCTTGCTTTGAGGCAACTGTGCTAGCCATCGCACTAACCAGTTTTTTTCCCTATTTCCATTGTTTTACTTAACCTAGCTTGTGTTTTGTGTGCTAAACCTGGTGTTTTCCAAAGTTACAGTTTATTTGACCTTCCAGAGTCACCTTACAGCTTTTACTGGAAAGGAATAAGGTGAATGTAAGCAATACAAATTAGAGCCACTTTATCATTTTTGACTAATGCAATCCAGTTTGCTATCACAGTGCAGTAGCATTATTTAAGAGCTATCAACTTAAAATGCAGACTGGACTATAATTAAACAAAGCATAGCCAGCCTGCCTTTTATTTATGTAAAAAGTAATAAAGTTATGATAAGTTAACCTGTGAGGTGCCTAATATTTTGCTTGTCTACTTGTAGGTACAGCACAATGTTTCTGCGCTTGCTGTGGCACACACTAACCTTTCTGTTTGGGTCTGTAGTCTGCTGTAGTCACTGTCTGCCACATGGCTAGCTATTGCTTGATTTGCAAGCTTGCTCTTGGCTAACAAATATAACAATAACAAATTGCATTAATCACCAAAGACAAGAGCACCGCTTAGTCAAAATAGTTCAGTGTTGCCCCCGGTCAGCACAACAGAAAGCAGCAGCAGGTCCGACACGGGAGGACCTTGCTAACAACAGGCAAGCACCAGACTACATCCATACATGCAGTGCAGCAGGACTTGAAATGTCAACAGCAGGGTTTAAAGTCAGAAATAATTAAGGTCAACTTGTTAGCTGGGACTACATTTGCTCTTTTGCGGCTCAGAGGAGCTGCAGCTCTCTTAGTCTGGACTGTATCCGTATGATCAGTGTCAGTTAGCTCAGCTGACATTAGGATTGCTAACTAAAAATGTTAATCAACTGCGTCTGTTGGGCCACAATGAGGCAAAGTTGAGGAGTACTCATTAATAAGTAAATAGAATTATGCAGAAACATGCTAAGCACAAATCCAAGTACTAAGCATTACTGAGAAACTTGGAGCTTGAAAGCTTTCAGCTGACTGACAACCCCCAATATAAGAGGCTTAGTGGTAATCATGGCTAATCACAGACCTATTTTTCATCTATTTATCATTAAGCATTAATTTAACTAAGCCTAAATAATTATAATCAAGGTGCTTCTTTTTTTTTGCCAAGATCATATATACTGAATATTAACAGAAAATATCAAGGAGGATACAAAAAAGATAAGGTAAGGTAGAGATAAGGTGTGCAGGTGTGATGCAAAGCAAACAGGCATTATTAAAAAATGTACACAGCGACCTGTTAATTGAACAAGTCATGTGCAGTTAATGACTCAAAGTCTCCCTGGCTTCCCATTAAACTAACTGCTTTTTCTGGTAATCTTTAATATCTCCCTAACAGTGCACCTGTCAAATATTTATTTAACCACACCAGTCTACCATTTATGGAGCCCTGCTGTGTCCATCTCAAGCTCTGTCATGTTTCCCTTTTGTTCCACTTCAAGTTTTCTTCATTTCTCCAGTTTCAGGTCGTCAGTGTGCCTAAAAAAAAAGCTAAGCGTCCAATGAGCTGGTTAGTTGGGTCGGTCAGGCAACCAGGAAGAGGACATACCTGGGCAATGTTCAGAGTCTAGAGAGCGCATGGCAGAGAGACAGACAAATACAACACACAGCCAGAGGACAAAAGAGAGAGAAAAGGAAGAGAAACAAAGAAAGAGGATGAAACGGAGAGAGGAGGGGGGGCGAGGGAAGGAGAGACAGAAAAGAAAGTGGTGACTAAGGTAGCTAGGTTGTTTACTGTCTGTTCAGCACAGTTAGTTTCAACTCAGCCAATTCAGATATATAAACCAGATTCTGGGTTATTTACTCCAAGTCAAAATATAAAGAAATATCCATATACAGCGTTGATTATAGCTTTGTGTTAACAATCCAAGGAGCCCGGAAGAAAAGCGACTGGACTTCTTTAAGTTTCTTGAAGAAGCTTCGTCTTCAAGAAACTTAAAGTAGTCCAGTTGCTTTTCTTTTTAAGCTCCTTATATTGCCATGACCGGGATAACTGAGAACCTACACAGAAATATTTGTGATAATGCCAAACTGTCTGGATTCAATGACAGCTTGACACACTGTGTGGATGTTTGTGCTAAGTGAACTGGGCTGAGCTGAAACTGCATGAACCCAACAGGGCAAACTGACACCAGTGCATTATGGGCCAAGCTCACAGCGTTGCTTTACATTTGTTCTTATATAGGTGTGTTATAAGGACTACAAGGGAAACAAGGTAAGAGAGGTGTGACGGGAGAAGGATATAAGGAGGGTGGCAAAGAAAAGTGAAGAACCCGTGCCGAATTACAACGCAAAGAAAAGATCATGGAGGATAAGGGAAACAGCAAGAGCAGGAGCAGATAAAAGATGGTAAGATGAAAATAACGGGGGCAGGAAATGTGGGGGCATTTGGAGGTCTTGATATGGAGGCAAAGGGAAAAATACAAAAGAAGATGAGGTTGTTTTACCTGCTTGTTGAGCCCCAACATGTTGCACACCATCTCTCTTGAATAAGGCTGTTCTAGTACATAGCGTAGCAACCCTGTCTGTGGCTCAAAAAGGTCCTATATGATAACACACAAATCACAATCAAACTTCTGTACGTCTAAAGGTGTGCGTGGTGTATAAGTCCAGCGCGTTTGTTACCTTGTCAAACGGCAGCATGCCTCTCAGAGGGAAGCGAAGAGTGCTGGGGTCTAATTTCCAGGAATTACAGATAGCACCGCTGTTATTCACCACTGGCAACAGACTGCATCGTCCTGTGAGGACACACGGACGCAACAAATGATTGTACATACCAGACTGACTACATGAGATAAATAACTACAAACTGTCTTTTTAGTTTTCATTCACTTTCTAGTGACTGTCCTATTAATAATAATAATAACACTTCAAATGATAAGCGGCATATTTAAATCTCCAGGAATCCATAAAAGGAGAAGCAACCAGTTCCTCTTACCACAGATAGAGTTGATCCGGGCTGTGGGTCTAAAACTATCCACAAAGTCTGATATCAAACTGCCCAAAAGCTGAAAATGCACAGACATGATAAGGAATTCACAAATAAAAATTCAGACTATATAGTGTTACATATAATGTTACACATAGCTACACAAACACTCACCCAGTGTGAGAGCTGCCCCTCTGGATAAAGTTTTCTAATTTCTGTGATAGCAAAGTAGGCTGGAAGGAGACAGGCGTTTCTGTCCAGGATATATTCTACCACCTGCAACATGCATAAATATAAGTAAACCTAAAAAGTATTCAAATAAACCATCAAAAATGACATATAATTCATTTTAAAGGTATAAAGATGGGTACCTCTCTGGCAGCCAAAAGCTGCTGGACTATAGCTGAGCTGACAGTGGTAGGAATAGTTTGAATTTTATCCAGCACAGCTTTCAACAGGTCCCGAACACCCTGACGCAACAAGTATAAAAGAATTCATGAACAAGTGTCTCACGTGGAAAGCTTAAAACGACTTTAAAACGTATGACACATTGTAGGATATTCTTCTAAAAGCCAGAGATCCCTGTTTAGCAGCAGTCAACAAAAATAAAACCACTGAAAATCAAAACAAAAAAGCACAAACAATCGAAGAATTGAAGAAACGAATTGGAAGAATCGATCCAGATGTGTCTGTGTGCTAGAAGTTTCGTGTCAGAGACCTTGTAGTCCACTCCCCCGATGATCTTGCGGATCAGCTTGAAAGTTAATGCCCACAACTGTGTTCTTTCCCACTCCAAACTGTCTGAGCTTATTAAGGCCACGCACACCATCCTAAAGATACGAAGATTAATGATTTAGACAAATAACATCAAACATAATAAATACAGTTAAAAACAACTCATTATTGGGATGTCATAAAACAGATAAATTAAATATAATAAATTAATATATGGAAATATTATAAATCATTCTTTGAACCCATTTTACTTCTTTAGGCATCAAATAATCTCACACTATATGTATGTGTGTACCTGGGTGGTAAAAGACTGGTCTCCACAGCCATTGCCAGACAGTCGTAGAGGAAGGAGATCCTCTTGGGGCTGTGCTGACTGTGTATAAAGCGCACAATCCATTGCACACACTGTTCATGAGACTCCTGCAGAAAGACATTGGAGCAACTGAGAAATCTCAGCCATGTAGGTGTGAGCAAGTGGGAGTGTATGTGTGTGTGTAAAAACCTGTGGCAGGGTTCCCCAGTACTGTCTGAAGGCTCCAAGACAACTGATCAGCTTAGTCCTCTCATCCTCTGGAGTGTCCATAAACATCCTAAAAACACACTTCTTAATTTTAGCATTTAATTTTGCTCCATACATTTTAATATACACACACCGGCCACTCTGTTAGCCACATCTTTTCAATACAGTTATCTAATCAATCGATCACACAACATCACCTAACTGCCTTTAGGCATGTGGACATGGTCAAGAAGACCTAGTTAAGTTCAAACTAAGCATAAGAATGGGGAAGAAAGGTGATTTAAGTGACTTTGAACATGGCATGGTTGTAGGTGCTAAACAGGTTGGTCTGATTATTTCAGAAACTGATGATCTGCTGGGAATTTCCCCACATATACATCTCTAGGGTTTTCAGAGAATGGTCCAGAAAAGAGAGAAAAGGCAGCAAGCAGCAGTTCTCTGGTGGAAAATGCCTTGTTGAGGTCACAGGACAATGGCCAGATTGCTTTGAGGTGCTGGGAACAAAAAAGCAACTCCGATAAACACAACCCCCCTATTCAGAAGAGCCTCTCTGAACACAACATGTCAAACCCCGAGGCAGATGGACTACAGCGGCTGAGGAACATAATGGATGCCGGTAATGTAAAATAAGAACAGGCCACTGAAGCAAAGCAGGATAACACAGCATGTCTTAAAATTCAAATTACATCAAACTAGTTTCTCGAACATGACAATGAGTTCAATGTACTCAAATGATCTCCACAGTCACCAGATCTCAATCCAGCAGAACACTTTTGGGGTGTGGTGAAACAGGAGATTCACATCATGGATGGAGCAGCCAACAAATCTGCAGCAACTGTGTGATGCTGTCATGTCAATGTGGACCAGAATCTCTGAGAAATGTTTCCAGCACCTAACAAAGTGGCCTGTGAGTGTATGTATGGTCTTACTGCTGAAACATCCAGCAGCACTACCAGTGTGCAGTAACTTAACATTACACCTTTTAAAGCTAATAACAATGCAATTGCAAATATCGGGCGTTATTAACATGAATTCAGAGCAGCCTTACCCAGCAAAGGCCTCTTCTATCATCTCAGTTTTCTAAGAAAAGAAGGAGAAAATAAAAATACATTAACGTAAGTGAAGATTTGTGATATTAACGGTGCACCCATAGCTGTTAATTCTCATGTTGGGGACATAAAGTAAAAACACCATCTGGTTATATTTAGGACTGCTCATTTGCAATCCAAAGTAAGTTCAGTAAATAGAAAATACTACTACAGTTATCTGACATGCTAACTAATGTTAGCTCGGCTGACACTCAGTAAACAAAGGTGCAAGTTACCACAACATCTTCAAAGATGCTCTGAAGCTGTGTTTCCATCGAAAGCGCCATGTTTGCAACCAAAAGACAATTATTCAACGAACCATCCCAGAATTCAAACCCGTTACTCCTCTACGGGAGCACAGACGATAACCACCCCATCTAGCTAAATGCTAAAAGGAAGCAGAATGAAAGCGGCCGCATGAGAAGCGCGATGGCAAAAACAATCCGGGCGTGCAACGGAAACACAAGTGGGACAGTTCCGCCCCATTGTTTCTTTGCTTAATTATTATTATTAGAAATTGTAATTCTCATACGTCAGTAATTTGCAAATAATAAAGTTACACATTAATAATATTTTTTTCCAAATATTTATCACAACGCTTGCATTTTTGAGTGTTTAAAATCTGTATTCAAAAATTCTGTCCCTTCACTAAGACAGGTCTGTGGCCACAAGATGTCACAATGGACGATGTTTGAGCACCTGCTGTTCTTCTCGATATTTGCTAATTGATTTTTCCATGTTTTGTTTATAGCTTTCGTGAGGTTCGTGGTGGAATAATTGGTGGTGTGATGAAGAAGAGTAAGAGTAAATGTTTACACTTTAAACAAAACAGCTTTCTCTTTGCAAATGGGTTACCCAGGTTTAGCTCAGTAGGGTCAATATTAATTTTTAATATCTAATCTCATTTGACAATGTATTTAGAGAGAGAGAGAGGATATTAGCTGGGGGGAAACGGACTAAGGAAATAACACGGAGCACCTTATTACTCAGGCTGCTATCCGGATAAACACCACAGGAACATCTTAAGGAAACTGTACCTGTTCCCACATAACAGCCTCCACACGCCACACCACCGCAAAACTAAACACAGTTCACTTATTTATTTGGAAATGGGTCACGTATAATGTATTTTTTCTTTCCACATATTGGAGTGGATCTAATTGTTTACTAAGTACTTGTACTTAAGCTTAGATTTTTGTAGCCTATTATCTCAATAGACGTCGACACGCCCACGCGCGGCTCACAGGTGAACTGTTCACAAACGAGTAAGGTCACATTCCTTTCCCCAAAAGGAACAAGGAAGCCTGTCAGGTCGCAGGGATTCCTTTAACTGAATCCACGGGGTTTTATTGGTTGGCAGTTTCACGTAACCCTTCCGACTTCAGCTACATTCTTTCACTTTAAACCTTGAGTGCGTGGTTTTAATTTCCTTTAATCGAGAGAACTGCGGGCAGGTGTACTATGAGGAGGAACTGGGGGGAACCTGCCGAGGGGATTGGAAGTATTTGCTTTCTTGTTTTTGTGAAAACATGACGACTCCGTACAAAGATGTTGGCTATATTCACATTATTCATTTTTTATAGCCTGCACTCCACAGGTAGGTCTGCATTTAAATGCTAATATCTATTTTCTTTGTTGTTACTTTGTGGCTGCTGGGTTTCTTTGTTTCCACTGTTTCCATTTTGTCCAGTTTTATGGCGTTTATTCAGTTTAAGCGGACTGACTTTTATACTACAACAATGCACCCAACGATGAGATCATTAAAGAAATTAACACATTGTAATTTAGTTCTTCCACATTAAGTGCAGAAAGCGGCTGTTAGAGCTACAAACACGTGTGGTTTTGTTAACAAAAAAATGTATTAGTCCATCTAGCTCTACTTTAAGTGTAAACTCACTTTACAGACTCAGGTTTTTCATCCTGAGATCAAAGCATAAAACACATTATTTGATCTGTGTGCAAAATGTACTCTGGATAATCTTCCCATAGAGAATCTTTAATCAAACACTTTTATTGTGTTTGCCTACTTGAAATGATTTATAAGGAGCTAAGTGTACTGTGTGAGGTGGAACAAAGTTTGAAAGGCAGTGAATCATAGTGACAGCTCACACCTTATGGTCATATGTGGACAACTAGTTGAATAGTACCATTAAACACAGGGGAAGTTTAAAGGTCAGTCAGGACAACTAGAAGCTAGTGTATATTCTGATGACAGGCACCTCACCTCTTGTCTCTTTCCCCTCAGTCTCCCAGTCTGTTCCCAGCCCCATCAATGTCACCTTCTCTTCTGTAAATCTGAGGAACGTGCTGCAGTGGTTTCCAGGAGAAGGCAATTACGCAGATGAAACGCTCTACACAGTGCAATATGCCATGTGAGTAAATGTTTTAGAATTTAAATAAAAATGTATAGTTCCCAAGAACTAGCCTAGATGCAGTCCCAAAGGGATTTATTGGCAACAAAAAAAAAGTTCCAGCAAGGCTAAAAGAAATAAAATGCAACACGATCTCAAAATCAGTCTGCCTTGTTTAAGTTAATTTTCTTTATTGACTGTGACTTTAAGCAAACTCTGCTCAACCTGTGCAAAAGTTCACCTCTGAATGTGTGGGTCTTTGTCTTTTCCAGCTATGGAGACAGAATTCAAGGTAAGAAGGGGAAACGGGTGAACTGGAAGGCAGTGCAGCACTGTACAAAAATAGTCCGGACGTGGTGTGATCTAACCAGTGAGATGTGGGATGAGAACCAGGGTTACTATGCCAAAGTTCGTGCTGTGGAGAGGGGAGCGTCTTCCAAATGGGCTTTCACACCCAGGAGATTTGAGCCAAAGACAGACAGTAAGTTAAAGAAACAAAAGCATTACATCATATTTAACATGTTTACACTTTAAACAATAGAGGTTTGTCCAACTTTGTAGCTACTTTGGGGCCCCCACTGCTTTCTGTGGAAATTGAAAACAACAGTGCCACCATCACTATGATGGGACCGATGAGGTATCCATCAAACAACCACACCCCAGCGCTTTCCATGGTGACTCTCTACGCCGAGATGACTTACAACCTCTCTGTTCGCAACACCCATCTGAACCAAACGGTAGGTATAAATCAAGTAGAAATATATATGACTACTGTAGCTTGACTCCGCATATAAGAAAAGTTTTAAAATTCTAGGAAGAGGTGAAACAATCTCTATCTGATGTTGCTGCCCTGAATTGCTTTCATTTCAAAAACAGGATTGTCAGGCACAAATAAAAACATTCATGCTAGACATTGTATTGAAAACTTCCTTGTAAAGCACTGAGTCAACTACTACAACTTCATTTTTTTTTTTGTTTTTTTTTAACTGCTTATATATGGAAAAGAAATAGTAAAAACTTATATGTGATTACTCATGAAAGTGGCCACTTTCTCATTACTTTCATACATTGTTTTCGTAAGTATCCAAAACATACAAGTTTCATTATATAATTTTTCAAGGGATCTTATATCTGTTTTCACTCTTATATGCTTTTCATACAAGTTTCACACAAGACGGATACAAACTTTAAGATTTATATATATCTTTTCCATATGGGTAGCTATGACGACAAACTAACCTACGCCCACAAAGCATAAACTTTTTGTTTTTTGTGCAGCAATTCTTTCCAAAATTCTTTCCCACTCTCTAGCACTACCTAATCTGTGCACTTGTTGGTTTTTAGCACCATTTCCCAGTTGTTGGCAGCGTGTACAAATACCGCCTGATGAAGTACAACATGGAATACTGCTTTTCTGCACAGTTGAAATTCTCCTCGATGCCAATCCACTGCCAGTCCTCTGCATGGCTCTGCATAACCACACCTCAAGGTACAACTCCATTGCGTGACCGTGTCTGTAAATGAGAATATTCGGCTCCCTGTTTGAAATGTAGAAAAAAATGTCAATAAACATGATATCAAAGCTGGAGAGCGATTAGTGTTTGTGCGGCAGGTGTATTGTACTTCCTTGTGTGAGCCAAATATGTCGGTCAAGGAAATGGTTCAGATGTTAGATTATTTTCTTTTCACATCACAAGCCCTGGATGAATAAATATTTTCACTCACTTCACCCTCTTTTTCTTTTTTTTTCTTCTCTAGACCCTGTGATTGAGCAGCTGCAGAGTGTGACTGTGGGTATTGTTGTTCCAGCTTTGTGCATTGGTATGATCATTGCAGCTGCCTACCTTTTCCATCGCTACCTGTCTGGGAAAGACCAACACAGTCCAAATATACTGGTAATAGAAATGCATATAAACATACTGGCAATTCAATACCTAAACAGCACTTAACTTTAATTAATGTAGGTTCGCTAAACTGGGCAATGCATGTTGTTTTTTTTTTGTTGTTGTTGTTTGTTTGTTTGTTTGTTTTTTAAATACGAATTTAACAATTCACCTTAGGGAACCACTGACATAATTGCACTTGCAAACTGAAACTACTGCTTTGCATTTCACCTAAATGAGATATCTTTGAGTAGTGTTTCAAAGGTAAATTATCAAACATTTCATACCTTTTTCCTTCCCTTCCAATTTCCAGAACCCACCTTCTTTTCACAAGTCTCCTATTTTGTTCCCTCCTGAGAGTTCCAAGCTCATCCCAATCAGCCCCATCA
Organism: Diplotaxodon limnothrissa; assembly: GCF_057381915.1. Lineage (NCBI taxonomy): Eukaryota > Metazoa > Chordata > Actinopteri > Cichliformes > Cichlidae > Diplotaxodon > Diplotaxodon limnothrissa. The sequence continues at coordinate 7,121,540 of NC_140610.1, read as the reverse complement.
GCCCTGAGCCACCAGGAAACTTATTCACAATGTCAGGCCTTGAACACCCCATCTACTCTCTACAAGTTGTGGATCCCCCACCCAGCTACTCGCCCCAGAGGCATGAGGCTCCCTTGGATGATTTGTCCGTTGAGTACGGGGGTATCAGCATGGCTCCTCAAATCATTGTTGAAGGAGAAGAGGAAGCAAGAGGAGGGAATCAAGATGATGGAGACCGGAGAGTTGAGAGCGTTAACTCTGGTGGAGCTTACGCTCCTCAGGCTAACACTTCTTGGACATGCAAACAAACCCCCATGCAAACACATGGCCAGTCATCTGCAGGTTTACAGTCTTTTCCAAGATCAGCTACATGTGGGCTCAATAAAAAGAAGGATGGACAGATTGAAAGTTTACTGGTAAGCATTCGGTTAAATCTGCAAACAATGGAGGAAGTAAAAAGGGGAGAAGAGCTGCATGGAGAGGTGATCTGGAGCACACATAGGGAGGGAGTGGCAAACAGAGGTGTGGAGGAAGGAAACAACTGTGAAAATGTGCCTTTAATCTCTGCTTATGCCCCACAGAACATTCCAAACATGTCTGCCTCCTCCTCGGACCAATCTGACATCACGCTAGATGACTTTAGTGTCAATCATGAAAGAGGACTGCATGTACCTCTACTTTTAGAGAGAGGTAGAAGACGGAGTGAAGAGGAGTATGTGACGAGAGCTAGGTTGAGGCTAGATAATGTTTCTGTCAGCCAAGCAAGTGACGAAGAGGAATAGAAAGAGTTAGAACACGACAGGTGGAAACAGGGAGTGAAGTGGAGAAGGTTTTCAACAAATGGGACTTTGTTGGGATCCCCATGGATCAGTAGATGATATTCATCAGTAAAAACCACTAACCCTGTTCTTGAAAGATAATCCAGGAAACATGGCCAGTATACAGTTTCTCAGCTCTATTCAAATGCATACAGTGCGTGATAAAAGCAGCGTTTAGTACTTAGTACTCACTTAATAATGTTACCTTTATAGCTGAAAATCTACTGATATACACATGAAGAAATCATACTATGGTGAACTTTGAAGGATATGTATTTATCTTAATTACAAGATACACTGTATATTTTAATGTAATTTGTTTTGAATCTGTATTCATCCTCATGTAGCTGTCTGATAGTGACAGAAGATAATACAACATATGATCATAACCTAACATAACGAAGAAACTACACTTCATTCTGGACTGGTGTCTGACATATCTCTCTAAGATAATCAGATGTTTGTTTGGTTTTTTTTTTTTAAATAGAAAGTACAGCAAAATCCTATATAGGAAACTTTACCCGTGTGTTTTCTTTTAAGGGTATGATCGCAGTGTATTGTAGATGTTGCATGACCGTACGTGTCCGTGTTTACTTGTAAAGGTTGAATTACAGTGGGTAGTTTGTTTGTTTTTTGGTTTTTTTTATCAGCTTGTCCATCATGCTGTTCCGAGTAAAGCATTCAACCTGCTTTTATTTAAATACTGTGGACTATACACCTTTCGCTGTTGTGTTTGTGAAGCGAATCCCTCGTTTTCACTGCCAGTAACAGCAGTATCTGTTCTGTAACTGGAAATGATGATGTTAAGTGGAATGAGAAGTGTAACTGTACATGATCATGACAACATCTTTGATTAATAATGAGTTGTATGATCTGCAGTATGTGTCCACTACCTTTGTGCCTTTGGGTTAAAAAAAAAACTGGTTAAATCTGTGAAATCTGATCATGCCATCATATCGTCTTTTGTCGCTTCTTCTGAACCTTGCAAATGTATTCCCATCTGCAGTATTAACAACATTATGGTTTTACCTTGTTCTTCTCCATTTTTGCTGTTTCTGTTCTGAGCTGAACAGAACATATTTTACACTTTGTCATTTAGAACTTGTCAGACTTGTTTACTGCAGTGAGTCCTGCATTCCAACACCAACAACACGCTTAAAATAGCAGTTAAAATATGTGATCATTACAAAGTACACAAAAGGCTTTCACTGGCACTTCTGAACATTTGTGCATAAATTATGCTTTGTTTTGACTTTTTTTGAAGGAAATCAGTGTGGTCTGTGTTAACACAGTTCCTCTTTCTGTGCCCGTGCTGTTCCTGCATGAAGTTGTAACTGCCCAAAATATGTTAATTTGTAACATCTGACTCATACCATCTCTTTGTAGCTCGATGGGACTTTCTGAGAATAAATTATTTCTTCCTGTAGAAGCTTAACCTTTGTGTTACTAAAACAACACAGAGGGGAAACAGGTACATTTAGTTTCTGACACCCACTTCTAACGTCCATTCTGCACACTGATAACATCTAAAACAGGTTGTTTCAGGTTAATGCATTTACAGAACTCAGTTTGGTGCATGAACTCTGGTTAACCGTTCATTTAAAACCATGATATCCATGTTGTTTCATAGCTTTATATAGTTTGTTGTCCAGTTAAACCCTTGTATTTTAAGAAGGCATTAGGACACTGTATACAATGCAAATGTCATAAACCCATATTTTACTCACAATGGAACACAGCGAGCATATCAAATATTTAAACTGAGGCATTTTACTGTTTCATGAAAACTATTAGGTTGTTTTAAATTAGATGGCAGCAACACATCACAATGTTTGGATGGGGGTATGGGGGGCAGCAAAAAGCTAGAAAGGTAAGTTGTAGTAAAAAATATTTGGAAGAGCATTTTGTAACTAATTAGGTTCATTAACAACAAGTCAGTAACATGATAGAGTGTGAAAAGAGCATCTTACAGAGGCAAAGATTCTCAAAAGGTGAGCATGGGTTTGCCCAAAAAACTACATCTAGAAATAGTGGAATACTTTTAGAATGATGTTTCTCAGTGTGTAATTATGAAGACTTTATCTATAGTACATAATAAAGTACAATATTATCAATCTTTTTTGAGAATCTGGAGAAGTCTCTGTGCACAAGGGAGAAGAACAAAAATCAATATTGGATGACTTTGATCTCTGGGCCCAGTAGTAGCACCACATTTTTAAAAAAGGCATGATACTGTCAAAGACTCAGGAACACTTCCAGAAATCAAAGGATGCTGAGATCAAGCACGCTGTTCATCTGTTCTAAGCTGTTGTACTTAGCTTGTAATCCTCCTGTTGACAGCTTGTTTATACGCAGGAAAAAAGGTTTGTGCGAGCTTTTATTTCAGCCTGCATCTATGCAAATAGACAGAATTGGCACCAAAGTATCTGTTCTTAAATGCACATAATATAACACAATTTTGAAGTATGGTTAGACAAATGTTTCTATCTGGCCCACTCAAAGTTTGTGTACGTATGGATATCTGTTCCCTAAATCCTCCTAGATACGCTAAACAGTCTGCAAGGAACTTACTAAATGTCTATAGAGCATTTGGGAACTATTTTTAAACACTCATATCCTTACTGATTATATTCATTATGTAGTAGCTGTTCTCAGAATAAACTGCCATTTACGTGTAACTTACATGTACATTGTTGTCAGTAAATTTTGCAAAAACAGTTTTCAGTGCAGTGGCACTTTGGGGTGGGTCACGGGAATATGTGAAGAACTGTTCCCCAAAAAGTAATGCTAATAGTACCTGTAATTCATTACTTTGTCCTATGCAATGAATATGTAGCTTGCAAAGAAGGAGACATGTATTTATTGTTCATTACTTATTATTCTTGGTGTTTATGAAAGCCATTTTTACCATCTGATTATATATAATTATTATATCAGATAAAATGTAGATAAAAAGATTGATTTCATAAATTAACATAGATGTCTCTGTTTTAATACAAGAACCAAGCGAACAAGCACTGCAGGCCTTGCAAAAACAGCCTGGGATAAGTTTGTGTCATTAAAGTGTCATTAAAGCGCTTTTGCAAAATTATATTTATAAAGTTTGAATAAAGTACAGCAATTAGTTTTTTTTAAATTTAGCACTGCCATTGTGTTATTACACAGCATGACTTTCACTGTTTTTAGGAATAAAATAAAATAGAAATAAAAAACACAAAATTTGATATGTAATGTATTATTTTGATGTATAGTGTCATTATATAATTGTTTATTCAGTGTATTCTGATTTTTTCTCCGCACTTCACTCTGATTACCCAGGTATAATTTCATGACAATATGCTTTTCTTTAGATCTTTGAATATCTGTTTACCTTCCCTTGTGTGTTCTGTCACTGGATACTTGCTTTGTTCAACAGAATTTGGCACCCAGCCTAAATAAAAGGGTAGTCATTTGATTACTAAGTTTGTTTGTTAAATTCTTTGGAGTCCTCGTATTCAAGTCATCTTCCTCCACCCACTGTGACAGTTTTTACGTGGTTTTAATTTTTTTGTTTTGTTTTTTACAATTCATTTTATCTTTTTGAGATTGCAGAGGTTTTAAGCTCTGTATACTTCACAAAAGACATAAATACAACCTGGCTTATTGTGTATCTCAGTGTTTAGGTTTTGCTGACACCTGTGTGTGCTTTATTGAAGAAAGAAAAGAAATATTCAATTGATGGAAAATGACAAGAATACTAAGGAACAATAACTCAAAGTTAGACTGAACTTATGTAATTACAAGTTTACCCTGAAGTCACATTTTTTTTTATGGTAATGTGGTTTAGATTTAAGATGCTTATAACTTGAATTTTGTTCCAGGTGTCACAATATGTGATGAATGTTCAAAATATGTAGCTTTGAAGAAGATAAAAAGATTATTGTTAAAAGAGTAAAGGATAAAGTAAGCAAGTGGCGATTGTACCTAGTGCATTGTCTTTACACTTACCGCCCCTAATCATTTAAAACATTTATCATTCTATGTCCTGATTTGAAAAGTTGGTGAAACAAAATTAAGTTCTTTCATTCACTTGTGCACTTTGTTGTTGTTCCTGTATAAGTGATAGGAACATCAGGAAGAAGGAACAGAAGACGGTGAAGACAAGTGGCAAGGCAAGGGAACTGGACGAGTAGCTTAATTGGATCCCACAACATCCAATATCTCTGACATCCAAGATCTCTCTGTCCAGAAGAGCGCATTCGAAATGTAAAGATACTGCGCAGGACCCTCAAACTCCCAGGCCCGTTCTAAACCTATATATAAAACAACAACAACAACAACAACAACAACAACAACAACAACAACAACTTATGAATATCGCATTTTTTTTGACACGACATCAAATACTTTTGTTTTACTTTTGTTTCTATTCCTAATACATGCTTAGCGCCTCTCCGAAGTGAAAGTAGAGACAATAGCGACATCTGCTGGTTAAACTGTAGATGACATAAGGTTGAAAACAAAACTGGGATAAGTACTTATTTAGAGAAAGATCCTTGTGAGACAGATAAATGATGTTTTACTTTAATAATACTGTAATTATTACTATATTTTAATTATATAGATTATTTTAAACCACACAAGCGGGTAAAAGGTCTTTCTTAAATATTATATAATGCATACAGACGCTATCATTCAAGATCCAAACTTCCAGTTTTGCTTTGGGATATCAAATATCCTCATCTCAGCTGATACTTTTATCTACCTTTCATTTACCAGTCAGGTATGTCCCCACATGTTAATAAAATGTTGAAATATTCGCTTTACCTTTGCTACCCGCCATGATTTGAAAACCTTTATCGTGTCAATTCTTCTTCTGTGCCTAATTTATAGGCTGTGAAAGTTCATTTTTTACACGTTTAATTACTTTAAGAATGGGCCGTGATTAAATGTCTGATTCTGGATTGGAAGAATAAAAGAACGTATTTGAATGTATTCAGGTTAAATACAAAGCAGAGAATTTAAAATATTTGTAAGTGTATGAGTCAAGGTTATTGTAGTTAACTAAAATTGAACTAAACACTAAAACTACATGTGGAAAAAAGTTGACCCTCCCCAAACACACACATAAAAAACTACAGGTTTTCTTTTCGTGAATTTAGAAACCCAAATAAAATAAAATAAAAATATAGAGGAAATATCCTCGACTTTGGATGCCTCCAAGAGTTTGTGTCCTTACTGGCATACTGATTTTCCTATATCTTGCCTCTGACATGTCCTCCATGCAATAATAACTAAAACAAACTTAAGCTTACACTGAATAAAATAACTAAAACGAAACATTTTCAAACAATGGAACTTAAACTGAAACTGGGAAATCCAATGTGGAAACTATCGGAAATTGAATTAAATTAAATTAACAACAAAATGTCAAAATAATATTAACAATAAACTAATTAGAAAATACAAAACTATAATTACTCTGATACAAGTTACTCTGGTACAATAATTGAAAGAAAGAAAGAAAGAAAGAAAGAAAGAAAGAAAGAAAGAAAGAAAGAAAGAAAGAAAAGGTTCAAATATTTCAAGTTATTTTATTAACCTTTAGGTGGCGCGATGTGTTTGAACTGTAGCTCCCCTGTCTCGTCTCATCCAACATGGCGTCGTCCGGGCCGGCTTCTCCAGCTCTCTCATCACTGGGCGGGTCCACGGTTGGTCGGGCTGCCAGCCGTTGGGCACTTCCGGCAGGCTCGGGTTTCCTCCGACTCGGCATTTAAATGGAACTGCAGGACATCAGCTGCTGCTACTTTCAGCTCGTGCTGTTATAGAAAATAACCGGTAGTGCTAGCAAGACAGTCTGCTCTTATTTCTAACTCGAAAACGACAAAAAAAATCTTTGTCCCTGAAGATTGTTTGCTCTGGTTGTTGTGTTGTTTTTTCCTTTTTGTTTTTGAGCAGAAGAGCGGGAGCGGCGGAACAATAACGGGGCTTGCTCTCCTGACAGCCTGTCGGTGCATCGTTTTTGGGATTCCTTTGCTAGCCCTCGGACGAAATTGAATAGCGGTAATGTGATGTTGAGTCAGAGCAGAATGATTTAGGCTTTTCTCGGCAGCGTTTGTTTACTGAGGTAGACTGGGGGTAAACATAAACAGGCTCTGCAGCGGAGGTGGCCTGGACTGGACTGGGAGGACCGATGGACTTGAGATGATGAACCTGAACGATCAGGTTTAAATTCTGATTGATTTACGGAGCGATTTGTTTTTAGGATTGTTTGTGTTTTGTTTGTTTTTACGTTGTACATATCACCACAGTGTAACGCCCATAAATAATCAAAATTGACTTAAAATATCATCAAAAAAAGTGTCACCACCCATTTAGTGCAGTAGGATAGCGACTAACGTTAACCATTGGACACTAATAGTCCTGTATTGTGTGTGTTAAAATACATTTTCAGGACAAACAAAATATCTCTATATTTATGCAGGTCTTATTAAAACATTTTCTTTAGTGTAAATTTGGTTTTGATAACTTAGATCTTTTTTTCGTTATAGATCATTTAATAGTTTTGGAATATTTCACTTTAAGCTACATTGAGGACACATTTAGTAGCCTTTCAGGTCAGTGACAAACAGAGTAAGCTGGCATAGATTTCTAGCTGATCAATAATTAGCATTTTTGATTATCATTACCTATCTGGAGCATAACTAAGTCTAATTATAAGTAACCAGCAGCGATGTTCAGCTGGCTTGGAACCGATGATAGGAGGAAGAAGGAGCCGGAAGTCTTTCAGACAGTCAGTGAAGGATTGAAGAAACTCTATAAAACCAAGCTCCTACCACTGGAGGAGAGCTACAAGTTTCATGAGTTCCACTCTCCGGCACTGGAGGATGCTGACTTTGACAACAAGCCCATGGTCTTACTGGTGGGACAGTATTCTACTGGCAAGACCAGCTTCATACGGTATGTTTGCTCACACACATGCAAAGAAAACCTTAGAAACAAGCACAAACAAATGAGGGAGAGGCTACCAAAAAAGAAGGAATGATAGAGAGAGGGAGAGCATGACACACCCAAGCTGACTTTTCCAGCAGTTTGACAGCAAGCGTGAGGAAGAGGTGGTCATAATTATGCACACAAAGCAACCAAAAAAAAAAACACAGAACAATGATAACAAAACATTGTGAGGAGGCACACCTCCTCAAGCTTTATTGGATTCATAAAGGGTTTATTTGGCATGACTCCTACACAGGCAGACTTGTTGCATTTGGAGGCATTACTGCATTGTTCTGGAGCTCTCCCTGATGAAGTCAGACTGAAAGATGAGCATTACTTCATGAGTATTGGTCAAATAAATGTGTTCACTTGAGGCAAAGTTCAGGAAATGTAGGGGTAAATTGTTTATTACTGATTTTAATTATTGTGGAATAACAATAAGCAGCTATTTGTTGCTGATATAGTTTGTGAACTGATAGAGGTGGGCAGCGAGGCTTCCTTGTAGGAACCCACTGTTAGGACTCATGCAGAGCTGTTTTGCCCTGAGGTGCAGGAAGTCTTGACTCGCTCCTAACTTCTGCTTTTTACAGCATGGAGAAAAAAAGTATACAAACATGTGCTTTGAGTGTTTTTTTTTTCCTTTTATTAAACCTTTTTAACTCTCTAATTGACCACATTTTCATGTCTTACTAGACATTTTGTGTTATTATATTATGTAACACACAGTGTCCTAATATGGTTTTGACATTGTTGTTGTTGCAACTACACATAGGGAGATTGATACACCGATTTATCAACCATGTATTGGTATTGGCTCAGTTTTTAACCTGTTTCTCCCATCAGTTTTATGCTGGTTTAATGTTTAAAGAGATAAAAGTCTTTAAAAATCAGGAATTCTTTGATTCCCTGGAACCAAAGTGGAGAAACAAACACAAAAAACAAAACTGAGAAACAATTGACCAAATTGTTGTTTAAACATCGGTATCAGCCCAGAATTTCCTAGTCAGTGCAACCAGCACATATGTTGCTATTTGACTGGTATTACTGAACTGGATCATTCCTTTTGTGCTTCACCTCATAATGATGTGTTGCTGTTCTGTCAGAGCACATGACCTGGAGTATCAGTGAAATTAGTGTGTGACGGTGAGAAGTGTTAGCAGCTGGGTGTCGAGCCTCTTTTGAGCTGCAGTCCTACTGCTAACATCTCACCCCTTTGACATAGACACACAATTGTGCGTACACACACACTTGTGGAGAGTAGTAGGTAATTAAGCCTTTGAAAGCCTGAGAGTGGATGCTGTTAGTGACTTCCTTCTGTAAGATGGGACCATCTCTGCTCCAATCTCTGCCTTCTCTCTCTTCTTCCTCCTCTGTGTCTGATTCCTGCTCTCCTTTCTCCTTCCTCTGTCACCACTCACGACACCATCCCAGTCAGCAGCCTGACCCCCACGCCACTGACATTGTAGCAGTAGGATGCAGAATGTACAAACTGCTGAGTAACACTTGGATGGAGCTGCTGCTTCTCTTTCATTTCATGCCCCATGGTCTCCCTCGGGGTTTGATGTGCTTGCATGGTCTGCCAAGCTACAAACTACCAGCAGTGTTATTCCCTACTTTGCTAGAAGTTTATTTTCAGACTTGTATAGCCAGTGGATTTAAACGAGACGTTACAGTGAATATGTTTACTAAAATAATATTTGTCTCGGCATGAATTAGAAAAGTCATAGAAGGATATCTGCCTGACAGAGACAGGAAATGGATTAAAGACAGGAGAAGCTGATGGAGGGTAATACAGTCTGACTGCCTTTGAAGTTATTCAGAGTTAAGCAGTCTCAACTTTCCCTCCGTTTGGGGCTGAATTTATTGATTTTTCCTTCTAGGTCTCACATTTTCTGTTAGGGGACTTTTCATAGAGCAAGCCAATGCCAGGATATACAATTTCCTTCAATATAGAATATAATAAACTGTAAATCTGGGCCCTCCTCATGTGCCTAAATCTGTTCATTCACAGGTAAATTTCAATATACTTTGATCCTTAAAACTCAAGAGATGCATCATTGAGGTTAAGGATTTTCTTAACCCCATCTTACAGTCAAATGAAAACTGATATGATGGGAGCAGATGTATATATCTGGAGTGCACATACATGGATTATATGTGTGATACGACACATATACTAGCGCATATGTATGTAGTTGTGCACATGCATTACACAACCTCTTTATAGACAGAAGAGCTCACTGTACAGACATGTGTGCACAGAGATGGCTCCACCAGGCACTACTAGCTCCTTTGACAAGCTCTGACAAGGTGGATGTATGTCTGTGGATATCAGGGCACCATCCTTACACCTTGAAGCAGTTAAAATGTGCACGCATCCCACACCCTTATAGCTATAAATCTCTTTGCCTAAATCTCCTTTTGTGGTCTCACATTGCATTTTTGGGAGTGTGAAACTCAACAGAAACACACCAGCCTTCATTTGAAACATGTGTGTTGTCACTGAATCCACAGCTGAGGATTTAACCTTTCACATCTGAAACATATCATATGGAAGTCAGCTGCAATGCCAACGAGGCCAGTTTAGTTGTGCTGTGAGTTAGTTGTGATACTTTTTTGCAGCAGAACACATTTGTGCACACCACTCCATGCATCAAATTTAATGTTCCTGTTCCCAAGCCGTTTTCACTTCAGCAGTCTGTGATAATCATTGATTAAACAAGCCTGTGGCAAGGCTGTATATTAACTGTTTGACCTCCACAAAGAGGAAGCTCTTAACCAAATTCTTACTAACTGGCAAGAATTAGATCATGGGAATGTCAATAACACTATATTCAGTGGTTAAAAAGAGTGGCTGATTGTGCAGCAGAAGATTGATTCAATGTTAATTTCTGGTTTTGTCCACTTTCTTCTTTTCATTTCCAGTGAACCAGTTCTAAAAAATAATAGCGCTGGAGTAGAGATTCAGATTGAAATTGAAAGCTTGGCTTAAATTTTTAATGGAATCGGTTGACACTTTTGAGAAATATACGCCCTCTAACTGCAGTACCACTAATCTAAACAGTGTGAGAATATACTGTTCAAAAACATGGAAAAAAGGGAACTCTTTGAAAAGAGATCAGATCTCAATGGGGGGGAAATCATGCTGGATTTCTATAATGATATAGACTGGGTAATGTGTTTAAAAACAAAACAACGATCATCTTATGGATGTCTGAATTCATAGACATCCTGATAAAGTGTAAAAATGATTTGTCAGTCTCATTCATTTTGCCAAAATGTAATTGCAGCAACTTAAAATGGCACTCAGTAGTTTGCTTGGCCCCCAAGTGCTTATATGTATGCCTGACAATGTATGCTCTTGATGAGTTGATGGCTGGTGTCCTGGGGGGATCTCCTGTTAGATCTGGAGCAGGGGATCACTCAGCTCCTGGGCAGTTTGAGGTGGTACTTGGCAGTGCTGGGCTGAAACATAAGGTCCCATTTAGGTCAGGTGAGCATGGGGGTCAGTAAGTGGTATCAATTCCTTCATCCTCCAGGAACTGCCTGCATACTCTTTGCACATGAGGCTGGACATTGTAGTGCACCACAAGGAATCCAGGTCCCACTGCGTCAGTGTAGAGTCTCACAGAAGGCCCAAGGATTTCATCCCGATACCTAATGGCAGTCAGGGTGCTGTTGCCTAGGCTGTGGAGGTGTGTGTGTCCCTTTGTGGATATGCTTCACCAGACCATCTCTGACCTTCCACCAAACCAGCCATGCTCAATAATATTAAAGGCAGTATGACATATTGGGTGGCTGTAGCTCAGGTGGTAGAGCAGGTCATCTACTGATCGGAAGGTTGGTGGTTCGATTCCTGGCTTCCCCTAGTCTGCATGCCAAATATCCTTGGGCAAGATACTAACCCGAAATTGCTCTCCGATGCATTCATCGGAGTATGAATGTGTGTGAATGTCAGTTGTGCTTGTGCGAATGGGTGTGAATGGGTGAATGCACAAGTTGTGTAAAGCGCTTTGAGTGCTCAGAAGAGTGGAAAAGCGCTATATAAGAACTAGTCCATTTACCATTCTCCATGGCCTCTCCAGACCGTTTCATGTCTTTCACATGTGGTTAATGTGAAACTGTTCTCATCTCTGAAAAAGCACAGGGCACCAGTGGTCGACCTGCCAATTCTGATATTCTATGGCATCAGGCTCCGTAGTGCTGGGCAGTGAGCACAGAGCCCTCATGAAGTCTGTTGCTGGCTGTTTTGTAAGAGGCATTTACATCAGTGTGCATCACGTTGCTTCCACAAAGGAGCAGATAACATTCCTGCTGATGGGTTAAGGACTTTCTATGGTTCTGGAAAAATGTCAGTGGCCTTCATCTGAAAACAATTCCTGTTTCGGAGGTTTTCTTATTGATTCCCCTCTTTAGTGCATCAAAGCAGCTGAAACAGATTAGCAACCCTCTCTGCAAGCATATCAAAATCCTAGAAGTTTAACTGACTTGATGCTCTGCTCTAATTAAAAAGTGTTCCTTTATAATTTTTTTGATAACTCTTTGAAAAGCCTCAAAACCCGAGTTTGCCTTGTTTTTGGACTATGTGTCTGCGGTTAAGCCATGATCGTATGGTAACAAGACTGACAGTCAGGCACACCTCTTTTTGCTTTGTGGTCGCTTAAAACCAGTGAGGGGAAAAAAAAAGAAAAGATGCAGAAATCTGTGCTTGGAAGTAACAGAAACTTTAATATTTGTTTGCATTTAAATCCACTTTATTGACAGAATTCCTCCATACCTACCTCACCTAATCAGAACACTCTTTTCCAAAAGCCCTTTATTGGTCCATGTGTTTACCAGTAAACTAAATTTTGCTTGTTTTGGATCTGGTCAGTGGCAGCCATCCAGTCTGTGATCATCTAAAATTCCCCCAATCTTGGTTCCAGCAGCGTCTAATTCAAGGCAGACATGTTTTCTGTTTTTTTTTCTCAATTGCGTCTTACCATCCTAACCAACTTCATTTATCAGCAGAGTCAGAATAAAAAAAAAATCATACAAAATGAAGCAGAACTTTGAAATTAGAGGCTACAGATGCAATATGTATTTTAGGTTTTATCTAAAGATTGATGCTGGATCAAACATTCTAATACAAATGTATATATAACCTTTTTATAATACTTTATAATGCTGATCATAATCTTGTAATATCTTGTTGATGCTTTTTCACTATTGTTCTTTGTTCATCTTCGAGGAATTATTTCAGCATACTTAGAAAGCCTTTTTGCACAGTTGACTTATTCTTACACGGTGATTGAAAACATCTCCTCTCTCATCTTGTTTTGCTAACTGCTATTTCCTGTCATCTCACCCGCAGCTACCTGTTGGAGCAGGATTTTCCTGGCATGCGGATTGGCCCCGAACCCACCACAGATTCCTTCATCGCAGTGATGCACGGCGACACAGAAGGAGTCATCCCCGGCAATGCTTTGGTGGTTGACCCCAAGAAGCCCTTCAGAAAGCTGAATGCATTTGGAAATGCATTTCTCAACAGGTAGATGATTGATGGCCACACTCACACTTTCAGATGATGGTCTTTATTGGTGTGTACAGTGAGTTAAGTATTCAAGCACAGAGGGAAAGACCGAGGGAGCACAAGTGAGAATCCACACCGCAGCTCTACATTCCTTTGTGATTGAATTTCCCCCCGCTCACTGGTCAGGGTTTTCTTTGTTAATGGCTGTGTGAGAGACAGCCAGCAGTCTCTGTAGAGCCATCCTTCTGCTTAAAAGTACACTGGCAGAAGCTCTTATGGTAGTGTCCTCAGTGTGAGGATCAAGCAATGTTGAAAGGAGACAGGAAAAAATGATGTCTGTCAGTGGGGATTTAGAGGGTTCGCATTGAAGACGACCACTTACCTGTTCATATTTATTCAGCTGGATAAAACTAGGGAGAGCAGCACAGACGGAGGAGAGAGGGTAACTGAGATAGGGCCATGCTGATGGATGATTTTAAACTTGTGTCCTGGAACTTTCTCTCTATCTCATGTCTGTTTTGTGTGTGTGTGTGTAGGTTTGTGTGTGCTCAGCTTCCTAACCCTGTACTGGAAAGCATCAGCGTGATCGACACGCCAGGGATTTTGTCTGGAGAAAAGCAGAGAATCAGTCGAGGTAAGAAACACATTTGCTCAAACTTCTATTCTCTTCTGTTTATGGTGTGTGTGTGTGTATGTGCGCGCGCATGTGTGTTTATCCTCTGCATCCATTGAGCTGCAGCCCCCCCCAGTCCCACTGAACTCTGAACTACAATGTCAGCATTTCCTTTGGACCCGTGTGTTTGTTTTAGCTTTTGCTATCAGGAGGATTATGCTTCATTCATTTCAAAGAACAGGAAGCTGTTACAAAAAGATGAGCTTTGAATTTGTTCTCCAACATGCACACATAAGTGCACACTGCCTGAATTTTAACACTTTTTAACTTTGTGGTTTTCTTAAGTCTCGCATGGAAATGAAAAAGAGAAAAACAAAATTATATGAGGTTCATTTGGATCAACTTTAATATAGTGTAAACAAAAAGGTGCAGATTTAAGAGGACTCGTGGGTAACCAAATGGTTGCACAGTATGCCATAAAATACATTTTAGGTTAAACTTTTTAAACATTTGATTGGATTTTGAGGATGCTTATGAATATTTATCATCTGTAGGTATTGTACAAGACATGCTAGATTGGGAATTTCAATCTTGAACTGTTTGCTAAGTAGGAAGGGCATGCAGCCAAAGAAGTGTAAAACTATTTAAGGTACCACTGTATGAGTCTTGCAGTGGTGAGAGTACAATGTGCTTTGATACCTTTTCTCTGGGAAGATTGACATAAACAAAACCCCAACCGTCTGACCTCTGTGTCAAATCTAGACAAAGACACTATTGTTCTAATCTAATATCATATACAGTAAAGCAGGTGTGTGTAATTTTGAGTTATTCCTGATAAAGGACGACGAGTGTTAAAGACTTCAGTACATATTCATGGCTTTAAAACCATGGTCTTACATTTCATACTTGCAATATTGAAAGCTTCATAACTGTCCCACCAAAGATAGACGGAACAAAATTGTGACATGTCAGAAGTGTGTGATTACCATCTCAGAGTGTGTTCGCTTCCGCGACTTGTGTCTGCTAACCTCGCAATGAAAAGATGCGCCGGTCAGTACAACACTGGCGTTTGTGTGTGTATGTGTGTGAGTGGAAAGAAAAACATAAACAGAAAACAAAAATATGTGAAGATGAATACGGGGTTTCAACAGCTGTCCTCCAGCTGTTATCAGGATTGCGCCACGAAGGATGAAGCATAGGAAGAGATAACGGAGGAATCACAGTGCACTATAGCCCTGGATTCAAGCGCTGCTGTAACAGTGTAGTCCATAAATGAGAGAAAATCCAAAATAAATACAAACCTTTGTGCTCAGTTCTTGTTTTTTAAAGTCATTAGACATATATACTGCACATTCATTCCACTGTGGAAAAAGGAACAGTTCAAAGAAAACATTAAACGCCCCAAATTACCACCTCGTTCACGCCCATAATGTTGCCCTTACAACAAAGAGCGAACTGGTAGTTGTCAGATCTCCATTATGATGTGTACTAAAATGCAAAAAGCTGATGATGTGAAGAGAAACTTTGCGTGGAAAGTTTTCAAGAATGTTCCCGAGCTGTCTCACAGGAGGATGTGTGTCTGGCATGGCTGGCATTCCCAAAGCTAAATGGTGGCATCGCTATACCAACCGCTAACATTAACCATTCCAGTTCTTTTGTTAAAGTAAGTCTTAATTTATTCTGTCCTGCACTCACCTCTCTGAGTTTCTTTCAAAGGCGAATGCTTTCTTTTCTTCCATCTTTTGTCTATTTTCCTGTTTCTCCACCAGGCACTGTTTTGGTTTGCTATCCCAAGTAAAGCCTGAACTAATTGACTTTTGGCATATCCAGTATTGTCTGTCACCATAGCAAATCACTGATTATATGAATACTTGAAAAATAAAAGTAGTAATGGTGTTTTAATATAATAATTTTCTACATTCCCGCTCCAGAGAGTATTTATTGTGTTCTTGTGCACGACCAGTACTGTGACATTTGGAGTCCTGTTATAAGATGACGTATCAGGAGGCTTATTCAGCTTTTGATTAAAAGCGAAAAAGTTCTGGTCACGCAGTTCAGGACATTACTTCATACCAAGGTTGGGTCTGCATGGATATTATTCATAACTTTAATGCTTGTCATGAGGGTTTTTGTTGTCTCCAGCTTTACTGTTAAGAAATGAAGTAAATCAGTGTTTCATCAACATTAACCAAATATGAAATTTATGTTTGGAAGTTGTTAAAAGGAACCAGACAAGCACCAGCTCTGTTTCACCTTGTTTTTCCTTTTTGGCCCAAGTGTCCAAAAAACGTGGTGTTAAACCAAATAAACAGCACAGTGAGGTGAAACACGGATACTCTGTGGCCAACACAAAAGAACAAATACAAGTTAAACTTAACCTCTGCTGAGTGAGCACAGCTGTGTTTTCTCTGGGGACTCTGTGTGCAATTTTTTTGTTATTGTGTGTTCATTAACTTTTCATTTAGTTCCCCATCATCATCATCATCATCATCATGTTTCATTTACATGTTCTGTGTCACATTCTTTCTCTTAGTCACTTTTCTTTTACTCTGTTTCAGTGTTTTTAAGAGTGTTTGTGTTTGTGTGTGCTCAACTGTGTGTGCGTGTCTGTCTCCAGAGGAGGAGTTGTCAGGCTATAGCAGCCTGCGCAGATGTCTTTATGGAGGTATTGTAGATAATAAATCTTGGCAACAACCAGCTGCAGAAGGCTTCAAATGATACCTTGACTCTGAAGAATTTGTGGGCTTTTACATATTCTTCACCAGCCTTGTCACGTGGCTTTGGGAAAAGTTCACCTTGTTTCATAAAATTATTATTAATATTATCTGTGCAGTTAGCTGACTTATAAATTATAATGGCAATTATTTTGGCCACTCATAAACTGTATATAAAAGATAGACATAGCCAGCAGGTCTGAAAATAAAGAAAATGTCGAGTTGAATCTGCTTTCTCTGTAATGGTCAGCAGGGGGCGACTTCTCTGTTTACAAATAGAACACTTTTAAGTCTTTTGTTAATACAAAATTGTCAAAGGAGCTTAAAAAGAAAGCGACTGGACTTCTTTGACTAACTTTAAGTTCATTTAAAGAAGTCCAGTTGCTTTCTTCTCAAACTCCTTACACTACCATGACCTGGATGACTGAGAACCTACACAGACATATTTTATATGATGATTTTTATTTGTTTAAATTCGGGTCAGACAGTAAAAGTGGTGATGGGTTTCTCAAATCCACAGCTAACGTGTGAAGCTTCAAAACTGGGCTTTTTATGATTTGACACACACACACACACACACACACACACACACACACACACACACACACACACACACACACGTATGGAAACAAATAAAAACATTACTGCTGCCCTATGACAATAGCCAGGGCTCAAGCCACACTGGCTACACCCATCCTTTATGTACAGTCTGTGTCCTTCTTATGAATTCCTGTAATTTTGATAATCTCCTGGGCACTTTTGGTCTCCACATTTTAATAGTCCAGGAGCATAACACTAGCATCACTGTCAGACCTCATGAGCATCTTACCTCCACTGTAGGCAGGTTATTTCACTTTGACTTTTCGCTTAGGAGCACCGTCCCCTTCACAGCTTAAAATTGAAGTGTTGCTTTAATCCCATAACACGTGAGAAGTGCACTGGGTGAAGAATATTCCAGTAGAATTTAAAAATATCAAGGTATCCATATCTCTTTTAACACCTCTTTCTCGTCTCGGCTCTGTTCATACAGATGCAGTCCGAAACAAATGCTTTACATACTTGCTGCTGCTAAAGTTTTTCTCACGTCCTACTGGGGAATGCATTTTAGCCAAGTGAGATTAATTTATTCCTTAAAATACCCATTTTTGTTAACAATTGAAGCATCATGTAAACATTAACACAAGAACTCAGATATTTGGACGTTTTGTTAAACACTCAGAGCCACCGTGGAGTGTAAACTGTTCCACTACTGGGCAGCAAGTATGTGAAATGGGGGCTTCTTATCACAGCTATGTACAGAAGATCAAATGTTGCTATGTTCAGAGCAAACAGCCTCTGAATGTAGGTTTAAATATGTAAAGGCATATTTTACGTGCATAGCTTTACAAAGAAAATCCATCTGATAATCCCTGAATTAACCTAAAACTATTGCTTACTCGTAGGATTTCTCCTGGGTGTTATCGCTCATAATTAAATACTGCAGCGCTGGACTGACTCTGCGTCTGTTGTGTGTCCTTCAGTGTTGTTTGAACACTAGAGCTTACTAATCCTTCGATCTACCCTTTGTTCTTTGTTTCCCTCTCATATCCTGTGGAATTCCTTCAGGTAAGCTAGCGTTTCGTCCTTGACTGAGGTAGAAAGTCAAAGAAGTCAGTGGCGTACACCTGCTGTTGGACTCATTCAT
Organism: Diplotaxodon limnothrissa; assembly: GCF_057381915.1. Classification (NCBI taxonomy): domain Eukaryota; kingdom Metazoa; phylum Chordata; class Actinopteri; order Cichliformes; family Cichlidae; genus Diplotaxodon; species Diplotaxodon limnothrissa. Next base: position 7,103,248 of record NC_140610.1, on the reverse strand, counting down.
TAATTCATGTTTACATGTTTTACAGAGGAAGCATTATTCATAGCTTTCTTGCAGAATGCCACGAGTACAATGCACTTGTTTAGTGTAAACTATTCATTATCAATCTTATGACAGATGGAAGTAACAGTCTGTAGTTTGAGGGCTCTCCCCCTATTGTTCAACTTTAAAAAGCCACCTTGTTTGAACATTGGCAGCACTGTTTTCATCAGGAAACAGACATTCTTTTCTCTCAACATGCTACAATATGGGCATAAGTTTTAATGCCTCCTCTTTGACCTGCAGCCATTGGATTTGTCTTGGGAGTATTTTTAGGCCATAATGATGTTCCTATCATAACTTGTTCTGCTGACTTTTACCTCTAAAGTTGCATGCATGTTCTCAGTCTGTAACTTCAGTTGTGTTGACTACCAGTATAACCAATAACTAAAGTGGTTTTGATGTGGGTACTGGATGTGGGTAAAGGATTGAGAGGTAAAAATATGTGTTCAATTACCGTATTTCCCGGACTACAAAGCGCACCCGAATATTAGCCGCACAAGCTAAAATCAGGGGAAAATCCTGTTTTGTACATACATTAGCCGCACCTGACTAAAAGCCGCAGGTGTTTCAATGTTGACTTATCATATGTAAGAGAATATGCACAAAGGGAATTGTCAGGAAAGAGATGGCTGTTTGGAGACACACCCCTTTTATTAATATTTTGAAAAACAAGTTATGGGTACATATTTGCATAACCTTTTAGGTATATGTACAAGTAGCGGTAATTACAAGTAGGAAACATGTACTGTGCTTCATAAATGAGTAACAAATGTAGTACATAACAATAACCTACAGCACACCAGAAAAATAGATTCGGACTACCTTTTAGGCTCAGGTGCAGCGACACGGCTTTAACAAGAAGAAAAGTCAGTCATTCACCACCATCTTCCTGCCCACTAAAACCACCAAAGTCCTCTTCTCCAGTGTCGGATACAAACAGGCTCAGGATGGCTTCGTCATCCACTCTCAGCTTCTTTCCTTCGTTGTCACTTTCAAAACCAAAGAAATCCTCGTTGTCAGTGTCAGAGTCGAACACCCTCAGAAGGGCCGTGGCGGTGTCCTCCTCTCCATCATGCAGCATTCAGCCCTTCGAAATCCGTTGGTGATCATTGATGTTTTCACACTTTTCCACGCTGTCAGATTCCACCGGTGGAGTTGAGCATAACTTGCTTTTCGCATTGTTTTTCGCGCTACTTGTACGGCACTATGTTGTCTGGCGGATGGACACGTGACCAACACACCACTCTTGAACCCCGATACTGTGTGTCTGATCACATGCCCTTCCGCCAGGCAACGTAGTGCCGTACAACAGCGGAACAAACAAAACAAATCGTCTTACGATATGACAAAAATCATGGACAATCCATAGAAAAGCCGCACCTGACTAAAAGCCGCAGGGTTCAAAGCTTGTGGAAAAAGTAGCGGCTTATAGCCCGACAATTACGGTATCTGCTTCACTCAGTGCCCCATCGAATTATCTGATATCCTTCTGATGTCCCCTCCCCGCTTCTAGGCTATGACTTTGCAGCTGTCCTGGAGTGGTTTGCAGAGCGAGTGGACAGGATCATTTTACTGTTTGATGCTCATAAACTGGACATCTCTGATGAGTTCTCAGAGGTGATAAAGGCCCTAAAGAACCATGAGGACAAGATCAGGTACTGTGGGATTCTTAAATTCACACCAAATATTTTCTTTCTTTTTTTAAATACCATATCATTGGTACCTGGGCATCCATGCAATATTAATGTGAGTAGCTTGTAATAAGAATCATCACCGCTCTCTTCTGTCTTTTTCTCCAGAGTTGTGCTTAACAAGGCCGACCAGATAGAGACTCAGCAGCTGATGAGAGTGTATGGTGCTCTGATGTGGTCACTGGGGAAAATAGTCAACACGCCTGAGGTACGCTAAACTGGGGGTTTCTGTGATGGCGTTCATACGGTTTTAAGCCTGTAATTGATCCTTTCACCTATGTCAAAATCACAGAATTGTAATGATTTTTTTTTTTTAAAGATTGCTTTGAAGAAATAATAATTTTAGAGTGAAATAATGAAATTAGGCACTTGATTGTTAATATTTGCAACCACATAGATATCTGCACATAAATGTGTGAAATCTGTGGCTGAGGTACAAGATTATAGACTTCCTTTTCTAGTCTGAGTTGAGTTGGTGCAGATCAATACGGAGACTAAAAGAGGGGCTGCGTTAGCCAAAATTGAATTTTTAAAACCACTGGCAATTGTACATGTATTTTTTATTGATCTGGATTCTTAAAATAAAGACCATCAGATGCAACTGGGAGCTTTGAACCAGATATTTGTCATCTGATATCCACGTAAGCTGGCTCCCACAGACAAAGTTTGCAGACTAGCCTGTGGGCTCACAGGTTGCAGAATTGTTAACTGGTTGTAGGAGTATTTAAAGACTTTATATTTAATGTTTTTAAATAATATCTGGGGAGCTATGATCCATAATGGTGGCCATTTGAAGGACTGTTAATGGCATATTATGTGAAGAATGGTCCAGTTTGCCTCTGACTTTATTTACTTATTTTTTGTTCTGTCTCCCTTACTGACAGGTGATTCGCGTCTATATCGGTTCATTTTGGTCCCACCCGCTGTTGATTCCTGACAACAGGAAGCTGTTCGAGGCCGAGGAACAGGACTTATTTAAGGACATCCAGTCCTTACCGAGAAATGCAGCACTTAGAAAACTCAATGATCTGATAAAGAGGGCAAGACTAGCCAAGGTGAGGAGCACCTGCGACACAGGATGTTCGAAACAGTTGATGTCAAATAACGCAGATGTTACGCAACATTTCCTACATTTAGTGCTGAGCTGTTACACCATGCTGACATGTTTAAGTTGTCAGTATCACCGATTTATCTGTGTGCTTCCTATTTATTGTGCTCAGCTGTGTTGTTCAGCTGTTAACCTTGACAGAAAGAGATGTTTCGCAGAACTAATAGAGTTAGATAAATGACAATGAATTGTTTCCCATTTCCTCAATGGACAGGAAGTTAGGTAGGCGACAGTCTGCTGCCTGTTGTAGTTCGAGGAAACACAGCAGAGGAAACGCACAAGTGCACACAGTCAAACACGCACAGGTTTATCACACTGAGAGTCGAGCACAGTTTTCCTGTTAGACAGCTGATGGGTGTTGGTGTGTTTTGTGATGAGTTTCAAGGACATGAGGTAGACCCAGATGCGTGTATCGCCGCGGTGACTGAACAAATTTTCTTTTCTTTTTTTTTTGCACGTTTAGTTTCTGCTGAATATTGTTTAAACACTTTTTCCAGGAAAACCCTTTTTGTAATGAAAAGTGGACTCCAAATGTGAATTAGAATTTGTTAATTATTAAAAGAAATGCCCACAAAGGTAACAGTAAAGTGGATGACTAATCTGGTTTATGCAATATTAAGTGTCCTCAAGCTTAATGTTGTCACAGTGGCTTGTGTTACAGTTTACCCACTTGTCAGAAGCTCAAATATAATTCAATCATTACAAGGAGAACCTGAGACAATAAAACACATAATCTTTATTTTAAAGTAATCTGATTATCTACTTTGTATGAGCTCATAGATTTATTAGAGTGCTTCAGTTGTGTGTCTGGTTAAATATCACAGATAGAGATGTTTTTCTTTTCCTTCCACACATTTTTGCATCAGTTTTTCTTTGTGTCTCTTGTGGCCCTTGGAAGAACAAACAAAAAGAACAAGTCAATCTCATGACATTTAATAGGTGACTTTTTTCCCCACTCATAAAAAGTTAACAATTAACTACCTTTGCTGCACTTGATCCTGTTTTTACCTACTCCAAGCTCAGTTTTTCCACAGTTTCTTTTTTTTTATATAGCTCTTTACTTCTGCATACTTAGATGTTGCTTTATAGCATAATGTGGAATATTATAACAGACACGATTTTGAAGTGGAATCATTTGAATCATTTTAACTGAAATTTATAAAGAATTTAGTCTCCTAGTACCTGCTCATCAATTAATAAACATCAATTAGCACCTATAACAAGAATAACAAATAAAAGCTTAATGAATTCAAACACAGTTGCTTATACTTTCCATGTGAAGTCATCGATAACTCTCTTAATCTGCAGGTCCACGCTTATATCATCAGCTCACTTAAAAAAGAGATGCCCGCTGTGTTTGGGAAGGAGAACAAGAAGAAAGAGCTCATCGCCAGCCTTGGAGATATCTACAAACGCATCGAAAGAGAACACCAGATATCACCTGGAGATTTTCCGAATCTGAAAAAGATGCAGGTAAGCAGTGAAGCAAAGGATTAAGGTTTAGTAAATGAGGTTTTGACATGATTGGAATGAATGCAGGGGCTTCACTGATTTTAAGTTACACGAGTAGCGTTAGTTAATTGCAATTTTAGCTGATGTCTTGTTTTTTTAAAAATCTAACAAGGAAGTGAAATAGAGAGAGTAGTAACAGTCAGAGAGTCACAGAGTTTTACCGTTTCCTGAGCTAACCACTGAAGTACAACACACTCAGCAGAGACTTTAACTGATGAGGGAAATGTTGATAATTGGTCTTTATTAACTTGTTGTTGTTATTATTATTGTCATATAAGATTGATCTTAATCCTTACTGCACAGAGAACTGTCAGCCTCTGATGTTGTGGGCCATTTTGTACATTTCAATAAGCTTCTCATAACGTTGTATACCACTCTGTATTTTGTGTTTCTCTATTTTCTTTTTTTGATCTTTGGAACAATACTCGATTTTCCTTTGTGTACTTTAAGATATTTTGTGGCTACAAATGGGATGAAACTTTCCATTGAAAGTAGAGTGCTAACTGAGTACTTTAACTCATGTACATCACTTGTGCAGCTATCAAGCAGTATGTCGGTAGATTGATCACCAGCTCCTCCTGAAGTATCCTTGGGCAAGATATTACATCCATCAGAGTATTTTTGAATGTAATCAATCAGTTTGTCAATCCAATCTTTGTTTTGAACACATAAATAACAAGTATCAATGCACTAAAAATAAATAAACACAAAATCATTGAAATCCATCAAATTCACATGGAAAAAACATAAAATGTTGACCATTTTATGTTTGAAAAGAAGAAGGAGGAAGTAAGGAAGTAAAAGTGTAGAAAACAAAAATGTATAGTTTAATCTGTGTGAGTGAGGCTTGTAGTAGAAAGCACTTTGAGTGCTATAGTGATATAAGTACCAGGCTATTTACTTGAACTGTGTAATGCTTACCTAATTGTAAATATTACTAAAGTGAAACTTTTATTGAAGCATATTTTATTGTTACTTCAGTGACTTAAGTAATTTTATAGAATACTTCTGGAACATTTGATTGACTACATCAGCATTCTTTACAGATGTGTATTTTAAAATGATCTTTATCTGTGCTGAGGGTATAGTTTATATATAAATTATAACCTAACTTGAGACAAACTTGTGTTTTTTCCAGGACCAACTCCAAGCTCAGGATCTCAACAAATTCCAGCCTCTAAAACCTAAACTCTTGGAGGCGGTCGATGACATGTTAGCCAATGACATCGCCGGCTTAATGGTCCTGGTCCGACAAGAGGAAACCCAGCGGCCCAACGCAGTAGTGAAGGGCGGCGCGTTTGACGGCACGTTGGACGGCCCATTCGGTCACGGGTACGGCGAAGGAGCCGGCGAAGGCATCGACGAAGCGGAGTGGGTCGTCGCTCGCGACAAACCTGCTTACGACGAGATTTTCTACACGTTATCTCCTGTCAATGGGAAGGTGACCGGAGCCAACGCCAAGAAGGAGATGGTCAAGTCAAAACTGCCCAATACAGTGCTGGGCAAGATCTGGAAGCTGGCAGATATCGATAAGGACGGCATGCTCGACGATGAGGAGTTTGCTTTAGCCAATCATCTGATAAAGGTGAAACTTGAGGGACATGAACTACCATCAGAGCTGCCTGGACACCTGGTGCCTCCTTCCAAGAGGAAAATAGCTGAATAAATGTAATTCAGATTACCCGTAATGACCTACTCAGCCCTAGAACCCATAGGTAGCCCCCTCCCCCTTCCCCAGAGAAAATGTTCTTTAATAGAAAAGGAGTCATCCTGTAGCAACAACAAGAACAAAGACAAAAAATTTAACACAAGTAGAGCTCATTTCAAGTCTTCTTCCTGTTCTGTTGCTGTTATCGTCTGATCTGTAGTCTTAATTTCCTAATTTAAGCTGCCAATGCATTCAAATGTATCTTCACGCGACTGAGACTGTTAGCATACTGGCTGCAAGCTTTGAGTAACAAAAAAATAAAAAACAAAGTGCGTTTACCTCTTCATTAGGATTAAACCAGATAAGATTAATTTTATAAAATTAAATAGCTTTTATTAGTTTTTCAAGAATGCAAACCATGGCTCTCAGCTTTACAGAATTAAAGCAGAATACTTGTTGGAGTAGGACAGGTGTTAGACATGTGCAAAAGAAGAAACACTGGAATATAAAGACATATATGTACGTTCAACTAAACTACTGGAAAAAGGAGAAATATTGCAACAATGTGAAGACAAAAATAAAGTCTTTTTCTGTTAAAACTTTACCTTTGGTCAAACCGATTTATTATTATGATGATTATTAGTATTCAGTTTACTCTAAGAAGTAAATCCAAATTAAATTATGTGTTTTTAAATGTAAACCAGAAGATTTTACATTCCTTGTACTTTGAGATAATGCGCACATACAGACAACAGAATGAAAACGACATCCTAAAGAGGAACAGGCCTGCGTTTCGTATTAAATGTGACGTGCTGCTCGACCTTTTGCTTTGGACGAAGGAACCTGTATGATTCTCATTAACACGTGCTGATACTGAGATTATAATAACAGACCATATTATGGGTGTTGTTTGGAAACTAGCGCGACAGCATGCTCTGAATAACCGCTTTGGTCGGACTTTGAATTTTGAATGGACACGCATCTATTGTTCTGTGTGGACACATCCTGGTTATTGTATGTATGTACAATGGTATCTGACCACATGTTATCAGTGTTATTATTTGTAGTATATACAGTATATATTCATAAGAGAAACATTATTAAAACTACTGAGGGTGGAGTATGTTAGTGGGTTATCAACTGAAAACTGATCAGTTATTCTTCACCTTCCTAAATAATGTAGTATAACCAAAAGTAATAGTCTGAAAGCACCGTTTGTTTTTATTGTGATGACACTAATTGACACATTTAACATTGTTCTATGTGTTTTTGCTGGAAACTTTCCATGTCACACATTGAAATTGTATACATGTAATAAATGTAATTCTTCTTTGCCATGTTTCCAATCCATCACTCTATTGACACACCAGTACCTGTGTGTGTGTGAGTGTGTCTCCTTAAATATAGCATGTTAGGACCATGTTCATGTTTGTTAACAGAGGTTTTATTGGGTGTATCATTAGATAACCCAACTCAAATAAGTAAAACTGGATTCCCACATGGCAACAAAAATCTTAAGCATGTCTTCATCGAAATGTTTCCAGCTCATGGCCGTTTTCTGACCCTCGTGCTTTACTGTGAATCAAATGCACATAAGAAGACTTACTGCATTCCATTAACTCGAGTTGGGAAATCGCACAGGCGTTATCCTGTTACGGCTCAAGTTTCGGAGGTGTGCAAGATTGGACTGGGAAAAAAAAAGACTTGGATGTGGATTCTCGTCAAATTCACAAGTTGTTTTCAGACCCTGTGTAAACACATTAAGTGGAAACACTAGCGTTACGGTATTTTGGCTGTTTTTATGCTGGTGATGCAGTACTTAAGTCTGTCCTTCACTGCTTTTCTGTCAATGTAAACAGGCCGACAGTGTAATAAAACTCATGTGTAACAACTATCTAAGTGTTGACTCTGTTTTCAAAAAGGAAATCATGTGCAGTATATATTTTGCACCCGCCCACCCAAGAAACTGAGGAAAAGATTTGGAAAAATGGCTATAAATTATTTTAGTGCAATTATAGCTGCAACACTGGAAGCCAGAAGACTCTGACATCATTTCTCTGATTTGCAAGTCCTCAGATTAATTCTAGTAAACTGAACTGTAACCAAACACGTGGATTTTTAGAGGAATTTTCATTTCAGAGGAAAAGTAGATCCTCTTTCAGGTCTAAGGTTCTGTGTATCAGAACATAAAGAAATAAAAAAATCATCTGGTCCTTATCAGGTATGGAAATGATTTAAATACAACTCAGAGGAACAACAACGCATTAGACTGTCGAAATGCAGAAGGAGGATGTGAAAAACAATGATTCAGTAGCTCGTAGAACCACCTTTAACAGCGACAACTTAAAGTCATCGTTTTCTGTATGACTTTCTCAGTCTCTCACATTGCTGTCAGGAAATTTTAGACCTTTTTATACAGTTTGCAGGCATTTGTTTATGCACAGGTTTCTTATAGTTGATGACTGGATCATTGCAACATCTTGATTCGTTTCTCCTTTGGCCGTTCTGTTGTAAATTTGATGCCGTGCTTGGGATCACTGTTCTGTAGTTAAGATCCAGTTTGGACCAGTAACATGTGATCTGTTTACTGGCCAACAGATGACATACTTTGGTCTACAGAGGAGTTCATGGCTGACTCGGTAAATGCAAGGCACCCAAATCCTAGTTGCTGCAAAAAAGGCCCCAAATCATCACACTTCCACCACCGTGGTTGACAGGTGGTGTGAGGTGTTTGCGCTGATATGCTGTGTTTGGTTATCTCCAAATGTGGCGCTGTTCATTATAGCAAAACAACGTCACTTTGGTCTGGAAGTCGTGTGGTTTGTTCAGACGCAGCTTTGCAAAGCTACGCCGTGTTGCCACGATGTTTTTAGAGAGAAGAAGCGTTCTCCTGCTAACTCTTCCAAATAAGTCCTACTTATTTGGTGTGTTTCTAATTGTACTGTCATGAACTTTAACAGGTAACATGCTAACCGAGGCCTGTAGAGTCTGGGAAGAAGCTCTTGGTTTTTTTTGCAGTTTCTTTGAGTCTTGCACAATCAGTCTTGGGGTGAAATGGGTGGGGCATCCACTCCTAGGACTATTAGCATCTGTCTTGAATATTCTCGACTTGTAAATAATCTTCCTCACTGTTGAATGACAGGTTTGAAATTCTTTGGAAATGGCCTTATAACCCTTCCTAGATTGATGAACACTTGCTCTTGTAAGATCATTGCTGATGTCTATCCTCCTTGGCATTGACTTAACACACGCCTGAATGCTTCAGTTCATCAAACTGTCAAAACTTCTACTTTAATCGACGTGCTCACACTTGCTGATGATGCATTTTTATCCTTTTCTAAAGGATAAAATAAAATAAAAAATAAAAATAAAAATAATAAAATAAAAAGCATTAATAGGGTCAGTATTTGTTGAATAAATAATATGGCCTGATAAGTATAACCTTTAAGAGGGTTTGCTTTCTTTTTCACATACGTTTTTCCAGAAACTTGAAAGGCTGATCTATGAAATGCATTCAAGGAATTCTATGAATGTACAAAAAGCATGTTTTTTAAGCCCCCAGCCAATAAAAAATAGGGTGGAAGAAACTGTACAGTATGGAAACTGTCTTTCTTTTCTCCAGGGGCTTGTTCTTATCTCAGATTCAGTTCAGGGAGGTTTTCCCTTCTGTGTAACACCAAACACATGCTTAACTGGTGATAATGTCTTCTCTGACTAAATTCTTAAAAAGATTTTGTGCGGCACATGAGGGCACATTTCCAGATTGCTTTGCAAGTGTATCTGACGTGGACCACAGCGTGAGACGAGCTCCAAGTGACAGGAAACCAAGCATGGGACCACAGACATTACTCTATTATCTAGAGACTTCCATGTGTATGTATGTATGTATGCGGTTTATGTTTGACAGGAAGCCAAAACATTCCTCTGTATTATGACTTAAATTTCTCCTAAAAGATACCACACACACACACATGCACACGTGCGCACACACGCACGCACATATACATATACCACATAAAGTGAAGATGCAGCTCTCTTTTCTCACACACAGGAAGTTCTGTTTTTGTCCCCCATTTCCTGTCTGTTGCACCTTGACCTCCATCACTCTCTCCCTTTCTTTCTCATGCGCTCACACACACACACACACACACACGTGGATCCTTCACCGTAATATGTTTTCATATTAACATTATGTGTGTAGGTTAGTCTTGTAAGCGTTAACTTTTTACATTTTATCACCTTTAAGAACCCAGAGGGATGTTTCATGTTTAATAATGCAAATCAAACTGCATATGCTCTTTTTAGTGAATATTTTTAGTGTGTGAGAAGCACCCCTAGATCATGAAAAACACATAACATATGACAGGCAAAAATTTGTGATCAGAAACATAAATAACTCTGTGTAGCCTATTTCAAGTCCACTATTTTTCTCTTTCCTGCAAATTGTGGACTTCTACGACTGGCTGATGGATGTGAACCAGAAATAGACATAAACAGGCAGGAAGAAGGAATCCAGTATTCCAAGAATGGCAAAAACATGCTGAAATGTGTTTGTCTCTGTTTTTGGTTCATTGTTTGTCTTTTTAGCAGGAAAGAACAGCGTATTCTGAGCTGATTCCCCTTGTTCTACTAAACATGGCGCATCTGTCAGCGGTGATGTATGAACATGCACCTGTGTTTGAGTACAGTGGATGCGCGTGATTGATGCCCATGTTTATCTGGTGGAGAAGTACGCATGAGGAAGCCGTACATCAGGATTCATTTCATCCACTCGAGCAAACCGGAAGAGCGTTGGGTGGGGGTGATGCTCTTTATCTCATATGTCACAGAGGATGGTGACGTGAGAATTGCAGCCTTAATGTGATCTCTACTAACCAACATCTAATGGTCTTTAAAAGAATTTGACTCATGAATACAAGAATAAAAAGTTTTAACTTAACTTTAAACGTTAAACTTTAAAAGTTAAAGTTAAGTTAAATACTGAGGACTAAATGCATCATGTACAGTATGCACATACAGTCTGAATACAACCAAAGTATATCAAATAAATATAAAGATGATACAATATTAAATAATGCAAAAGGATAACATAACATAACATAAAGACTACACCAGGTGCCACTCCTGTCAGCTAAGAACAGGAAACTGAGGCTACACAGGGACAACATAAGTCAGGAAAATATACACTGCTGTCTATCAATGGTTCAGGCCATTGGTAGCGCTGTAATGGTTTTATGTAATGATATTTTCATGGCTCAATTTGGGCCTAACTGTGCGGCAGAGTACCTGTCTTCTGATGGCTGCTTCCAGCATCACATCATCTCAAGCTGGTTTCTTGAACATGACACCTTTGGGATGAGGTGGAACGGGAGATTTACATCATGGATGTGCAGCAAATCTGCAGCAACTGTGTGATGCTATCATGTCAGTATGTGAATAATTAAGACAGCTCTGAATGCAAAAGGAGGTCCAAACCAGTGCTGGTAAGGTGTACCTAATAAAATGGCCTGTGTTCTCCATGTTCATCTCTGAATGATCTCATTTTAAAACGCTACCTACGACTCTTGAGGTCAGAGGCCAAGTGCTCCTCGTTTCTGAAGGTTTGCATATCCTCTCACTCCTGATCTGAGCTGGCCTGGAAACAGGCATGTCCTGCCTGTATGACACATACTCATGGTAGCTGCTTCTTTTCATCTGCCAAGCATGAGATTCACCATGAGGACGCAACTTGTGGAAAGTTCACACTGCTATATCACACTGCTATATTCATCATCTCTTTGACCAGCCAATAGGAGTCACTATAGTGCTGTGACAGGGACATGATGTGTCACTGTTTCCACTGGCAAACAATGCTAATTTACAAACTGAAGTGTCTCAGGAAGCGTCGGTGCTGCTCAACAATGAGTCTGAGACTCTGTTGGAGGGAAGCACTCTCTAACACATCGGTCATTGTTTCCCATATGGTCAGATGGAGGCCTTGGAAGAGACCAAAACAGAAATCTTTCATCACCTTTCCCTGTAAGTGAACCAAACCAACAAATCACCCTTAGGGTTCAGTGCTTCGGGTTTTTCCTTCAATTCTTTGATAGGTCACCTTTCTATAAAAAGGACCGCACCAGGGATCTCCCACTGTATCTCTCCAACCCTTTTTAGTTGGCACATCCACTTGTGAGTCATGCAGTGTGAGTGTGGCAGAGGGTGTAGCAGTCACCGGGTCGGCCGAGTGGTGACACCCGGCTGCTAATTGCGTTCGGTGTCCATGGACACAAAGTGTGAGAAGCAAAGGACGACAGCAAAACAGAACACAGCCGTTCAACTTCGTTTTTGTTATTGCTGAGAGTATTTTATTTAAATTCATTTAATTAATACAGGAAATCTTGTCTTTAAGCCGTGTGTCTGTCAGGTAGTGAATTTAAAGTAGTGATCACAGAGTCAGACATATGTACTGCCTGCATTCAGTGCCTATCTCTAACATAAAGATAAGGATGCACCAAAGTCTCTGAATGGCTTTAAGCGAAGTATCAAAAATACAGACAATGCTCAACACTTTAAATGATTTGATGTCATGTTTGTCCGTCACATGACAGTTGGTGTGTGAGTGTTAGGCCATGTCCACATTTTCGTTTGAAAACGCATCTTTTTCTCTCCGTTTTGGCCTACTGTCCACACTGAGACGGCGTTTTCGGTCAAGTAAAACGCAGCGTTTTGAAAACGCTCTCCAAAGCGGATACATTTGAAACCGTGGTTTTCGCGTCGCAGTGTGGACAGCGAACCCAGAGCCTTTTCGAAAACGATGACACATTTTAGTCATGTGATACAGTCAATTGACCAATTAAACTAAGATAGTGGTGGGCATCACACAGCAGTTGTTTTGTTTGCTCTCAATTCTGACAGCCCTATTAAAGATTAATATCAGTCTGTACATGCTCCCGATAGCTTTTCTTCAAATTCTTTAATTCTCACTCGCTTTTGCAACTTTGTACTTTTGTGTTACTCGCAGCAACAACTCCACCTCATTATTAGTCCATTTAAAAAACTCAGTGCTTTTCCTCGACATTTTGCCACAACGTTTTAAAGAGAAAGTAAACAAACGACAGACAGAAATGAGGCAGGTCAAATCGTCTTGCGTTTCACGCATGCGCAGTACTGGAACGTAAGCGATTTCAGCCGTTTCAATGTGGACGTACAACCCTGTGAAAACGACTGAAAACACTAGTGTGGACGCGGAGCGTTTTCAGACGAAAACACCGTTTTCAAATTTATCCGGGGTAGCCTCAGTGTTATATGCATGCATGTATGCATATATGACTCTATGTGTGTGAGTATGTGTAGAGTATAATCCCAAATCCTGGTGACCATTCCTTGAACTCCCCCCTGGCTTAAAACTGAAGCCAAGGACGGGGTGGACATCCTGTGAAAACAACCACACGCATGCCTTTTTTTCCCAAAAAATCTCTTCACGAACAAGTCTGACCTTTGACCTCAGAATCCTTTGGCCCTTGTGTTCCGGTGGACAAACAGCGGGGCTCCTCTGGTCTGTATGTTGAAGTGTCCTTGGGCACAGGTATCAGTTAGTTATCAGTTTCACATTCTTTTAACTTTCCCAGGATTTCCAGCCCCAAACAATTCCCTTCCAGGAAGTTTCTCTGTGAGAATCTTAGATAGAAATGGCAAGGTGCGACTAGAGTCTTCTTGATCTGACGCGAAGCAGGACAAACCATTTTTAGCTTTGACATTAATAATCATAATGCCTCTGGCGTCCAAATACGAGCTAAATATGATGGCAAGTATGTAATAAATTCATTGATGTGGCTAAATCTGTCTCTCTGTATGGAGATCTTGTTTCAGATGCGTGTCCACCCAAACTGTCTGTGGAAACAAAGGTTTGGTCAGAGTTACATAAGAGATGTCAAAATGAGGAATCCTCTGATATGATATCAGGGAACGTTATGTTTTTCAGAGACAGCAGGCACCAGACTGACTCAACTGCTGACAGCAGGTCTTATTTATTCAGGCGTGGACCGCAGCTAAACATCAGTATTGCAGTCACTTCTCACGTTCAGACAAGATTTAATGCATTGTGCCACAGTAATGTTTCAGTATTCCCACAAACTCAAACACATCATCTAAAGGCAGATATACACAGCTCCCTACAGATGTTTCTGATTCAGCTACTTTTACAGGCAGTTATTCTAATCATAACTTACTGTGTGAGAAGTCGCATTGGCCGACTGTTTTTACATGTTAAGTAATGCGATAAAAATAAAATTCTTGCCATCTTTAGACCCACGGAGGTGTCTCCTGGCACTGCTTAGGCCTAAATTTACCTCAGAGTCACTTCCCACCAGTCGTCCCCGCCGCTCCACTGTAGTTCTGATTTATCCTTTAATTGTCTCATGGTGGGTTTGATGTCTGAGTGTAAAGCAGAGTGGGATTTCTTTTTCTTCCTGTAGGCAGACTCGTTGTCGTGGAGCACCACTACGCTGAGGGAACGCCGTATCCTTTGATGAATGAGCATCCGTTATCTGAAGCGGTCAAAGATCACCGTGACGAGAGGAGAGGATGTGCAGAGAGGAGAGGGTGTATGCTGATTCTTAAATGTTTTCTTCCTTAACAGAGAGACAGGATGTGCACTGGGCAATCATACAGTAATTTGTAATAAAATTACAGCATGGTGGTGGTCAGGGCCCGGTGGCGCCGGTGTCCGGCAGCCTCGCCTCTGTCGGTGCGCCCCAGGGTGGCTGTGGCTACAATGTAGCTTGCCATCACCAGTGTATGAATGTGTGTGTGAATGGGTGGATGACTGGATGTGTAAAGCGCTTTGGACTAGTAAAGCTATACAAATACAGGCCATTTACCATTTATTTTGAATGACTGAACTTTTAGCAGACCAGTCACATTAAGTACTGACAAGCTCCATCGTACCTGTTAGATCTGCTTCTTCCAATTACAATAAAAATACAAATGTAGAAACAAAAATGTACAGTACTGTGCACACGTCTTGAGCCAGCCCTCATTAGATCCATGTAAGATTTTCTCTTCTTGACTGGGCTCATGTGTGTCATTCTTTCTATTTGTAAACACAATAGCTCACAAAAAATCTTGAGTTAATTCTTATAAAACTTTTGCAGAGGTGTAGAATGAGGTCATGTTAACAATCCATTAAATTTGGATTACATCCATTGAGGTCATTAAAACCAGCTTAATGACTTATTGGTTGTCATTGCTTATAACTTACATCGAAAGTACGGCGTAAAGATTTAAAATATCTAGATATATTACTTTGCACCTCTGACCTCTTCTTCAGGGTCAAATAAGTTCTCATTTTCATTAAATTTTCATTATTTTATTTTTCAAACTTTTATTTGTATTATATTATTGTATTGCATTACAGTAACAGGTTATAACTGTTTATAGACATAACAATTTGAATAAATGTACAACTTTTCTGAATACATTTATTTTCTGTTTAAAAAAACACTATTTTTTAAATTGTCATTGTTTGTTTTACTAAACAACTAAATGAATTCTACAAATATACTAGATCCACATAGAAAAATATATTGTACTAAAAATAATAACACTACGTCAAATTATGACAAGTATATTAAAATGAGTTTCAATAATGTAAATAACAGAACTTTTTTTTTTACTGCACTAAACATTTCTTAAAGTACCTTTTAAAATAGAAAAAAAATGAAATTATACAAAATACCCTTAAAAGTAAATACAGTCTTGTATTTATTTTTAAGATAAATACCATTGTTAGTCAGTAGTGCTAGTTTCAGCCATTGTGCCTTTTATAAGGTTGGGGAAACGTGGAGTCAGCTAACAGTGAAGAAGTCGGGTTAGTGCCAAAATGTTTCTCCCACTTAAAACACGACATCCAGATGAACATAATCAAATTTCAGGGATTTCCTTACCTGAGTGATAATTATTTATCAAGACTTGTTTCTTTATATTTTGCTACTACTAACAAATACAATGTAAAATTGGTTCTTTGATAAGTTATCTGTTATGTGCAGACACAACATCGGTTGATCCCTTCAGTTTGTTGCCGTTTTGACGTTTGAATGATTTACAGGTCAGTCTTTAGTTGGAGGGACTGGACTGGAAATGAGTGAAAAATTAGCCAATGTCCAAAGACAAACTTTGAAAGGCCTTCAGAAAACCTGAAGAACTGTTGCCCAAGAGCACTTGAGCAATAGAAAGTTTGGCTTCTTGGAAGAAAAGTATAAAGAAATGAGGGGTGGATCCGGACTTTTGGACAGCACTGTGAGCTGCGTAAAAATGTAAAAGAGCAAAGAAAAAACACCTCTCTACATATCCCCACTGCCACCTAATGGTCAGCAACACATCTTATTTTTAAGATAGGCGTTTATATATTTAATTCAATCCAGTTTTATTTATATAACGTCAAATCACAACAGCAGTTGCCTGAAGCCAAGTTGTAATGTGAGGTAAAAACCCCAACAATGAAACTACACATTCATCTGTTTTTTTTTTTGTTGTTGTTTTTTTAATTACATTTTTTAATACAGATAATTTTTTTTAATCAATCGCTTTCGTTTGGATAAAAAAATAAATTCATGTTCCAGTTTGGAACAAAATTAATTCATGTTCCAGGAAGCCAAAGGAGTCCTGGATTGTTTTTAAGTCCTGGTGTGTCGCTGGTGTTTGACTGTGTCGGTGTATAATACAGCAATGTAGTGGTAAAAACTGAATTTGGTGTGTGTCGTTTGGTGGTTTGCTTCTCTGAAAATAATTTGTATCTCAGGCCAACTGAGAACCCACAGATAATTCAGAGCAGGATGTTTGACATCGGTGTCAAAATGTTGAAATATGGCGACTCAGCACCTTACTCATGTTGTGATTTCCTGCATCTGTCCCTGTGTTTGTCATTTACTATATTCTTCTTTCTCAGCAGAAAACCACTGGCTTTGCTTCACTCTGCTTTTACCCATTTAGCATCTTTTTTCATGTCTGGGTTGTAATCAGTCATTCCTCTTCTTTTCCTATAAGTATCCATGCATTATTCTTTGCGATGCTTCCATTAAACCTCTTCTTTTCTTTGTTTATCCCCTAGAGAGTGGATTCATCTTGCAAGACTGACACCTTTTTTCAGTTTTAAAATAAAAGCAATCTAGCACTCTATCAAAATTCATAAAATCTATTTGTTTATAGTACCATCATGTTCATGAAATATGGTAGTTTTTAGGTAATCTAGCTGAAATTTCAATGCTAGATACAGAAAAAAGGTGACTTTTGCAAACATCAGAATAAGACACAACCTGAGTTTGCTTTAAATTTATCATACAGAACTTAAAAGATGCCTAACGAGGTAATACGTTAATGGCGTTACGTTACATCATGTCACACACTTTAACTTTGAATCGGCTAAATCACTTAAATCTGTTCTCAGGTGAACTTTGAACATGGGGACTTTTCCTGTCACCAAATCATAGGGGAAAACTCCGAGGTTAAGATAGCACAACCTGTGGTGTTCATTACCTGTGGTGCTGGCAAGTCCCGCCTCTTCAATCCAATCTGCAAGCGGGCTTTCCGCTTCAGACTTTCCGTTAAAACCTCGCTGGTCTCGAATATCATGTCATGTCATGTCTTGTGCAGGTTTTCGGTTCTTTCCTGAGGAACAAAACCTTTCTGCACCGTCACCAAAAAAATAGAAACTAGACTTTGAACCGTTCCTGAGTCATCAAAGACTGAAATTAAAAGTCTGAAATGTTTATGACTGTATTTCGTCTACAACAACAGGACATCATCTAAAGCCATTTTATATTTATGTCTTATGTTTTTACTGGTCACAAGCTTTATATGTACATCTACAATAAACCCTCTTGAGGCCTTCTAACTTTGATCCAGTGACTAGATACATGACAGTAAAATTTCCCCCATGGTGGTTACAAATAAGTGAAATTCTATTGTCGAAGCAGATGTGTTACTCTACTGGGTTTCACACATGCACATGTATGCATTTATATTAAAATGCACTCCTGCCTGTTTCAAACCACAGGTTTCAGTTCGAGCTAGTGTAGGGTGCAGTTCTGCTGAAGTCAGCCTCATGGGGGGTTTTCTTTTTTCTTTTTTTAAAATTTGTTTCCATCCCCAACTCATTAAAATTATAATAAATATATTCAGATTTTCCCTCTCGATATTTTATCTTTATCTATACATACTGAAAGAAACAAAGTATCTAAACATATTGTACAAATACAAACCCCAAACCACATTTTTATTGTGCAAACAGCTCAGACACACCGATAACATCAGCATGTGATCACCAAATATTGAGATAAAAATCAAACAATTAGTAATATGACTTGGCAGAGATGTGATTTGCTGATGCTGGCCTGATATTAAAATTTCCTTCACACATTAAAACCACCTCCATTATGATCTTGTCTCGTGTGTCATAGCAGCTGTTTGATATTGACCTACTTTGGAGTTTCGGTGGCTATTTATTGCCTAAACTGTGCTGCTATCTCAGTAGAGAGCAGTGGACTTCCTGTGGTTTAAAGGTTAGTAAAGTGGGGACCAGGAACTACAACATATGTATCCCATCGTTTCCTGTTATCTCTGAAAAACCTTTAAAACACATTAACAACTTCTAAGAACAGGATACGAGTACAAAATCCGGAACATTTTAGAATCACAAACCCATTCTTGTGCATACCTTTCAATCCCACAGCACTCATCTCCACCCTAACAGTGTTTATATCCGATGCTGCTTTATAATAATGTCACACTATTAAGTATTAGTAAGATATTAGTAAGGTGTTAGTAAGTGCTTAATTACTTCTCCTTAGTGTGCCAGTTATGAATACAGATATGTTTATCCATTTGTAAGGGTTACACCATGTACAGCTATCACTATTACTACATCACTGCTAGTAATAATCACAATCTTAGTCATAATCATAGTCATAATAATATATCTATATTTATAAATCGCATGAGAAAGTGGAGTAATGCTTTATAAATGATGAATTAACCACTTACTAATACTGTAGTAATGCTCAATAGTGTGGCATTATTATAAAGTGCTGCCGGTGTTTGGATTTCAAAGCAAGAGTTTGCATTAGCATCAGTTTAGTCATAAATGCTGTGAATAAGCCAGAAAAAGGCTTTCTAATAGATGTAACTACGGTCAGAAAATCTACAAAGCCGCTGGCAGACAGGTTGTGGTTGCAAAACCTGATTTTTTTTTTTTTCGTTTGAAAGAGAGCCACTCTTAAAAAATACACTATAAATTTGATCAGGCCGGGAAACAACTTATTTAAGACATTTTTCCTGACACATTTATACCCAAATATGTGTAATTTTATCTTATTTTATTTTAACTCATCTTATCTTATCTTGTAACAATGAGACAAGCTTAAAACCGCAATGCATCTGCAGAATGCACAATTATGCATATGCTCAAGTACAGATACGCTCACACATACAGCAACATTAGGTGACTCAGGTGGAGAAGTTGTGTTTTCAATTTCAGAGAAACAGGTTTCAACCACAGCATCATTTGCCCTCCTCCCCCGATTCTTCTTTCCCCTGCTGACCACATAACCGCACTTTGTTTGCATGTTGGGGAGTTGCAACTCATATATTTTTGTAATGGAACTTGTTCTGCTACCTTGTACATGTTCTGCACAGAGACGCATGCACGTATGTGCACACGCGTACACATGCATATGATATCAGCTTAATAAAAGGGAGAGGGGCTGTGTGAAAGAAGACAGACACCGAGCTGTGCAGGTGAGCAAGCAGACTGAAGAGAAAAACAGAGACAAGCAGGACAACAACACCAAAGAAGAAGATGATGATGATGAAGAACCCCATCATTCTGATGGCCTGCATCGTTCTTTTGTCGTCTCTCGTTACGTCTGACAGTAAGATGACTGCATGCTCCTTATTTTTCTCGTAAAGGGCAAATTGCTCCTCCTTTTCTGTCTTTCAAAAGTCAAAATTTGGTCATTTGAACTTTTTTTTAATTAAGCGTGATCGTGTTTGCTGAAAGGCCAAAAAAGGAACCGATTTAAAAAAGAAGTCTTAGATGAACAAAAGCTAAAATGAAAGACATTGTTATTCTTAAAAATACAGACAAACTGAACTGAGGCCTCTTAACACAACATTACTGCAACAATCATAGTCCTGTGATTTTGAAAAGTTCACAGACACACAAAACAGCCAACTGTAAAAACAATTTTACGGTGATATAGTGACATAATTTTCCACTTGGATTTCTTTTAATAGTTCTTTATATCTCTATAATGTTTTCAGGCACATTCGGTCCGGAAAAATGCTGTTTTCAGTTCCTCCACAAACGTTTTCCAGCCAACAGAGTGACGAGCTTCGAATACACAGACAAACGGTGTGCAATGGAAGGCGTGCTGTAAGTGACTCCAGAGTTCAAAATAAGCAGACTAGTATATATCTAGTATGCTTACAGATATATTTTAAAAAATATATATACAAGTTGTCAGTATCATTAATTTTTTGTCTCTGTTTTAGCTTAAAGACGGTGGGTGATAAACAACTCTGTGCTGATCCAACCATGCAGTGGGTAAAGAAAATCATTGAATCCATCCAGTCGAAGAATGCCACCACCCCAAGATCAGCATAACCGAGTGTGAAATGAACATTTTAATAACAGTATAACCAAGCAGATCTCTTGGTGTATGAATCTATTTTCAAACCATCAAATCTTCAGATTGATTTTCTTTTATTTGTCTGTGTATAAGCTATTGTACAGCAAAACATATACTGAAAATGCAAAATAAAAAAATAAAAAAATAAAATGAAATTTATTCTAAAGCTTGTTTTTGTTTGCTTTCATTGTGAAATCCGAACTTTGATCTAAAAGAATGAAATCCTGCATTCGCTGGGTTAATACACACTGCATTGCCTCCAGTAAAAGTGAAGCATCAAAGTGTGATGTGGTTTCTGGTTGATGAAGCCACAGGAAATTTTAAAAAGGAAAAGAAAAGAAAAAAGAACCACAAAGAATAAAACTAAATGCACACAGTAAAAAAAGTCAATTACATTACTTCGGAATTATTATTGTCATTGCTATTTTTACAAACTTTCTTTTAACCCTTTCTTTTAATCTTGTAATAAGATATTATTTCTGGCTGTGATGTATCTCTGTGGCCAGCAGATGTCGCTCTATTCTCTATTTTATTTCTTTGGCAAGGCTAAAAACCTTTCATAACCGCTACTGAATTTCTCCTTCTCTAAATGAACTGTGGCAAACAACGAATTGTTTAATCTCATCTGGGTTATGAGGATTGCATCAGCTACAAGCTTCTGCAGAGGTTTCTATCGTTAAATAACACTGAAATGAGAGACGATTCAATAAGAAGACATTTAAAAAAACAACAATAACAACAACAACACTGGGCAGCTACAAACTAAAGCTTACTTTTCTGTCAAATCTCTGTAATTTTTCAAAACAAGATGACCTGAAATTCTCCCTTTGCCCCAGAATGACGCCTCAGATGACATCAGCGCAGTGACATCACCGGCCAGATTTTCCTTAAATAGTTTCAGACCCAGATTTTTATTTCCATGCCCTAATGTTTCTTCACGAGTGCGCGCAGCCTTCTGAGCGTACGATCTGATTGCTCCATAAAAGCTCACAACGCGTGCCTTATTGACGCCACAGGTGACCCGTCAGGAGAGATGGCGTGATTAGATTTTGAAGGACCTTGCTGAATAATTTTACATATTAATAAGGGAAAAACAGAAGGGACGCGGGCCAGCTCGAGTGCTCCTTCTTTGCAATTGCGATGATGGTTTTCAAAACACCAAACTAATGAATCGGCAGCACAAGAGCTCAGCGTATTAGGGGATAAATGGCTGAACAGCTTTGTTAATCAGTGCTATATTTAAACCACGCCTCACATGGCTTTTGTCATGGTAATAAAATCCTCATTCAAGGGGCCAAGGAGGGAGTTATGGAGATGCCCTGTCAAATTTGCATGAAGCAGGTCTGTCAGCTTGACCTACCTGTAGAAAGTAGGGCAAGAAGTAGACAGCCTCAAGTTCTGCAATCACCAGTGGTGAATTTTACACAAGTGAAATTAGAGTTAAAGTACCAGACATCAGGAAAATGCAAAGTTACAGCACAGAAAAATGGCTGATATTTATCAGCATGGCGCACTTTAATTATTTACCTGCTCGCTATCCCAAACTGCAAATCTATAACCTCCAATTGCAGAAAACCTCGGAGGCTCTCTAAAGTTTTAATGAAAACCCTGAAAAGGATAAGCGGCAGAGAATGAATGAATGAATGAATGAATGAATGGATGGATAATAATTATAATCATATTGTTATAAACTGAGAAAGTGGTTTATTTTGTACCTTGATGGCAACAACACATGTCAAAAAGTTGGGCCTGGGTCATGTCTGTGCAGCATCCCCTTATTTCCACAACAACCTGTAACATCAGTGAACTGATGCTGTGGTCTGGGGAAGGCCTCAGAGGGGACTGGCAGGTGGATCCCCACGTACTAATGAGAAGGAAATGCATTAAAAGGAGGAGGTGTGCCTGGGAGACGCAAATGAGAACAATGGGTTGTAGTGCAGGAAGCATATATAGACAGAGAACTGGAAGAAGAGTGTACGAGGTGTGGTCTCGCTCCTGAAATTTAGATAAATAACCTCCACTTGTGGATGGCACAGTGAACTGTGTTCACAGACAGAGAGCCCATGCACTGATTTCCATGACAGAATCATGTCTGTGTTTAATGCAGCACCACGTGAAGTTCACGGTCATTCAGTATTGATTTTTGATCTTGTTCTTTGCACACAGGGATTTCACCAGATCCTCCAAATCTTTGAAGATATTTACTCTTTGCAATTTTATTTTGAGAAATTCATCAAATTTCATCCCATCTTTACTTCTCAGAAACTCTGCCTTTCTAAGATGCTCATTTTATACCCAGTCATGTTACTGACCTGTTGCCAGTTGCCCTATGTAGTTAAATAATGCTCCTCCCACTGTTTGTTTTTAATATGACTTAATATGACTATTATATTTTGTTTTCACTTGCATTTCAGTTTCCCAACTTTTTCCAATTGGTTTTGTAATCAGCCAGTCACTTAGCAGAAAGTCGATGCATTTAGACATGTAGACATGATCAAGGCAACTTGCTGAAATTCAGAATAGGGAAGAAAGGTGATTTAAGTAAACGAATGCAACATTGCAGTTTCTCAGCTGGCGTGAGTATTTCAGAAGCTTCTGATCTACTGGGATTTTCCCACACAACCATTTCTATGATTTATGGATAATAATCCAAAAATATCCAGTGAGCAGCAGAGGAAAGTGGCCAGACTCCAGCTGATAGGAAAGCAACAATAACTCAAACAACAATCAATCATTACAACAACGTATCTGTGAACACTAGAATAAAGTATTTAAAGTTATAACTTCAAGAAGGCTTGAGTTTGTGCTGAGTGAGCCACTCGTGAAGTGTCTTGAACCTGCATTATTTCTGAAGGCCAGCAGGAGGCGACTCCTCAGTGTTCATGGTAAAATGAGCCTACTGTTCACTTGATTTGCTACCCCAGTAAATGCTTTCCAGATGTGTTTATGGTCATAGCGGCTAGTTTCAAGTTCCTAAGTAAAACACATGTTCGTTTTGTAAATTATGGCTCCATGTAGTTTTAAATAAACCATGAATCAAGAAGGGTATGTTTTACTGCAGGTCCACCTGATTTTTATATGCAATCTGTGGGGTTTTTTGAATGAAATGTTGTTTGAGGTAAAATGTCACTCACTATTTTGTCTCCAAGACTTCATCAGAATGTTTCCCGGCCTTCTGTGCACAAAATAGTGCAGTCTAACTCGCACTGAGGTATGACAGTCATAAAATGGTAACCTTGGGCTGAACACAGTGTGCCTATCTTTGCAGCACGTTCCTGCTGTTTCACCCAAACAATAAAAGAATGTTTGTTCATTAAAAGCTGAGTGAAAACTCAATCCACTGTGATACACTTGAATGAGGAATTTGTGCAGCGTTATGGGCGACTAAGAGACGCAAACAGAAGGAAAACATGGAGACATAAAAGCCAGCCAGTCAGCCGAAGGATGGAGATGAAAGGTGGGAGAAAAGAGTGTGTACAGTCACCGTGGTGATCCGGTCTGAGGTGAGGAACACAATGGGATGCCATCAGCGGCAGCAGCGCACACACGTGCATGTGCACACATGCATGGAACACACATGAAGATAGAGGCGTGTATAAATAGCTGGTGTGTCATGTCAGCTTTTCCTGACAGATGGGATCAACATAAATTAAACCCTGAGAGAACAAAACTCTGTGTGTGTGTGTGTGTGTGTGTGTGTGTGTGTGTGTGTGTGTGTGTGCAGCAAAACAGATATACAAAGAAGTCAAGGTCCACACAGCTGAATGTTCAAGCAGCATTTGTTCATGACAAAAGTGTGACTGCATGTGGCAAGCCTATGCACCCCCCCCCCACACACACACACACACACACACACACACACCAGGGTGTGCTGCAGGTACATGAAAATGAGAAAAGAGAGACAAATGATAGCAAACAAACAAACAACTGACATCCTCCAAAGCAGATTTTATACACACACTGTTAAGTATTACTTGCAGACACCCTCAATTAGAAGGTTATTAACGTGCTCAGCAGGGAAATTAGACTGTAAATCACCCGTCTGAGGTTGGTCATTTATCACTTCTCAAACAGCTACATTTGAGAAGTGATAAATGAGAAAGCTACATCTTTCTGAGCTCCTGGTGTAACTTTTAAAAGCCAAAATGGCATTTTAAGATGGCTACTGAACACCTACTTTAGCTATAAAAATAAAGAGCACTTGTGAAATAATGTCCTGTTGGTTGCGAGGAAAATGCTATTTATTGCAAACTACTTTACATTTTGAATGCAATATACTAATGGGAAAGTAAATGTTCAAAAACAGTGTTTGTGTGGCTGATGCAGTGTTATGATTTAGCTAGCGACAGGCCAAAGTGACCACGACTCCTGTAGCGATTAATGACCCATGACCGGCTTTCACCATCTCCCTGTTTGGTTTTTCCCCAATCTCAACTATGACAGGAGTCATGCAGCTGTGGGATGTAAGAAACAAAAGAACTGTAAGAAGGCTAATTTATTGTTATAATTAAAGAAAGATAACAAACCAAACTACATCAGTAGTGTGAGTGTAAGCCACTGACTGCTTTATTAGATACCACAACTCCTTGTTAATGTAAATACCTAATCAGCCAATCACATACCAGCAATTCAATGCATTTAGGCACGCAGACATGGTCATGGTGACCTGCTAAAATTTAAACTGAACATAAGAATGGGAAAGAACGGTGAACATCTTATTTGATGTGGCATTGTTGTTGGTGCCAGATGGACTGGTGAGTATTTGCTGGGATTTCCAACACAACCGTCTGGAGGGTTTGCAGAGCATGGCCTCACAAAGAGAGAATATCCAATGAGTAGCAGCTCTCTGGGTGAAAATGACTTGTTTATGTCAGATGTCACAATAGAAAACTGGAAAAACATTGTCTGGTTTGATGACTCATGATTCCTTCAGTGACATTTGGGTGGTAAGTGTCAGAATTTAGTTTAAACAACATAAAAGCACGAAGTTCAGGCTGGTGGTGGTTGAGGATATTTTCTTGGCATCCTTTGGGCCCTACTGCACTGCAATAAGCCTACTTGGTTAGTATTGCTGACCACATCCATCCTTTTATGACCACAGCGTACCCATCTTCTGATGGCTGCTTCCAGCAGGATAACACATTATGTTGCAAATCTCAAATTATCCAACAATGGTTTCTTTAACATGAGTTTACTGCACTCAAATGCCCTCCCTGGTAATTGGATCTCAATCCAATAGAGCACCTTTGGGATGTGGTGGAACCAGAAATTCATATCACGGATGCGCCAACAAATCTGCATCAAGCTATTTATAGAGACTGGAGTATAACTGCCAGAATATCCTTATAACCTGAATCCAAACAGTAGTATTAAACTGTTGTAGCTCAAATGTACATTTTTCTTACAATGAGAAATTGTTTTTGATTACAATTGGCTCACTGTAAATAAATTATGAAATGTTTTTTGTTTTTTTAAAACACTGTATTACTTTTCCTGTAATGTTGTCATGGTAATAAGCATACACCACATGCCTTTGGCTCAACAATCCAACGATGACTGAGTTCATCGGTCCAGATTTCTGAGAGTCCTGGACTTTCAGACACATAATAATGCCGCTTTGCATAACCAAAACAAAAGAGAAAACTACAGCCGAGTCGGCAGTTACAGCACCGCCCGTGATTCAGAGATGAGAGGAAATTAAAAGTAGGGATTGAACTGAAATTAGTGGGAGAGATGGGAAAAATAGGAGGGGGATAGAGAGGGACCACAAAGTAGAGATCAATATCTTTTGTATAATTACCTTCAGCTTCCTGGGTTGCTAGGAAACCAAACAGAAATGAGAGAGAGAGAGATGTAGAGGGAGAGAGAGAGATGAAAACTGAGACCGAGATTAATTTCAGGCTTTCGCAGATTTGCAACTGTGTTTAAATAAAGCTCGCGCGAGCAGACTGGAGAAGTGGTGAAGAAGATGAGGAAGAGAAGTTGAAAAGTGAGATATGGGGGATTAAGTGGAAGTCAGGGGAGGAGTGGGGGGGGGTGGTATGTCAGTATTTCAGCTATTACATGAATGATAGCTGAAATACTGACAGTGATTGTCTCTTCGTCTGAGCTCGCTCTCCACTGTTGAGTTTTCTTCTTTTTTTCATCCCTCATCTGCTTTGTCTCAGCTTCCCGTCCTTCTCCTTTCTTTCTCGGTTTTGTAAACCTGCTGTAAACCCAGCTGTGTATTCACGGGAAAGAACAGCAGGTAGCTTTGAAAATGAGCGCTGCAATTACACAATCATTACACAATCCATCAGTTGTAATTATCTATATTACAGACTGGGGACATTTGTAAATGTGTGTCTTCTCTCAACCATTATCTGACGCTCACATAAAGCGCTCGTGGAGATGTGTGAACACATTAAATAAATGTAAACAAAAAGGACTGGGCTGTAATCAGTTGGATTGGAATTAAGCTGCAGGAAAATCGTGCAAAGGTTTTCTTTAGGGTCATCATGCAAGATAATTTAAGCAACAGTGTGTAATTTCTTGCATTAGCTTTATGGATCGACTTCATTCAGAGGCAGCAAATGATGGCACTGTTCCTTTAAATGGAGGGGGACAGAGGGAGAGAAAACAGGGAGAGGGAGAGAGAGAGACGTAGTAGAAAAACGGGGGTCGGTGTGTGCGCTGTCTGCTCTCTGTCTTGGAGAGGTGTGTAGGATTAGCAGGATTTTACTGAAGAAAGAAAGAAAAAGAAAGAAAAAAGAGAAAGAAAGAAAGAAAGAAAATAAGAAATTGCAGCACATAGTTTGAGGACTTTACTGAAGATGTTGAAAATATTTTAAGGAGGCTTCCTTAAGGACATGGTGGACATGTATGGGAACAAACAGACGATGTCACTGACTTCTGATGATGGACACAGTGCTTTTTAAGGACTCACAGTTGCAGGATTTTGAAACTTCTGCTTTGTTTGAGACTTTTTTCCCTGATTTAAATTTACTTTTTCAGACGAATCTCTGCATCTCCCTCATATGTTCTTGAAGACAATTGCTCTCCTGAGACGTGGATATGTGTGAACATTTGTTAAGCTGACTTTAAAAATATATCTCATCTCAAATAAAATTAAATATGCATTGCTTTTCTATAAACAGTTTAACCCTTTTTGCCACAAATTCACATTTCTAGCTTGTTGCTGCTCCTGTTTATTTGCCAGTGAATGTGTCATAAGCTGTGAGTGGAGAGCCAGCTGATGACATGAACTGCTGAATATTTAGCTAATCCTCTGTGGATACAACTATTTTTGACATTTATTTTTGCCCTCATCTAAATCCTAATCCAGGGGAAACAAATCTCACCCACTCACCTGAAGCTGCTTTTAATCTAAAGAGAAAAGAGAGATGGCGCAGAAAGACGGAGGAACGGAGCAGGGGCGTGTCAAAACAGATGATAATCTGGGGACTAAAGCCATGTCCGGGGGCCCTACAGCAGGTGGAGGAGTGGTGGTGGAGGTCAGGGAGAAGAAAGGCCCCCTGAGAGCTGCAATTCCCACTATGCCTTTCCCCTTGGCGGTCATCTGTCTTTTTCTGAATACCTTCATACCTGGACTTGGTAAGATAAATCACACTTTCTTTTTCTTTCCTTTTCTAATTCCCTCTAATTTCACCTGGTTTTTGATTTGGTTTGGGGCTCAGGTGCAAACAGTCAGCAAACTCACAAGACGAGGTGTACAAATGTAAAGGCAAAAAGAAAAAAGAAATACTACATGAATTAGATCAGAAAACTCAGAGGAGTGAAAAAAATAGTCTCCCTGCTTGTATTTTCCTGACTACTTCCATAAATGTGTGAGAAACGTGCTAAGAATAAGACCCCACTCACACATTGTGTTACAGTAAGAAGCACACGGGCTCAGTCTGCCAGGTGTTAATAAAGTCCATGCAGCTACATCATCACAGCAGGTAGACACATCCTCACTGAGGACACACTCAACATGTGTCATTTTCATACAAAGCTCATGTTATGGGAATCACATGATACACAAATCCATAACTAATCATCACAAATTGATGATTGGACACAAATTGCATTTTTTTTCTTTTAATATGTTATTTAGAAATGGGTTTTTTCTTACTACAAAAGTGTATGAAAGAGCTGAATTAAGCTCCTGGAGCTGACAGCATAGTACTTGTAGATTTATCCAAATTGAAACTTTAAAAAAAGGATTTTATACATTTAAAGGCATTTCACATTTAGTTAAATCTGTAGCAAAAAATCCCAAAACAAGAAAACTAAAATATGAATTTAAATGACAACAAAGCAGCAGAGCTGAGTCTGACTCACTTTAATGTGTGCACAGTTCACCCACACATTCTCAGGTGTGTGATGAAGCCGGTGGTCTCGCTGTGTGTGTATTTCTAAGCAGACATTGACCGGGTTTGCAGCTCATTAGCTAATGGAAGGGTGTTTCTGCCTTCTGTTCTGCCTTCTCCATCTAATTCCTCCACTTTGTCACATTATGTAACATCTGGTAGCTAATGACACACAGATACGCTCATCGCCACTACATAACAAAGCCCACCGCCGCCGCCAGACTGATACACGCGCACACACAAATACAGATATAATGAGCGGCTGTCAACAAATTAATACTGCTACATAAGGCTTTGAAAGACATTTAGTCACACGCGTCCGCACCCCGGCATTCACACACAGCTGTTTACTCATCAGTTCAGTGGTTTGATTCAAACGCAGCAGAACGTCAGGAGCTGATTTCAAGAAAAAG
The DNA here is from genome assembly GCF_057381915.1 of Diplotaxodon limnothrissa. Lineage (NCBI taxonomy): Eukaryota > Metazoa > Chordata > Actinopteri > Cichliformes > Cichlidae > Diplotaxodon > Diplotaxodon limnothrissa. The sequence continues at coordinate 7,073,823 of NC_140610.1, read as the reverse complement.
TAGAATATGTAGAAAGCAATAAAGTGAAAGTCACTATGAGGAAAAAGATTTGGTGACATGCGGAAAACATCAGTTATAAGGAACATACCTGAGCTCAATTCACCAAATAACCAAGGGAGAGCCTTCCCCCTCCCCACATTTCCTCCCCCTCTGATCTAGTGGGCATATCTCATGGGATTCATACTCCTCCCTACTCTCGCCGTGTTTATTTGTTATACTTCCATCTAAAAATAGCCTTCAAATCCCAACTATTTTCTCACATTCATTCCTATTTTCCTCTCTTTTGACTCACATTCAGGACTCTGTTTGCTGCCACCTTTCTTTAAGTGTTGAATTGTTGACTCCTCGAGACTGCCACAAACATTACAACAGGGTCAGCAAACCCCCGCTGACCTGTTTTCCCTTTTCTTGACAGGAGCACAAAATTGATCCCTAATATGTGCGGAAAGTAGCACGGCAGCCCTTCATCGAAGAGCGTGTGTTTACAGTGTGTGTGTGCGTGTATGTGTGTCAGTTTGCCTGAATGCATTGACATTTCATTGAATAGCTGTTGCCATGACAACCCTGACTAAAATGAACACAATGCATGCATGGCAGTGTGTGTGTGTAGTTTGGCTCTAACTGACTGGGACTGAAAAGAGCGTCTCGATCTATTCAGCCTGCCGACAAAATAAAATTTAGAAATGTGTAATTGAATTTGGACATGAGCCAAAGCCTCCCAGACATTCATGTTCATGCAAAGGTACAACAGGTCAGGATAACAGGTGATACAGCACCTGGCGCAGTAGTAACTATTATTGGTATGACATCTCTGGCACTATTACTACAGAAACCTAAAGATCCGCTCCAGGTTTGTTTAAAGACAAAAGATTCTCCTTTGTGTCTGATTGTTGGGGCACACTTGTCCTTGAGTCAAAAGCATTGAGATAAAGCAGCCGGCCTGCCTTGAGTCTTTCAAATGTGACAAAGTATGTCTAATAGTACTTCTTAAGCTGAATATTTAACATGTTACATACCATTTATTTAATCTCCACAAACAGATCAAGTGTAAAAACTTTGCACGGAGCTGTGTAACAGTGGTGTCAAAGTCAAACCATTTCATGCATAGTAGGCAGTTCACATATCATGTGGATATTGACTAGTAGGCTCAAATCTAGCCAGACGTGTTTCCTCAGCCTCTAAAATCAACGACTACACCTCTGTGTTGACTTTCAGGATTTAAACAGCCTCTGTCTCACAAGCCTACGTGATTAAACTTTGCATTAACCCCACCTCTGCCTGCTGACATGTTAAGAACAAGAATCTTATATCATCCCAGCAATGTAACAGAGACTGAGTTAAAAACTACAGGCGAGTACCACACAAGCTGTTAGCAGCTTCAGTGTAAACTGATACAAGAGCTGTAAATAATTACGCACACTTACTGTGGAAGAAACTCCGGGTCACTGGTTGCATTACGATATTTGCCATAAGAGGAGAGGAAAGTGTGAAGCTTTAAAACACTTAAGTGAATATATGACTTAGTCCTCTCAGTGTGTGTGTTCCTGTGAGATTGACTGCATGTAATATTAGAGACACTGCAGTGTGTCGTTGCTGAGTTCTGTTGATATCTCGTGTCTGAATTTTCATGTGTTTACTTGCACTAAAATTAGCAGTGTTCCTCTCTTACTCCACTCAGTCTCACTTGTCTACAGCACTGGGCAAAAGCAATTTGCATGATTAATGCTCATAGTGCACACGTTTTCATTAAAAATACTAATTTAAAACATAATCCAGTAGTGTATGGGTTTTTTGTCAGTCCCATTTCTGCAACTGCATTACATTTTCTGATACTAGAAAAAAACAACAACCCTCGATTAGCATTTTTTGGCATCTGGCAGCTTTTCCTCATTCTTTATTCTGTATTCAGTGGTCGCTCAAACTAAATTCTGTCACATAAAGAATACATTCAATACATTGAATTTGACATGTAAAACCAACAGAAATAGAGAATGTTGCATCATATTTGCAGGAAATGATGAATATAAAAAGAATTGGAGTTTGTGATGAATGTTTTTTATAAAAACAGGTACATGTTAATAATCGTTGTTTCACTCAGGTTGGCGTTCATTCTTGGTCTAATTTAGATACTAGAGATCGTTAGCTTGCCAGCTTGGGTCATTCAATTGGAGAGGGACTAACCGAGAGCTACATGCTCTCTCGTCACCAGAGCCGAGAACGCTGCTTGTTGTCATTAGCTTTCTCTAAACTGAGGACTTTATATTTGCTAAGACAGAATGTGTCATCCTCCAACAAATTCAAACGATGTATGACAAGGAAGAGAGCAGGGCGACAAAGCACAGGCTGACCTGGATATTTGACTTAGTTTCATGTTAAATATGTGTTCACAGGGCAAGCCAATTGAGCCAAAGACATGCTGTTTTGCTAACACTTTACTGGCTGCAAACACAAAAACATGTAAAGCTGCTTGAAGTTCTTTAGTAGTAGGTGGCTAGCTACTCTGCAAGGGAGGGAATGTTATCCATAGTTTTGTTATAACCCGTGACTTTTGAGTTTAAAAGCAACACTGGCAAAGATGCGCTGAGTAACAAAAGCAATATGTCCAGTGAGGTGATACTCCTTAAAAGTCAGGGGCAGGTTCAGCCTAAAAATACGTTGCAAATGGCTGCAGGCTGAAAAACATTTCACTGAAAGACTGTGCAACTGTCTATGAAGTATGTTTGTTTTTCCTTTGGTGGTTTTGTCAGAAGTGTTACCCAATCAGCAGCAACTATTTTAAAAATCGTGTGGTATCTAAAAGTCAGTGCACAAAATGAATCAGTTGTCACTGGTCTAACACGTGGGTGACATAACAGTGTGTTCAGTGCACAACTGCTCTTATTTACAAAATAAATAAATATATGGTACTTTTAGTTAGGGATTAAGTCAGCCTACTTCACCATTGTTTGAGGTCATTTGATAGAAAGAAAAAGAATATTGTACACAGAAATATACATTGATTCATGTCTAATTGTTTAGACGTTTTTTATTAATATGTTTTCTTTCTATCCACCCAGCCTGCAGATAACTGAAGAACCCTTATAACACGAGTAACCACATAAATTGTAACTGTTACTGAAAAATATTATGCGATTACTGTAACATGTTTCTTTGTATCATGTTACACTAACACTGGTTATAAACTAACATTCCAAGAGCTAATGTTAAGCTTGAGTGTCATAAAAAGCACACTTACTCTCTGATAGACAGTTTAATTACACTGAATGATAGTTTGCTAACTCTTCAGGTCTAGCAATGTTTTATCTACTTTAGAGAACTGCAGGTAAAAGAGGATAAGAGCAGCAGAGGCAATAAGCAGCTAACAGAGGCTAACAACAGATAAAAGAGGCTAAGAGCAGCTAACAGAAGCTATGAGCAGCTAACAGAGGCTATGAGCAAGTAAAAGAGACTAAGAGCAGCTAACATAAGCTAATAACAATTAACAGAGGCTAACAACACGTAAAAGAGGATAAGAGCAGCAAACAAAGGCAATGAGCACCTAACAGGGGCTAACAACAGGTAAAACAGGCTATGATCAGCTAACGGAGGCTAACAAAAGATAAAAGAGCCTAAGAGCACCTAACAGAGGCTAACAGCAGGTAAAAGAGGATAAGAGCAGCTAATGGTGGCAAAAACTGTAGCACTTACTGACAGAGAGGTTCAGTATATCCTCAGCAGGTCACCTCAATATCACTGTGATATAAGTTACTGACTTGTATCAAACTCCTTCAACAAAGTTTTACGGCCTCCTTCAGAGTAAAAAAATACGTACACCAGCTACCCATGAAACCCAGTACAGGAGAGTTGACTGCAATCTACTGAGATCGAGTGGTGAGATTTAACAAATTGTAATTTTAAGGCACATTTTTTCACAAGAAAATGCTGAATGCATTTTTTTTCTTTAGATTTGAACTACCTGATGATCTTTCTTTCTCTCTTTTCCCTCAATATTTAATTTTTTTTTAAAAAACAACAACAAAACTTTATCTAAGACTTGCAAACTATAGTCAATGGAAGGAGGAGTTTCACATCTATGTAAAGGGGGAGCTTTTCCCTTTCCACCTGTCAGCTTTAAGGTGGACTGGCCTTAAAGGTGGAGTACCTCGATACTTAAGTGATACACCTGATTACTGGTTACTTTGAGTTGGTATGCAAGTACCATTTCATCTAATCAACACAGCTTTACAGTTCACATCCTCCGTTGTTTTCTGGTCCTTTCTCTTCCTTCCTGTTTTCTCTCTCCCTTTATGTCTGCTTCTCTTGCTGTCTTGACACTCTTACACTCCATCATTAACCTCCCACACTACCAGTGGGTGCTTTGTAGAGTTCTCTGTGTAATTATAGTAATTAGTCTGGGTAATATCTACTGACACACATAGACACAAACACGCATGTACGTACTCACAATATCCCACATGCGACATACAACGAAGCCAAGAGCTTTTCGCACCTAGAGGATTGTTGGATTTCTCTAGCAAAAAACTGAAAGATTTATTCTGACTTTATTATTGCATCAGCTCAACGTATATTGTTAAGCAAAGTATATTGTTAAGCACATATATTTGTTCAGGTTTTGCCCAGCTGCAATTATTTAGCGGAGTATTTTCCTTATAGTTAGCTCTGTGCTCTTTGATTACATGCTGACTAAAATGCTCTCCACTGATCAATTTACTGTTTTGATAGTTTTAATATGATCTAAGAATTAATCCAACATATAATAATTTTGGAAATATATTTAAAGTTATATAATTTTTTCCCTATGCAAAATCCTCTTATTAGACGGATTCATGGTAATATTCACTTGGCAAGTGATCATTAATGCCAAAATGATAATTTGACTTAATAATTTGACTTAATTTAAACTTATTTAATCAATGTGGTTTTATTTGACAAAGTGACACACTGATAAATTCGAAGAGCCCAACTCTGCAGTTCTTATAGCATTTTAGTATCTTTCAGTTGACTGTTTTGGTTTTACATTCAGTTATCCTTCATTATCCTGCTTTCTCAGATTCAAATATTTCTTAATTTCGAAGAATGAACTTGTAGGTTTTGGTGTGCTGAGCCAAACAAATACTCCAAATTGTTTTGCTTTTTCAAAAGCGGATCTAATATTTAGTTGCATTGCTATTTGATAAATTATATTGGAACAGACAGCAAAAACTTCATTGGGAACACCTGTTCAACTGCTTGTTAAGACAAATATTTAATCAGCCAAACATATGACCAAGACAAGCAGCTAAAGTTCAAAGCATCAGAATGGGGAATAAAGTTTATTAAAGTGACTCGGAACATGGCATGTTTGTTGGTGCCAGTTCGGCTGAGTATTTAAGAAACTGCTGATCTACTGAGACTATCTCTAGAGTTTACAGAAAATGGCCTGAAAAAGAAAAAATATCCAGTGAGCAGTACTACTCTGTTGGGATGTGAGCGATGACTCAAAAATGCCTTATTGATGCCAGAGATCAGAGGAGACTGCTTCAAGCTAGGAAGTAAACAGTAACTCAGTAACTCTTGTTACAACCAAGGTATGCAGAAGAGCACATCTGAATGCACAACATGTCGAACCAGGAAAGAGATGGCGACTGCAGCAGAAGACCACACTACTCCTGTCAGAAAAGAACAGGAAACTAAGGCTACAACTGAACAATAAAGGCTGCTTGGTCTGATCAGCCTTGATTTGTGCTGTCATGGCAGGTTAGCCCTGTGACAGATTGACAGCCTGTCAAAATGCCACAGCCTACCTAAGTATTGAAGAATTGAGGGGTTTTGAAGGTAAAAGAGGGTCCAAACTAGTACTAGTAAGGTGTACCTAATAATGCATCCAGTGAAAGCGACACATGTGAACAGTACCTGACAGAGACCGCTGACGTTGGAAGTCATGCAGAAGAAGTAAAACTAAACAGACCATAGAAATCCTTCTGTGCATGCCAAAACTCTGACGGAAGTGATGCGTAACCATTCAGCTACCAGCTGGCTGTCAATCACAGCTAATGTCTGGAGGTGGGCAGCACCTAAGGCAGCCAGAGCATCTGCTGGTGGGTGTGGCCTCTGTGACCTGAAAATTTCTGCTCCTGATCAGACCACGTCGGTCCTGGATGGACTCTCATTTTAGCCCACTGTTGCTCTTTCTGCTCGAGGCTTTGAAATGAGCAAAGAAAATATGAGGGTTCATCTCTTCCTTTCCACCAATTTATATACTTACTTATCTTACTTTTCTGTGACAGTCAAGTATAAGCCTTGTGAGAGTAAATATTACATTTTATGTCATTCAGATTCATCAGATGTGCTCGGACAATCTGGCAGTGCTTCTGTTGAAAGATTCACCACGATACAACTGTCTCCAAATGCATAGTTAATGAAAGAGACTGACACTGGATGGAAATTTTGAAGCAGAGAGAGAGAGAGAGAAAAAAAGAAAATGAAACAGAGAAAAAAGTGAGAAACTAACTTATACATGAGCTGGCCTTTCCTTTCTACTTAGAAAAAAAAAGCACACACAGCCGGCAGCCTGGCAGAGCCTGGCAGAGCCTGCTCCTCCCTCCCCCCACCTGTTCTGCTTGCTGTGTTATTTGAAATTCACCAATGTGACAAGAAATGGAGCTGGCAGAAAGGGAAGGGCCAAGGCCATGATGCACACAACGCCCACCAGGCATTTCTTATGTCGCATGCAATATTCACAGTATTTAGTCTTTACAAAAAGCCTGCGGAGAGCAAGCCGGAGCGTCAGCTGATTGTTTGAACAATTTAGGCTTTTTTAGGTCTTAAAAAGGTTCTTTGGTGTTGTGACTTTGAGAAAATACTATACTATCAGCTATTTTAAGCTCAACAAGAACTTGTGAGTAAATATGACCTAATTAAAATATGACATCTGCAGCATCTTTACTTTAAACACTGTGGGTCTGAAATCCACAAGTCTGCAAAATGATTTAATCTGAGCATTTATATTCTGCAAATGTCACAAGAATGGAATTTGTCTTCTGTTTATAGGTTTATTTTTTGATTTTAGTTTTTATGCACTCATTGAAAAACTGGACCCAGAAGGTTTCCAGAGTTGTATACGTGGATGCTCAAACTCGTGCATACAGTTTCACACAGAGCATTTACTGTGCAGGGGATGGTCTCCAGGCTTTCAGATAGCAGAATAAGGAGTGCGACTGGACTTAATTCAGACAGATAAGAGTTGAACATTGAGATAATCCTGTTTCAGCTCTATTACAAACAGCCAGTATATGTGCTTTTTCTCCAGGGCATAGAGACATCGCTGCAATGGCCAGGTACCTGCCACCGGGAAAACCTTAAGTACTGACTCTCTCTCTTAGACACAGAAAAAACACCCCAAAACAAAACATAGAGAACAGCTTCTTTAGTCTAGCTTCAGTTATTTCTCTGCGGCAGAGAGAAACATTTTGCTCTTCAGGTGTGACTGGTTGTATCACCTTATACAGCTGCTTTTATTTCCATGCACATCTTTACTGTATACAGAGATCTGACGAAGTACTGAGAGTAAACAAGTAAATAAATCTGTTTTAATAAGTGTTTTACTACTTTTACTACGTTATATTAATACTATTAGTGCTTTTAACATCTTAGAAATTGGGCAGCTCTCAACTGCTCCTATAATAATAATAAAAAAACAAAACTGAATGCATAAAATGAAGTGCTGGTTTTTCTTAGCCCAGAATGGGCCTCTGAGGGGGTGACTGCACATTTAAGCTCAATCATTTGACTCACTGCTACTGCTACACAGTAGCAGTGAGTCAAATTTCTTTTGTTAACAGTAATCTACCACTTTTCATTTCTGAAAGTTTGAATAAATATTAAGATAACAACTATTGTTGTACTTGAATTTAAAAAAACAACAAACAAACCCCAAACCGGCTTTAGCCAAGGCAAGGCAAGGCAAATTTATTTGTATAGCACAATTCAACAACAAGGTGATTCAAAGTGCTTTACAGAGACATTAGAAACAAAAACAAATAAAAAGCATGATTTAAAATTGATTAAAACAAGCAAACAAACAAACTAACTAAACACACACATTTCACACCTGTTCACCTTTACAAAATCATTGTTTACGGTGATTTTGCTTTCTTAATTGGGATGGGACAAGGGTCCTGAAACTAAAACAAAAAGATGATTTTTCACATTTTAAGTGTTTCTTATGACACTGATTTAAGTTCAAGGCTTATAAGTTCCTTCTTTTGTTCATATTGGACCTGATGCAGTACAGCGGGAAGCAGTGTTGGTCAAGTTACTTGAAAAAAGTAATCAGTAACTAATTACCGATTACTACCCCAAAAAAGTAATCCCATTACTTTACTCATTCCTTATTTTCAAAAGTAATTAATTACTTAGTTACTTAGTTACTTTTTAAAAACATGATTTACAACCTGAATAGGTAATAAAGCAATAGATCTTTCAGCCCAATTCTACTTTTTCTACATAATCCAGCATACAAAATGTAATCAAATGGAAAAGTCTCTTTTTAAAACTTGTTTTATTAGTTTTAATCTTTTAACTTTATGCATCAAGCAAAGATTTAATTATATGCAACATTCTCTGACTGGAAGAAATTTGTTTAACATTTAAACTTATTTTCTGCACATTCCAGAACATAAAATAATTCTTTTTTTTGTGTTTCTCTGTGAGTTTCCCATTACGTGGTAGTGCACTCGGTGCTTGCTTGGAAGTTCAGGGTTTTTTTTTTGCTGTAAAAAGAAGTTTTCTTCCCACGCACAACGGACACTAATGTTTTTGTCACTTTTTATGGAATCAAACTCAAAGTAAGGTCAGTACTTCCACGCTTTAAACGCTGCACGCTCATACTCTCTCCCGCACTCGATATATGATCCATTGTTGATCTGCACACAGCTGTTGTCACGAACGTCGCACTCGCTTACGTCACTGTCATGAGACATTCTCGCAAAAAATCACAGTTTTAGTAACGCAGTAACGCAGCGTTCCTAAGGGAAAGTAACGGTAATCTAATTACCGTTTTTGCAATAGTAATCCCTTACCTGAAAAAAGTAATCAGATTACAGTAACGCGTTACTGCCCATCTCTGGCGGGGAGTAATGTCACGACTGACAGCTGCAGTCACAGAAAATCTTTCTTATCTCTCTTCAGGGATTAAGTACAGATGCAGTGCTGAGAAGAAATGCAGCATTTACTGTCCATGACCGTGACTGTGTGTTTCAAACCAATAAAGAGAGATGTTCTGGTTCACTACTGTAGCAGACTGTAATTCTTTGATGGATTACCATAACATTTTGTAAATACAGTACTGCAAAAAAGTCTTATATCACCCCTCGTTTGCACAGATCTAACGACCTTCAACACAACCTGAAGTCTCTTAGACAAGCTTTGATGTAATTTCTTTAAGAAGTCTTCAGGAATAATTCTCCAGGCTTCTTGAAGGACATTCAAAGCTGTTTTCCTGGATGATCACACACTGCTTCACTAATGTTGAGGTCCGGTTTCTGGGGAGGTCAGTCCATGACTGATACTTCCAGTTTTCCTTCTTTAGGTTAGCTTCTTGAGAGCTAAACTTCCACTGAGAAAATTTCTGATTCTTTGGGAATCAGCTTGTTGGTACAGAATTATCTATTTTATATCTGTCCAATTGTGTCATGTTTTGGCATTCTTGCATAGATTGTTCAGGACTTTCCTGGAAATGAGTGGAAAAGCAGCCAATGTCCAAAGAAAACCTTTGAAAGACCTTCAGAAAGTCTGGAGAACTATTGCTTGAGACCCCTTAAAAAGTAACAAAACAATCTGGCTCTTCAGAACTAAAATGTTAAAAAATTAGGGGTGACTCAAGACTTTTGCACATTCATGTACATTTAAGGTCCTTTAAGTGTACTCATGCCCTGAATAGCTGTCTACAAATTACTCCACATGATTTTGTTGAAGGCTTATTGCATTCAATATATCCGCATTTGTCTCAAAGCACTAAGTTGTGTAAGTGCAATTTACCTGTGTGATGTTTCTATTTGAAACAATAAAAAAAACCCTTTCTGGTTCATTTCATCCGGAGTCTGTTTTGGCCTCGCTGGAGATTAACCAGAATGGAAAACTCCTCAAAGGTTTTTATCATGTCGGACTATAAACATCGCAGAGATATTTGATAGCAAAGTACATCAGAACTGTTAAAACAATAACTTCTTGGATTGTTTTTGGTAACAGTATGACTTGTGGTGTTTTTCCCACAGGCACCTTCATCTCAGCGTTCACAGTGCTGTGTGGCGCTCGCAGTGAGCTGATCTCAGAGCGAGGTGTTTGCTGTGTATTCTGGCTCAACGTAGCAGCAGCCCTGATTCAGATCCTCACAGCTGTTATCATGGTCGGATGGATCATGAGCATCTTCTGGGGAATGGACATGGTCATCCTGGCAAGTCAGTAGCAGCTACTAGTGTCTGTGTTTGTCTTCCCCTTTGCTTTCTTTTCTCCACATGTGTCACATGCACTTTTAAAGTTAGTTTCAGCAAGCAAAACATAAGGTTCAGGGACCAGAATTGGCCCAGTAAAGAGTCCGATCTGGCCCTCTGAATGGTTAAAATAAATTAGCATAAATTTTGATTTGTGTTTTTCTGTGGATCATCTGTGGATTAACAGAAACTTTTGTTTAAAATTACAGGACAATCTGGGCAATGAGCTACTGGAACTTTTTCCTGTAATTTAACAGATTTTGTTCTTACCATTTAAGCACAGATTTCTTTCATTTAATACGAAACATTTCTTTGTCGTGTCAAAAAACTCAGACATACTGTTGAAATTACACTTCTTTTCCTTATATTGAGTTATTTCATGGGTTAAATGTGTAGTTAAATTTATTTACACTGACAGAAAGGGGAGTTTCACCGGTCTGGCCCAAATCAGCCATCGCTGATGGCAGCCAAAGCCCTCCCATGTGCTCCAAAAATTACTCTGTTTGCACTAAATGCCCTCCAGTAAATTATCTTTAGTTATTTAACACTGACCTGCTGCTGTTAAAGCAGAACTTATTTTATTTCACTTAGGAAATATCAAAGCTAAATATTGCATCCTCAAGACGTGGCAGAGCCGAAAAATGAAATAACATAATTACGACCCATTTTTAAAGAATTGTATGATCAGCTGGAAACCAGGGCGCTCGGTGAGATTTGTTGCTGGTTTGGGTCTTTTCTGTGGTTTTTATTGGTGAAAAAAACAAAAATAAAATAAAATAAAGCAGGATAATAGCAGCATTATCCTTCAAGGCCTGTGTTGCAAAGGGATGCAATCAGTGGCTCTGGATTACAAAGTTGTTCAAAGGATTTTACATAAATCGTGCAGAAACATGAAAGAAAGAAAGATGCAGAGAACAGACATGAAAAGGTTGGGTAATTTTACCACCCTCTCTGTCAGGAACTCAGCCTCTCCTTAGGCACTGATGCATGAACAAGTGCACACACACACACACACACACACACACACACACACACACACACACACACACACACACACACGCACAAGAGTCACCATTGTCTCAGTGCAGCCTTTGAATTATCCACAGCCCTGTAAGTGTCCTTATGTGAGGTAGCCTAATTGCTGCCTGCCTGCGCCACCAGAGTGTATCGATTCGCACACGCCTGCGAGAACGTGCGTGTTTGTTGTGCGCGAGGTACAGTAATTGTGTGTGTGTGGGAGTGAGCGGCCCCCCCGGTGTGTTTTTGTTCACTGGTCCCCGCTGTTTTTCAGGCCTCTGGGCACACATCTTCTGCAACTGTTACTGTAAAAATCATTCTCTGGTAGCATGTTGAATATTCGGGTTTGCGTAAGATGACTGTTTCCCAGTTGGACTGAAATAATGCCGGCTGTTTATTTAGAAGATCAGTTGTTATTCAGTTATTCATTACCACAATACGCGGTAGCTTTGAGAGTTCATGCTCGTATGGGCTGATTCAGCTTTCTTCCTCTATGCATTTAATGCCTCTGAAAATGTGGTCTCTGTGTGAGCTTCCTCCCTCTCTCCCTCTAATGAGCCTGTGCTGTATATGATCAGTTTCCTCTCTCTTCATAACTCCAGCTCCACATACATGGCTGCCGCCCTCTTCTTTTTTTCCCATCTATCTAATGATCGTGGTGTTATCTCCCTCCCACTGATCGCCTTCCATCTGCCTTTTTTCTCCATCCAGTGATTGTTCCTGTTTGATCTTCTCATATCTTTGCTTCCTCTCTTCCTCTCCTTCCTGCTCACTCTCACATAATTCCTCCCACTCGCTGCCCGCTCCCCAGTCTTCCTCGCCACCTCAGTTTCTTCTTCAGTTTTTGGTTTTCACTGGTTCCCGTCTCCATCTCTCATCCCATCGATCCAGTGGATGAGGGTCATGTTACTGTAAATGTGTTCATTTGATCATGTAATGTACCCTGCCACTCAGATGTTTGAGCTCACTTCCAAATGTCCTTGCTTTTAAAGAAAAATAAGTTTAAAAAAAAAAAAACAGACAAACTTTAAATTAATTTGAAATGCTGCAAGTTACAAATGATTTATGGTTATTACTGGAATATCTACTTAAGCATACAGATGATCATTGTCAGCCACCACTGCTCCAGTACAAAAAAATACTGATTATAATATTTAATAAATATGAGATGATAAATAACTGATTATTCTGTTAAACAATAACTTTTAAACTAAAATAAAAACTCATTTTGTTTCAACAGTGAGGATGTTTACGTTACCCCCAAAACTGCTGCGTTTATTTGTAGCTCAAAAGGGTTTCATAGTTCATACTGAACTGTTTTCTTTGAACTACATCAGTGCTGTCAGCTTCACACATCACCTTAAAAACAGTGAAACGTGTTCTCACTAACCGTCTCTTGTCTCTTTTCTCCCCCTCTACGCTGCTCCTTCACGAAAGTTTCTGATGGTAGGTGTCTCTTTTTTCCCTTCTTTTACAACCAACAGTCCCCCACTGAGTTAATAAAACTGCGGAGGATGTAGAAGCAAGTCAAAGAAATAGCGAACAGCGAGCTTTTTTTTTTTCTAAATTTAACACAGTTATTGTAAGCCAGAAACAAACAGTTACCCTTAAAGGACTTCAACACAAATCGGAACGTTCTCACGATCTTGGCAGCAAGAGTTTGGCAACTCACTGCTTTCTATTTGTGTGACAACGTCCTGCTCATCAGTGGACTGAGCTGTCATGGAGCCTGGTCTGCTAAGCTCAGTAAATGTTCATACACATCCAGCCATGTTTAATCCGACATACCTGATTCGAAACTATGGTATCGCACCATGTAATATGACTAAAAGCTTAGTGACGGCTTTACTAACTGAGCTGAGTTTACCCATGGTGTGTGTGATTAAAGAGCTCCACAAGAATGCTCAGTTCTCATTCCCAGAGTTAACCATGCATTTTCTTAACTGCTTGTCCATCTTCAGGGTAAGGAGGGCTGGAAGGACCAGGAAAATCCCTGGATAACCATGCCTGCCCATTTGGAAACACCATTTAAGCCAGGCTTGTCCAACTCCAGGCCTCGAGGGCTGGTGTCCTGCAGGTTTTAGATCTCACCCTGGGTAAACACACCTGAATCAAATGATTAGTTCATTACCAGGCCTCTGGAGAACTACAAGACATGCTGAGGAGGTCAGTTAGCTATTTAAATCAGCTGTGATGGATCAAGGACACATCTAAAACCTGCAGGACACCGCCCCTCGAGGCCTGGGTTTGGACACCGCTGATTGAAGCTAACATGCATGTCTTTGGACTGTGGGATGAAGCAATGTTAGACGCATTTAGAACAAGCACACTCCAGGCAACTGGTGGATTCTGAGTTATTTGTCATGGATAACAACATTAAACAAAGTCTGCATGCTTGTTCTGTTAGACAAACCCAAGTCTGCTGCTCCACTCACATGACTCCCTCCTCCCACTTTAACATATATCCAACACACCGCGTAATCACAGTACTGCACCTAATCTGCCAGTACTTATTCTAATGCAGAGGGTATGGGCATACATAGACTCTTCCAGGAGTTAAGCTGCTGCCATCACTGCTGCTGCTGCTGCTTACAGTGTTTCAACATCTTCCCCCGTCATCCTGTAGGTTTTGGGGGAGATTTGGAGCTTTTTCCTATAGGGGAAATAAGCATTACCTTTCCTCCCTCCCCGCAGAGATAATGCTTGGTTTATAGTTCTGGGTTAAATGTGCGGCAGACCTAAAACACTGCAAACTACACTTTGCACCTTGCCAACCTCTGTGATAGGTCTATTTGGAAGTATTGTGCTGCACAAACACAGTACATTTGCTTAACTGTATTAAACTTGCTTGTGCAGTATAGGCACATGCCATTATCTTGATGCCGAAGCTCTGTTCTTGTTTCTATTGACTCTTATTTGCGCTTTATTATCTCCAAGCCCAGCATGTTCAGCTCACCTCCACCTGTGATGGCAAAAAGATGCAGAAACAGCTGTGCAAAAGTATCTCCAACAAACACAGGATTCAAAGCAGCCTAGTTTTGCCCCTCATGCCTCGTGGTAGTCCCCACCAGGGTCCTGCCAAGTTCCGCTTTCAATTTTGCCAAATTGAATGAAATGAAGAGTAAAATCATGACTGCTGTCAACAGTTCAAAATGAATGATTTGTAATTGCATGCGGGCATTTAAAAACCTTTTTAAAAATGATAGCAGGGACACCAAATGATAGAGAGCCTTGTGTTCCCTCCCTCCTCAGGCTGCAGAGACCAGGGCATTCCTCAGGATGTGTGAGGGAAGCCGCTCTCATGCTAGCTGGTGGGTCGCACGGACAGCTTGACCTCTTTGACCTCCCCAAAGGTGACTTTTTCATTAGTAATGACCTTGAGCTGACACCATGTAGAGGCCGAGACGTGATGAATGGATTCATTAATGAACAGTGAAGCGAGAGGCTGCCCTTCATGGAAATCTTTAATCGCTGGCTGCTGATTGGTCACATTTACGTTTGCCGAAAATTATACTTAGCATTTACAGCCACAAGAAATATAAGGGATAATAATGATATTAATAATGAATAAAAACTACATGTGTTGACTTTGTTGAGTAATTATAAAAGTGATGTTGGATTTTTTTCATTGTTCTTTGATTTAATTGCCAAATATGGATAAAGGAAAATTTGTGAGCTGCTTGATTGAGCTGCCCCAGGACTTTTTATCACATGTTTTAAATGTTGTATCAGAGACTACCTTTAGCCTTAGCTTCTAGTGTATTGTGGCCTTTCCCTTACAGTTTTGTTATAATATCAAATCGCTAGTCTTCTCCATGTAATGTCAGGATATACAGTAACAGCCACAGCGCTGTATGTCCATCGATCTTCATACAAAACAATCCCAAAACTCAACATCACAGCACATGAGCCCGGGCTGTGAAACACACGTCTTCCTGTGGAGCATGTCATGGTTAAAATACAACACCATGCTACGCGATATTCACTCAACTCTGAGTAAAAACTCATGACAATGGATTGAAAATCTGCAACCAGGCGATTATCTTATCCTTGCTAATAAAGCTAATATGTTTTTTTGCTGGTCACATGATGTGCGTGAGCCTAAAAAAACCTGAGAAAAACCGAGTTAAAAAGGATTCATTCTTCCTGATGAATATTTGATTTGAGTTTTCATACCTCTTAAATGTGTAAATCAGTGCCAAAGGGATATAGCACATTATTCCTGCACTGTATCTAATTAACAGTCTCAAAATATCAGCTCCCACTATTAATCACTCTGGAAGACACACTGTCTGTCACATTATGATGAAGATAAAGTTACAGGCCCATGTTCGAACAGCTATTGTTTGTTAATTGATGAGAGTCGGTGGAAGCCACCAGCTCCTCCCATTAGAAACTCCGAGCTCCCTTTTTGAAACAATCAGATCAGAAACATTTAAAGCTGATTAATTCACTGTTTCGTGTCACATGCAGCCAAACGTAAGTGGTGCGTTTGTGTGATGGATAGTGTGCAATATTCAAGAGGGAGACTGAAGAATGTGGTTCAGCTGTGTAAGTGGTCCTGAAGCTAAAAGGGGGAGAAATGTGCATCACTCTGTAAGTTGTGGTGGAATTGTTGAGCCAAATAAAGCCTTTCCCATGATACCCCATCAGCTTTCTCATGCACCACATCATTGCCCTATTTCCCTTAAAAAAATACCCAAGAGTATAACAAGTCAAAAAGGCTATAAAAAATAAAAATATAGTAAATGACAATGAAAAACAGTGTACTAGATCAAAATTATTAAGTGTGTTGGCAGGAAATAATTAATAAAATCAGGTTCATTTATACCCTATTTCTTTCCCTGATCACTAAGACTTTAAATGCAGATACCTTCGGGGAAGAACATTAATGGCCGGCTATTGTACATTTTTTAAGTTATAATAGAGTTCTGTTTTTTCTTTGGCAAGAGCCAGGACTTAAGGGACTGAAAATGCTTACGTTTAAATCACCATCAGCTATTTTATGTTTAGACCTGATTCTTGTGGGTGTGAAGTTTGGTTTCTCGTTGATGTGTGACTGAGAGCAGTGGTAGGGTTTAGCTGGGAGCGGGCCACCACAATAAAGACTCTTAAAGCGATGAATCAGCCCGACATTTGTCTTCAGTGTAGCTGTTAATGGTACTGACTGCAACAACAATCACTTAACTGAGTGGTGCAAGGTCAGTGTTGCTTCAGGATGTGTTTTACATTAATAGACAGCTTATAGAGATTACGATAGAAATGATAAAACGACCTTACAATAGCAAATAAACAGCTGCAGTGTTACACTGTAAAGCTCAATCACTCACTGGCCATTTCATTAGGTTTACCTCACATGGCAGCAACTCTGTCCATTTAGGCATGCAGACATGGTCAAGATGAAGATCAAGATCAGAGAATGGCCAGATTTCAATGGCCAAACTGATAGGAAGGCAACACTAACTCAAATAACCTTCTCTGAATGCACTACACCTTAACGCACATGGGCCACAGCAGCAGAAGACCACTGGGTGCCACTCATGTCTGCTATAAACAAGAAACTGAAACTAGAGCTCACACTGGCTCATCAAAATTGGACATTAGGAGATTGGAAAAATGTTGCCTTGTCTGATGAGTCTCAATTTCGGCAGCAAAATGCAGATGGTAGGGTCAGAATTTGGCATAAGCAACATAAAAGCATGAATCCATCCTGCCTTTTTTTAAAAGATTTAGGCTGCTGAGTACCAACTGAGCATTGTTTAAAGACCACAGCCTCCACAGTGGCCACAGTGTACCCGTCTTCTGATGGCTACTTCCATCAGAATAACTCACAAAGCCGAGGTCATCGATTTTTGAACATGACAGTGAGTTCAAATGACCTCCACAGTCATCGGATCTCAATCCAATAGGACGCCTTTGGGATGTGATGGGACAGGAGATTCAGCCAACAAATCCACAGCAACTATGTGATGCTATCATGTCAACATGGACCAAAATCTCTGAGAAATGTTTCCAGCAACTTGTTGCATTTGTGCCACGAACAGATAAGGCAGTTCTGAAGGCAAACGTGGATCCAACCCATTACTAGCAAGGTGTACCTAATGAAGTGGTTGTGACTAGTCTACTGACTAGAGTTTAAACAATAGCAAATCTCACCAACAGCACTTTACTGTATTTTAACAGTGGAATTTGTTTGCTGCTGAAAACAGTAAAAATGCTCCTCAGAGCGTTTTAAATACAGGTACGCGAATCATTTCTTATGACATATGAAATAGAAAAGTGGACTCGTAATAATACAAATTCATTCATTCATGTGATTTTTACCCCATACTTTGTAATGCTGATAAATCACTTTGAGTTTTTTTTATGATATTCGTTATTTTAGACAAATGCCTTTTAGGAAGATTTCTGTATTTTAGTTGAGAACACCAATATTTTTATGTTTTAAATGTGCACATGTTGTACAGTGTTAGTGTGTGAACATAGAGGTAATGATAATGATGATGATGGTAATGATGTCTGTAATGGTGATGATATCTTATGCCTTACAACGGACTGATGTTCTCTCACATGTGTTTCTGTATGTGTGGTGCTGGAGTTTCTTTTCATAGATCTAAATATGAAACAATTTTGTCACAATCTTGGTTTTTTTTGTGTTTCTTTAGTGTGTTTAAGGGGGAACATTAAATAGATGTTGTGCTTTTTTTAAATTGTGGAACAGTATTTTTTTTCCTGCATGAACCTTTGGTGTCAAATGACCACTTGCATAATTTATGATTGTGGCTTATTTTTGTGGCTTTGCTGCGTCGGTATTAAGCAGTTTGAGGCAAAAGATATAAAAGTCTTGCAATTAAAAGTCATTTTAGTCCAAATATGGGAAACTTGTAACTGTATGGTGCGTGCTTTGTTGAATCAATATATGCCTCAGTCATTAACTACAATGACTTCTTGCACATTTATTAACTGCTTCCTACTAACCTAACAGAAAGACTTCTTGGTTATTCATCCTCTAAATTAAAGGTGTTTCATATTTGTGGAGTGTCTCACCTGCATTCAATCTGGTTTAATAGCTGCAGTCTCTGTTTTTCATCTGGAAACCATAAAGCAGCATTTATGCTTTACATTTTTATGTAAATAAATCATTTGTGGATGGACTTTCATTTGACTCGTATGTTTGAACACGTCTGCTGGTTGCAGACCGTGACATGTTTGACATTTATCTCCAGTATAAACTTGATTGTTGAAAGTCTGTTTCATCCAGAAACTGCAGTAATGTGCAAAAGTCTTGAGCAACCCTGTATTTCTGTATATTTTGCCCCCAGACTGTCTTGTCATTTTTAAGACCAGTGGCTCAAGAACTGCTGGTCTTGAGCAATAGTTCTCCAGACTTATTTTCTCTCCCACTTATTCTCAGTCCAGCCTTGTACCTTACCATTTTCATCTTTATGTTTGATTGTTAAACCATTTACCATTGAACTATGAATCATTCAAGCATAAGACAGGCACCAACTAATCTGGGTAAATTCCCAGATGATTAAACATGCAACCATTTTGCTGGTAATAACTGAAATGAGTAAAGAAAATCAACAGCCTATTTATGCAAGATAATTCATAATTTTATTGGGGGGCGGTATATTGTTTGGGTCTGATTATTGGGGGGCGGGGGGGGGGGGGGGGCGGTATATTGTTTGGGTCTGATTATTGGGGGCGGGGGGTCATAACCCCCCAAACCCCACTGGAAATTACGCCTCTGGAACCACTGCAATACCATCTGGAAACCTTTTTAGCATGACAATGATCTCAAACACACACATCATGACACATGACTATTGGTTGTGGATAGGCCTCCCCTGAGACCGGACCTCAATATTATTTAGGCAGTGTGGGAGCATTTTGGCAGACCAAAAGGGGGGTGCTCTAGCAATGTTACTAAAAATTAAATAATTAATTATTGTTGAAATTGCGCTTTTTAAAGGTATCTTTGGTTGGTCATCATCTGTTCAGGTTATTATAATTATTTTTCCTGGTCCAGCCCACTTGAGATCAGATTTGCTGTATGTGGGCCAGGAGTTAAAATGTGTTTACCAAATATGAGGTAATTTAGAGTTTATCTGATTTAGAGGCTGAGATGTGCAGGTCTTGATTACTTCATAAAAATTAACTCCCATGTTGCTAAAAATAAATAAATAAATGTGTCATTGACCTTCTCCACACTTACGAGGACAAACCTGGTGCAAAAACACGCTGAAGAAAACTGGTAAAGGCTGTGCAGTAAGAGCAGTTTGGCTTTTTGATTGTACACAGACTTGATTTTGGTCACCAAATAAGGATTTCTTACCCCTTGCTTTTTCTGACCAGATGTCTCTTCCACGGCATCCTACTAACACGCCCACCATCCTCTGTGTCATGTAAACACAGCCACAGTTGAGACAAATCTCTTTCAGCTCAGCAAGTTGGAGTGTCAGTACAGACATTCATGGCACTGGGATGAAGCACAGCACCTACGTGGGCTAGAAAAACGTCTTAATCCAAACATGGATGCTGGATGCCCGTCTTAACAAACTGCCACACAGCCAGGGTTTATAAAGTAGTTCTAAAAAGTATTTTGAGTTTGATAGACAGGATGTTCAGATAGATTTTCTAACATCATTATACAGTATTGTGTGAAAGCCTTGAGGCACTCCTAATTTTTTAACATTTCTTTTCATTTTTAAAGTGATCTCGAGCAATAGTTTTTAGGCTTACTGAAGGTATTTTTTTCCTCTGGACAGAACCTGAAAAATCCACGAAAAACATCAAAAATAACACCCTTTGATGGGGATAAAATAGCCTTTTTGCACTAACAAGGCAGTTCTCAGAGAGCTGTTAGCTAAAAACTTATATATCTCGGCATGCCATGCAGTGTGTCCTTGAGGAAGCTGGTATCTGGTACAGGGCCCGAGCGATGAACTGGACCACTAGCTGATCCATCTACTGTTGATCCAAAATGGCCTCAGTGGAAAGGTGGCAATCAGGAAGCCACCGTCAAGAAAGGGAAACAGGGAGAAAGGCTGAGGTATTCCAGATTACACAAGAACTGGACTGAAAGTCAGTGTCAACAGGTCTTAGTTTTCATTATATCACTGTAACCATTTTCCTTTTTCTTAGCAAAACGTGCAGAAACAAAGGGTAGCTCAAGACTTTTGCACAGTACTGTTTATACAAGCAGACTGTATTTGACTAGATTTAATAAAATAAAACCCTGATCAAGCTTTCCATACCAATACTTAATTGTTGTATAATTAGTTTGACTATTTTCTAACACACAATAAATACATGCTTCAGGGTCAGAGGTATAATTTATGACCTTTCATGTGTGCATTTATATGAATCTCTCATGCACACACACACACAGCATTCAGTGTCAAGTACATGCGCCTGATTTAATCACTGCTGCTGTGTGTAATCTCTCCCGCCTCTGCACACCGGATATTTTTAATAAAGCAATATTGTACCTGCAGCCAGCTGAGTTCCATATAATTATCCGTCTGGCTTCAGGCTGCTTATGTTTTGTTTTCTCATCAGGATGTTGTCTCTACTCCAGCGGCTGACCTGTCAAGTCGCTGTGGGAGAACACGGCAGCGCCGTGTGCTGGATATTTAGTGAATTACATCAGGTTCTTCATGCACTTCACACTGAAAGATGAAAGCACCGGTTAACTGAAATTACTTGCAATAGGTTTGGGTTTCTCCAAACAAAAAGTATCACAAAGAGTGTGTCTATCGACGCCCACTCGCCCCAAAGCAACTCACCTCCCTGTGCGCAGGTAACAGCATGATTTATTTGCTCGGATATTTTAAGTGTGCGGGTTCACATCGTCTGAATATTTCAGCGTGCCTTCTCATTTCCCAGGCTCTGTGCCAGTTCCTCCACTGCTGGCCAAGACGTAGCTAAATAAGGAAGATGACCTCTCTCCCACTACTGTGTTTTCACTTGTTTTCTCTTTTAAAAACAGATTACAACCTAACCGAGGGGCCAGCACACATCAAAATCTGGGTTATACACACATATGCCTGGGTAACAGTGATAACGTAAAGCAGGGACCACACACACACACATAAACCCACACAGAGACACCCCGACCAGAGTAGCTCAAACATTTACTCTTTTCATATATTTTATTACAACGTTCAGTTAAGAATGCATTTCGATTACAAAATTGAAACCCTCTGCTCAGTGATGCTTAATATGAAATATAAAGTAGAGATTTCTAGCTACAAACCATCTGCTAGAAACATCAGGCACCTTGTTTTTTTTCTCCCCCCCCCCCCCCATTTTCACACCATATCATCATATCATCATAACAGTATTCACACAGCAGATCACAGAGAACTTTCACAGTCACACACCAGTTAGGAGGATTTTTCACCCAAGGAGGCGTGGAGAGATTACCGACTTGTGGGAGCGAGCCAAGCCCACAAGCTGATCTTGTGCGTTATCAGGACGAGCGCTTCCCATCCAGGTAGTTTGTGAACATTCAGGTCCAGTGTTTGATGTGTGAGCTATGACCTGTTTCTTCTGGGAAACATTCATTTCTAAGCAGAGAGCAACATGGATCCATGTGGTTTGTTAGTTTCTGACTGAAAATAAGGAAAAAAAACAATTCAGATTCAGGAAATCTGAATTATGTCTGACAGAATTTAAATTTTGAGCAACAATGATGCTAACTTGGCTAGTTAGTCCATATGAACACTGTTTAAAACCCAAAAAGAGGACAGAACCTATTTAAATTAGAGACTTTCATCCTCCTGTGAATTAAGCTTGACTTAATCTCATGCCCAAAACAATTTCCCTTAGAAGCTACAAGCTATAAACAACATCATTTAGTACTGTCTGGCTGCATTAATACACAAGATCCTGTATACTACATATACATATGCTAAAGTCACACATTCTTGTGTGTAAGTGCTGAGAAATATCACTTTGTCACCCCCTTTAAAAAAAAAAAAAACTAAACTAAACAAAATGCTTGAATAATTCTCATCATCTCTATTTTTATTTTATAAAAAAAAAGACTAATTATCTGCAGTCTGCTTTTAGACCAATACCTATTATTTATAGCCATAATATCTAATTATTAAATGTGGTTTTTTTTTTTTAAAAAGAAGCAGAAATACCTGCATTGTTATTCTGGCCTAAAATTAAAGCTTAGTTAACGCAATGCAATGTTGTGACATTTACGGTAAAGAGCAAACTTTACAGTGTATCCCAAAGCTCAACAAAACACAGCAACATAAGATGCAAGAATCATCGTGAAATCATCAAGAGATGCAAATTCAACCTTTTTACACTCAGTTTACACCTAAAACAAGGCTGCTTCTCTCCTTCACTCTTGTCTCTTACAGCTTTTTTTCTTCTGGCCTTAAACGCAACACGCACACCATGTTGCTGCTCCCTCTTTCAAACCAAAAATGATGGGTGTTGATATGTATGCGGGTCTTTTCATTGGATGCCCAACACGCTGGCGCTCGACGACAGTTTCCTTCCTCCGTTTTGGTATCTATGGGCACTTTTCTGTTGGCCCCCTTCCCCCCCATCCAGTCCATCATAATTCCAAACACAGATTGGTTTTATGCCGAGTCAGACGGTGGCGTGCGGCCTTCCCAGTACTTCTGATACGACATTTCGAACATCTCCCTGCACTGCAGCTGAGCATTCAACCGGGAGCAGATGAGGAACGAGCCGCCCATCTTACGGTGGAGCGAGTATGTCTCCTCCGGGGGCGGGGTGAGCCGGTGTTTGAGCATCACGGGGATGAGGTTGTGGATCCTCTCGGTGGTGGACTGGGAACCGAAGTCGAAGGGCACCGAGGAGGCAAAAGCCTCGCCGAGGATCATCACTGCATCCACGTGGGCATTCACCATTGCCTGGACAACACACGTAAAAAAACAAAAAACAAAAGAACAAAAAAATTTAATAAACCAAAACACATGCTTAACACATTATGTTTGCGCACTTTTACAACTCTCATTTACTTGTTTATGGCTACTCCACAGTGACAAAGCCATCATTTGTAAAGCAGAGCAGGCAGAAAAAGCTCAGAGATCATTACCTTGGACTCGTAACCGGTCAGGAACTTCATCTCGATAGATTTCTTTAGTACTCCCTCCCTGTTGCCCATGGCAGCTGAACGGATTATCTGCACAGGACACACACAGGTCGCACATGTCACTCTCTTTTTCTTCATTCAAATTTAGATTCGAATCTCTTGCGAGGATTTGGGTTGCCATGAATAATTAGGGTCTTTTAACACCTTCTGATTTGGCATTAAGATCGAGTTCACCAATCATCAGAGGCAAATGAGTACAAGTGTGAGTTACAAAATGTCAACATCAGCGAAAAAACTAAGACGTACATCTCCCCTCAGGGTTTACAACTACTGGAGCTTTATGTTGTCTCGTCTCTGGATTACTGCTAGAAATATTACAGCTGCACCTGCACTGTACTGCCAAAAGGATTCGCTCATCTGTCTCCACATGCATATGAACTTGAGTGACAGTTCATTCTTAATCCATACGTTTTAATATGATGTTGGCTCCTTTGCAGCTATAACAGCTTCAACTCTTCTGGGAAGGCTTTAAGAGTGTTTATGGGATTTCTGATTTTTTTTTTTTTTTTTTTTTAAGATTTGTGAGGTCAGACACTGATGTTGAATGAAAAGGCCTGGCTCACAGTCTCCACTCCAATTCGTCCCAAAGGTTGTTTATCAGGTTGAGTTCAAGACTGTGGAGGCCAGTCAAGTTCTTCCATACCGCTCATCCATGTCTGTATGCACCTTGCTTTGGGCACTGGTGAGCATCATGTTGAAACAGAAGGAGCCAAACCCAAACTGATCCCCCAAAGTTGAGAGAATGAAAGAAATTGTTCAAAAAGTCTTGGCATGCAGAAGCATTAAGAGTTACTAAAGTCATTTAAGGCTTGACAATCTGAGATTAACATCCCACAGTCAGAAGATCAACACAGAAAAAGTTAGTGAAGCTCCATAAAGAGCATACATCATCACCATTCATGATAATTATATAGCAGCTGCCTGGTCTCACCTCTATGTAGACATCAGTGAAACATTGATCAAATCCTCTCGTGGCTCCAAAGTCCAACAGCGCCACCTAGAGGAGCACACGGCAGTTACCATTTCCCATTAACTGCCAACTTCATATTACTTATATTTACAGCTGAACAAACTTCATGACAACACACAACAGGTTGTACTGAAACTCACCCTGTGCGCCTGTGGATCATAGAAGAAGTTGGACCAGTTTGGGTCAGTCTGCATGTACCTGAACTCGAACAGCTCTCTGACACACAGAGTCAAGATGTTGAGGCAGATCTGAAAGAAAAGACAAAGACAAACATTCAATCTGCTGAAAAGAAACACATGCCAGATTGTACTCGCTTTTGCTTTTTTGTGGTGTTTAGTGTGTTGACTGAACTGGGATCCGCTAAGAAAGGAATGTCTGCAGTTGAGAAAGCCCCTCTGCACAAACTAACTTGTGTAATCATAACCATCCGTACCTCGTTCTTCAGCTCCTGAGAGAGGCTCTCGGCTTTGTCCAGGGGAAATCCAGGAACGAGTTCAGTAGTGAGAACATGGCGGCTGCTCAGCTCGTCTATCACCTCTGGTACGTAAAAGAACGGATGGTCCTTTAACAGCTCCCTGAGCCAGACATGAGCAGATACAAAAACACATGAAATACAACTTAAGAACACAACACTCCACATAGAGTGTTAAGTCTATATATAAAACTGGCTAGCAATCACAGTCAGCCTGACCTTGAACCCAAGCAACGGACATTTAAAAAGGGGGGTGGAATAAGCTAACTATATTTAGTATTTAGTATTTATTTATTTATTGTCATTGTCAAGAACAATGAAATTGCGTTTGGGGCTTCCATACAACCCAAAAAAAAAAAAAAAAAAAAAAAAAAAAGAAGAAAATAATAAATACCCCTTAAAACCCAAGTGTACATATTTAACCCAGTGTGACTCCAATGCAATAATATCTGTGTAACCCGAGTGTTTCAGGGGTGACGGAGAGCAGACTGCACAGTGCGGAGAAAGAACAGAAAGGAGAATCGAGCCATGATGTGAGCTCAAATACTCGATCAGTGCATCAGGGATTCTGTCGAGTACGATAGTGTGCTGTCACTGGCATGACAGTTAGGTCTACAGTCCACTTTATCCCAGCACATAGATTAATGCAGCCTTCCTTTTAACTTGGAAGTCAGACCTTGGAGCTGGGAATGACTGTCACACACGAGGTGACTGTGTTCCAGTGAGTACGAATACAGGCTCTGTTTTGCTCTGAAGCCAGGTGGCGCCATCACTAACAATACCTGGAGCACAATGCAATGCTGCAGCATGGTCGGTTCTCTGTGCCTCGCTGAATTAGAGAGTCACAAATACAACTGCTGCAGCTTTACTGCCATTTATCCTGCTTGAATCACGCAGTTGGGGTTGGTGGGACTTCTCAGACTTTTGTAAGTGGCAAGTTCCACTTGAGGGGCTGATCATGACCCAGAATTCAAGATTTCTGATTTCCCATTTCCAGTGTAATATAGCATTAGGCTCAGATTCCTGCACGTGAATTCATGACAGCTAGACCCTACACCTTTTATTTCTTAAAGGTTTAATCAGGTTTACATAGACTGAGTTTTAGAAATCCAGGATTTAAGATATGTTTATGAAATATGGAAACAAAGCGATAAGTTTTTCATTGGTCGGGTGTATTGCTAAATTAGTAGAAATTCAAATCCACTCAGAACCTCAAATTTGACCACAATCTGGGTGAAGACCTATTAGGTGATCACTAAAATCTGAGCAATGCCCCAGGAAAAGCAATTCTTGTAAATTGCCATAGCATGAGCTCACGAATCCTTTGGCCATATGAGCTAAAAATTATTTTCTTTAGTAATTTAATTAAAGGAAAAAATATTTCTCAAGCTTGGCTTTCAGATTACAACAACATTTGCTGCATAATACCTGAACTTCCTTGCACACTGGGCTTCTCTAATATAGTCACACTCCAGGGCTAGCTCTTTTCTCATGACATCTATCAGGTGCTCTGGAAACAGACCTAAAGACACAAACAAAACAGGACAAAAACATTGGGACTAGTCGTGGAAACAGTAACTCAGAAACAGGTAGAGAGAAGCAGACACAGGGAGATGAAGAGGATGCTGTGTGTGTGTGTGTGTGTGTGTGTGTGTGTGTGTACACACACCTTCAGGCAGAGCATTGCTCATATTCAGCACCGTCATCAAATTGTTGACATCACTGTTGATACTCTGAGCCACACCAGGATACTGAAGACAACAGACAGAGAGAAAAACTTTCAAACACTTTGTTTAATTTGATCACACAATCATATTTAGTATAAACAGTTAGCAAAGCAATAAATCTATTTTATTCAGTAAAAGCATGAGATAACTGGCTCACATGTTCCTCTGTAAGGAAACGCATCCATCTGATAATCAGATTATGCGTTTCCTGTATGCATGCAAGTTTAAGCGAGTGTTGACAACACGAGGACGCAGTGTCACATGTTTTTATCCTAACCTGTATTTTCATGGCCACCTCCCTGCCATCCTTCATCCGTGCAAGGTGAACCTGCCCGATGGACGCTGCCGCAAAAGGGCGTTCCTCAAACATTTCCAGCTTGTCCCTCCAGTTTGGGCCCAAATCGTTATTCAGTGCTTTCTGCAGACAGACAAGAGCAAGTAGGATTTTAGCATCACTGGAAAAAAAAGTCTTTCAAAAGAGCCAGGGGCAGGAATCACAATGTAATACAACTTAAATCATTAAATAAAATATAAGTTGCTGAGGAAATGGCATAACTATCAGTCTTACTGTCATTTGTTTGATTGGCATGAAGTCAGCACTCTGTCTCACACGCTCAAAAATCTTGGCAAGATGAGGATTGATGAAAGCGTCATCTGAAACATAAAAACATCTTGAGATCTTTAATTACAGATTAAGTTAAGTGGTTCTCAAACATTTTACCTGCCATTCCCCTCATAAAAGCTAAAAAACAAACCAATGAAAAAAAAAAAATCCAAACATGCTCCTCTACCCACAACTTTGAGCAATCATTGAGCATAAAGAATGACCCCAAGTTCAACTCTTGTTAAATAAGGTCAGCGTGATAACATCAGCAAACCCATTTGCTTATTTTTTCACTACCATATTGCGTTGCATAACGCAACCTGAGCGGCACCATTACTTTAGAAAAAACCCCAAAAAACATGAACGACACACAGGAGTGGGTGCTGAAACACGTACGAAACAGGCACCAGGGCCTAATCATCAAAGATCAAAGTAACATTTAGACACTGCGTGATGCAAAAAAACATTCTCTCTCTCTCTGAGCCAGTGTGTGAGGGGCAGCTCTCCCGCTCTCTCACAGGCCAGTGCACAAACACAGATCCTGCTCTTAGTGACTGTAGTGCAGAACTGAATATGTGGATATGCCTCGCTACAGTCAGAGGACTCTCGTTGATTTAAGTGCAGCCGGTTGTGAGAAATCTGAGAGAAACATGCATCAAATACAGACTGAAAAATGCAGTTTTTGGCTGACTGGCTTATGGGTCACCTGTTCTTATCAGACGTGCTTTATTTATACTTGCAGCTTAGAGACGAAAAACTGAGTCAACTTAACTTTACAGACATGAGTTAATGATCAAAGGCAACGGTTTGCTAGCTGATTGTGAAGCTGTGGGTCCGCTTATAAACACAAGCTGAGCTGTCAAAAGGAAAAATCACAGTGTGAGTGTGAGAGCAGTCGGAATATAGAGTAACAGCACAAATGTAATTGTGCAATTACTCAGCAATTTATCATAAACAATTAAGCCAGACACATCGATATAATGTGTAGATTAAATTGCTGTGTAGTTTCCTACTAAAATGTGTAGTAAAAGTACAGTTTAGTACTTTGTTTAATGGGACTGAAAATTGTAGATACTACATAAATAGCACATACAGCAATCAAGCTTTAATACTCATAATAATTGCCTGATTTTACTGCTTGAGTACAATAAACCACATCATAATCATAATCAGCGAGTTAAATCAGACTCGCTGTGTAAACTGATAGATTGCCAGTGTCTAATGTTGGCTTTGGCCGGCGCTGCAGAAGATATATGTAACCAGGATTAAAGACTTTATTAACAGTTTCAGACCTCTCGAGGTTAACACAGTTTTGAGTGCTGTGCTAAAAGAGCACAATGGCTGAACAGACAATCATCTGCCCAGCACTGCATTCCCGCCATGGCAGATAAATGTCAGCAGAGGACAAAGACTGCAGGGATTTCTATCCTCTGCATATAGTCAACCGCAGACTACTATTATTATTATTATTATTATTATTATTATTATTATTATTATTATTATTATTGTTATTATTATTATTATTATCATCATCATCATTTCCATTTCAGCTTTTTACATTTTCTGTGAAAAGAGCAGAGAGATTGTGTGTGTCCACCCACAGAATATTACATTAACCCCTGACCCAGCCACACTTCGAAACTGCAGTTTGTCACCACTTGAGAGACATGGTAACACTGCTCAACAGGTCTCAGCACAGTGGACTGACCTGGTCTTTTTTGAAGCCGCTGCCTTCCTCTCTCCTGCTACCGTCTTCATGGCTTATTATATTTACTGCACTGCACTGTTCAGGCAAAGATGGCACGAATACCAAAGGAAAAGGTCACCAAATCAAGGTTGGGCAGAGGTAGCAACAGAGCTAAACAAAGCTGTGATGACGGGTTTACTGCTGTTACCTGACACGGCTTCATTAACTCACTGGTTGTGTCGTTTACTGCCGCTGGCCTCGCTCTCGGATTATCTGTTTGTGTACAAGCACTGACCTAAATGCAGGTTAGAGCCAACACAGAGCCGCAGTATAAAGACGGCAAAAAAAACTAAACAAAAACAAACAAGCTCACCAAAAAGTCCTCTGTCCCAACTCTTAGTCAGTTTACAAGTTCTCAGCTACTACAGCACACGGTCAAGCTAACCTGCACCACAATAATCAGCCTGAAAACTGTGATTTTATAGAGAGTGTTTCCCTTCACATAATCCAGGGTAAGGAATGCTTTTTATTCACCAGCAGAAAACTTTAAAAAAAATCTAAATTTCAATGCGACTATGTCCGTCTCTCACCTTGAATGCTGAGCATCTGTCCCAACTTTAATGCAGCTCCTCTGACTTTGCACAGAGTTCTGACAATGCGCTCAGCGTTGGCCTCGGACAGGAAAGGGCTCGAGTCCAGAACTGCTTTCCTGTTTTCACCTGAAGACAAAAAGAAGTATTACATTTGCATGTAGTGCATTTTGTTATGCATGTTAAGTGTTTTATCCAATCAGCAGGCCAATAAACAATAACTGTAAAAATCATACTTACTTTTCTTAATTGTGATTACATAAAACGTTTCACAGATTTCATTAAGTATTTGTATGTATTTGCTTTTTTCCATACAGACAGATTTTGCACCTGAAGTGCTTGTTTGGTCATGTGACACATATTTTGAATTTAAACTTATCCCCACATAGTTGTCTGATCTCCTCTGCTATTTTTTTTTTAGCCTTTGAACATTTTTATTGAGGCTTATTTTGATAACTTGATTGATAATCTGCTCCAGAAAGATTAAAAAATTTGCACTGACCATTAAAATACACAGTGTAACAAATGTAGGCCGTGCAGAAACTAAACATCAACAAAAGTGGCCACCGTGATAGTAGTCGTAAGGTCGTCGTGCCCAATTAAACTGTCAATTCTACAAATATATATGATTGTGGGATTTGTATACGCCATACAGATGTGGGCACTCACATTTATATGAAGTAGGCAATGTTTCTGCAAAGTTTTGTCAAGACTGGTCTGTGGTCTTGTGTGCACAGTCAGGTTCACAAGCTCTTGTGTCACATTTACTGTTTTTCTTCTATGCAGCAACACAATTACTTTAAAATAAGGCAACAAGGATTTGACTGAAGGACAAACGTTTTAATTCAAGGATTTAAGAGAAATATTTCGTGCAACATTTAGGAATTATGGACAATTTTTAGAGAGTCCTTACATTTAAGCCTACCCCGTATTTGCAATGTGCAGGACTACTGTTGTGTATTTGTGACTTACTATATAAGCTATATGCAGAACACTGGCAGTGCGTAAAAACAAAAAACTAAAAAAGAAGAGTTGAGCAGTCCTGCTAGTGATGCATGTGACTAGCCTTATCAAGATAGTCATCCTTAGCATGAATGCCTATCTTGCTTTTCCAGCTTTACTGCTAGAACATGCATATCTTGGGAGTGATGTTACTCGCAGCTCCAGTATCCGACTTCTGTGGTAAATGGGACGCAGCGCTGTGGATCTGACTGTACCAATGTGTGAGGGGTGTGACTGTGTACGTGTGTCAGTAGGTCATCAGGTAGTACGCTCTGGTACATCTGAAGCTGCCTTCAGAGGCTTTAATGAAGATTACACACACACACACACACACACACACACACACGTTCAGTGTGTGCCTGGGATTAAAGCGCACACAAAAATAAATAGCAACAAACAGATGCATAAATGCCACAGATTTACGCCTGTACGCTCTGTTTCAGCTTAGCCTGTGTTTCAGGATTAGCAGGTTGACGAAGCAGAGCAGGGACGTCTGTTTAGGGGGCAGGCTGTAAGGGAGATGGCCTAATTGAAGTGTGCAACATGTAATAACATGCAAGAGGGATTGGTGCTGAGGGCAATTCATAGGAATGCTGCTGCAAAATCTCTGCATGTTGTTACCATAAACCAAAAACAAACGCACCGTGAGGAGTCCTCACCACAACATTACTAAGATTTTTTTCTGTGTATACTACTGTTAAGAACAAGTGTCATGTAAAAAATGAATAAATATGCCAGTGTTTTAAAAGCAAACGGTGAGGTTTTCATCCATTTCTTAGCTGTAACGTGTAAATCCCGCTCACTGCTCGAGCCACTTAGGCGTGTGTGTGCGTGTACGCATTTCTGAGTGTTACCTTCTGCGCCGTTTTGTCTGATGCTCTTCTTGGCGAATTCTGCTAGAGCTCCAATACCCAAACCTACAGCCAGACCTGGTGCAAACACACAGAAAAACCAAAACACATACCAATGTATTACAACAACAAAGACCAATGCGTTTTCATCATTAACACACAAATACAACACATTTTAAAGCACTGAATGCGTCATCTGATGATGTTCTGCTGTTTTTTTTTTAATTGATGAAAAGAACAAAACAAAGCTCACATCTACACTGACAGTAAAACACAAATCATGCAGCATATGTATAAAAAAAAAAAAATCCTTTTAGTAAATCAGAGTATGGACAGGCTGCGGCTTTAACGGGACCCTCACCTCTGCTCTGTCATGAGTGTAAATAACCTGACTAAACGAGGCCATCTGTTGCAACTGCTATCACTCCTATCAAAATAAAACATATGCAACAGAAAATATGACAAAAATAGAAAGCAAACAAAGCCTTTGATCGTGTCAGTATTTGGCAATGGCTGCAGTAGTAACAGTTGCATCCAAAACATGGAAATAATGTCAAAAAAAACTGAAAGCTTTTGGAAAACTCAA
Source organism: Diplotaxodon limnothrissa (assembly GCF_057381915.1). NCBI lineage: Eukaryota > Metazoa > Chordata > Actinopteri > Cichliformes > Cichlidae > Diplotaxodon > Diplotaxodon limnothrissa. The sequence continues at coordinate 7,041,700 of NC_140610.1, read as the reverse complement.
TCATGTTAGAAATTAGAGGATTAAAAGAAAGAGTTTGCGCAAGTGGGCGGTTGTTTGTGAAGTTCCTCTGAGCTTGCTTCTAACTTACATAACTCAACGTTACATAATCAGTTAGTCAGCGGCCTCTCTGAAGCAGAGATGCAGCGGTGGACGGACAAATGGGGACGCGGTGTGCTTCAGTGTCATGTATACAAGTCAACTGAGCACTTATTCATCATTGCTTCGTGTGTGTGTGTGTATGAGTGTAACTTAACGTGTAACTTTTCCTTTCACAGTAATGTCATGTGCCTGTGTTTTGTTTCCTGGTTTAGAGAGGATTTGCAATGCACAGATTTAAACACTGAATATGAGGCAGCCGGTTACGTGACTGTACCTATATAACTGTATGATGTCAGCATGTGCAACTGTCAAGCCAAAGAGAGATCAGCATTTCCAGCAGCATCTCTGAGTGACATATTTTGTTTTCCAGACCACGCACAAGTGTCTGTCCATCATTCGATCTCAAGAAAAGCAACGTGTTTGCAAAAATGACTGCGGTGCTTATTCTCGTCAGTTTATTTGGTATTCAGAACCAAACTGCACTGTCAGCAAAACCTTTGGAAGCGGTGACTTGAAAGGCAACGGCGAGAGGAGGCCGATGCCACGCAATGAATCGGTTTGGTGCTTTTTGCCTTGTCCGACTTTGTTGCCAAATGTTGTAGGGGAGTGAAGGACGGGGTCGAGGCCAGGCTCATGCATCGCCTCCTCTTTTCAACACCTTCTAAATGTTACCGCTGTCAACATGCTGAATCATCTCAGCTCTCTACCTGTCGCGGCTCTCTGCAATTCCAACTTGTTTGGAATGAGCTGTGGCTAAATTCTGCAATGTCGACGTTCCATGCTGACTTATGTGAGGCTGTTCATGTTTCACTTCTGTCCACTTTATATTCTCGTTCACATTTCTGGCTCCGGTTTGACTCTGTGCCTCCTCCTGACAGATCCATCATCTGTCTGAGGAGAAGTTCCTAACACAAAAGCTGCCGATCAGTTCTCTTAAACTACTTCTGAGGCTAGCTGCGAGCTCTTTGCTGTGCTTGTGTGAACATTAGAGCTTTGAGTAAGATTAGCACTGAAAAAACATCCTGTCGTGGCACAATTTGGAGGATTAGAAGAGACACTTGATATGTTTAAAGTTACTGACTGAATAATGTGAAGTATTTTTTTATGTATTAAATGTCTCGTACTATTAATGTGTGAACAGAATGTAATCCAACATATAAAAGCTGATCTCCCACAGCGCTCTCTGTTGCCTCTGAAGTGTTTATGCTTGCTGCTGAGATCTTTTTTCAGGACCTTGCCTCTGCTCTCAATGTTCAACACTAGCAACATTAGCTAATGTTAGCTTAGAAATTGCATCCCCTAATCACCAACGTCAACAAAAAGGGTAAACTCACACTGCAACACAAACTCCACAATAAAAAACAACACAAAAACAAAGAAACAAAATAAAACACAAATGTTGCTAGCAACAAGGTTAGCAAGAAAGTCATCCAACGTCAGGCAGCTAGCCTCTAGTGTTGTAAGGTAAGTCAACAAGTAGCAGGCTGATGACTTCAGTCATTTTCTGGAAGATACACATTGAACCTTTGGCTAATGGTTAACTCACCAGCCACTTTATTAGACGCGCTCAATTGATTACTAACACAAATGTCTAATCAGTCAATAAAGTCAACGACAGCAATCAAGATGACCTGCTTAAGCTCAAACTGAGTATCAGAATCGGGAAGAATGGTGAGTTAAAACTGGGGTTTTCCCCACACAACCATCTCTAGAGTTTACAGGAAATGGTGAGAAAAAAAAAGAAAGTATGCAGAGAGCTGTAGTTCTCTGGCTGAAAATGCCTTGTTGATGTCAGAGGTCAGAGAAGAGCCAGACCGCTTTGAGCTGACAGGAAGGCAACAATAACTCAAAAAAGCACTTGCTGCCACCAAGGTATGCAGAAAAGCATCTTCGAACGCAAACCACACTGAATCTTAAAGCAGCTACGCTACAACAGTCTTAGATCACACCAGGTGCCAGTCTTGCAGCTACAAACAGAAAACTGAGTTGCAATTTACGTGGGCTCACCAAAAATTGACCAGAAGAAGACTGGAAAAACGTTGTTTGGTCTGATGAGTCTTGATTTCTGCTGCAGCACTCTGATGGTAGGGTCAGAATTTAGCGTAAACAACATGAAAACACGGATCCATTCTTGGATCTGTGCTTCCATGCATCATTAAATACCACAACCCACTTTTGGAATGGGGTGGAGCGGGATCATTCGCATCATGGACGTGCAAATCTGGAGAAACTGTGCGATTAGATCGTCTAATTCTAACCAGAATGTCTAATAAATATCTCCATCACCTTGTTGCATCTATGCCGCAAATAATTAAAACAGTTCTAAAAAATAAAAACAGGTCCAACCTCATACTGGTGTGCATAAAAAAGTGGCAAGTGAGTATATTGTAAACCAGACAGAGAATGTTAAATTTTAAAAATCAATTTTAGATTTTTTCTTTAATGTACATAACTGAACTGCATTAATTTATTCATTAAATGTGTCACAGACAATAAATGGAAAACTGTGAACGTGGTGAAATAGTAGATTAACAACAGCCGTGTGCACTACAAAGTCAAACACATTTCATTCCTTTTATGGCTGCACGATTGCAGAACTCCCTTTCAGGCTGCCGGTGTCTCGCTGTGCCCTAACAGGGCATGTTTTTATCTCAACAGGAGCAGATTAGTTAAAGAAAAGGCTGAGGAAGCTTGACCTCATTTCTAGAGGTTTTTGTTTTGAGTGCGGCTCCAACGTCTGACAAGCATGTTACACACATTTCTCAATGTCTTGTTTCCTTCGGTTCCTTTAAGGGCTTTGTTTTTGTATTCGCTGCCATTTAGAAATGGCCTTATGTAGTCACGTGAATTTATTAGTACTGTCTTAACACCAGTGACCTCACCTAAAAAGGTAAGTGGGAGGTTAAAAGATTACAAGATTAGGTGACTAGAATTTTACCAACTCAGTTTTTATATATTATTAAGCACAAAAAAAGCTCAACAATTAGACAACATTTCACCAACACAACTAGATCTTTCAATTAATAGAGACTCACTTTGACTTCTGTGTAATCAGAAAGAACACACTCTGTTTTCAAATATTAGTTTGAATGTAGGACCCAATAAATGTCATCTGGACCATTAAAAGCTGAAGTCTAGCCACACAAAGCTTTACTTTGCTGCTGATGTATATGCAGACTTGCACGACTACAGATACAGTCAGATATTAACATCCACTGAATCATCCATGACTCAGACGCAGTGTAATGCTGTACCTCCAAAGTTGGCCAATCTGCTGATCCGGGTCACGGGCACTTTCCTCTCTCTGGCTCTCTCACTCAGCTGAAGAAGACACAACGCAATGTGACTTTCCATTAAAATTTGAAACCAATAGCAGAAATTAAGCGTTTAAACGAGTAGCTTTGTGTTCAAGGAACAGGAAATGAGAAAGAGGAATTACCATCTGTTTATGTGGTTTTCCATCAGTCCCCTTGCTCTCTCGAGCTTTCTCGATGTCTTCGGCCGTCAATCCCCCCATCGTGGATGGGTCCTGATGGTAGCTCCTGAACTGACTGACAGGATGCTGAAAGTAAAGCTGCCTCCACACATGTTTGTTCATTCTGTGGTTGTAGAGCTGACGTCCACTAAGATGTCTGCCACAGAGAAAGCAAAGAGAATTACCTTAATCCCCCATAACCGGCAGCAGTGATTCGTTTATGGCACAACCATTCTTACCTCACATCTTGGTGGTAGGATCTGGTGTTCCCACTGAACTGTTTGCTGGGGTCTTTGTATCCTTCAAATACTGAGTGTTTCCCACTGGCATGCTTCGCCCCTGTTGCTGCGTCATCGCTGCTTCCTGAGTGATCCACTGTGAAGTCTGCACCTTCATCCCTGAACTCTGAAGTGTTGAATGTGCTGTCATCTGGAGGAAAGTCGAAGTCGGACTCTGAGGAATAGCTTTGCTGCTGGCCGGACATTTCCTTTAGAGACAAATGCATACATTTAAAACAAAGTCAAAGTACCGTTATGACATTTATTAAAATACACAGTATTATCTGCACAAACCTGGATTTTTACCATGGCTGCCGAGATGCCTTGCTCCGCAGCTGATTGGACACTTTGGACAGCAGCGCCTATTCCTGGGGCTGGTTATACAAATACAGGAAACTTCAAGTTGTTTTCTGCTAATAATAAAGCAACTATTGTGTTAATATTTTATAAACTTCATTATGAACAATGCATCTTAGTGTTCTGGTTAAAATTAGTCAACTGAATATTGCAGAAGGCCCTTCGTTCCTGTGGCCATCCAGTTTCCTGGACCAATTCCTCCTTTTTCTTTATTAACTGTAAAACTTTCATTTCTTTTAAAACTTGAGCAACAGTTACAAAACAGCTTTAGGATGTCCTTTTACGCAAGGCTACTGTGCTGTTATTTAGAAAATTATTCCAAAGTCGTCAATCATAAAAACGATTCTGTTTGCCCTCAGTGGACAGCTTAATGCAGACACACCCCAGTGTGTCACAATCTGAGATCCACTGGTGGGAAGACTACAGCCCAATCGATTTATCGGTGGGTTGATTTTATTGTATGATACTGGCTATTTGCTGATTTATCAGTGGCGGCATTTATATTACTAAACTGAAATAAAAGTAAAGAAGAAATGGAGAAACAGCCTTCAACCATGTAATGAGTGTTGACATTACACAGTTTGCCCACCAGGGGGCTCTCTGCAATGTCCTTCAACAGCCAAATAACAACCAACTAGTCTAAGCAGAGATGGGCGGAGCATAAACGTAGTAAATAACTACACGCATTAGGGAAATCTGTTAATGTTTCATGTGCTGTTTTCATACGGATCATGCGATGACCCTGACAGGGTTAAAAACACTGCAATTTAAAAAAAAAAAAAAAAAGCAACAGCAAATAGAAAAACAAAAACAAGCACACAAAACACAACAGAAGTGTTCGGGGACATAATAATGTGACAGAACAGCTGAGGAAGTGACAGAAATGGACACACTTAAAAGAACAGAGGGTTCGTCAGTGCTGTGATCAAGAAAAAGATGCAGGTAATGTGTGTTTTCATTGCATGACTCATATATATAATACTGTAGACACATGTTTGCTATTAGCTTATCACTTATCCCTTCCACAGCTCTTCTGTCATGTTATCGTTTCCCCAAAAACGCTTTTTCTTGTTTTCTTAAGTTGCAGTGCGTTTGGTCTCTCAGGGCCACCGTAGGATTCTCTTCACCCATCTCACCTGATCCCTAGCATCCTCCTCTGCCACACCAACCCTCTGCGTGTCCTCCTTCACTACATCCATGAATCTCCTGTGAGGTCTCCCTCTTTTCCTCCTGCCTGGCAGCTCCATATTAAACACCCTTGAACATCATCTGCACATGTCCAAGCCTTGCCTTTTTAACTTTGTGTATAAACCTCTCATTTTGAGCTGCCCCTGATGTGCTCATTTCTAATTATGTCCATCCTGGTCACTCCCAATGAATGTCTTAACATTACATTACAAGTTGGGCTCCAAACCAAACAAGTACTGAAACACTAACAAAAGTTCTTTAGCTGCCTGAAAATTAGACATGCCACGTTAAAGAACACTCGCTATTTGTTATCAAGTTGTAGATAGAAGTCAGTTCAAGCACTTACAAACATTTACTTATAACTTTGTGACTTTTTACACTACAGTACAAATGAACTTCCTGTCAACACGTTTTGGCTATAAAACTGACACAATTTGAACATTTCATTTATCAGTGACAAAATGCTTGCTACAGGGATGTCAGGATTTCTGTGTTCTCATTCTGAACCCTGCTGCTGTCCAACATCTGTGTCTACTTTTGCCTCCTCAAACCATTTTCTTTTCTTCCTTTAGCTCCTGATAAACGCTGAGCTCTGGGCTCCTTATCCTATCAGCAGACTCGAGAAGGAGTCACCTTCACACAAAACACAGTCAATACAAAGCAAATGAATTGGTTTTCCTCCCAGAGGGGAGGGGATTTAACTGGGCTGTGCCTCATATCATTTGAATGAAAGTCAGTTTTGGGGTCGCTGCAAGTCCCACACGGAAATGTCTGGTTTAGTAAAGTGGGAACATGACTACCAAAGAAACAGAAAGATAAAAGCACAGGGAATATTGTTCAGAAACATACCTGTCCCACTGCGGAGGGTGTTGGTCTGAGTCTCTACGACTGCCTGGCTCAGCTTAGCCAGGCCTCGCATTAGCAACATCATATCACCTGCCATGATGGACTACAAACAGAAGACAGAAAGACAACAAAACAGAGAAAAATGTGGGGTGAATGTCATCCTTTGATTCCCCTGGAAGCTCCGACACAAAGCAGTCAGAGATTTTAATGTGTCAGTTTACCTCTTCAGGGAAGATAAAAAAAAGACCATAGAAACAAAGAAGGCAAATGGAAAGAAATAAAACCCGTTGTCGAGTCACTGCCAACAGAAACACTCACAAACATACACAGCTGTCACATCTTGAGAGGACTTTAATACTCTGTCTAAAAATACCCATGACCTCCGATCCCTGTTTGGGCACACGGAGGCACAAGAAAGGGAAGGCGAATGCTTGTAAGCTGTGAGCATGCGTGCATGTGGTCCAGGGCTGCATCTGAAAATGTCACTGGAAACAAAACGGGAGGAGAGCAAGGGATAAATCTTTCAGCTATTTTTGTGCACGAGTGAGTGTGGGAGCACGTGTTGAGTTCATGCTCGAGGCCCACCGTCATATTTTATGCCGAGCGACGGGACGACGAGGCTGGTTTTCTATGAATCTAAAAATGTCGCATCTTCCTTTCAGGAAACAACCTGGTTATCTTTACAGACTGTTAAAGCTGTTGCTATTGTGATGGCAACGCTTGAAAGCAAATCTCAAGATTGAGTTAAGACACGAATAAAACTTGGGTTTGTTTCAGGCTTATCTAAACAGCAGAGCCACCGCTGCATTCCTGCCTCTTACAGCTTGCTGCCTGTTTTTGTTACAGTGTTACAGGTGCTGCTTTGTGGGCGTGACAACAGGCTCCAAAACAGCTTGGCGAGGATTTGGGCCTGTGGAGAAAGCTGCTGGGGCTGTGGCTGAAGGAATCTACGCAACATATCAATAAGCGTGTATGTGAAGCAGTGCACATACATCGCCTGAGTCAGAAGTGGGTCATCCATCCTCCTTCAGGGCTGCTCTGTTTTCAGATGGTGGATACTTTGTGACACAAGGAACCAAGAGGAAGGGGAAGAAATGAAGAGTTTGTGGAAAGACGTGATAGGATTTATTCTTCTTTTTTTTTTTTAGATCAGTAATATTTGCACTGGAATAATCATGTTTGAGAAATCTGAATGCTCATTTTCCTTCACAGTGTTTAAGATTAAATTTAAAGATTAAGTTTGAAAGTTAAAATAGCTATAAAGGGTACAGCTAATTCATCTCGTTTTTAAGGTAATTTCAGTCTTTGATTTTATAGAAATACAACACTCTTTCCAATTACAAAGCTGTGCCATCTTAAACTTAACTTCCCACAATGTGCCTCTTCCAAGATCCCTTACTTGTTTATTTAGACCTAAATCTGTAAAAGACAAATCTCCTACTGTACTTAGATTCCACGGTTATAAAATCAAGATTCAGAAACACTTCAGGGGTTTTTTCTGGCTTAGAATGTGCCCTGGTCCACATTCATTACAGTGCCGTTGATTTTTCTCTGGCTGTGACTAAGATGTAATTTTATTGCCAAATGTAATCGGCTGAGCAACTTCCCATTTGCCAGAGTCGGTGTGTGGCCTGTGTGTGTGGGCCCCGAGCCCTCATCTCCAGAGGAGGGAAACTGAAAGGTATGATTTTGGTAATAGCGTACTGACTGTGTGGCAAATATGCACACCTAAGCCGCAGCTGTTGTCTGCTGCTCAAGCTGTTGTCTCACTGTTATGGAAATAGCCCAAGCAGTGTTAGTCAGCGTCTGAATCCTGCTCAGTCCACCTCATGGCTTCCTGACAGTCTACCATCACTTGCCCTTGACAAGCGTTCCTGAGCCAAGAGTGGGAAATGTTTCCCGTTAACTTTGCAGTGGCGTCACCACCGTTTATGAGGGAAACGTGAATAAACTCACGTCGTCCTGCGAGACTCCTGGAAAAGAAGAGTCTCTCCCATTTTAATAAACTGCACAATCAAAGGCAGTTCCTGCATTAAAAATAATGCAATCACAGCCAGCTGTTACACTTTTATCTGTTAGCACTTCATAGAGGCTTAGATTGACCTACCTCACTTTTATGTGTACATAATCTGACATGGTAAAATGGGAAAGCATGCTTCTCTATTTTATTAGATTTTTGGCCAAATTAATGCTATTAGTTGTATCACAAGAGACCATGAAACACATTATAATATATAACAACTAAAACTTTTAACAATAATATAACATCGAGGTGATGATGGGTACTGGGACTGACATTAAAAAAAAGGAAAAAAAAGAAACTTCTCAAAAATTATAATCGTCCATAGTAATAGATGTGTTATATGTTTTAGAGTGTTTGATTCTTGAAATGATTGCTCTAAAATGTTGTGCAGATATGAAAGTTGTACAATTACTACAGGAAACTATTAACAATAGTTTCAGTTAAAGGTTAACCGAAACGAAAACACGTACACGAGTGTCAACAATTGACTTCCGTTTATGCCAAATAAGCGAAATTTTATTTTTCCCGCAGTACCTGAAATAAATATGCTAGTCACTAGGTGCACGCTCTTCCAAAAATGTATAAATTTGGAATTAAGCTTTAACACACGTTTTAACAGCGTAACGAGACACTACGGCCTCTCTTCTTTCAATGCAAGGGCACAACGACAGTTGTCCTTTTAAAACTCCTCCTAACTCACTTCCTCGTAGGCGACCGTGCACGAGACTTCATAACAACAAACTCGTGCCACGTTAAGGAGTTAAAACTAGCATTACGGCTGCTGCGAATAGCCTGCGCAGATTTCCAAATGTCCCGAATAAATTAGCGCTCGGTCTGCAGCTTGACAAAGTTTGTACAAGTACGGGGCAGCCATGGTCATGGCAGGCACGTCAGCACGCCGCTGCGCAGGATTTTTCACGTTCAGCTGGTTTGAGGCTGAAGCGACGAGAAGCGGACGAGGCCAACCAAAAATATACTTGACTGCGTACATAATAATTAGCAGCTAATGCACGATAGGTACTCACCAGCAGCTGTCGTGTGGGCTCTTTGCTGGTTTAAAGTGGCCCGCCTATGGAGAGTCAAAGCAGCCGATGTTTATTTGAGCTGCAGCAGCACTTTCCCGAGGATACTCTTTATCTTGGGAAACGGTGTGCTAACAGCAGGAGCTAAAGGTTATTTACTAGCCGCCCTCCTCCTCCTGCTGCTGCTACTGCTGCTGGTAGCGTTTAATCCAGTTTGTCTCCCTCTCTCTCCACCATGAGGTCAAACCATATTTACCAACTTCTCAACACCAAGAACGGTGCGATGACGTAACCCGCTCGTGTGTCGTGCAGCGATAATGAGGAACGCACACACTAAGTCGAAATTTACCACATACAAGAAGGACGTACCAGAGTCCTTCTAGACTTTGGGGGGCTGGAGGGGCGGGACATGTACAACCACCATGTTTATTTTTCGGGGGTCCTCCTGCTTTATTATCAAAAGCTATGTACTGAAGCTAAATTGACATAACTTTAGCTTTACAAGACTCTGGTTTTTCTCCTCCCTCGCTCCGTCCCGCTCTCTACTCCTATTGGTCCTCCGCCGTCTGTTGACAACACAAGCAACGGTTGTTTGACGGGAGGCGGAGTTTAAAGGCGCGTGCTGATTGGTTTATCACGGAGAAAAACAAAGTGACGGTTAGATGTGACCACCGCCTGATTTGTAGCTGAGTTTACTGATAACAAGTTTAACTTTTACAAGGCGGGGTGGCGGCGTGGATAAAAGACTAATTCCACAAAGGTGTCAGCTATATAAACAAAAATACAGCCCTCGATGGTGAAATGGGCCTGTGCTTCCCTCTACTGTTGGTAAGAGGACGGTACCTTACTGGAGCGGCCATGTTTAATTAAATAAAAAATGTTCTGATTGGACCATTACATTGAAATGTCTAGCAGAAGAAAATAACTTCGAAGCAGTCTTTACTCAAAACAACAATAACGACACAAACCCAAACAAAAACATGTACACGCACGTTTCTTTTTCAATTACAGGGATGTTATTGTTTCCCCTGCAGTTTCGATATTGGGACAGCAGAGGGCACCGCAGAGCTACACAGCTCGTGTGACTAAAGGTTTTATAAGTTGTAATCACTTTCTAGACTCAATAAATTCACTTGTCCTCTATAGTGAACATATGATATATGAGACCAGGATGTAGACAAATTAAATATTCCACCTTGCATTCCAGTGCGGAATATGGGAAATAAGCTTGCTGTGAAACTCAAGCCAGATTTTATGACACAGATACACAACAAATGCAAGGAAAGAATTTGATGTCCCAGAAGTTTTGAAAGAATTGAAAAAAGAAGACTCACAGAGGCTTGTCTTTTTCACCCCTAACCTTAATAAAAGTGGAAGGGGGGGGGACCCCACATCAACCTCATCAACATTTCTGTTCAGAAGGTCCCATGAATCATTGCCTTTCTTTCCCACCAACTCCAGACGTGGCTGCTGTTGTGGACAGGTGTGATTTGAATGGCAAATTACCCTCATGCAAACACAACAATTAATGTGGTCAAAGAGAAGCTGCAGCTTGAGGTCGCTGTTGGCTTCCTGAGGATGGGCCACAGGAAAAACTATCCTTGTGCTGTCAGCTTACATACCAACCCATGCCATAGATAGGCAGATAGAGAAAGTGTCTTTTGACCTGTCTCCCTCCCCTCACCCCAATCAGTCACGATAGATAGATAGATAGATAGATAGATAGATAGATAGATAGATAGGCTTACAAAGATTAATAGAAATCACACATGAACACATTGTTCTTTCACCAAAAAATTCATTTTTCAAAGGAACAACCCAAATAAATACAGAAGCCGGCAAAGCCAGAACAATAGGATGCCTACTTACAAATGACTGTAGGTGCACAAAGGGGAGCAAAAGCAATAGTTTAGATGGTCTTAAAGGAATAGTTGCTGGCCCTTTTGGCAGCTAGTTAGCTTAGCTTAGCAAAAGGAAAAAGAACAGCTCGTCTCATCCCTGTGCAAAAACGGCAACATCTAAAACTGACAAACACACAAGTTTTATCTTAATCTTGATTGTTTAACCAAGGAACATTTTCCCCTATTTCTAGTTTTTTTGCTAAGCTACACTAGCCAACTGCTGGTAGACATTTTCACATTTAGCACACAAACAGAGAGTGGTGTCCATCTCTTCCTCAACTACATAACAACATTTCCCCACATGCCCAACTATTTCTTTAAGAAGGCACTGCATTAGGATTGTAGTCTCTTTCCTCATCTACTTTCACTGCAAACTTTAACCGAAAACCATGGCATTTTAAATTCATGGTACATTACAGAAACTGTTTAAGTATTACTTTTCATCATGAATGTGTTACATTATAAGACATTTTTCTCTTTCGTCCTCATCTGGTATGACGGTATTCCCCCTCAGGAGGACATGGCTCACTTAGTCAGATACTATAAACCTTTTTCAAGTTCAAATATAGGTTGTCAACAATGTCAGCAGTCTGCCCTACAGTTTGAGTTTTACTCATAATGCAACACAAGCTTGAGGACAAAACCCAAAAACAGTCATAAATTTCAAAATGTCATGGTATCCATTGATTTAAAACAAAGATTTAAATAGAAACAGAACAAGCTACAACTTAAGAACAAACCTTTCAAAGGGATAATAAACATGCACTCGTGAGAGGCTAAAGCACAGAAGCCCACATTTAAGACTAAGAGCAAACAACGCTTAAAAAGAACAGATTTTCACTCGTCTGACTTGGATTTGTAATATTAAGGCACTATATAGCTTAAATAAGATTGTTCATGGCTGTTAAGTGTTCAACAGGAGTCAACTAAAATAATGTTACAATAAAAAAAAAAATGGAAAAAAGTTAAAACTACATCAAACAAAATAAATCTTACTGTACAGAGTGAGAAGGCTGATAAGTGTTTGGCCACTGAAGTCAAATGAACTAAAGTTATGTTACATATGAAACAATATCCTCCGTCGCATTACTTTCTGCTGTGAGATGAATTGTTTAGCTCCACCTGATTGCCTGTTATTGCCGGATTATTGTGGATAATCCAGCAATAACTGGCAAGGCTGCCACTGAAACTTATGCGAGCAGCCTACATGATCTAAATCCTCTCTAAGGCTTCGTGTGTAACGGGTAATTCTGAAGAGTGAAGCAGATAAAAGTACTACTATTCTTTCCACACATTTTAAAACTGTGATCTGATGAGTAAAAACACTCTTAACTATGTAATTCCTACTACTTGAAAGTGTAATGAAGGGAATATTTTCAAAGGAATGGCAATGTGATGAAGTTGTGGTCAAACGTGTAAAAAGAAAATCCTGTGAGAGTGACCTTAACTGTGTTAAGACGAAAAGCAATTTATCTTAAACTACAGCCAAATCAAGGCTTTAAAGGTGAAATGTGGACATTTTTAAAGCCACTACAGTTATTATGTGATTACAGCATCTTTCAAATAACTGGGGAAAAAAAATTAAAACCTTCACCAGGGGGCGTCAATGTCAGACATTTTTAAATTCCTCACATTCCTCACACAAAAGGATAACCCTCTTTATCATATATTTATATAAATTCTTGTAGCAATAACCACAATTTAAAGGAACAAAGCCAGAAAGATTTAGGGCATAAGAATTTTCTCTGTGCTCTTGTCCAGTCTGGAAGTACTGGAAGAGAAAGTAGCATGTAACTAATGCCGCCCTTTAATAAGGGGAATTCGTTCAGAGCACAGAGATATGGAAAATCACCTCTAAAAAAATTAAATTGATAGATAGATCCATAATTCTTTAAAAACTGAGAATTAATTTAGTTAAAAAATGTTTTAGGGGCCTTTGTAAATATAAAATTCAATCTTTTACATAGTAACGTTTAGCAGAAAACCTCAGGTGCAACAAAGAACGTTAATGATACCGTGTTTTCTGGTTTATGAGGAACTGAGACGTTGTTAATGTCATGAGTTCCACTTGTGCTTTTTCTGTCAAATGCACTATTAAGACCTCTTAAGAAGGCGAAGACAACAAAATAGAAGACTAAACTTTTGACGTTCTGAAGGTTATGTATGGATTCGGCCATGTTTTGGTTTTTTAATAATTGTGTTTCCAACATGAGAACAAGTGTCTGTGAAAGAGTTCTTGAGGAGGTCCCCAGAAGTGTTCCCCCGAGGACTGACGAATGAGTTGAAGTGGTTGTGTGTCCCGTCTTGATTAAAGGAAATCTCCTAAGCTTTATAAGTTCACCATGGATGAAATGATATCCAGCAAACTATCGAGTCCAAAAAGGTAGCCGTCTTCTCTGTTCCCCTCCACCCAGGAAGCTCGGTGGGTCAGTTCCTTCCCCTCGGGGAGAGGTGTGGTTTTCCCAAAGTCAATCATCCAGACTTTGGCCCGTCCGTTACGGTCATGAACGAACAACAAGGAACTGCCGATGACCTGGCAAACACACAGAGAGGCACAGAGATGAATGAGATGAGAATACAGGAAATAAATAAATGTAAACAAGTTTCTTCTTTTATTAACACCCTACGTGTTTGTTTACGTCTTTTAGAAATCTCACTTCCTGTTTTGTGACATCAGTGTCCTTCATGTCAGCTAGTATTTATATTTGAATTTGGGTGTGTGTGTGTGTGAGAGAGTGAGCAGTCATGTTTCCTTAATAATTCAATTCAAGCTAAGATTGAACGTAAAATCAAATACAGGACTGGAGTATAGCCAATCTGAAAGTATGAGCTACGTGACATCTGAACATGTCTGAACTTGGACATTTACACAAATTGAGTGTGACAAACCCAACCTGTTTACAGCTTTATTATGTTAGTTAGTACATGTTAGTACATTTTGTTCAGAATTTCTTGCTTTTTGATCATAAAATTCCTTACAGAATAAACAAATACACGGTGCAGGCAATAGAAAACACCATAAATAAATGTATATGCACTCAGAACTCACATATTTGTATATGAAAAAATGTATACAAATAAACTAACTAGTGTGCCCTTACCTCATGAGTTTTGAAGAATGGGGAGATCTCCAGAGTGGCTCTTATTTCCTGCAGCCGGGACAGATAGATATTCTGAAAAACAGAACAACAACAAAAAAAACAAGCTTTAATGGCACGTTCCAACAAACTGTTAGTATTTTTTATCTGGCAGATCTGAGCTGTGTTTGTATGTGTTCAGTTTATTTCAATGATGTAAACAATATACAGAAGTACATTTAGGAAAGAAACGAAAAAAAGTGCAATACAAAATACACTTCGATATCGCTTCAGCTATTCTGATTCAGTTATATATCGAAACAAAGTGGGAAGAAGTGCAGAATATGGAGCGATGTACAGTCTAATACCTGCTTTTAATTGTTTAGTAAGCTGTTGTGGGTATTGTGCACACATTTCTATGTAACCTCTAGTCTTGAATTAAAAAATGCTCGGACTGGTTATGTGTTTTACTGCTTGGTTTAAGGTTAGGTTTACATTGTGGTTATGGTTTTGGTAAGATTCCAGGAAATGAATGTAAGTCAATGTTATGCCCTCTGCAGTGATGCGTGAGTGTGTGAGTATTACCCATGTGGTAATTAAACAGTATTCTTTTTTTTTTTTTTTTTTTTTTTTTCTAAATGACATCAGAAACAGCAGTATGCGACATTACGTGATGGCAGAGCTTCAGTTCATCCTTTGTCATTTTTTTTTTTTTTTTTTTTTTAATAAATAGGACAGGGGGAATGAATGAGAGAGAGAGGGGGAGAGAAAGAAAGAAAACCAAAGGGGAGAAGAGACGGTGAGAAGGGGGGGGAAGAGAGACAAAAAAAAAAAAAAACTCCTGGGTCACCTGTATGGAGAAAAAAAAAACAAACAAACAAACAAACAAACAGAGGAGACAGCAAACAACAAAGAGCAACATAATAATAGAGAAAACAAAGCACCATCACAATAAACTAGCTAGTCATAGATATCAGTATTTACTAAGTAATAAACAATATTGTGCAGCACGCAAGATAGACAGCGCACAGTGTGCTTTGAGGCAGCAGCCAAGAAAGCTTTAGTCCGCGTCTGTGAATACCCATGTGTGCATACCTGTGTGGATCAGCATGCTTGCATTCCAAAGGTTTCTCCATGTAATGATCTGCTAGGGAGTGTGGGGGGGCCTCAGCCCCGTCCTCCAGGGTGTGAAGCGGGTATGGAGGAGATCAAAACTCCAGACATCCAGAGGCCCCCAGAACACAAAAGACCATGGAAGACCAACAGAGGGGCAGCCGCGCCACTGTTCCAGTAAGAGCTGAGGAGAGTCCCAGATGAGGGCTCACTCAGCAGCCGCGGAGCAGAAGCCAGGGGGGGTTGCAGTGACGCGCCCGTGAGCTCCGCCGGCCCCCAGCTGCGCCTGAGTGACCGAGCCCTAGGCCGAGAGGCCGGGGGCACCCCACCTCCAAAGGGGGCCCGAGCGAGCCCCAGGCCCCAGGCCCCGACAAGCGGCCGCCAAGGAGTGAGCCGGTGTGTACCCGGACGCCCACCCCCAGACACAAAGAACCACCAACACACCGACACCTGAGGGAGTCCGCCACCGGCAGGGGAAGTGGTGGTGGGTGGAGATAGGCCTCCAAACCTTGGAGGGCCTGAGGTGTCCCCAGAGAGGTGGCGTCTGATACCCAACCTGACATATAGACACAGACATACAGGCACACACAGACACAAACATCCATTCCCACCCTCATGCTCTCATATGCACTCACTCCACACTCAACCAACGTGGAGACAGACATAAAGAGACGCTGTACACACAATCACACTCCCCAAGCGTACTCTACAATCCGGGTCTAGGTACCCTTGCCCCTGGAGGGGGGAATTGCACCCAGACCCAGGTGGTGTTACCCTTTTCCCTGCGGTGGGGAGAGGCAGACCACCCCGACTCCGCAGCAGCAGGGAGGCCCCACACCCCAGACCGCAGTCGGACGGCCAACTCCTCCTACTAGCCCTCCCGCTCCAGCAGGCCGCAGAGAATGGGGGTGGGAGAAGACTCCAAACCTCCCTCCACCCGCTCATTGTAGTGTTGATGCATATGTGTTCTAAGGTGCAATTAAAACCCAGGAGGGCATGGAGCTACCTGCCAAGGAGCAGCAGGTAAGCGCATAGTCCCTCCTGCTAACCCTCAATGACTAAGTGTATTTAAAATTGAGAGGTGGGCAACGACGTCAGGGGTGAGGTATACACCCTGATGGTGATTTGGACTCCGTGATTGTGCCCACCCCCAAGATCCTATATGTATGTGTAATGAGAGTGTGAATAATGTGAATGTCTAAGATGTGGGATAAAATTGAGGCAGAGGCAGCCAGAAGGGGACAGGGGGGGGGGTAGCCTCCTCTGCACCCTGGTGACATACCCCCACTCCAAGGCCCTGCATGTGTGGGTGGTTGTGGAGGAGCGGGAAGAGGGAGGCAGCTGGAGATGGGGAGGGAAGGAAGGGAGGGGCAGGTAACCCCTCCCTGGGGCCAGCTCCCCCGCTGACCCCAGTAGGCACTCCCACCCTCCGCGACCCGCCAGGGAAGGGGGGCCCAGGCCCATCAGACCGGGGCCCAGTGCAGTAGCGCCCCCCGGCTCCACAGAGCCCTGGACAGTCCACCCAACCCCACCACAGAGAAAACTGCACCCACCCCACCAACCACACATCTTCCAGACTACATAAGACGGTAAACGCCCAGGCTGAGATCTTCCTCCACCTCTCCTGTATCTCCCCCTCCTGCAGAGAGTTCCTGAGAGAAGAAAGCTCCTGCCAGATGTGACCATCCCCCCCACCAGTTGAAGAGCCCCCCAGGCGGCTCGATGCACCGGCGGCACCCTGCTCCAGGGCCGGGCCCCCATGCACCCACCCGCCCACAACCCCGGCAACACACCAACCAGGACCCGAGCCCCCGAGGCCCGGCCCGGGCCCCCGCCCAGAGACGGAGCACCCCCAGAACCTCACGCCCATCCCGGACCCACCCAGGGGCAGCCAGGTTGCCAGGTCAGTAACCCACGTCCGTCAGCACAGACCCTCCCCTAGCCCCGCTGCACGCAGCCGCGAGGAAACAGTCACCTGAGAGCCAACAGAGCCCTCAACCGGACGTGACCGCTACCCCGGGTTGAGCCCCCCAAGGAAGATGCCTCCGGGGAACCCCCCGACGCCCTAAGCCTGTCCCTACCCCCTCACCAATCACAACAGTGAAGGCGGGACCAAACTATGACCCCCCACCCCCACTAGGTGATGGAGCTGATAAAAGGGGCCCAGAGCAATTGATCTGATGTGGTGGCAGAGGCTGTGTCAAGACTAATGTAATCTAATAGATAATTTCTATATTGGTTAGAATTAAGATTATTTTTATTTTTCCAGTTCATGAGGACTGTTTTCTTGGCTATGCATAGGGCAGTGAAGATCATATGGGCGATATTCTTTTCTGAAGTGACATTATCTAAGCTGCCCAACAAACACACTAAGGGGGAGGTTGGAATGTTACATTTCAGACATTTTGATAAGTCTTCACATATCTCGCGCCAAAACTTTTGCACTGGTGGACAGAACCAAAGAGCGTGGATGTAATTGTCTGGTGTATTGCCTTGACAGTGTGAGCAGTTGTTGGAAGATGTAAAGCCCATCTTGAAACAGTATTCAAGGCCACTGACGCACATTCAGTAAACCAGACAAACACACTCACCAGTATATCCTTGTTTCCTTTTACAAAGTCGTGGAAGGCCGCCGTAACTTGTTCTCTCGTCTTTGTCTTCTTAAAATCTCTGTTCACCGTCCCGTCCTCCTTCTGCAGAGGAGAGGGTTAGCATGAAAACTGGCTTAATGAGAAAGTTCGACATTAGTTTTATTAGCATCAATAGCATATGACAAAAAACCTTTGGGGAAAATACAAGATAAACTGTTTAAGATGACTTTTCTATCCAATACTGAACTAGACGTACTGAAGGGAAGAAAGGCGCACAGGAGATGAAAGAAAGGGATGAAAGGGGGGGACGGAAGAAAGGATGGACAAGAAAAGCAGAGCAAACAATTTGCGGAGGAAAGGAAGCAGTGGGATATTTATAGAGGCTTAACCTTAAAGTAGCAAAAGGTCTTTGAGTCTTTTGAGAAAAACCCTCTTAGTGTAATTTCTGGAGTTGTTTGACAAACAATACAGCAACAAATAATGTTTCAGTTAATTCTAAATCCACACACTCTCATGAACATGTGACAAATGACCTGTAACAGTCATCCAGTTACTGTTACAGGTAACAAAAAGTAACAAAAATATATAAAATCAAAGTGTAAATTCAATGTATACCAATTAAGTAAAATGAATTTGAACAGATTACATTAAACATAAAATTTTACACTGTACCGATGGAAAATTAAATGTAATCCAGTTACTTAAAGTCAGCATTTTGTGTGTGAATATTTCTGAGGGTAAGCTTCACTTTCAGTATGTACTTTTATGTCACTGCATATGAAACCTGATGGGTAAACCAACTACTTAGATAATTTGGGCTCTTTCCATTTAAGTTGCTTTTTAACTGCCATTTGCGGGTTTTTGAAAGTTTTGAAAGTCATAGGCTAAAACACAAGCTTCTATTTAAAAATAGTCTTTTCTGGGGGCAGCAGCATTGGGGGGAGTGGAAGGTGGCGATGTGGTTTGTTGCAAGCTAAAAAAAAAAAAAGACATCTAAAAAACTGCCACGCGCTAATTTTCTGTTGGTCGACCGATTAAATAATTGTGTCAGCTATTACACCCTTTACCTTTATGTAGTCACATACAAGCTGCAGTTCTGACTGCCAGTTTAAGAATTCTGCACATGAACTGAGAGCCGCAAAAGAGAAATGCACACATCAAACATTTTTGTTCAGTTTTTGTAGTAGTAAAGTCTGTAGAAGAAGATCAACCAGTTTGTTAAGTTAGGAATAAATTAGCTTTTTCTTATTTTGCTTGCTGCCAGGCAACAAGATACTATTTAGAGACAAAACTTCTTTTCCCTTTACTGTTCAAGTCTGGGTACAGAAAACACACACACACACACACACACACACACACACACACACACACACACACACACACACACACACACACATTTCTGTTTCTGGGGGATAACCCTTAGAGTCATGGCAACAGACCACCGGGAGGCTGTGAATGTCCTTATATAGCCACATCCCTCAAGGAGACAAAGATTTGTGTGAGTGTGTGTGTGTGTGCGCGTGTGTGTGTGTGTGTTTGAGCTCATACAATGTCACTTCCAGATGCTGAGGCCTATAAAGCTGTCACAGACAGGCCGTATGTGCAACAAAGGCATTCATGCACAAACATATACTTGAGAGGAAGTTTCTGGTCAAACAGGAAGTTAGATCATGACCCTGGGAGATAGACGCACACAAGATCCTAAAATAGAAACACACAGAGAACTGGAAGAAAAGAGGGAAGGAAGCCCCCCCCCCCAGTCTCACCCGCACACCCACGCACACCCACACACAGTCTTACCTTGACCCCCTCTATCCTAAATCCCAGGGTTGCTGTTGAGCTAATAGTCTCTCTCCACTGCATGTATCTGGGTTTGGTCACTGCCTTCTTGTCATTTTCCTCAATTGTAGGTGCAGCAGGATCAACTTCAATCATTTTCTGATACATGTCAGGTCTTGGAGAGGGTTTCTTGCGAGCCTTGGTCAGCTCTTCCTCAAGGTAGGTCCTGAAGCACAAAAAAAAAAAACACCGCACAGGTGATGAGTGGTGAAAGGAAGAGGAGGAGATAGGTAGGCAAGAGATGAGAGGTAGGCGGCAAAAAAGAGAGGAGGAGGATGATCTGTTTCCAAATAACATGACACAGCTGTTTGGAAGGAGTTTTCCTCACAGATATTTGCAGCAAAATTTACAGCTGATATCTTATTTTTCATCAGCCTTATCTGTCATTTTACTTTCCAAGGGTTATAAACACTTGACATGTGCAAGAATCATTGACATGTTAGCCCTTTTTGTGAAGAAACAGGAGCTCTTTAATTGAAATGATCTCATTTATATAAAAACAACCATGGTTAGCCAAATCTATCGGAAAATAAAAAAGGAAGAGAAATGGTAAAATTAAACCAACTGATCAGACTTTGTGTACAAAAAGGGAGCATTACAGATATTTCTGATGGTGTTACAACCTAATACAGTTGTTATTTTGTAAGTATAAAGGTTATAATAACTGCTACAACATTAACCATTTATAATCTCTAAACTGATACAGTTTAGATATATATGGATGGATATTAGGGCTGCTCAATTAATCGAATTTTAATCACGATTACGATCTGGGCTTTCAACGATCATTAAAAATGACTGAGCCGATTATTAGCCCCTCCCTCATTTATCCGCGACACCTTAAAGGCCGGTCCGTGAAAATATTGTCGGGCATAAACCGGTCCGTGGCGCAAAAAAGGTTGGAGACCGCTGATTAAGAGGACCCGAGGGAAGCTCGGAAAGCTAAGCAGAAGTTATTTGGAGAGTGACTGCCGTTGGTTGAAAAGAGAGTTTAAAAAAAAAAACTTCAGTGGTGTTGCACACTATTTTATATTATTTTTTAAAGTCATTGTTAACCCTTTAAAGCCGGTCAGAGCAGCACGCTCCGTTTTGCGTAACTATTTTTAAATCCCTGTAGAACCTGGACAGTGTAAGCTAGCGCAATAATTTGTTTTGCATATGAAACCGGAGGAGTTGTACTTACATCTTATGCCATCAGCTTGTCCTCGGTCACGGTTTCATTCCACATATAGCTTTGCAAAAATTGCATAAAAAGCGCTTGCAGGAACAAAAACACAATATTCCAGAAACACGCTTTGCCGTTCCTATCAGCTGTTCGTAACACTTCCCACAGTGAAATGATGCACATGCTGTTTTCTTTGCAAATTTGCATCATAGGATTGTTTTTTGTTTTTCCTGCAGTATATAAAAATTGGTGTATCTCCAAAATAAAACTATGAAGACACTCAAAATAAATTTCCTGTTGTTGGAAACTATTTTTTGCAACTTTATTGTATTTAAAGTTTTGAGGGATAAACCTCTTAAATTTCTCCAAGTAGAAATATATGTAAACAAAACAAAAGCGATTTTCTATTTTTTTTGTAGTTTATTGCACTTTTTTGCAATTTATGTAATTACTATGGACTTAATGCATACATATTATTAAAATATGGGCTATAACAGTTGTATTGATGTATAGCAACTTGAAATGCTCCCACAAATGGCACTACAGCATGTAAAAAAAAAAAAATAATATAAGCTCTGGTGGACTTGGTTCTATAGTAGGTCTTAAAGGGTTAAATAAATATCGTCAAATAATCGTGATCTCAATTTCAGTGAAAATAATCGTGATTATCATTTTTGCCATAATCGAGCAGCCCTAATGGATATATATGTAAGGTTCAAATAACCCTCACAAACAGGCCACAGCGTTAAAGCCATCACAGTTACTTATGTACGTGAAATATAATTAATCGCTTTATCCTCTCAGTCGCCGTGTTGTGTAAGGATGACTGTGTCACCATGCATTAATGTGTTCTCTCACCTTACTCCCATCTTACAGTCCATCACACATGGGTAGTCAAACTCAGCCAGCAGATCCTCCATCTGGTTGTATTTCTGGCCGTCTTTCTCTACGTCTCCATGGTAACCAGGGACGTAGGGGCGAAGCACGTCCTTCATCAGGAGGGACAAGCAGCGCTGCTCACATTCACAGTGTTTCTAAAAGATACCATTAAGGAATCAGCGTTTTATGCTCTGCGCTGCAGATCATTCAGTATGAAGATTTTTAAAGTCAGAGTGGATTTTAAACAGATTTTTGCGCAGTGACACAGAGCTGCTTAAGGGGCCGCTAAACGGTTGCTTACTTTTAATATCCGTCCATTTGCTCCCGCCTTGAAACTCCCTGTGAAAAGACAGAAATTCATTGTAAATGTGCAGAAAGAGTCCTGAGTAACTTGCTGTAGGTCATCGGGAGCAAGTGAGAGTAGAAGCTGTGACTCGTTTTACAAGTGAATGGACAAGACAGCAGTTCAAAAAAGATGTTTACAGATGTTTCCAGTAGAGACAGAGTGCAATTAAGTCCCACTCACACTGGAGGAGAAAACAATTATTGGCTTTGTGAAGTTGCCTCTTCTGTCAAATAGCAAAGAAAAAAGAAAAAAAAGGAACAATCCCTAAAAGCTGCAGTGTACAGGGATGCAAGAGCAATAGGAAACCCAGACAACCCAGACCAAATTTTTATAAATTACCAAATCAAAATCTTTAACCTTTAATGAGAAAAAAAACTGAGATGGGAAAGCCTGAGAATGAGAATGCTGCTTCCTACTGTTGTGATAATGATTTTGCCAAATGTCAGTTTTAGGCTGGCATATTTTTACAACTTAATCAGCACAAATATAACCAGCTACATGTATTTTGTTACCATTTTAGCCTTCAGATGTTTACTGCGTGCCCACGTTTTCCCCTCCACTAGCCTAGTTTTAGGAATGACACGTTGTGCACGATCTCTATTCCCAAGTATTCCCACAGACTCGTCCCCTGAGGGCCCTGACCACAAAGAGCCGGCTCCAACAAAGACAGATCTGCCTGTCTACATATTTTCTAAGAAAAACTGCGTCTGAGCCCACCACCGAGACAAAAAAAACCCTGGCCAGCTGACCACCAGCAAGTACGTATGACAGCGTGTGAAAGAGAATCCCCAAAATTAAAACTATATGAAGCCAAATTTTATAAAAAAAAATCAAATAGTATGCCTGATGAAAGTTGTATTCTAGAAGTGCTGATTTCATACGCTTAAATGGACAAGCCCCCAATGAGTTTGCTGTTTTAGTTCTGTATTTATTCAGAGAAACCTGTGTGTGTGTGTTCCTGTCTAGCTATCTTTGTGAGGACCGAAATCTGCATTCTACTATACTTGTAAGAACCAACAGTCACAAGTTTGAAGGCCTTTTTGAGGCTCAAAATGTGGTTTTAGTGTCAGGGTTACAATTAGGTTATGGTTAGGCATTTATTTTAAATGGTTAGGGTTAGGGTAAGGGGCTAGGGAAACCATTATGTCAACGAAGGTCCTCACTAAGATAGCTGAACAGGCTTCAGTGTGTGTGTGTGTGTGTGTGTGTGTGTCCTACCTGCATGCCCTGCCAGTTGGATCCATGGATATTTCTTCTTGAAGGACATGACAAACGGCGACCAGTGGACCATGTTTTTAATCTTCTTCCAAGACTTGTGCTGCAAACACAAACATGTACATTGTTGATTATTACTTACTTGGATGTGTTGCTTTCACATTCAGGAGGAATTCAGCCATAAGCTCTGCCACAAATGACTCGTGTACCATAAAGCTGCCTGCCTAAGTTCTTTATTTTAGTTAAGCTATTCATGATCACTAGCTCAAGGCTCTCCGACCTCAACCCGTTTAAACCAAACTCCACTGTTTGTAAAATGAGTGAGTGCAATATTAATATTTGCTCTTCTGCTTATGCAACTTTTGTAAAACATCAACTTCAGTCTACTTCAGTCTCAGAGGGACTGTACTGCAAGTTCTCCTCTAAACCTTTCGGGTGATCCAGTGTTTAATGACCGTGAGAAAAACAAGACTTTAAATCACATATGTGCACACATACCACACGCACGCACACACACACACACAGGCGGGTATCCCTGACCCTGGGGGAGCTGCATGGTTCTCCCACACTCGCTGTCATTCTTTTTTATTGCAGTGTTTTAGAACATTTTATCTAAACTCTGGAGGATTGGGCTGGGGTTTCCCCTAGTAACACACACACACACACACACACACACACACACACACACACACACACACACACACACACACACACACACACACACACACACACACAGTGTTTCTCCAAAGGCTCTCCCTGTCCTTGGCAAGGACACATTGAACTGCGGGACTCCTGCCGCACATAGAAACACACACGGACACTCATTCACAAAATGAGGCCTTCGGTCTCTGACACACACACACACACACACACACACACACACACACACACACACACACACACACACACACACAGCTTTCTCAACATAAATATGTTTTCTCTGATCTGATTCATATCCATCGTTCCCTTTCTCTAGCTCTTAATCTTTGTGATAAAAAATGTCTTCCTTTCAACAGCAATATCCATATTTCAGCAGAAGAAGTAGCCATGTAGAAACATGTCAAAGAGTGGTGTTTAGGCCAAACAAGGGAAACTACAAGAAATACTTTACGAGTAAATGAACCACAGGTTATTGTCACTTTAAATGGCACTCTTAACCAAACCTCTCAAATCCATTTGAGCATGGATTTGACTAAAATACTCTTCATTTCTTGTCCTCTTATACTCAAGTAGATGTGCTAAACTTGCAGCCTGTTGCACCTCACTGAAATGACAAACTCTGGCTGAGTACAATCTTTTATGCTTGCAGCATTACATCAGATGGAAAAATTCCACGTCTTGTTCTGTGGGTTTGAACAACGCTTGGCTGTACCACACCGAGAGAGTAACAGAGAGACGCGGCAAAAAAAAAATCCAAAGGTTTTTATGGCATCTCTTCAAACGCAGTACAAACAGCCTATTCTCAAATAAATAACCTTCTATGATAAGATGCTTAGTTTTAAGAAATAACACAAAAAAACTGAAAACGTTCCACTGGTAAAGATGTGTCCTCTCTCACACAAGAGAGTTCAAACTGGTCTTGTGAAGGGGGGAAATAATCTTGTGTCAACAAATAACTGGAGAGGAGAAGAAGAGAAAGGCGAGAGAAGTAAGGAGAAGGATAAGATAAGAGAGAAGAAGACCATAGAAGGAGATATATAACCCCATGTCACATAATCTCGACCTGATGAAAATTCATCAGCTGATAGCATGACTATCTATGGTTAGATGCACGGACACACACAACTTCAGGCGCACACACTTTCTCCCTCCCTCCTGGCCTTACTGTCCGAGGCAGCGACGAGTCACATGAGGGGTTTTTGCTCTGCACCAGTGGAGGATCCAGAAAAAGAAATAACCTCACTCCCACTAAAAGTACAACTCTCACACATTCACATGTGTGTAGGTCAGCCGAAATGACTCTGAAGAGAGCAGCAAGGCTTGAGTCATCATCAGCACGATGAGACTTTTTGCAGCAGAAAGTTTAGTAGCGAGGTTTAGCCATTTCAGTGTGTTGTGCAATTTAAAGAAAAATGGAAAAGCCTCAGTATGATTCAAAGCAGACTAAAGGTGACATCGAACAGAACTCTGCATGTGTCAGGATATGTAAGTAAGACTAGACTGTCAACGTCAGAAAAATGGGTAAAAAAAACATTAATAATCAGGAACACACTTGGTGGCCTGCACTTTGTAGACCACCAGCAAACGCCAAACAGAATGATAGTCCCCATCTCCTTTTTTCCCCACGCCACTTTTAGCCAGTTAGCGAGTGAGCTGCGGTGTCGGGCTCCAGCTCATAAGTAGCAAAGATCTGCATTTTTCTCCGTGACATCTTTCTACCACGTTGCCCACTGACAGCTTTGTGTGTGCGAGCTGTAGAGGGCAAGAGAGAGAGAGCAAGAAGGAGAAAGTCTGGAGCAACTCAAGTGTGAGTAATAACAGACATGGTTACCGTGTGCAGATTTACGAGCTACAGACATTTAAATTTCATCAGAAGAGGAGAGGGAGGTCTGTAAGACTAAAAACAAACTTCAGCCTGCAGCTATCACAGCGATAGTGCAGGTATATTATTGCACAATAAAGTTTAAAAGTGGAGTAGAGCTGTCAAGCATCACAAAACATGAACTAAGTCCAGCTATGAGAGCATTCTGCAGAAAGCCTTTACTCAAAAAGAGGCTGTATAGGTGAGAGTACCTGCTGCCGTTTGTGGCGGCGGTGGATGATGGCAATAATACAGATGGCTCCAACTGATAAAATAACACTCCATACCGAATACAGCCATGTAGACCACATCATGACCAATCATGTGCCACTCAGCTGGAAAAACCCTCGAGAACGATTATCCGTCCGGCTCTCCCGCAACACGCCCAAACTTGAGCTATCTGTGCCGAAAAACCGAGCACCTCAGGCTTGCATACTCCTCGTTCTACTCGTGCCCCCACAAGATGTACACATATATGTCTGTGTGTGTGTGTGTGTGGGGATAAACACTTGTAGATCATTTGTTTGGCAAAACAGAGGACAAACATAATCTGGACATGCAAATACCCACAAAGGTTGCAAAGGCACGGACAGAGTGTGCGTGATTGGAAGAGAGTCCGAGGGCAAAATCCTGGAAATGCAGAGAGGTTTCGTGGAAATTCAAAATAAACCTGCGCGTTGGTGTTTATCTGCTTTTAGTTGTTACATGTGTCTGAACGCGTCATTGCGTAAACCTCTACGCTTGTCTTGAGGATGACACAAAGAAAGATTGTGACAGAAGCTGCAACAAGGGCTAAAATAAACTAAAGGAAACATCCTAAACAGCAGCTCCCACACACTCTGCGCCGAGCCGCTGAAGCTACTGCAATGCACCTTCATCCTGTAACTCAGCACTATTGGGTGCAGCAGAGTGTCACATTTGAAATTTACATGGCTAGTAAAAAGAAAACATGTAAATAAATCTGGACATTCTCTGTCTGTGATTATCTTCTGAAACAATAACTTACCAGCTGACAGATGAATATCACTTTTTATAAGCTATTTAGAAAGAGTTACTTTACAAAACTATTATATTTTTAATTAATAAGTTAACTGTTTCCTGAAATAGTGAAACTGTCTCACTGACAGTAAAATAATAAAAAAAATTACAACCAATTAGAACATAACAGATACAGATTAACCTCCAAAATGTTTGGCTTTTTCTTCATCATTTTTTCAGGGCAGATCATTTACACCAGGGGTGTCAAACATAAGGCACAGGAGCCAGAATGGTATAGACTGTCAACTGTATTTTCATGAATTTTTTCCAGCTTTCCTGCTAATAAAGACCTCCAAGGCCATTTATATCACACCAAAGTAATACATTAACAATTAAATGGCAAAAAAGTCCCTGTTATCCACTATCTACTACAGAAATGTCTGCTTTTTAAAATGTGTCCACTGTAAAACAAATAAATAAACAAAAACAGAACGATTTTTGTGAATGAACTAGAACTTTCTGCTTTATAATTACAGGACAGTCTGAGCAACGAGCTACCTGAACCCTTTCTGTAAGTTTACACTTTTATCCCAAAGAATCAATTATCATGTTGTAAAACCATGCAGTTTAATTTATTAATGAGTAAGTTAAAGTACATTAAATGTAATTAAATGTGCAGTTAAACTTCTGATAGGAAGGGAAGTTTCAGTAGTCCGGCCCACTTAAGACGAAAGTGAGCCTGTAAATGAGTGTAAAGTGAGTTTGACATCCCTGACTTACACAGTTGATTAATTTGTATCTTCCTAATTGCCACAGCACTTATTTACACTGTCGTCCCTTTATAGCAAACCCAGCATGGTCTGCAAACTGTCCTACCTACTTTACAGCTTCATTGTTTAAACACTATGACGACCACTTTTGACAGACTTTGAAACTCCTCTGATGACTGTATGTGATCTATTAATACATGAAGCATTCATCTGGTAGTGTCGGTGTCTCTGGTTTTTTGTTCTGTTTTGTATGTGTGTGGTTTTCCGCACATTGTTTCATGCTTATATGCAAATTGCCAGTCACCAGATATGTACTGGAAGAAATGCATAAATCCTCTAGGAAAGGCACGTATTTTTAACTAACTGCAACCCGCATTTGACATAATATATTTAGTAAGGTTTAATTATCACTATTGTTTAATAAAATGGCCTTACTTAAGTATGCACTGGCGCTTATATAGCTCTTTTCTACTAAAACAATCAAAGCACTTATACAACATGTCTCATTCACAGTCATGCTTTTATCTACGTCTAAGTGCTTTCTATCTAACATTCACACGTCGATGAATGCAAAGTGGAGAAACTCGGCCCAACGACACTTTAGCATTCAGATTGGAACAGCCAAACATCAAACCACCAACCTCCATCCTGAGCTGTCTTGAAAGTTCTGGCACCATGACTGCAGTCAGTAAATGTGTTGATGACCATCCCCGTGCAACATGTTACTACATGTTGCTCCCCTTTGCTCTCCCTTCCTACATTTCTGGTCAGAATTCGCTGTCTAAAGATAAGCATTCACAGGGGTGTGTTTTCGTGGGGAGGATCACACATTACTAAGAAACTGGATGCATGTTGGGCAAGATGATTATCAAGTACTCTCTGTCTTCTTCAACCTGATTGGATGAATGCCTTGCATGCACTCCTATTTTATGAAAATACTTCAGCAAAATAAGTTTTAAACAGCTGCTGAATATCTCTTTACTTTAAATGAACATCAGCCAGTTCAAATGCTGCTCGGCAATTTCCAGAGATCTTAACTTTGTGGGAATGG
Source organism: Diplotaxodon limnothrissa (assembly GCF_057381915.1). Classification (NCBI taxonomy): domain Eukaryota; kingdom Metazoa; phylum Chordata; class Actinopteri; order Cichliformes; family Cichlidae; genus Diplotaxodon; species Diplotaxodon limnothrissa. The sequence continues at coordinate 7,012,966 of NC_140610.1, read as the reverse complement.
GGACTGGAGTGACTGAACGCTTTGGCGCTTAACCAAAATGCGTTGCACAGATGGCTCCGCAAATTAACTGGCAATGGGAAGGCTGGAAATAATGGATCCTGTGGACATACACGAACTTAAAGGCAAAGTTCCTACCCAAATTTAAATAAAAGCAGGAGCTGTAAGGGGAAACTTGAGCTGATCTCTTGAGTCATCAAAACAGCTTAATTGAGTTCTTAAAATGATTAAAGATTACTTGTACAAAGAAAACATCTCCCAACACTTTCCAGCAAAATCTCCACTTGTGTTTTATAAACAGTTTGTTGTGTTAAATAATGAATTTAGCTATAGATGCTAAATTTGGCCTATGTATTACACCAAAGCATGAGATGCAATAAACCAAAACAAACTGTGCACATTGTTACACCCGTGTTATTAAACGCAACCTATGGGTTTGCTACAAGTTTCCAAGTGTTCCCATGCTTGCCTCTGGCTGTTTGAAAAAGTACTTATGTTTGCACTTAATTTGTTTAAGTTTGCATTTTAAAAAAAATAAGGAAAATGAAGATGCGTGCTGCTTGCCAAATGCTCTCTGCTCACAAACCTCCCTGAGAGTCAACACGCTCATCTTCTTCTCACTCTCTCCTATCTCCTGTCCCCAGACCAGCTGGATGACAAGGGGAGAGAGGGAGAACTAGTGAAGTTTCCATTGAGAGAGACAGAAAGAGAGAGACAGAGAGAGAGAGAGAGAGAGAGAGAGAGAGAGAGAGAGAGAGAGAGAGAGAGAGAGAGAGAGAGAGAGAGAGAGAGAGAGAGAGAGAGAGGGGAAATGGTAAGCGAAGGAACTTCTTGCAGACAGGAAGTGGGGGGGTTGCCGCTTGCCTCAGCGACAGTATTTTCCACATCCGCCGCTGACTACAAACAAAAAACGACAGAAAAAAATGGCCTTGCCCTCTGTAAACGCATGGACGTTTTATTGGCCTCTTGATTATCATGCCTACAAAATGTGCATCACGTTCCTCAGCACATGCGTGCAGACATGCTCTTGTGCAAAATTTGCATTAGGCAAGTGACTCCTATAGATTCTACAGCTGGAAAATTATTACACGCAGTATTAAAACAATTGTTGTTGCAAACCATACGCATAGATGATGTGGAAATTTGATATTTTTGTCTCGATCAGGAGGCCCAAGGTTATATAAGGCAACCAGATATCACTCATTTGCATGCAGGGAGTACAGAAAGAAGGGTGGAGAGTGATTTTTAAAAAAGCCTTGGGGGCAAAGGGTGACTCTGGGTTATAAATGTGTAATGTGAAGAAGCAGGGGAAACACTGATGCATGCTGATGTTTTCAACGGAGAGGCACTGAGGAAATAACAAGCCTGATATCGCTCACCACAAGGTCCCCTGCAGATACAAACACTCTAGCTGTCTGAGTCTGCAAACTTTAGAGGCACACACAGAGACTCACAAACACCACAATCACACTCACAAAATTAAACTGCTCAGAGTGTGATGCAGGCAAAACAACATGCTTGGAGAGAGCATGATAAATATCTTAGCAACCGAGGCTGGCCAGTGGAACAACAGCTTTGCAAAACTGACAGTGAGACAAAGGCGAGAAAAAGGGACACCTAAAAGAAAAAAGAAAGGCTTGATACTGTTCAGCTGGGTTGTAACTGAATGCTGCAGTCATAAGGAGACTTATTTCCAAATTGAGGTCAGTATGGAACATTAAAAAGCATATCTCTAGATCTAGGCTTTACTGTGAAACACCTCAAAATGTTTTCTTTTCTCTTTTTTTTTGGGGGGGGGGGGGGGGGGGTTCTCAGTTTGCTTATGAAAACATGGTTTGTATGCAAGTATCAAATCTACAAGTACTCCTTCATGAGGTGTGCTCTACATCCCTTTTCTAATCATGTGTCAGAACCAGCAGGGGTTCCCCAGTGTGCTGGTATCCAAAGCTGACGATAACGCTCTGAGCCCAAATGTCAGCATCGGTAAGAGGAGTCTGACCTCTCCTCCACTGCCTAGAGCAAATCAAGTCTGCACATGCATGCTCCTTCACTCTCACAAAAAGCTCCAAATAAAGAATTGACCGGTGTTTCCCCTCTCAGACTTAACCAGGCAGGCATTCTGCAGCACACACCAAACTTACAGTCTCTGCCAAACACACACACTGTACAGCTGTGAGAGGGAAACTCGGTTTGACGTCACAGGGTTGCTAGGAAACTTACCGCCGTGGTAGTGAAGATTTTCCACTGCAGTACAAACACTGTGTGTGTGTGTGTGTGTGTGTGTGTGCGTGCCAATCAAATTGAGTTACAGTTGTGGACACAGAAATGAATTTTCTTTCAGTGCATTCCAACACATAAAAACAAAAGTTTAGGGTTTTTGTTTTTTGGTATTGGGAGTGAGTTTCGATTCAAGGTTGGATTAACCAGGCATGGGAAAAATTTATGTTTGGGTCAGAGTGTGACAGCACTTTAAAGCATCAAGTAAAAGTTAGTTTAAGGTAGGCTTGTGAAGAAGAAAAAAAGAGTGCACAGTGTTGCATGAAAAGTATGTACAGCTAGTATCAGCCAGAAGAATTTGCAGTGTGTAGTGTGTACAGAGGGTGTGTCGATTAAAGCATCAGTGCATGTACATGTGTGTGTGTAGCTGTATCTGTGTGTGTGTTTAACAGTTTACAGATACAGCAGCATGGGCGTAGTCTTCATTCAAAAAGACATGTTTGTTTGCATATTGATCTGTTTAATTGCTACACCTTTTCAGCAAATGAGGACTGTGGTAAAAAATATGATGCAGTCAGAGCTTTACAGAGAGTAAATACGCACCATGAGTGACAACACACTGTCTGCATCATTTAAAGTGTGACTTTCATAAGTCCTGCCCCACTTCCGTTCCGCTGTAGCTTCTGCTCCACTTAACTTTAGTGTCTTACATCAGGCTTTACAGAAGCTGAGGCTGGAGTGTTCTCTACAGCTTTAACAAAACTCAAGCTCCTATTTTATTAAAAAATGGGGAGAAAAAAAATGAAAACATTTGTGTGTGTCAAAGGTAATTTTGCAAATTTAAATAGAGCTGTGAAAAACAAAAGACGCCCAAACTTTAAAACTTCACAGTAACAGTAAACACGGCAACATGCTGCATAGTTTATCTGCCATCTTACTCTCAGAATAACCGGCAATTTAAAGCTGTGGACTGGTAAAAGTTTTTAGGCCTGCCACTAACAATGAAGCTGCTTTCCATGTAAGAAAAGAAAAACAAAAGAGTGAAATTACACTCCAAACAGCCAAACAGTATTTTTTAAATTTTTGTTGTGATATCAAAGATGGCCGAAAATCTTAACTTTTAGGCGCAGGAACATTCAAAATGTTTAATGATTAATAAACAATGGAAATATTTAACTTTTACCCTGACCAAAATAGCAGGGTTTTACTTTTCTGTAGCTGTTGTAATATCAAGTTCATATTTTCATTAAATCGATCATTAGGATCATTTGAACCGGCGTCTAAATCGATGCCATGATTCTTACTGATGCACACAATTTCAGTTTAACACTATTTAACCAAACTAGTTAGTTTTCACTTACATACAAGTCTATCAAGATCTGTTTAGGTTTAAACTACTCTCATGTGGATTTTTAAAGAGAAGCAAACGACTGACTGTCACCCGAAGTAAGTCACTGGTGGCTTAATTTTTTATTCCACAGAGCTCAACTGAAATCTTACAGAAAGAAAAAAGGTGCTGATGCCAATCTATGGCAGGTGTCCTTTTGTGAGAAGTTAAGTAAAGCTATGGCAACGCTGGCAGCGCCTGCAGTGTGTGTCTTCTAACCTTGGAAAGATGCCCACCAGTGAAAAGATCACCCAAACAGTGTCTATATATGGCTCTGTTCAGATTCCAACCCCTACCAGTTAAGCGTGAACTGACTTCATATAATCCAAAAGCTAACAGCAGAAGCACGTATTAATGAAAACAAAGGTGAATTCAGTGGTGAAGAATACAAATGCAGCTACATTTGAATACAGAGCATAAACTTTATCTGGGGTTAATCTATTCAAGGGGAGCACATTTGTGTCACACACAAACTTTCATTTTTAAAAAGCACGCATGAAATTTTATCATTTAAAAAAATCTATTTTTGTAGATCTAGCAGTGCTGGTGCTACATTTAACTCTGAATCTATGAATTTCCTATTAGGGTTTCAAATCCTTTATTAATAATATCCCCAAACAATATCCGTGCAGTGTCGTTTCCTTTGGAAAATGCCACACAATGTGTATCCCTGCGCCAAGCTGCCATTAGAAGAAGGCTAAAAACGATTTTCCCTGTAAAGCCAGCTGAAAACAACATGGCTAATATGCAGTACACTTTGTACAACTTTTCCTGTCGTGCCCTTTTTTTCTGCTCTGTCTCTCTGCCAGTTTTACTGTCGAGCTCACTTTGTTTTTCGTTCTTTCTTATTCTCACAGTATCACTCCTCTTCTCTCTCTCCCTCTCCTCTCTCCTACATACCTCCCACACAAGCGAGCATGCTTTATGTGTTTCTGCACGTTTGCCTCTTGCACAGACTCACCAGGTTTCCTTAAAACTGTACGGATCAGGAACTGTGACAAAAACATGAATAACCCACACGTTTGACATATCTGCGCCATGAAGAGCTTCTGTTGCTTTCTCTGCCTGGATAAAACCAAAAACAATGACCGGAAATATGCAAAGAGCAATACAAACAATATTCAAATCCACAAGCCAAGATCACTTAAACAAATCGTTTGTAATGCGAGTCGGCTGGTGAGAGCTAGGATATTGGTTTCGGGTGGGGTCATTCGTTAAATATGCAAGAAAAAAAGAACGCATTTGCAAGTGAAAAATCTTTGGTCAATCTACCATCTCATTGATTTCATGCGGTAATATGGCTATACACTGAATATTTCAGTAGTTTTTCTGTTGCTGTTTTTAATATAAGCACTTCTTTCTGAAAGCCAGAAACCGATTTTTTAGCACTTATTAAGTGCTAAACAAGAGCCAGCTCTGGGACTGGCACACTGTGTAAGAAACATTAAAAGCAGTTATACAATCCTTCGTTAAGTCGTGTTTCAAAGCAGAAGTGAGATGGCCTTGTGAACCTTTGCTGGCTACAAATAAAAACACATCCGCCCACCCACCTACACACACACTACATACCCAATCAGGCCTCAGCCTCCTCTCTGAACTGCATCCAAGTGCAGGAAAAGCCTAAGTGTGTGTGACTAGCAACTTCTCCAGCTTTCCCTCATTTTGATCCCCCCCCACACACACACACACACACACACACACACACAGACACAGGTTGGGGCACAGAGGTAGCTTTGTTATCGTGAATGTCAAAAAATTACTCAGGCAGCGAGCACAGGCCAATTGATACAGAAGCACAGGGCAACATGCACAGGCACATTGAGGTGCACAAAATGAGCCATACAATGAGAGGCTTCTGGTTTAAGGTCGCACTCACGGGCCCCTTTGCTTTCATATAGGCATATTTTAATTGCACTGCAACACCCGAGTTATAAAGTTGCCTTTGGGCGAAGCCAAATGCACAGTCAGCAATGATGATGTTTTCTTCTTTTGATGACTAACGCTGATCCAATGTGCCATTTTTTCTGTTACTGTATTGTGAATGTAGTGATTGCATCATTCGGTGGGAGCCGATTATGATCGGTGTACGCAGTGATTGTTTACTACAGGCTTGTAAAAAGATTTGGGGAAAAAGCACACTGATAAGCATCATTTTTCAGGACAGTTGCCATTAGAGAGTCTCGCAGAAACAAACTCCTTCCAGGAAAAGATAAGCTACAACATCACATCAGCAGGTTTAGTGTTTCGTAACCTGTTGGACTTCCATTAAAAAAGAAGGAAAAGGAAACTACATGGTGGAGGAGATGCTCACATGCTAATATTAAAAAAGTAGTATGCTTACAGTGTTTCCATTCATACAAAGGACTGTATTTATTTTACTAAAGTCTCAAATCTGAAAAAATTTCACAACAACCAGCTTGATGCTTGATCTGAAAAAACAAACAAACCCCAAAACAAAACAACAAAAACAACAAAAAAAGCAGACCAATAGATACACCCAGCATTACCACAGTGCTACTCCTGGCATGGCTTAAAAATATTTTGAGATTATCTTTGTTGATACAGTCTCATTATTTTATTAGTGACAGTCATTTATCAAAAATGTTACAAAACTTTAGCTTTTCCATTATTTTCAAAATTTTTTAATGAAATGTTCATATTATTCACACAACTTAAAATTCAGTGCTTAACGTGATTTAAAAAAATCTCTGCTCCCCTGCAAGAAGCCAAAAAGGGACAAAATAGTTATTTCTTTTATTTATAGTTATTTACCTAATTAGTTTGAACTTGTCAGCAAACTACGAGTCTTTGTTCTCATTCTGCAATCCTTAATGACTGTGCCAGTTTCTTTCATAGTTTCTCGTCTATTACAGTGTGTGTGTTTCATGTGTGTGTGAGGGGGCAAGCAGAAACAGGGTGAAGAGAAGAAAGCAACAATGGAGCTAATCAGAAATTGTCGACTCTGACCACAATAATTGTTGCTGAACAAGTTTTAATTAGCCTAAAGCCAAAGCGGCGCCAACCCCAAACATCTGTAAGTCTGATGGGAGTGAAGCTGACCACACATGACGCTTAACAGCAGCTTAATTTCAAAAGCTCAAAAGTTCAAAGACAATCTGTTAAAAGAAAGGTGTGCAGAGTTAGCGCCATTGCAAACCATTTACTCTCAACAAAAGTAAGAAACCGAGGGCGGGGGGATACTACATTTTTCCTACATTTTCTCAACAAAGTTTGGCATGCTACAACTACACCACCAGTTTGTCAGTCAACAGTTCATAATCCTACATCCTACAGTATCCTTTCCTCCTCATCAGTAAGTTTTGCATTTTTTGTCATCGTCACTTACTGATACAGCTATATATAGTTGTTGAGAAAAGTGCAAACTTTCCAGCTTAGCTCATCCAACGGGAATGGTTGTGAGACCCTGACATGAAAGAATGCTGTGGTTATGAGCTAGTTAAGATCATACTCCACTGTGAGGTCAACAACACAACTTCCATAAAACTTACAACACCATCTTACAACATGCCAGGCAAGTCTTTTGGTTTCCTTTTGTGCATACAGCTTCTGTATGCAGTGCTACATGAATGGACAATCTCTGTGGTCAGACCTTCAGTTCACAGATCACACTTCAATTGTAGCGCTCAAGATGTTTGTTCCATTATGATGCATTAGCTAGGAAACTCAAGCTCTTTGAAGCATGCTTCAAATGACCAAAACCAGCGAGCCTCTGAATGGTTGGAAAGTCATTAAAATGATGGCGCCACTTGTATTAATTGTGATATGGCTGTAAGTATGTTGGTTCTTTGAGAGGAAGAACATTATTATCTGTTCCCTAGCTTTCAAGAAGAACCCATCCCTGACATTTCCTGTGTGCATTTCATGCGACAATCTTATTAGAAGTTTCCAATTAAATCAGGTCCACTGAATAGCCAGCAGGCTGTAGATACAGTGACAAACAAGCTCAAATCTCAGATTTTGAATCCACTTACTGCTTTCTGCTGAGAACTGAGGAATGCAGGGTTGAGAAGCTGTTCTCCTTTCTCCGTATCACTGGAAATATCCTCCTCCGACTCCTCCCACGAAGAGGAGAAACCGGCTGAGGAGGCAGAGGACGATGACAGCTTCCTGAGAGAACGAGTGGAGTTTGGCACGGGGCTAGAACTGGGGCTAGGCGAGCAGCTTCGCCCCTGGTCTGAGCAGGAGCCTTCAGAAGTTTGAGGCTGGTTTTCCAAACCGTGGTCAGTTACTATGACGGCAGGGATGGAAGAGTGGTTTGAGGTGTGCTCGGTCATGTCGAGCAAACAAGGGGTGCTCTCGCTGCTTTGTGCCTGGGACATTTCAGGATTAACCTCCAACGTGTGTCCTTCTGGCTGGAGCAGCATTTTAGTACACAACAGGTCCTCTTTCTGATCCATCAGATCTCTTTCATCTCCGAACAGTTGCTTGCTCTCTGTTTCCATGTCCCTCAGTACTTCTCCCTCTTTTTTCTCTGTGTCTGTCATTCGATCTTTATCAAATGTCTCAAGAAAACCTTTATCAAACAGTCCATCTAAACAGGGAGTTTGCTTTAATGTTTCTGAAAGGCAGTCATTTTGTTTAATCAGTGTCTTGTTGTCTGTATTTGATTTAGTGCTGCTGCTGTCCCTCTCACCATCACTCTTTCCTTCTTCGCTTCTTTCTCCTTCCTTTGTTTCTTCATCCCTTTCTCTCCCATTTTGGACAACAGAGGGGGCTTTAATTTCTTGTGGGTGAGTCATTAGGTGATCCAGAGCTGTGTTTCCTTTGCCAGGATCAGAAGGAGTTTGTTGAGTCACTCGTCTGGGAGACCGAGGGCTGCGCTGGAGCTCACTATTAAGTACCTGGGCACGGATCCCGGAAATGTGGGCCTCAAAAATGCCAACTTTTCCCCTCACCTGCACAGAGAGAACATTGAAACTACGGTTTGATTGTCTTGGTCTTACTGCAGAGAATTATGCTTTGATGCATATTTGTGTTTTCAATATTTGGTTTAAATAGTTTAGGATTTCACAGGTGTAGCAGAGCTTTGGAAAATGTCAGAAAAATAAACAGAGAAGAAGTAATTGAAAAAATATCATAACAAAAAACACCAATATTAAGAAAACACAGCAGGAATGGCCCACGGCGCTCAAATTTTCCATCGCCTGGCATTAAACAGAGTACTTGAAAAATGGGCCACTGGCACGCTACAACTTCAGTGTGTGACTGTCTGCAGTTTCACAGTCAGTTCTAAAGTATGTTGGCATTCCCCTCAGTAAGAATAAGGAGAAAGAGGGTGAGGGAGCATAAATGTCAGGATGAATTTAAACCAACAAAAGTACTTTTGTTAAATTTGTATTGAAATCAAACTGAAAGAAATCTAATTCTGGTCCCTCTTTTGTTTAATCAGTGCACAGCAACCTCTAAAGAAGCCAAGTTGCGTAAACTCACAAGCTTCAACATATTATAGAGTGCCTATTTTCTTTAATAGTTTATGCATGATGAAAACCATTAAAAGTCTTAAATGGAAGTGGATTATATTACATAAAAGCTGTATTTGTTTTAGTAAATCCCACTAAGTTTTGCAACTTCTGTTTTCAGGAAGACCTGATGAAAAATCCTGTAACTGTTTTATTGAATGACATGCAGACAGCTTTTCTATATACATAAAAACACAAGAAAGAAACAGCTGAAAATGCATGTGGCCTACCTTTTACTTTTCACCCTCATCACCTACAGCTGTGTAAGAGTAGCTATGGTGGCACTGACGTGACTGCCCCAGCAAATCAAATTAAACCAGGAAATCCTTCTATTTTTTATTTAATTGCTTTGTTGCATAACTGCATTTTTTGGATGCAGACAGAAATGGTGGTAGATGTAGCAAGTATTTCTAAAAAGCTGATAAAACATGCTGAGAATGAGGATGGACATAATTGAAAAGCACAGGTCTGATCACCTCAACGTTCTGCAGCTCTCTGTGAATCTGCAGCAGCTGCGCTTGGCGTCTCCTCTCTTCTCGCTTCTCTCCTCCTCCCGTCTCTCGTCCCCTCTCCTCGTGGCCGTCTTCGTCCCCTCTATCTTCACCGCCAGGCGAGCTCAGGCGTCGGACTCGCTGGCCCACATTGACTCCTAGGAGCTCCGGGCTTCGCGGCGAGGGGGAGCGAGCGCGAGGTGTGGGGCTAGGCGAGCGCAAGGGTGAAGAAGGGAAGATAAAGGTTTGACCCAAGCCACGAGGGCTTGTCTAAAAGGAAAAAATACAAAATAAAACAACATGGGATTTACTAACAGGAAATGTAAAACAATATGAGCTGTACAATATATAAAATATAAATAATCTAAGCAGTTTCTATTTCGCATTCCCATACTGAACTACAACAAGTGGAAATTGTAGCATCAAGGTAAAACCTAGTGTAGTTTCAGTGAGCTAATTAAATTAATCTCAGTTGCATACCACTATTATCTATCTTACTGGCATAAGCTTTCAAGGTGTTTTACTGTTGCTCTAGTGCTTTTGTCTAGACAATAATCTACTAGAAAAAGCTGGAAAATACATGAACAGTCTCTTCAGATTTTGGTGGATGTGATGAACAGGCTACCTGTGGACTCGTTGGGCTGTAGAGACCTCCTCCCAGTAACTGGCAGTAGGTGCTCCGATCTGGAACTGGCAGCACAGGTCGGGCAGCTGGTGTGATTCGGGCTCGAGAGCTGGCACTAGAGGAGCCTGGCTGGGTGTGAAACTGATTACCACTGTGGAGATGTGATGTGGAGAGACGATAAGAGAGAGTTTATTTTTAGGTTAATGTGCTTCAATAGGTTGTAATTATATTAGTGACTAAATAGGACACATCAGTGAAACCTAGACTTGAAATAAAGAGGACATTCACTGACAGCATGCCCATTAAGTATGTGTCCCTTAAAGTTATTAATTGCTCTCTAATGGAGTACAAACAAAAAAAGAAATCCTGTTGGTCTGGTTTAACGGCTACATCAGCAGCTAAATATGTTTAAAGTATACAATTCCCATGCGAAAACGTTCTGGGAAATCTGTGTATTCTCTCAACTGTTAAAAGCAAATGAGACTTTTGAGAAATCCCATACCTGTTCATGACTCCGTTTAGGTTCAGGGCAGAGGCTGCCATCCCCGCGGCCAAGCCAGGGGCTTTGAGTGCTGGGTACACATCTGACAAGCTCCCCTGTAGCTACAGGGAGGTCTGGAGATCAGCTTTCAGTGGTTCCTCTGCATATAATCACAGAAAAATCTGTACCCAGCGCTAAAAAAAAGTCAAGAGAAGTTTGTTTTAGTATGTCAAAGCCCTGTTATGACTAAATATCAAAATAACAAACAGTCTTTAACATAATCCTTTGTACATAAAAGTCCCTTTCAAACACTGGGCCTCCGATTTTCCATTAGTAACTGTGTGATGGACAAAAAGCATAAAACAGAGAGAAAGTGAAGCAGATAAATGAAGGATAAATGCTGCAAGATAAAACATTTCAGTCACTGGATAAAATTTGCAGTTTTGGCTGTCAATGTTACAAAAATGCAGAGATTTTTATGGTGCTCATTTCAAAATTTGAAAAGCCAATTTATTCCAGAGTTCACAGCTCATCCATCAGGGCACTGATCTTTTTTACACCAGGTTTTCGTGCTACCGTATACAACTTTGTTATAAAAGGACCGGTGCCACAACTGCCAAAATTCCTCCCAATCAATCTCTCACTATTGTTTTGCTCTTCTCGGTGCTGCAGCACTTACACTTATTTGAGAAATGAGCTGCAGTCTAAACATGACATGACATTCCTTCAGGGGAGAGGCCTGCAGAAAAATTGCTGAACTGAGGAGACATATAAACCAGCCAACGTGGGAGAGTGAGAAATTATAGTTAAAATGATGGTGTCAGTGTTACAATCCAAAACACTTGTGCATAGTCCCCTTATTACCTGACAGTAATTAATTAAAGGTGTTCCAGAGTTCAGTTCCTCTTCTTTTTAAAATGATTTATAAAGAATCATATTATTTTAAACTAACTGTTAGAAACATGTTATTGTAAATAAATCAATATTCTACTGCTGATTCTTCTCAGCCTATTTAAATCCCATTATCATGATGTGACACACAGAAATGTGCTGTCACCGATTAGTACTTCTCTTTTTGCAGTGGTATTGGTTTTTGGTCCTGCACTCTGATTGGCCAAATTCAAAAAATAATAAAAACATTACAATATTGCAGAAACTGTGTATCTTCTGGTTTATTTTGATTTATTTTTTGCATAAAAAATAAATGTTAGATTTGTATACAAATTCTTTATTTTATTTCTAATGTAAAAATCATCTTACAAAGCCAACTAAGTATACTGACTTAGCATATATTAACTCACAGTTAACCTTGAACTCAAGAACAGAATAGGCTTTCTATTATATAATCTATTGTTTCAGTCACATACACCTCAATGCATGCAGTTAAGCTGCATAACAGCTTGTAGTTCCATGTCCCGCAGTGGAAAAAAAGCCATGCAAATACTGTGCAACAGAAGTGTTTGATTTGGAGTGGTCAACTGCGCAGCGCTTTCAAACACGTCTAATTTCTCAGTGGCTCCTACTTTGTTTCAATTTTATTCAACATCATACTTTAAATTTCAAATGCTCAGCTTCAAGCGAGACTGATAAATGAGTGTAGATATTAAGTGTTTTTCCTTCTGCAGCTGAGCAAGATATTTTAGCAACAGTGAAATGGAATGTGGTCAGCCCAGGTAACATAGCTTAAAAGAGACAGAAACACACTGTATATTTTTCACACCAAACAACTAGTTTGCAGGTAAGAACACCCAGCTGAAGCCTGTATCTCTAACAATCTAGAGCTTTTCAAATCTTTTCAGTCAAGTTGGCTTCTCCCAAGCATAACAGGATTCTTGTTCTCGCCACCTTGCCAAAAACTGCCTTGGCATGAGTTTTGATTCCTGGTAAGTTAGACAGCAGTTTATGAACCAGGGGGTAAAGATGGGATTTCCTCGTTGGGTTGTGACGCAGTTAGATAGAGGCAGAAAACAATCTGAATGTCTCGCCTCTCGAGTACTTCACAAAAACCACCACTCCTACTTTTTCACACTGTTTAATCACTTGTCTGTGCTTTAGTCTTAGTGGAAGCAACACAAAGGCCCACAGGGGATGAGGGAAGTCTGAGAGGGAGACACGGAGACAGTGCAGGATTGATAAAAGAAGGAAGAGAAAGGGGGGAAAGAGAGGTCCTCACAGGCTATTTTGGTTGTCTTTTCTGAACCTCTCATGCAGAAGTAGGGGATTTACTTTCCATGAAACAGCTCGGAGTGAGTAATGAAAAGGCACTGGGCACCAGAAACTATTTTCACACTTGCAGATGTGTAGCTGAAACCCAAAAATCTATCTCCATCTCAGGACAACTCAAAATGTTTTGAATATTTAGCTTCGTGGGGTTTGTTGCCCCACTCGGACCATTTAAATTTAGACTGTTACTAAAAGAGAAATTAAAAAGTCTTAAACAACTGACTGACCGCTTCATAAAGTGGATCAAGGTGCTTCAAATGAGATGAGTCAGATCATATATAAAGCAAAATGCATCCATTGTGCCACAATGGCCTAAAAAAAGGGGCAGGGCATTTCCTGAAAGACAACATTCAACAGAAGAGAAATGAATTTGACAGCTACACTACAACATACTTTATTTCTTTAAACAAACCCTGTTGTCAATACACTCGCATTACCACACTTAAACCACTTCAGAGTGTTGTCAGTGCTTTAGCACAGCCTAATATCTCACACACACACACTGAGTGGGACTGCGCGAGCATTCAAACTGTCCGCTTGCCTACACAAGTGGGCAATAAACCTACATGCAATACACTAATAAAAAGGCAGCTGAAGGGAAAAAAAGTGTGGAACATGATGATGATGACGATGAACACTCCTTGGAATTTACAAGCAGATATTATCAGGATGGGTTTAACAAAGGTAAAAAGATGATATATTACAGTGACATCTGTTTCTTTGTGAGCTTTGCAGTGTTTACCCTTTTAAAACCTCTCTTTGGGTATTAGGATATTCTGGGCAATGTTACACTTCTACAGTTTATAGTAACTTTGAATGTTTATGTGACTGGTTTAAAAGGATTAAGCAGTACATAAGCAGCTTCTCTTTACAATACATCAACAGATAGATGGGTTTTCTAAATAAAACTGCACATATAACGATAGATGAGAGTGTCCATATCACACACTCCTAGCAGATGGAACACGCAGAGCTCAGTATCTCATTTTCAAAGGGCTTGAGTCAGACAAATTATAAATAAACTGAGCTCCAGTGATCAGCAATTGTTCTAAAAATGAGGTATTTCTTAAAATTTAACTTTTGCTACCAGCTTCTCCAGTATGCTGATTTGCTATTTTACTGTTACACATTAAAGATAAGGGAATATGTGGGATTTTGGACTCTTGGGTGGGACAAAACAATCATTTATTTACACCAAGCAAATATTCAAGGGAAGGCAGACAGATTAATCAGTAATGAAATAAACTGTATAATCTAATGCTATTATTTATCTCGTAATATCTACTATTATACAAGCTATTGGGTTATATAGCCGCTCAAATTATGGATCTGCGTACAAATTGATAAAATTATTTATATAAGGGAATTTATTTATTTTTTAATCTGTCTGCTCTAGATTTATTTTAGAAGCAAAAGTTAATGACATTTAAAGGGTGGCCTATGTAAGGCACAGAAATGTGTATATAAAGACTTTAGAATTTTGTCTATTTAAAAAATGACTTTAACCACTTTTAAAGTCAGTGGCTGTATTTCAGTTTTCCATGAATGGTTACCTCTTGCAGTCATTGAAGGCTAGTCCAAAGCGATTAGATAAGGTATTTGCAATGATTCAGCTTTGATAATTGGGTCCATTTCTGGATTCAGCTCCCACAAAATGTTCTAAAACTCCAGGTTTGAAAACTCAACTTTAGCCTGCACGACGCTGCATAAAACACAAAATAAGGGCAAAGAAAGAAGAAAGCTTCCCCACGTTGGCTTGGCCTCTCAGCCCACCAAAGAGGATGCTACCTCTCCGTACCGAGGTGCTGGTATTAAACTGTAATAAAGCTACATCCAGTCACGGTGCTGCTGTGATGGAGGTCATGCCGGTGTTATCTTACCTCAGCCCCGTCCTCTCCAAAGCTGCTGCGGGACGCTTTAATCAGTCTGTGATATTACGGTCATCTCCAGCAGCAATATCTCGATGATGAGTCTTCGCTGTCTCTGAGTGTGACAATCGCAACAGCAAACGCACAAAGGCAGCACCAGTCTCTACTCCTGTCTCGTGCGGTTTGACTTTTTTTCCATGAACCAACTTCGACGCAAACGCCTTTTCACCAAAAAAACAAATTAAAAAAACCCTCTTCAACAGAAGAAAAAAACTTTAAATGTCCTTTTCTTCTGTGAGCATCTGGTTGTTGGTGAAGAAGACTTTAAAGCATTTCAGAGTCGGTCCAGTTGAATTCCCGTCACGGCTTTGCTCTCAGGATAAGCACTTTCTGGTGAGGTTTCTGTTGTCATGTGTTGCTCGCTGCTCGTAGTAAAGCGCTGTTTGTCTGAGTGCTTGAAGCCGGAAGCAACCACGGAGTATCGCTCTCTCCCCCCTCTCTCTCTCTCCCTCACTCTCTCTCTCTCTCTCTCTCGGTTCACTGCAGGGCTAAAAACTGAAAAGCCGAACGCGAGCCGTGTTCTCTCGCTTTGTGGACGCACGTGCACTCCTGCGGGGAAACCCTCGTATAAATACTCACAAGCGCGCGTGCTGAAAGTTAATTAAAAGTAGCAGTAGCGGTGGATTTGAGTTAAAAGTGAGATACTGCTGACACCGCGGCTGTCGTCGTTATCTTGTAGGTTCTTCCATCTAATTCAAATTAGCTTTATTTGGCTTGACAGTGATTAAGGGTATGCATGACTGCGCAAGCAAAGCAGGTAGCCTGCAGTATTTAGGAATCCAGTGTTTTGTGGTTATTACAGCAGGAAATATTGTTAGTGAAATGTGTAGGCTAGCTAAAATTAGCTGCAGTTCACAGACAGAATTACCCTGATCAGAGTGTAGTATTATTATAATATGGCCTTTAGTGTTACTACCCGTTTTTTACGAAACTATGGTAATGATACTTTATTAGAGCTGGGCACTTTATTAGGTTGTAAACTCTTAGAATTGCCTTCAGAACTGCCTCATTTCTTCATAGCAAAGATGCAACAGTGTTCTGAAAACATTCTTCAGAGATTTTGATCCATATTGACATGGTAGCATGACACAGTGCCTGCTCCCATTCCACCACATCCCAAAGGTCCTCTACTGGACTGAGGTGGAAGCACTGTGAAAGTACAATATGAGCTTAGTGACAGTAGGCATCAGAAACTGGTTACACTGTGGTCATAAAGCAACAATACTCAGGCACACTAATACACCACCAGCAGCACACTGAAGCGGTGATACAACTCAGGATGGATCCACGCTTTAATGTTGTTTATGCCAAATTCTGACCCAACTATCTGATTGTTGCTGCAGATTTCAAGACTCATCGAACAGGAGAGGCACCCGGTGTGGTCTTCTGCTGCTGTTGTCCATCTGTTTCAAGGTTCAAAATGTTGTGTGTTCAGAAGATGCTCTTCTGCATACTTTGATTGTAACCACTGGTTATTTGAAGCAGCCTGACCTTTCCCTCCTCACCTCTCTGGTATCAATGAGGAATTTTCATCATGAAATACTCAGACTAACTCATCCGACACAATCAAAGCCATTTAAATCATCTGTTATCCCCACTGTGATGCTCAGTTTGAACTTCAGCAGCTCGTCTGCCCCATGTCAACGTGCCTAAATGCATTGAGTCGCTGCTGTGGGATTGGCTGACTAAATATTTGCACTACCAAACAGTTTAACAGGTGTACCTAATAAATAGTCAGTGAATGTATATGTATGTGATCAGGGAGGGCATTGCTAATCTTGTCTGTTAGATGCGCACTTGTATAGCAGTGGAATATAAATTAAATCAGACTTGTTTCAAAATAACTCCCAGGTAATCAAGAGTAATTATTTGTGCCTCCCCCCACAGGCTGTACACAATACAAATGAAACTGCCAAAGTACATAATTGCATTACAAGCACGATCAAATCCGGCACACAGAATGGGTGTAAATGAAAACTGTGTAGGGCGTGCTAACCTTTTTGCAGCCTCTTTGAAATGTATTAATACAAATTTAAAAACAAAAGGCCCTGCACATCCACATGTGTGTTCTCAGTAATAATTGAATCATTAGTTACCTGGAACTGCCTGGAGCTTAAAAAGCCTAGTTATGTGATGATATATAGCTATAGTTATGTAAATTGTCCCACCCAAACAGGTGAAAAATAGCCAGCAGGAGAGGCAGGAACCTGTCAAATGAGCACAAGCGGGAATACACCATGAGAAGAGGTGTAATCACACAACGTAAGTGAGAAACACCTATGCAGCTCAAGCTGACCCTTCATCAGTCTGTCTCATATAATGAACATTGTACTCGTTGTGCTCACGTGTGACATTATTAGAAATGTAGCAACAGTTAAAAAGGGGATGATGAAGTTGTTTGGATGTACGGGAT
The DNA here is from genome assembly GCF_057381915.1 of Diplotaxodon limnothrissa. Lineage (NCBI taxonomy): Eukaryota > Metazoa > Chordata > Actinopteri > Cichliformes > Cichlidae > Diplotaxodon > Diplotaxodon limnothrissa. The sequence goes on along the minus strand of NC_140610.1, from coordinate 6,995,724 downwards.
TGTTTCTGTGCCTGTTGTGAATCTGTTTACTCTCTGTTTGGATGCCAGGATAAAGAGTCGTGCTGGAAATTGTTGATTTGAATGTGGTCTGTGATGCAAGAGCAGTAAAATGAATTCTCCAACCACAGAGGACAATACAGCAGCGCCGTGAGTGACCGAGGTAGCACGAAAGTTTAGTTCACCAAGACATTGAAAAATCAGTTAATTAAGAAATATCTCATTATGTTTGATACCGAAGTTAATGTTGCCATGCTGTAGAAGGAATGTGTAGCTCAGAGGATCAGCAGTATCTGTACTTTAAGCAACAAGTCGCATGTGGATGGGCCTTCAGCAGTAGATGTTGCTTTTCCCAGATTGTTTTGTTGTCATTGTTTTTAATCAGGGGTTGAGATCCTGATAACAAGCAGCTTGGCAGTTTCATCGGGAGTCCTGCTCTGATTGTGAATTTCATCAATACTGACACACCTCTACAAAACTATGTACTGCAATAGCCATCAGTATAAAGGCTCAGTAGCTGTAGTATTTCAATAGCTCATTAGTTTGTTGCCAGTTTTTCCAGTTACAGTTTAACCTTGTCTTAGTTGGAATATGCAGGGCGAGGTGGAAAATGCTGTGCTGTGTTTTTATCTTCTTTGCTATAATTTGGCCTTGAGCTTGAACCAAGTGAAAACAAAGCTCTATATTAGCTTCCTAAGATGTTTATCAACACATAGATTTCAATCAGTACAATCAGATGTCAGGTACCAGAATTTTAAACATTTTTTCTTATCACAGGGGCGTAGTATGAAAACATTAATGTTGGTTAGGGTGTCATATGGAGATAATTGGTCACAGTATCAAACTGTGGTTAGACAGGTTTCTTATCCTAATCCTAGTCTTGTCCTGGTATGAAATGCTTGAAATATTTCACATTTTTTCCAGGAAGGCTTAAGTGGGACTTTGTGTAGAGTGCAGAAGAATGAAAAACCCAAACAAGTCCAACGTGTTTCCATTTGAGGAAACAATGTGTCATCTTAGATAAATGCATTTAGTTAAGGACAGTAGTCATCTTTGCAAAACATGGCTATGTTTTTCAAGCTTTCACACTTGGCTAGCAATATTAAAAGAGCTTCTCTCATCCCACATGAAGTCAGAGGTGACACTGGTGATAAAAGAGTAGGTGCTGCCCTCTTGTGGTGTGTAAGTAATCTGCAAAATGGGAGCAGACTTAGGCTGTAAAGAGTACATACACTGCTCAAAAAGTAAAAAATACAAAATGAAAGGAACACTTTTTAATCAGAGTATAGCATCAGGTCAGTTAAACCTCTGAGATATTGATTTGATCAGTTAAGTAAGAAAGGGATTTTTAATCAGTTTCTGATGCTTTGGTATAAATTATATTTACAACAGGTGCACTAGAGTGGCAAAAATGAGACATTTTTCCCTGACTGTTTTTTTAATCACTAGTTTTGCATTTGGCTAGGGTCAGTGTCACTACTGGTAGCATAAGGTGATACCTGAACCCTACAGAGCTTCCACAGGTAGTCTAACCCCTCCAGGATGCCACATCAATACGTACCACTGCCAGAAGGTTTGCTGTGTCCCCCAGGATATTCTTAAGAGCGTGGAGGAGGTTCTAGGAGACAGGCAGTTACTCTAGGAGAGCTGGACAGGGCCATAGAACACCCTTAACCCATCAGCAGGACTGATATCTGCTCCTTTTGTGCAAGGATGAGTCGAAGAGTCCAGGTATTGTGTTTTGCGTGTTCTCTCGTGGATAAAATATGGGTTTGTGAGATTTACAAATCAATGCATTCTGTATTTATTTACATTTTACACAGTGCCACAGCTTTTTAATGATTGGGGTTGTAACAACTTTAAAATTGGGATAATGCAGGTGATATGACATGGAACATAGACCCACGAGAAACATGGCACTGCACAAGAGTATGACAATTGCTTTGTATAATCGTTCACTCTTGTAAATTTCTGTCTTTGAAAAAGTTTAGGACATTTCAAAAGTCAAGTAAAGCTGTCAGCAAAATGTGAAACAACGATTATGACTTTATGTTCAAAATGTCTATATTTTGTTGAAGAGATAACAGCTGTAGCATAACTAGGACTAGGCTGTACTTTTGTGTAATACCACTTTGTACCACAAGATGATGCAGTGAGACAGTGTAAGGTTTATTAAATGTAAATTGTGTAAAATCTTGCCTTGCAGTAAACTGAATTTTTTCATTTTTATTTTTTAACCTCTCACTGCTGTAGGACAAAATACTTCACCGCTGTCCATCTGTAGTGAGTGTAGGCTGTCCGCATTCTGTTAACCTCAGCGGGTGTCCATATCATTCTGTTTGGGAGGCTTTAAACTTTGTGAATTGAGTCCAGCACGAGTTGATGAGTCAGTGAAGCTCACTTCTCTCTAGTGATAGCGATACTGAGGTGAGTAATTAAGGATATCCTGAACTTTTCTGTCATTAAGCGCTGTTGCTAGCTGCTGTTAGCCGGCGTTAGCTAAACTTTCCTAACATTGTTGGACTTGGTGTATTACCTCTCACACGATGTGAGGGAAAGTTTGAGTTTTAGGACACTCAAGCCTAACATTAGCTGACAAGATGTTAGCTTATAGCCAAGTATTGTTGTTTAGGTCGCATGTCTGATCTGCTGACAGTAAGTAAATATGACAATAGCGGGAATAGTTTTCATGTTTTAGAGCCTTGACTTCACTTCAGGAAATTAGGCTTGAGGCGAGGAGGAAGAACGCATGAGTTTGTTGGGAGACGTAAATACAAGATGTATATTTGTTTGTTTGTATATTTATGAGTACAAACAAACAAATTTATGAGTACAATATTCTAGGTGATCGTGGCTCAAGAGTTGGCAGTTCGTCTTGTAATCAGAAGGTTGCTGGTTCGAGCCCCGGCTCCGACAGTCGGTCGTTGTGTCCTTGGGCAAGACACTTCACCCGTTGCCTACTGGTGGTAGTCAGAGGGCCCGGTGGCGCCAGTGTCTGGCAGCCTCGCCTCTGTCAGTGCGCCCCAGGGCAGCTGTGGCTCCAATGTAGCTTGCCATCACATGTGTGTGAATGGGTGGACTACCGTAAGTGAAGCGCTATACAAATACAGGCCATTTTCTATTAAATAAACTCAAAAAATGACTGTGTCATTAAGAACACTAAATTATTTACAACAGTGACTTGAGAAAAGGCAAAACCACAAGGAAATTAAAAGTGGGGTTAAAAATAAATACCAAAATAGCAGCAGGCATTTTTAAAAAATTCAGCACGTCCATTCATAACAAGCTGGTTAGCCCTCACGTGAAAAAGCTAAACATCACTTTAACGATCATTTGTAGATAATTTAAGTAGCTGATATTCTTCTGGGTAGCTTTATATATAATACTAAAGCATAATTTACTGGTAGATTCATATTTTATATTACCATTTACTTATGCAAAAGGATTAGTTGCTACAGCTTTAAGATAAATAAAGCAGAGTACAAAGTGCAAAAATATATAATTCGCTGCTGTGCTGTGGCACACCTGTGCCCAGATGTGAGGTATGTTTCCTCTATGTGATTAAACAAGTGCAAACACAGAGCTGAAACTATAGACTGTAGCTTGGTGACACTTGAAGAACAAGTTTCTAAATAAACAAGTGTTTTATTGCTGCTGATAAGCTAATGATGGGCGACTCTGCAGAGAAAGCTCTCTCTGTATGTTTCAGGCATTCCCATACTACTTCCCATCAATGTACATATATATTTTAACATAACTTTCTGTTTATGGCTTCCCGCTCTTTATTGATCTGTAGATGAAGTTGTTTGTCTTTTCGAAGTTTTTTTTTTCTCTCTCTTCCTTCCTCGACTGACACCTGATCCTGGAGTTTAGAGTTACCACACACAAACACAATAAGAGGCAGGGTGAGGGAGTGAGAGAGTTAAAGGCTGACTTTACATAACAGCAAATAGCTGTGAATGGATAAAGAAGTATTTGTTCAGTGTTAAGGTATTTGCTGAAGATAGAGCAAGAGAAGTAGACTTATTCAGGGAAGTCTGCAGTCCACTCAATCCTCGCCTATCAGCTGTTTGTCAGGTAAAATCCATCTCAGTGTTTTTGCCTAATGTGGGTGTACTGTCCTGTCTTAGCATGTGTTTAGCATAGAAGCTGTACATCTCTTCAGCTTGTAGACTGCAGGCAACAGAGGTGCATAGCATACCACTTAGCTTAGAGAAGTTTCACTGACTGTGAAAGCGAGAAATGGTTTGCAGTGAATCAGGGGTATTGTAGGGGGGTGTTTTAGTGTATTTCTGTTAAATGTGATTGTGTTTCCCCTTCTATGCTTGGCAATCTTCAGGACTGATACAGGTATTATATTCCCCTTGTGCATGTTTTATTTGCCATTTGTGTTGCCATGGATGAAACCTTTTAAAATTCGAAAAATCACCCCTGAGAAGTTTTCATAGACATTACAGAACAAAAGACACATTTGACAGCTTTTATAATATTTACATATCATAGTATCATAAACTAAGTGTTGTTCCTACTCTTCAACTGATGATTGAGAAGGATTTTTGAAATGATTAAAATATATGGCATCACATTCAGCAACGGTAGCATGCAATAGTCTTGAGCCACCCCTCATTTCTTTATATTTTGCTTCCAAGGAGCCGGTAATAGTTCTCCAGGCTTTCTGATGGTCTTTCAAAGGTTTTCATTGGTTGCTTTACTACTAATTTTTTAATTTTCTGTCTGGTCCTTGTACCTTACCATTATCAGAGGCTTGAGTTTTTTCTTTTGTTTGTTAAGCCACTTAACTCTGGCCTGTGAATCAAGCATAACATTCAATTCAAGTGTAAAAAAAACATCTAACTTAGGGGATCAAACAGTTTTGCAGCATTACTCAAATCTTGGTATATCTACGCATGGTGTGCAGCGTGCCCTTAAAAAATCGGAGGAAATTGGCAGGCCTAAAAACTATCTGAAAGTCCTTTCCTTGGGAAATAGGAAAGAAATACAGCAAAGCCCTGACACAGAACCTGAGTGATGTAGCTGGCCCCTTAAATGATCCATCGACTGTTCACTGAAACCTGAAATGGTCCCAGTGGAAGGGTGGCTTTCAAGAACCTGTTTCTACGGAAGGCAACGGAGAGAAAAAGCTGGTATGGCAAATTAAACAAGAACTGGTGTGAAAGTTCTGATAGAGTGATGAATCTAAATTTCACATTTTTAGTTCAAACTGTTTTTCATATGTAGAGGAGGTTAGGAGAGAGGTATAGCAATGAGTGTCCCTAGCCAACTGTAGAATCCGGTGGAGTCTATATTGTAGTTTGGACTGCATTTTAGTCAGTGGTGTTGGGGATCTTGTCAAAACTGATGGAATTATAAACACAGAGAAGTACTTTTAGATTTTGGTGTGCCATACAAAACCATCTGTACAACGTCTGATTGTCCACAGCTTCATTTTCCAGCAGGACAGCTGAATCTCAAACACACTGCTAATGCAGTAAAAACATACCTGGATAGAAAAACACATTGCAGCACTATCAGTTATGGATTGGCCTCCCCAGCACCCGGACATCAGCGTTATTGAAGCAGTCTGAAATCATCTGCATGGTGAACAGAACAAACAGCAGTCAACATCCAAAGAAGAGCTTTGAATTTCCTGTTGAAAACTATTCCAGAAAACTACTAAAAGAGATGAGAAAAAAGCTTGTCTAAGACCTACTGTTATGAAGAATAAAGCTGGTCATACAAAATATGGACTTTGGACATTTCAGGATTGTATAAGCTGTTTTTGATTTGTATACTGCATTTCCATTTATTTTTGCACTTTTCCATAAATTGTAGCAAAATTTCAAGTAAAGTATAAAGAAATGAGATGTGGCATCTCAAATGAGATGAAAACATCTCAGGATGTTTTAACTAGTGTAAACTGATATTAGATCATAAAGATCTTGTATTTAAAAAAATCTTGGACTGAATTTCATGGGGGGTGGATTAAAAGAAAAAGCAAGCTTTTTTTGTCTTTACAGTTGTTGCTGATGATAATTACATGAACATCATTAGTCTGAAAGGATGCACCAATCATTAAATAATACTTAGCAAGCTTTTTTCCCCTAATAAAGATAGGGGGCTGATTAGTTTCTAAAGGTTACAGAGATAAATGTTTCTCAGTTTAGGATTTGAGGATGACAGGCTCATAGCTGGCTCGTCCTCATATGAGGGTACAGACCTGCAGGGCAATAGTTGATCTAGTGGGCAATGTTTTACTATCCAGATGGCTGTGTCAGAGTAATTCTCCTTAGAAGGGCTCGCCACTAATCCTCCAGAGAATCTGCACTGGCTTGATCTCGTGTTTGTATGTGAAACCAAACAGCTAGCCTACTGTAGCTCCCTGGCTGTGAAAATGCTGAAGTTCTCATTGTAAATGCCGTTGTATTGTGTAAATTGGAGCGCAAGTTATAGGTTTACTGGGAGGACACAGCTATCCACACTGTGAGCCTTTCTAAGGAGCAGAAAGCAAAGAGTCCACAGCTTTGCTGGGTGCTCACCATGCACTGAGAGGTTTCTGTAGGACAGAACAGGAAGGGATGAGATAATCAACAGAAGAGAGAGTGCTAGGAGAGAGAGAGAGAGAGAGAGAGAGAGAGAGAGAGAGAGAGAGAGAGAGATACAGGCACCATAGATTGAGTCAGGCTGATTAGGTGCAGATTCAAGTCATAAGATTGTCTTAATCTCAATGCTGGATCTATTTCTGCAACATGGGACCTTTGACAATCAGGTACACTTTTCAAGCTTTTAATATGCCTTCAGGGCTATAGAAAACCTAACTGCTGTTTACTGTAGTTTTTCTTATTGCGATCTTAGTCTTAATGGTGAGCCACACAAATTTGAATGTCTTAGAAGCAAGAAAAACGTTGACATTAAACTACACAGAGACAAAACCAGCCTTTTAGTAGTCTGTTACAGGGCCGTGAGATAAAAAAGGTTGAACACTTTAGGCACAAATGAAGGTGACTTTAACAGAGTGTGAGTAATTGTTGCGTTGTCGATGCTGTGAGGGGATGGGCTGTGTATGGTCTTTTTTCCCCATGGCTGGTCTGGATGACTCATAGGTGCAAAGGAATCAGCTGTGTCACCTTCACTGATGAGCAGACTCAATGAAACAGGGTTGTGTAAAAACCTAGTTTACCTATGCATATAAAAGCATGAACTCATTTTCTTTTTTTTTTAAGTGCATCCATGTGCAAATGTAGTGGATGTAGCTCATAAAATAAACATGTGGCTGTGATGTGAAATAATGCACGGGCTTTAAAGAAGTTTCTGATGCACTGAACTTCTCTGTGTTTCATCGTACATGCTCCTCTGGACTGCTTTGCTGCTGGATCAATGCTGCTTTGCCCATGGTGAGTCCACTGAAGCACACACTCCACTCGCCTCTCAGTTACCTAACTGGGAAATCCAGTCATCTTTTCCAGTTGAGAGAGTTTATGTCACACTATTTTCACCAGTTACTAATATTTCAATCATTCAGCTTTATCTTTTAGTTGTTTAAAATCTGCTATAAATCACTGCTGTCTTTGTGTGGCTGTTTACTCCTCTTTTTGTAGATGTCAAATCTGCATGCTGCCTTACTCTATAAGCCAATTACTTGAGCTTTGTTAATCTGGGTGTGCGCATTGGTGTTTAAATCTGTTTAGCAGCAGCCGTGCTTCACATTATGCAATGACCCCCCCTCCTCCCCATGAATTGGAAATAAACTGCTTATGAAAGTGAAATGGAGGCTAAAAACTAATGCGCTTGATGTCACTTCTGTAGGATGGGTTAGAAATCACGAGGAACTGTAATTAGAAATAAACTAAGCAAACCCCAAGGCTAAGCATGTTAATAATAAATGCATAACTTAAAAATATAGTCTGTATAAATAGTTTGCCACAGAAAAACATGTCTTGACCAACTCACATGCAAAATTTTAGAAACAATATTGAACCCGTATTGCATCATCTTATTCTTTTGGCTGCTCCCTTCAGGGGTTGCCAAAGTGGATAGTCTCCAGAGGTGGGACCAAGTCATTGTTTTGCAAGTCTCAAGTAAGTCTCAAGTCTTTATCCTCAAGTCAAGTCTCAAGTAATGTCAGGCAAGTCAGAGTCGAGTCTCAAGTCACTGGTGTAAAAGTCCGAGTCAAGTCACAAGTCTGAAACTTTGAATTTCAAGTCCTTTCGAGTCTTTAAAAAAAAAAAGAAAGAAAAAAGCATGTTGCAGTTATATGCTAAATGTAAATATTAGACCATGTAATTTTAAAATCTGTGTTTTTCTCAACACATGACAAAATAGTGAACTTAGAAAATATACACAAATTGTGAAATTGCACCTCTTTAAAATGCAGCTCAATTAAACTTAGCTCCAAGAATAATTTTCACCGACAGTTCTGAGATAAGCTGCATGTTATTCTTGGATGCGGTTGTAGGACTGGCTTTAAAAATCGCATGACAAAAATATCATACATATTAAAAAAAACTGCATCACCAACGTAGCCTGGACAACATTTGCTAGTTAGATGAAGTCAGCTATCTCATCGTAGCATATTTATATGCATATTTATAATTATACGCTTCTTGGAGTGAGTGCTCATGAAGTTTAGTAACTTCAGGTCACTGCAACAAGCCCAGGTACAGTTTACCGACGGATGGGTGCAGGACCTTGAAATGCACCGTGTAGAACGAAAGACCATCGTACGTATCATAAGTTTACCAGTCTCACAAATTGTCTTCATAAATACACATTCCTTAACCGTTTATTAATAGGACCTTTGAGCTCAACGGTAATTAATTAGTAGTGGAAATAATTTCTGGTACGCATTACAGAAATGTAGCAGTGACAATAATACTGTATGCTGTAATCGCACTGGGCAATTAGTGATACAAAAAACCTGTTTTATCCTGTGAATAAAAGTATGTTTTTGTCAATGTACCATAATAACAGAAGCGAAACACAATATTGTGTCAGGACAATTCACTATTTATGCACAATAAACAAAGGAGCATAGCGCAACAATTTCTGTTCAGCGCCAGACTTGCTTGTAACCTATATCACCAGTTATGTTAAGAAAAATGACGTATTAACTACTAAAAAACACTGACCTTCGTGTAAATGCTTGGAGCAGACTAACGTGTGAGCTGGAGTGTTCTGGGACGTTACATTTGATCTTTGAATGGCTGCAATCCAGGCCATCCGTCGCCTCTTTGTTACTTCGGAAACATGGCTTGAACAATTTCTCTTCAACGTCGTAATCCGATAACAACCGATCTCTTTACCCGTCGGCTTCCCGTGGCTGTCATGCGACCGGCTATTGCAGTTAATAATACAACAGCTTCTTGACATTTTTGTGTTTCTTTTTATCGCTGTGTGACTGATTTCAATTGAAAGCCTGCGTGCGCTAGTACCTCTTGCCACGAGTTCCCAGAATCCTTTGCGGTTTACCCCTGAATGACGTCACATTTTCAATATGCATGTTAAATTTTATATTTGGGGTGAAATATCAAGTCTTTTCAAGTAAACCGGTTCAAGTCCAATTCAAGTCCCAAGTCATTGGTGTAAAAGTCCAAGTGAAGTCACAAGTCTTAGAACATTTTTTCAAGTCAAGTCTAAAGTCATAAAATTAATGACTCGAGTCTGACTCGAGTCCAAGTCATGTGACTCGAGTCCACACCTCTGATAGTCTCCCTCCATCATACCTCTCTAGCATCCTCTTCTGCCACACCAACCCTCTGCATGTCCTCTATCACTACTTCTATGAACCTACTCTGAGGTCTTCTTCTTTTTCTCCTGCCCGACAGCTCCATCATCGATATATTTTGTCCAACATATACCACCATCACCAAACTATACATCATAGCAGGTCTCACTATTCCTTTGTAAACTTTCTCTTTTACTCTTGCTGCTATTCTTTTGTCACAAATCACCCCTGAGACTGATCTCCACCCACTCCACTCTCTTTCTCCCCTCTCGTGCACTGTCTTGTTGCTTTGCATGGTTGACTCAAGGTCTTTAAACTCATCTGCCTTCACTACCACTACTACTTGTATCTGCAGGTTTTTCCTGTGTCCTTGAGGTGTGACTACTCATATGTGCTCCACATGTAGTTAAGTCAAAAATATGCATTACTGGACTTTACAGAGGTCTGTGCATTTTCCTGTTACTTTATGGCATTTGGCAAAAAACAAAGTATATTTTCAACTCAAATAAATTAAACCACAATAAAAAAACAGTTAAAATCATTGGCTGACTAAATCTTTATTTACATTTTATTAACTGTTTAAAACTGTTTTATTTTCACATATTAAGCTAAAATTCGTCCACTCTTCAATGTCAAGTCTAAATAAAATTAAACCAGTCCCCAAAAAGAAGTAAAAAATATCATTAACATTTGCGTCCTCGAGAGGGCGCTACTCCGCTACATTTGTACTACCATATCCGCACTGAACGTCCCACTGACGCTAAAAGACAATACGTGCGACCAATCACATATCAAGATCTAATACAGTAATGGCTCTAAGCCAATGGGAGCTTGCGAAAAGATGTTTTTCACTGTATGGGGCGGGCCTTAGTGGATGATGGATACGTCTGCTTTGAGCCCTCGCCAAATCTTCGGTGTGGACTGTAGTTGAGATTTTTGGAGGCTGAGGTAGTGGGACATTCGCTATTTTTTGGAGGAGAACAGAGCACGAGTCCACATTTGGGAAAGTCTCCTCATACGCATCGTTGGAGATTAACAACAGGTAACGAATAATTTGGCCTCTTTTAAATCACGTGATTTCTACATCAGCTACTGCAGATGATTCATCGCGTTTTGGGGGTATTTTGTACGTAATATATCGGTAGCGTACTTAACCTGCGCAAGTACCTATTGTAACCAGACGTAGTTGTTCTAACAAGGCAGAACAAACACCGCGTTTGTTACTGAAAGGTGTTATTTAGAGTTCTGGTCATACCTTCGCTGTGAGGCGCTTCATGGCGCCTATCTCCTTCCATATTATCCCTGTTATCACCTAAGCTACCTTCATGCCCCTTGCTCCTCGCGCGCGGATGTGTTTAGGTAGTTAGCATCAAAGATTTTGTGAAGCAGGTAAAAACCTGCCTAGCTTACATTGATTATCTAAATGAATAGACCGAGTTTCCTTACTCGTGGTAGCTGCATTGGGTTTTAGTTAGGTGAATGCTACCGCTGAGGTAACGGTAACTTCACATTAACGGTTGGTTCGTCTAAACACGCCATGGTAATCGTTGACTATTCAAACATCCGGCTCCGTTTTTGCGGGACAATACGTGTAGCTCCTTCCTGCCGCTAAGTTAACAAGTAGTATACGGAGATTTAAAAACACCACGCTGTTCAGAGTGAGTATGCAATTACATTTTCTTTCTATTTTTTCTCCAGTCATTTGGCTGTGCTGACATGTGCTTTTAAAACCGTTTTCAAATAACTGGTATTTGTTTGATATAGTTTCGTGTTCGTGACTGGTTCACAAAGCTGTCTGGGAAACGCAGTCCACGTTGTTTGTTTACTGCATTTCAAAGAGGTTTTTAACCAGGGGTTTTAAACATAAGGCCCGGGGCCAGAATTGGCGCGGCAACTACTCCAAGCCGGTCGTTTGGACAGCTTTGGAAAATGTGTAGGTGGGGATAAATTTTGAACTTCATCAGGCTAAATACCCTCCTAGTGGTCATTTAAACAACTTTAAAATACTTAAGTAAAAGATAAACAAAAAAAGTTCACGTTTTTTCACAATCCACTGTGGAATTTTCTTTTTTTTAAATAAATAATTAAATTATTTAAATTAATTACAGGACACTGGACATTTAGTTACCAGTTAACTTTTTGTGCAGTTTTACACATTTATTTCTTACAGTTTAGACTCAAAGAGATGTGTTGAAAGACTTCTTTCATTTACTACATGTAGAAAAACTGAGAGGTACTGTTGAAATTCCACTTTCATTACTTTTAATTTCAATAACCTTATATGGCCCAGTTAATATAAAGTGAGTATGTTGCACATGATGTAAAATGAGCTTGACGTCTCTGGTTTAGGCTATGTTGGCTTGACAAAATACAATTGTTGCTCTCATGACCAGGATATTAAAGAAGAAGTGCTATTGGTGTAGTAACATAAATCTGTCTACATGCAGAACAGTACTTGTGTTTCTTATTTGCTTTCTAGACAACACCGTAGAATCTGTGCTTTGACGTATGGGAAGGACGTAGCTACTTTACAGACAAATGCAGGCAGACTGGAAAGAGCCAAGATTGTGCTGACTTGTAAAAACTCGGTGGCAACTAGCAAACGTATCTGTTCATGTCTGTGTGTTCAGTGCCACTGTTAACATTAATGAAGTATGCTGCTTTTCTAGAAGTTATTCTTTAAATGTCTCCTTTTGATCATAAAACACATCCAATATATCCACGGCTATCTGTGTTTGATGTTTCGAAGTACCACAACTTTGAGCAATACACACTGACTAATATTAGGACATCTAGCCATGTACTTGGGTTCCTAAGTGTCACTCTTAAATCTAATCATACGCCATAGTATGTGATGTCAAGTACCCATGACCTTAATCAGCGCCACTCCGCTTGTGGTGTTCTGCTCTCTATGTGAAAGGAAGGTAGGTCAGATAGTAATGAAGGACATCAGGACAGAGATAAAGTCATGGACAGTAGATAGTCCCAGGCTGTGCCCCTAATGCATACACTGGGATCAAAGGCCTAACTATTGTTGTTTCTAAAAGTAAATCAGTTTATTTCCCAGGCTGCAACAGTTGTTGTACTTCCATGTAGCTGTGAAGTTTTTTTCATTCAGTGCAAAGATTTTTTGTAGGCTAGAGAAGACTTTGAGGACTTTAGAGCACAGCAGGCCAATTCTGCCCTTTCATAAATATTAGTGTGGTGACATACCACTTTAGATTCTCAATAGATTCAGGCCTGCCTAGTTGTAGCTGTTGTTGGCTAAACAGATGGATGCAGTGTCATTGCGCTCACAAGCTAACATAATGGTGGAGGTGGGAAGCTGTTGATGTGATTCTTATTTCTCAGTGTGGTGTAGGCCATAGTAAGTGTAGTCAGTGATAGCCCTGCTCGAGAGGTAGGTACATTCAAAACAACCAACCACTAACTTTTTCTTGTGGGTCTCTCAAACATCACTCGTTAGTTATTTATTTTGACACTCACCAAAGACATTTTGACCTTCCGCAAAATGAAATTTACCAGAATGGAGATAAATTTTTTTTTTTTACCAGTTTGTTTTAAAGTGCGTTGTAATTGAACAAAGCTTAAAATGCATTTTTGTTTATCAGACGTTTCTATAACTATTGATATGCAGATCAATCATTCTTTGTGCCTGTTTCCAGCCCCCAAAAAAACCTTGTGCAGGGCAGTATGAGGATCTTTTAATTTCATTTATTTATTTATTTATTTATTTTAATTTGGAAAAGGGGACCTGATTATACTTTAACATATTGATACATATCCATGTGGGTTGCGTGCAGAACAACCAGCATGTCTGGCTTTTCTTCGGTTATTTAAAAAAAACAAAAAACCCCTATGTGTGGACTCTGATGATGCCGCACCTCATTTGACTTGGCATGAGTGTTTATTCTAATATCATGAACAGAACGTAGATTTTCCAGTAATGTCGTTTCCGTTGCTATGTATCTCTGTTTGAAAACAAAGAGCTTGTTCAGTCCTCATGCACACAGCTACTGTACATTATTCTTTAACCTAACAAGAAGAGTTTTTGGAGCTACCTATCAGCTGAAGATTTTCTTATGAGACAGCTGTGTTCTTAGAATTAAATGCAGTTTCTGAGCTTCTGTTCTCAAATTAAGAACGGACACCTATACAATTTAATCCAACCTAGTACAACATCAAAAAAGCAACTGAGGAAATAAAATATTATTGTATTTGGTGATGCATGTTGTTTTGCTTTGCAGGTGTTTAGGTTATTGTTGTGTAGCAGCACATGTTGCGCACTTAGAGGCAAGTATAATGTTTCAGTTTTTAAAGCTTTCATGATTAGCAGCCACAAAGCCACATTTTAATGGGATTGTGCAGTGGAACATATATTAGTCCACATTCAGTATAAATTTTGGTGCAGACAGGAAGGACAATGTTTTGTAAGCTGTAAAGGGAAGCCCAGAGGCAAGCGTGTCTGTTTCTGGGGTGTGTTTTTTCCTGTCAGGCTCCTCGCTGCGTGTATAGTTTTATCTATAATCATCGGTGCCATGTTCATTGTCAGGCTCTCAGGATGTGCAGAACAGTGGCAGCTCTGTCAAACCCACTAATGAGAAGCCTTAATTGGTTGTTCTGGTGGGAGAATCTGCTCATTAGATCTAGCTGGAACTTAACTCTGAGCTTGCTGGAGTGCAGAGTGCAGAAACCTTGCATTTCCTTTGGCTTTTGTTTTTGATTGTGTTTTTTTAGCTGCTTCCGCAACCCCTGTGAATATCTGTATTGTGCATTCTGTGTCAGTTTACACCCCTAAAACCTATTTAACTGACCCACATTGACATCAGTTAGTACTAGCCCACTTCAGTATTAGATGCATTAGATCTGGTAGCAAATATAATAAATTGTACACATTATCGATCCCCTACTGTTATCAGTTGCTTGCTAGCACCTCTCTAATAAGCAATCTTACTCTTCACTTAGGATGGGTGTACACAAGACTCAGGGGAAGTAAGCATTTTTTAGATAGTCACTGCAAGTTGAAAGGCGTAATGAAGGAACACTGACGCATGTAGTGAGGAAGTAAGAGTCAAACACAAGAGGAGAAAGAGGGTGAGAGTGCCAGAGAGAGTGAAAGATATTGCTTAACCATTCGGAAAGGCTATGGGAACATCCATGTGTGTGTGTGTTTGTGTGCTTATGTGTGTTTTCATCCTGACCCTGTGGGTTCAACAGAACTCGTCACATCAACTCAGACGCACACAGATAATCCTGCTGTCCTTCATCAGTTTGAATGAGTTGTGCCGTGTTGTTTTTATAAAGTAGCATATATTGGGGGGGGGCCTTCACACATCCAGGTGACTGCAATTTTCTTACCCATTTTCCAGTGAATGAAAGTAGTTACTATAACCACAAAGCACACTCTGAGGCTTTCATCTTCTCCACGAGTGTAATGACATTTGGGGCAGTCACAACAGTTATTAAGGTGAACATATTGTACAGTGTGGCAGTCAGCCTCCACAGGCAGGTATTATCCTCTGTAGCTTTCACAGCCAGCAGGCACCACAGGACTCCGATTCACACAGAGAAGATCACAGAGGCACGGATGAATGGAAACTGTAATGCAGTGTTCAGCTTATTACCGCCACGGAGACGGTGAGTAGAGCAGTGTGCGGAAGGGGAATGAGGGATGGAGAAGTAAAGGGCGTGTTTGAAGGAGAGGGCAAAATGGAAGAGGGTAAGGTGAAGTCGTTTTTTTGAGGTTTAGCCACCTAAATGTCAAAAACGTCACATTTTCTTTTCTTAAATGCAAGCGTCCCTTGTAGTAGAATGGGACGCCCTTGTGTTGAAGGGCAACATCAGAGAAGAAAAAAGAAAGGGCAAACTGCCTTCCCTGGCAAGTGTCAAGCTCTGAAAGAAATGATAAAATAAAAACAGAAAGAGAGCGTGGGCCTGTGGATCTGGCCCAGAGCCAGACATAGTTAAAAAGAGATTAATCAGCAGAGGGTCACATTCTCAGAGAGAGGCTGAACAGACCAGAGGCAGTGGCTTCATCTTTTGAAAGCCACAGTTTGGGTCACAACACAAGACAGTCTTGGCACTGAGAGTATCAGCTAGAAAAGGCTGGTAATATTATGTTCTTGATACGGATATCATATCTTGCGGCATATCCTCAGGATTGCTTCCTGAAACTTGACAGTTGAAACTTGAAGCTTTTTTCAGGTTAATCTTCTCAGGGATCACTTCCATCATCTGTAGTTAGGTACTCTAAAAATCTATTCAATGAAAAAGTATAAAAGGCAAGCAAAGTAGCATAATGCATGATGACCTAGGGCTGTGTAAATAATCTGAACATGGATTAAAGAGTACTGTTATATTAATCATCAAATGTTCATTTGTTTATTTCTGTGAGTGCAGCCACACTAACTTGTTCTCATTAGCAGCCACTGACATGCTCTGGAGTTTGTAAAACATTTTGGAAAGAGCGTATTGAACCCATTGACTGTGAATTTGTGGGAAACTAACAGAAAGTAGGGTCAGTAGTTTTTCTCATTAGCCAGAAGTATTTGTGACAGAGTGTGGTAGTAAGGAGCTCAGAAACTGGCAACGAACAAAAGTCAAACATAATACCCAGTTTGTACATAAATATTCAGGTAATGAGACTTCTAAAGTCTTAATCAAAGTTATTGATACTTTGCTGTTTAAATTGAATCTGCCATTTTTCTTTCGGGATCTTAATAATCAAGACTTATCTTGACGGATGTACATGGTGAGGACTAGTTGACAATGTCTGTTTGTGTGCATCTTTGTGACGTCAGCACCTACTTTTTCTGCTAGCTATGTGCCTGCAGTCAAGTTTCTGTATACAACTTCACTAACTTCAGCATGACTAACTTCACTAGCAAGTATCTCTGCTCTCATTAGTGATGTACCTGTCATATTTGCCATGTACGAAAGAGTCTTGTTTTAGTTGCCAGCCTTGACTCTAGTTGCCCCCACCCTATATGTTTAAAAGTGAAATAGTACTGGGTCCACTCTAGTAATACAGCCTAGTATATTTATACATGAACAGTATATTTATACATGAACCTGACCCATTCAGATGTTGTTAATGTGGGATCTGTGGTCCTATGCTGGTGTACATTTGTGTAGGTCTTTGGCTATGCAAACTGAAGGACTATGGGTATCCAGCCATGTGTGGTGGGAATGCTGATTGGTTGAAAAGTTTGTTTGAACAGGAAAGAATGATGTTGGAGTTCACCGCATAGAAGGGGGCGGAGACAGCATGAGAAGCACAGACAGTTGTTTTTACCATTTGAATTTGCATCACGACAAAGAAGTTCATTGACTTTTATGACTTCTTTGTTCTGTTTGGCAGGGGCTTCACCATGACTGTAGAAAATATGGATGACCTCATAGGTTACCAAAAGTGAAGCCAAAACATGTCAACTGCCTCTGGTTGTTTGGCTATAGTATCGGTCATGACCCCCGACTCCTACGTGTTAGCTAGCAGGTCCTGCAATTGTGTGGTTTCACTGTTGTACAGGAAAGGAAGTGGAGCCTTGTTGTCAATCATCTATACAGTCAGTGGGGCTAAGTTAAAGGACCAATAACAGTGCAAACACATGTTTAGAGTGTTTAGAATATCCCACTGTACTGGATGTTTTACACGATTTTGACACCGTCCCCCTGGTGACAGTACACTACTACAACATACAGATGATGGTCCACAAAGGAGGCTTAATGGAAAAGATGTCTGAAAGTGGCGTCAGAAATTCATAAATACATGTTGTTTCAAACTTTGTTGCACTTGCTTTTCTGCTAGCTACCTGCCTGAAGTGAAGTTTCTTTATACAAGACACCATCCATAAATTCTGGAAGACAGCTTATTACTATAGTCCTCAAATCTGACGCATGTAAATCCTAATGGAGTTTTAATCTTTAAATCTTCTTTAAAATGACATATTACCCACTTTTCATAGTCTTGGGGATAAGTGTTTTTTTTAAAGCCCATAATATGACCCTCTTATAAAGAAAGAAACAGAGGTCCTTTTTGACATGTAGCCTTTGTGTCATACTGTACTAGCAATGACTGCCAAAATATTACTGTAAGGGAAACAAAACTTCTGTATGACATAACACAGACACACATGAATGTACGGATGTTTTGCTCTGAGTAATTTCCTGTTTTGTTTTTTTGTTTTTTGTAATTTTTTGTAGATTTGTGGCAGTTTCTGATGAAAGTAGGATACGTTAAACAGGTACTCAGGGAGATGTGTAACCAAAAATGCAAATTAAAAGATAGAGGTATGGGAGATTGGTTGGAGGGGGAATCGGGAAGAGAGTTACTTCCTGTTTCCTGGTTGGAGGTCAGAGGTCACTGATCTGAGATTTAGCCGAAATAAAATGACTAAATAATCTGCGGGGTTATGTCATTTGCTTGGACAATAAGAGATGGTCACATAAAGATGTGTGACTATGTGTCTTCACTTTAAAGGCAACACGGCCTTGCAGTAATTGAGAAAATGGCACAATGTTCTGAAATTGAGGACATCTTGCAGTGTTCACAAAAGGGATGGCTAATTTTAGATTTCAGGGTTAAGGTTAGTAGTTACGAAATGAATGGCAGGGAGCTGTGATGGTGGTGTGTGCTCATGTTGCAGTGGTCTGAATGCTCACTGTAGCATGAATGGAGAACATGCTGATTACTCCTGACGAGGGCTGCTGATTCTTTTACTTGTCGGTCACTCTGTGGATAATTGTCTTTCCTAATGCACACAATAGTCTTTTTAGTCTATAAGTGATCATAAAATACAAAAAACCCTCTCATCACAGTCCAAAAACTGCTTATTTTATCTGAGCAACTCAGTAAAACTATGCTCTTATTAGTATGTGAAGAATAAAAATCGGCAAACATATGTAACCAGTATGTGTGCCAAACAGACTAAATGGTTGAGGCATGGCATGTTTTGGTAGTTTTCTGACAGACTGCAAGGCTTTTAGAGTCTTTCTAATCAATACTTGATGAGCCGTGCATCCTCTTTAGGCTCTGGCAGAGGACTAGGATGTGTTTCGCTCCATCTAAATCAGCTTGCTACACAAGGCGACCGTAACAAAGAGCCTTGATGACCATGAAGTCATTTGTTTTGCCAGAGCACCTGTTGTCACCACCCTCTATGGGATATACATTGCCATAGCAACACCATACCCACAGCTTGTTGAGCCGCGCAGTTTCACCGTGGGTTTCGCTCTCTTCATCTTTCACTCATTCTTTATCACCTTCCAGCTAATGCCTACCTTTTTCCTCTCTCCCTTTCCGTCTTTTTCACCCACCTCCCCCCCTCTCTTACACACACAGTAAATTGTATCTCCTCTCATGTGCACTTGTGTGACCCACCCATACTTTCTCCCTTTGTCTCTCATTCACACAGACTGGGCACTTGCGCCTGACTGCTTTAATCGCTGAATAGGGGAGTTTAGCATTTCACAATAGCAGTTATGAGCTGACCCATTATTCTCACCCCCACACAGAAAGAGAGGCTCAACCCGGGAAGAGTAGATGCATGAAAAATACCATATAATATGATTAATTTATTGCATCGTTAGTCTGTGTTATGGCATTATTGCATAATTTTTGATATGTCATGATAATAAAGCAATAAATGAGACAATATTTTCATTAGTTAGTAGTTAAATAATGCCAAAAATGACAGCACAAAAGCCTTATATTCACAGGTTGCAGTTTCTAAATTGCTTAGGCAATGCTGCTTCAACCCCCGTATAGTAAAAGCATATTCCTGGTGTTTCTAAGCATTGTATAAAGAAAATATAATTTATACGTATGTAAATGAAACCCTCAAGTAAGTATTATTTGCAGGGGCATATAACATCCATAGACAGAGGTAATGGATGAGAACTAGCACCTGTTGAAGAGTAGAGTTTAGTACATGAGACTTGACAGTAATGATATAGTGACTAAAGTAATGACATAGTATTGGTCACTTAAGAATTACCCAGGAGGTGAATTTTCATTTGTTAAGCTCAAACCAAAAGCAAAAAGGCATCAAGGAACAATTGTGTCAATGCCTGTGTTTATTTCAAGCCAGTGAGGTTGACATCAGGTGTAGTTGAAGAGAAAGAGAGTTGGGTGAAGGGATGACTGACAGACCGGCAGGGAGACTGACAGACACACAAACATAAACAGGGATTATCCTCTGTGTAATCCCCAGTTTGAGGGTCAGAGTGCAGTGTACAGAAACAGGCATGTTCTGAATTTTCACACCAGCAGTATGTGTGTACATCTGTGTGAGGGTGTGTCAGAGCGCAGTAGTCATCACACACTCAAAGCTCGTGTGTCTATTAGAGATGCTGAGAGTATGTTTTTACTAGGGGTGCAACGATATTCGTATCGATATTGAACCGTTCGATACAGTGCTTTCGGTTCGGTACGCATATGTATCGAACAATACAACATTTGTAATTTATTTTATCAACTTTCCTTCCGACGATGCTGTCTGTGTTGAGCGCTCAGTGAATCTGCGTTCGACTACTCCGCCTAGGCTGCACTGTCGAGCGCAGATCCACTGAGCACTCAACACAGACAGCATAGTCAGAAGGAAGAGCGCAGGGCAAGCTAGCAAGACACATGGACCTCCCCCACCCTCATTCAGATCTGGCGTTTGGAATTATTTTGGTTTTCATGTGACGTATGACCTTGAAGGTAAGCGAGTCATGGACTAAAGTAAAACAGTATGTTGGATGTGCCATGCAATGCTCAATTACATGGGTGGGAACTAGTGTGTTAGCGCAGTTAGCTCGTTAACATGTTGGCCGTCTAGCCCCACACAGGGGCGATCGGCGGTAGCTCGTTAACGGAGATTTGCCGTGTTGTGGCGTTAAGGTCATTTCAACGAGATTAACCTGAAAGCACTAGTGGGAACACAACGAATATGACTGCACATTTACGCAGACATCATCCTAGTGCAAAGACCAAAACAACAAGCATGCTGCTAACTTTAGCCGAGTCATTTAGACAGCTGTTAGCACATGATTCTCCTTATGCTGCTGAGAATATAGCCCAGAAGAAGCGGATAGTATAGCTTTTATTTTGGAAAGAGACATTTCTCTGTAATAAACTCTCTTTTCCAAAGATGAGTGATTCCTCAATCAGATACAGGGCTTGCAATATCGCTAGCCCGACGTCCTGGAGCTAGCGATTTTTTTCAGTCGGGCTACCAAAATCTATCTCTGCCCTGCCCGTCGGGCTATTGTAGGAAGGAAAAATATATGTCAATGCTTTTGCATTCTTTCAGAAATGTAGCTGGGTAATTATGTCATTGGCATCGGTGAGCCACTGTCAATATGTGACATATTGAAATCGCGTTTGAATTTGCGCTTGTTTTTTTGCTTTCACTTTGCAATCTCTATTGTGTATAGAGAGCGACAGCACTGATCTGTGAGTGATGATAATTTGTGCACCAATTCCTCTGACATCGTCTTATTAATCGTTAGCTTACTATGCAAACATGACAAGTGAAATCTCCCGCAGCTTAAACATGTGAGAGGTTGATCGCGCAGAGAATCGCTGAGCTTATGTGAGTCCGTGTGTAAAAGCATTTCAGTTCTGCTGAGCCAAATAAGACAGGTCAGGGTGAAGAAGTGACAGCCAAAGAAAAGCTTACCACAAAACGGAGAAGTTATGACAAATCAGACTATAAGGCAAAAAGAAAGTGCAGCTTTATGGTTTCATGGACAAAAGAATTTCTGTGGCTGCAATATGACGAGCTATATAACCAGGGCTGCACATAAGTGGTCCGCAGGTGTGCATTCGCTGTCAAAATAAAAAACACGCACAAGGGTTAGGGTTAAATTTAAAAACTGTACTTTTGAGTTAAAATATATATTTATAATTTTAATAAATGACAAATTAAAAAGGCATGAACATTTTTTTTGTATCGAAAAAATATCGAACCGTGACACCAAAGTATCGAACCGAACCGAACCGTGAATTTTGTGTATCGTTGCACCCCTAGTTTTTACATATGTGTAAGAATCTGCTTTGTGTGTTTGTGTATGCATGTGTCACTGGATGGCAGATTGACAAATCATACAAGAGAACGGCAGAGATTAGAATTGTGTATCTGCTTGGTTATTTCAAAACAGGGCTCTGTAACTATCAGCTGTTCGGCTGTGGCGGAATAGTTTGGAAAGCTTTTAGCTTGTTTGGATGACTCGGAGCGATCTGCAACTTTTTAATTCAATAGGCACAACTGCATGCAGTTCCGTTGATTTCCAGCACTGTGTGTTTTGGACTCCATTTGACTCTGTCAGAAACAAGCTTCGCTGCTCAGTGAAATGCTTGAAAACATTTCTCAGTGCACAGCAAGACAACGGAGTGAACCACTCATTGACTCAAACAATGAAACAATGCAGCTTTGACATGAAGGTAGTCATTTTGCATCTATGTAAACAAGTTTTACATGTAGATAACACCTCTGAAGAGTTTGTAGGTTTTGTAGCAGCATTGTGTCTAGAAAAACCCAGCTCAGCATTTGAATGATTGTTCTGATATTTTTTTTTATTGACATTCATGGTGCCAGTGTGATGTATCCCACCTACTAACAGGCCACCAACAGGCCAAATTAAAAAATTATTCACTGAATTATCTCTACTTAATTATCTTATGAAGCAGCTAGAATATATGGTGCACTCACCATATTTTAATATACGTTGTTGCTCTCATAAAAGCTCCTCCTTGGTATAATTTGCAGTGTTTCTGAGTTCAAATAGACATAAGAAGAATGTTTTTGCCCCTTTCGCCTGGCAGCTGTGACAATCATTCAGCTGGTACACATGAAATGGACATTGTAGTATTCAAGAATTCAGTGTGAGAACAAATCAAGAAACGGGCCCTTTGTTCATCCAGCACTACAGCAGCTGATAAGGGGAAAGCTGGAGGTTTGTCCTCTGTGCTGTGACAAAGTCCTCTGCAGTAGAAAAAAACCTTTGACGGTCAACAGATGCTGCAGACTTCAAGGTAGTATTTAGCTAGCTAGTTTTGGCTAAATGAGGAATCTGGTTCTCACTGACGTTCCACTATATGTGCGTATTTGGGTCCGCTGCCCAATAGTGCTGCACCCCTGCTTCCACCTCTAGAGACCAAATCTTTGAAGGTACTATCTGTGCTGCAGAAAATAAGTTTTCAAACACTTCAGGGATTTGCGCTCTTATGGGTGAAGGATCACCACTCTGGCAGCTTTTTCTGATTTCAGCTTTTAGGGTTTGTTTAATTCTGTTCAATAGGAATAAAACTAAAACTTTTTGTCATCATAGTGACAGAAAGTTTATGGTTCTCAGGACCTCAAAACTAAACAGCTGTGATTATTATTTTCATTTTAAATTAAGTTTAGATTGATACCTTGATGAAACAGTAGGTCTCAGGGCAGTTATCCAGAATATTCAGTCAGCATGTTGAAGATCCTGCCAGGAGTGTTCTAGTAATCCAAAAAAGGATTAATAGGTATGAGTGGGGGTTTTTTTGTCTTTGCTTTTTTTAAAAATACAGAACTTTGTAACTTCCTGACATTCACCGAAATGAATGAAAATAATGCTAAGGATGCTATCATGGCCTAGAAATGAGTTTGTGGAAAAACAGTATTTATTATTATCATTATTATTATTAGTGCCATGTATGGATTTTAACCTGCATGGGTAGAAGTTGGCTGCTGGTACTCCCTTTGCTAGCATTAGCTGACTTCTACCCTTTTAAGTTTTACTTTTACTTTTTAAATTTAAGTTAGTTAGATTGATAGCGAAATTGTGAACAACGACATCCCGATGTTCTATGTTCCCTATGTTAGATGCTTGCTGGATGACCCAATGACATTTGCTACCACTGGAGAGATGTTCATATCAGCAAATTGATCTAAAGTGAAGGCTTACTCTCTTTACTCATAGCTTTTTAGAAGCGTCGTGCACAGAGCTTCGTTCGCGTTGGCTGACTAAACCCGAAACACTCGCAACCATTTTACTTACTACATTTTCGTGTACTGCTTGCCGTCTTTCGTAGGTCACCGAGCTCGCTTGAATGTTCATTTTTGTACCATGCACGACAATATATGACCTCAGTTTCATGGTGGTATTAAAAATTATACGATCAAAAATTTTAAAGTCTGTAATTCAGTAATATTGCCTGACCATATAAGTCAAGTACAGTAATCACATGAAGAGGTGGAAAAGTCTTAAGTCAGTGTGTCAGTGTATCTGTTGCAAGTTGCAGTCTTCCTCATCTTTCAGAATCTGCCGAATCTGAGTAACTCTGCTTCATAGATGCATGCTTTGTGTTTTTCAGTGGTAGTATCATTGGAGGGTTGCTGTTGGTTCAGTGATGGTGGGAGTAGGGGGAGAAAAGTAGCTGTTGCGGTTGTTGTAGGTCCAGCATGAAATATCAGCTGCTAGTCTGATGTGCTATGAAACGGGTTTAGACACGGTCATAATCTCTATTGTCACGTAAGCTCCGTCCACTAATCTGTATTTTTGCTGTGGTAATCTCTTGTCTCCATGGGGATTTATTGTTGTAGAGCATGAATGCGGTTTCCATGGAAACCAGTTTGTCCTCTTTATTCTTTCAATTATGGCCCATAGAATCAGGAAGCGGGGTATGTTTTTATATTAGATTGAGGCTTGTCATATCTACTTTAGCAGATGAAAGTTAACAGAAATGTGTAGGCACTAGGTCGACGCTCTCTTTTCTCTCTTGTTGTACAGTTTAGCACCCACGCCTGTTTCAGCCTGTTGTAAATTTTTATCTCTTGGCCACAGTCCAGGCCAGGAAGTTGTCGTTACTATGATGACAACCCTAAAACCCAGTCAGACAGCAGTCTAGTGTTTAAAAAGTGAGAACACTAACTCCCTACATGTGCGCATGGGTAATTTGGTAGAAGCAGGTAACGTAGGAGCATTTTCCTTGGAGATGTCGCCAGCATTAACTACTCTTTTTTTTCCTTTTTCTTTGTATTGTATATAAAATGAAGCTGGAAGGTTTGGCATTCTAAGCACACAAAGTAAAGGCTTAGTGTTTTAGTGTTTCAACAAAAGATTTTCAATATGAAAGCGAGAGAAAGACATTTTTTTTTCATGGTTTTTAAAATGTCATTGTTGGAAAGGAAGATGCTTAATTTCCTTTAGTGATAAACACTGTGAAGGAAGGAAGTGAAAGATTGTGAATTGATTGAAAGTACAACTTTGTATGAGCTTTTAGGCATGGTTTTCATGCCAAAAGATGTGAACAACAGTGTTGTGAAAATGCAGTTTTCATGCTAATGTCCATTAGTAATCCAGCATAGTAGGCATGTCTGTGAGATTGTTCGCTCTCCCTCTCTCTTTCCTTTTTGGATCCTTCTTCAGCCTATCTCCATTGCTGCTCTTTTCTCACACACTTTTCTTGACTATCTCCACCCCCTACCTTCCCATGCTCTCTCATTTTCTGCCCTCATTTCTCTGAGCAATCGTCCCGGGGGAAGCAGAGCTCTGAGGGAAAGAGAGGAGAGGATGTAGGAGAGAAAATGGCAATGACATTTTGTAGGGCAGGCATTTGCTAAGAGGTGGGAAGGGAAAGGAAAACGAATAGAAGAACAGAGGCAGAAAAAGTAAAAGAAAGTGCAAACAGAGGGTAAACAGAACGTCAGAAGAAGGAAGAGAGTTGCAGGGGGGGAAAGAAGGCAACAGAAACAACAGTAGGTAAGGTCATTAGTTCGTCAGTTAATTCAGCCATTCAGTCAACCGTTCATCTGTAAAATGAGAGGTGTAACAAGCTGAGTGAGGATTTTTATTATTGGCAGATTTCTACTGCTTTGATGGTCTTGTGCAGATCAATTAATTGAAGGAAGGTCACATTAAAGAGATGAGGCTGAATAAAATCAGAAAACCATATTTCTCTCAAGTGTGCAGCTGGCAGTGCTGTGTCTGAGTTTGTGTTTACAATGAATCTGCAGGCTATTTGTGCCTTTTTAGACATCTGGGTTATTTGAACGCTACTAATTGGCTGTGAAATAGGATGAAATGTACCACAGCACCCAAGCATTACAGTACATGCCTCTAGACAAATTCTGCATGAAAATCTCCTTGATGAAGCAACAAAACACATCTTCTGATGATTGCTTATACAGGAGTTTATGACTCAGAGTGTTTAACCCATATTTGACCCCGTTTATAAGAAACTTGGTCACAGTTTCCTGCCATAAACTGTCAAGTGCGTATATATGTCTGTGTATTTGAAGCGAGATTGTAATGTCACTGGTGTTTTTATATGGACTGTGGGAAGAGGAGAGAAACAGGAGGAGTGTAGAGGGAGATAATACGAGTGGGTGATTGGGGGGGGGGATTGAAAGGGGCCCCAGGAAGAGAGGAGAGAGATGAGTGCAGAGATTTAGTGAAAAAGAGAAAGAGGCACCCTGGACTGGAGAGCAGAAGAGAGAGTTGTGAAGAGGGTGAGTTAGATAGTTGTGAGAGAGGTAGAACAAGGTTGCTGGTGTTAAACAGTTGCGGATAAGGAGGGCAAGTTTAAAGCAGGCCTAAGTGGCCGTGACGAAGCTCCACTCTAATGCCAGCTCACACAAACGCACACTTAGAGCTGGCCCATTGAGAAACAATGTTTCAAATGAGTATGAACTGCAGTTGGTCTGTAGTAACAGAGCTGTTGTGATGACTGACATAGTGGAAAAAATAGATCTGTTGCCTCTCAAAATTGGTTTAGTCTCTTCGTGTCTGTGTGGTACAGAGTTATTTGGTTGTTTGGTTTGCATTGTACGCTGGTCGTATTTTTTTTTTCTTTTCTGCCGTCATAGTTTAGTCTAGTGAGACTGACCATGTTATTTTAAATGACGACCGACTCTAAAATAGACTTTTCCAGTAGATGCTACTCGTTGCATCTGAAACTACATCCAAATAAATGTTATAAGTAATACTTAATGTTATAACTCAATGCGAGTCTTAGAATCCAAGTCTTGTCACTTTAGTCGTCTTAGCACAAAGCCCAGGCAGTTATTTTAGATTGAAAATTTCCTGAATCTCCGGCTCCCTCATATCCCAAAATTGCTCTGTTGGAATAATATCTGGTGACTGTGGAGGCCATGTGAGTACAGAGAACTCAATGTCATGTTCATGAAACCAGTGTGAAATTGGTGATGATAGCAATTATTATTATTATTAGCGAGATTGTTGGTTTGTGTGGAGCTATTATCCTGGTTGCTAGGTTTAAAAATGGTGGTTGAGATCACATGGTGCTCCGGTGGAGTAGGTACTAAAAAGCACCTGGTACCAGGAACTTCCACCTAATGGAAAATCTAAAAGTCAAGTCAAACCAATTAGGTGCTTGTAAAATATTCCCCACAACACTATATCATCACTGCCAGTCTGAACCGACGCAAAGATGGGATGGATCCATACTTTTATGTTGTTTGCGCCAGTTTCTGAACCTACAACTCAAATAGTGCAGTAGAGATGGAGACTGAACAGACAGGAAACATTATATGTTGTCCAATTTTGGTGAGCCCATGTGAGTTGTAGCGCAAATTTCCTGTTATTCCTTGACAGGAGTCGCACCTGGTGTGTTCTTCTGCTGCTCTATCCCATCTGCTTCGAAGTTCGATGTGTTGTGTATTCAGAGATGCTTGTTTGCATACCCTGGTGGTAATTTAAGTGGTAATTGGAGTTACCGTTGCCTTCCTAGCAGCTTGAAGCAGATGTAACATTCTCCTCTGACCTCTGATATCAACATGACCTTTTCACCTACAATACCACCCCCCCTTCTTTTTTTAAATCTATGACAATTCTCTGTAAACCATAGAAACAGTTGTGTGAGAAAGTCCCAGTAGATTAGCAGTTTGTGAAATATTTAAACCACTTCAATCACCGTTCTTACCCATTCTGATGCTCCTGATGCTCACCTTGAACTTCAGCTGATAGTGTCTGTATGCCTAAATTTACTGCCATGTGAGTAGCTGATTAGAAATTTGTGTTTATCAGCGCTTAAACTGACTTATCTTATTGTGTACTTGTTAGAGTTAGTTTTTTTTTTTTAATAAAACAAATAGTCAAAATTTAGTAAGTTATCTGTCTAAAAAATAAAACAGCTTTGTGAGAGGATTGGAAGAAAACATCAAAGCATAACTTGTTCATTAGGTCATCTGTGTATTATTTTTGTGTAAAATCCATCTCATAAATGTACTTCACCACTGGAGAAGTCAAACACATGGATGTGGAGATGAGTCCCACTTATCAACAAATGATAATATAAAAAAAAATCACTTTTGTTGTGTAATGTCAGCATTTTAAAAGAACATTTTTTAAAAAAATCTTTTGTTCACCTGTCTGCACAGGAACATAGTGTCTATATCCTTTCTGATGTTTGCATGCTACACATACACCTCCTTCTCCCTTCCCTACCTCATTAGCCGATCATGCGTAAGGAGACCTGTTCTATTTTTACTCCCGCCCCCTCCCTACACACCACTGGTGCTGGGTGGGTGGGTGGGTGTGCGTGTATGCACGTCCTCTCTTATTGAAGGTGGCAGGGCAGAAAAAAGAAAGACGGAGAGCGGGTAAGATGGTCACAAAATAAAATGCAGACGATGTAATGAATAATAGAATCATAGGAATGAGGCCAGGAAAGCCTAGTCTGGGTGATGGAGAAAATAGGCTGGGAAAGATTCGAACAACTGAAAGCACAGTGAATGATGATGACTTTGTAGTGCTTGATTTATGGTTAGCTTTTAGCCTGAAGCTACTAGATTAAAGGAGGCTGTGTGTGCAGCCAGGTAGGCACCCTGTGTGGATGGATTTCCACATTCCTGACCTTAACATGTCCTTACTGTTTGTGTCATCGCCACATAGTGTTATTAACAAAATTTGCGTCACCGCAAATGAAAGTGTCTGTTTTGTGATAGGGTGTGTGTGGACAGGCTGCCAAAGATATTTGGGTTGACGAGTGTGTGTGCTGACCACAGCTGCAGGGTAAAACCAGTGATTCACATTACAAGCGATTGAGAAATTCGTCCTCTTTCTCTTTCTGTGTGTGTGTGTGTGTGCGTGTGTTTGTGTGATTGTTTGTAACCAGCTGTTGACCCAGATGAAACTTATTGTGTTGCATAATGACTTCCCAAACCTTCGTGTTTTTCTTTACTTGTGTAAAAACACAGTTGATGTCATTCATTAGCAGCTGTGAGCCAAAATTGGCTAACTTATACGAGCCTTTTTATTTCCTATGACATGTTTACAGACATAAGAGCTTTCTATTTTGTTTTATAGTCTGTTTTACCTCCAGTGTAGAAGAAGCACAGATCCCTCTCAAAGGAAAAAGAAACACAGAACCATGTGGCTCATTTATAAATGACGAAAATGTTGCATGCCATGAAAAATTGATATTCTTGCCCAAATAAGTGGTTGAATTCAGTCAGGTTATTCAGAATTTTTCAGTAATGTACAAAATTTGTATAATGCAAGGCATAACCAGTAAGCTAAAACTAAAGATCTATTTATTGTGTAAGTATCTGTTTAATGTGTTGCTTTTAAAACTTTAACTCAATGCTCTTTCATCGTTGTCACTTTTGCTGCAGGTTGATTTGTCACCATGACAACAGAAGCGGGCTCTGAGACGGAGGTGAAGGAGAAAGCTGAGGAGTCAGCCGCTGAGCCCGACCAATCGGAGAAGGCCACGGAAGATTCCCAGGAAGTAGCAAACGCTGAAGTAGAGGAGAAGGAAAGAGCAAAGGTGAAGGAAAAAGAGGGGAAGGAAGGCAAAGGAATATCTCGATACCTGCCAACATGGCTTAAGAAGCAGAAGTCTCAAAGCCAGGTGAAACTGGGTTCACACTGTTGTTATGTTATATTGTCACAACTCTGTAGGGAATTTTACTTAAATTATTTAGCAACAATCGTTTTTCAGGCTCATTTTAACTGCTGGTGCATTAATGAACTTTTATGTTAGATTTAAATTTTATTTGGATTTATTTGGGTTTTTTGCTAAGACCTCCCCAACGAAGGAGGACCCCCCTACAGAGGAACCTGTTAGCGAGGTGACACAGGAAGAGGAAGGGCCTACCCCAGAAGTGAACGGTCACGCTGAGGAAGTGGAAGAGAAGGAGGAAGTCAAGTCTGAGCAAGTGAAGGAAAAAGAAGCAGAAACTCATTCCAACGCCAGTGCAGACACTGAGGTACTGCTCACGGGTTCACTACAACACTACATAGCATATGCTTTAAAGTAGAGTCAGAAAACAAGATATCTAGTACTGTCAGGTTATAATGGTGATTTCAGAAAAAGAAATATAAACATCCCTTAAAAAATGGTTAAGCTTATTTTTACTTCTTTTTAAACTATGCCTGCTTCCTCCAAAATCTCATTCTGTCAGATGAAAAGCTCAATAACACTCAGATATCTATATAGCATGCAAACTGAAGAAAAGATGAAAAATCCTTGATTATGTCCAAAGGAACATAATCTGTCTGTCACCACTTCTACATCTGACTAATACGTGTTTTCTGCCAAGTCAGTAATGGTTTCAACACAGTTCCACCAGAGGTGGAAATAACCATGATACAATATTATCACAGCACTTCACTCGTGATATGATATTATTGTGATTTTTAACATTTTGATATATGGTTGATAGAGAGGTAGCTTTGTCAGGCCAAGTTTCCCCAGTGTCGGATGGTTTTTCAGTTGGACCGATTTAATGTCAGTTTGCTCGACTAATGTTATCTCAGGATGGTGATGCATGAGATGAGTATTACCAGAGTTTTTTACTTTATTTAATTAAATATTGATATTTGTTATTCCTGTATCGGTATTCTGTATGGATTTTTTCCACTAAAAAACAATGGTGCTAAAAATCTGGTATGAGCTCTCCGTTCTTTACAGCTCTACATCAGCTCATTGGCACAGTGTCAGTGGAAACAAAGTTTAGGTAACATATTATATTCAGACTTTTAGTATCAACCTTGTGTTATGTCAGAGAAGGAGACCTATGAAATGGGAGTAAAAGTATCCTGCAGCAGTTGCGTCGCTAATAACAGAATACATGTCTGTACCAGGGAATTGTGTGTACTTTACCTGATGGGCTGAGTGAATGGCTTTGCATTTCAGTCTCCTTATGCCTGTGGTAAATAAATTAAAAATCAGTATAGTCATTTACAAACCCTCATGGAAACACTAGACAGACTACAAGGCCAGTGTCAGTATTATTGTACCCTGTAACATATTCTTTAGCGGTCAGAGTGATTAAAGTTCCCCAACAGCATTCTGCTTTTGTTAACCAGCCACATATTGTGGTAAACACAGATGGTAAGAAACCCAACAACGAGATGTGATATTTTCTACAATGTTCAGACAGTGTTGATGTGTATTGACAGTTTACAGCAAACTGCTTAAAAATGCTGTTAAATTACCAGAGCAACAAAGAAACACTGGAGCATACACACACACACAAACTCCTTTCTCCCTTGTGCACATGCACACACATGGACTCTTGCATCCACTGATCACATTAAGCCACCCAGGCCCACCCAGTGACATCAACATTTCAGTGATCAAGCCAAAAGAAACGCCTGCCTTTTCTATGAGCAAATTCAGACTAGAGGGGGAATTGCACACGGAAAGGAAAGTTTGGTCTCAACAAGTAATGAAGATATTCTTATGTTTTTAAGAAGATTGCAAGTTTATTTATTTATTTCTTGCAAACCCTGTTAGCCTGCCAAGGAAGAGAAGGTGGAAGAGAGTGCAGAGAAAAGTCCAGAAGAGACCAAGGAGACAACAGAGGGAGAAGGAGCAGAGGAGGAGACGAAGGAGAAGGAGGGAGCAGTGGAGGCTGAAGGGGAGGCAGGAGAAGGCCAGACCTCCATTTTCCAGTCTCCTCTTCGTCTGGTGAGAAAGAACAAGATGAAGTTGGTGGTGTGTCACGTGACCCTGCTGGATGGGACTGACTTCACCTGCGAGGTGGAGGTAAGACTGTGATAAAATTCATAGAGCAATACAACCACAGTGTAAAACATGGCTAGTGTAACCATGTGAGATCAAGATAGTATGTTATGGCTCCAAATATAGTGTTTCCACTTTAATATTCTAAAGGTTTGCCTGTCATGGTACAAGAGTTCTCACACTTTTCTATATCTATCAGCAGTTTCTTGCTTCCTTTGAATACTGTCCTTCGAAATGTAGTTTGTTTCTGTGATGTAAGGAGGTTCCTCCAGTTGTTGACAGAGCAGGTCGACACATTGTCCATCTCATGTTCTTATGCGCGTCACGTGAGTGCCAGTTTGTCAATGATGTAATCGCTAATAGGATGTAAGATCTAGTGTGTGTGCACGTCAGTGTGTGCCTGTGCATTTGAGTATTTAACTTCCTTACTCAGTGTGCAGTAATGGCAGAAGCACCAGCTCACATTGTTCAGGGCGTAGTTCAGAGGGATAAATGCATCGCAAAGCAGAGCGAGCTGCAGGGGCTTGCCTGGGGACTAAAACACATGCACGTACGCACACACTCCCACCAGATTATGGGGTCTCACAGATTAGTTTTCGGCATCTGTTCCTTCCTAACAAGCACGTGTCTTAGACCCCCTACGCGCACAGTTGGACATATTCATTACAGATACATCACACGTGCATCAGCCTTATAGTGTTTCTGTTGGGTAAGAGAGGAGTTTTTTGTATTTTGCTAGTTTTTAATACTAAAAATGATGGTTAATAACATGTTCACCCAAAGACATGCACATTTTTTAGCTGTTCCTCCTCACATTCACACACTCTCTCACATTCAGCGGGAAGCTGCTCAGAATAGCCACTGTGCAGAACCACCGGAGCTGTTAACGCTTAAATCTTTGGTTCAACGACCCCTGAACAGAGCGCTGACCATTTCCCTTGCCAACATTTTCCCATTTGGCTTGAGGGCTTTTGTCGGTAGCCTCCGTGTGGCAAACCTGCATCCTAATCTACAGTATGGCAACGCCCAGCAGCGTGCCAGTGAGAGAGTGCGCTTGTTTGAATAGAAGCTGCTTTGTTTCACAAGAGATAACGCTGATATGGCAACTAACTGCTATTGTCCTATAATGCACGCGCACACACATACGCACTCACACACATATCCATCCATGCCTCCCTCTACATGCTGGCATAGTTAGGATCGCGAGAGGGAGAGATGCACAATGCATTCCAGAGATTAAATTTTCTGTTTTGCCCAGCAGGGCCTCCAACACACACACACACACACACACACACACACTCTCTCCCTGTCCATTCTTCCATCATCCATCTGTCCTATTTATTAACCCCTGGCATCAAATTCATCCCTGAGTAATAACTTAATGCATATTTTATTGGTTGTAGACCACTGAATAAAAACTCTAGCGAGACATTTTCTGACTTTGTTGAGGGTTTCAAAGAGGGAGTCTTAGTGTCACGTGGGCTTAATGCCGATTCTAAGAATTTTACTTAATGTTGGTTTCAGCAGGATTTTAGCATCACGTGGTTTGTAGTGTTTCATAGCATTTCATTAGGTACAGATGTTTCAGTTTTTAACACTGAGTTAGAAATATGTTTGAGCAGCAAGAAACAAACAGGTAATTCATCTTCTTTTAAATGACTGTGGCTCTAATCCCATTTACATAAACTAAATACATAATCTATACGACTGCCTGTTGATATTTCAGTTGACCTCAGCCAGTGCCTTGCTTGAAGGCACTCTGGTGTAGACTCAGGGACTCTAAAAGGCCACGTTCTCAGATTTGCGTGTGCGTTGCGCATGTGTTTGACGGAGTCTAGGAAAATACCGCAGATGTTTTCAGCCGTCCCAGAACAAGAAGAAAAATGCACTCTTTCATCCCCTTCCTTTCACTCTCACCACGCTCCCTGCCCAGTCTATATGTCTCTCTGCTGAATAGCACTCAGTCTGTGCACCAGTGTTACACTGAGGCTGACTAACTGAAAAGAAACAAGCGTTATTTGATTATTTCATTCTTTCCCATCATTTTTCCCCAGCTGTCCACCCTCTTTCTGTCTGACCTTTTGTCTGCTTAAAGGTTGCGTGTGTGTGTGTGTGTGCGTGCATGCGTGCGTGCACGCTTGCGCATGCAAGCATGGATGTGTGCTAAATGTCATTGTCATAGCTGAGTCTGGAGGATTTTATCGCTAACAGTTTTTTTTTTAAAAACTTTTAAAGGAATGTGTGGTCCAGATGGCGAGACTGAGAGAGAGCGTGTAAACCAATAATGAAACAGAAGAAAATGAAACACAAGGAAAAGAGAGACTCTGAGAGTGAGAGAGGTGTGGACAGGAATTTTACAAGTGTCTCATTTTGCCATAGTGAAAAGGTTATGAACTTAATCAGGGGTCCCGTGTGGTTCCAGGAATATTTCATAAGCTTAAAGCTTGATGTTTGAAACATTTTGGGGAAGAAGCTGGAAATATTAGAGTGGTTTATAATATTGTTTTAATAACAGCAGTTATAATAATAAAATAAATATAATGTTTTGTTTCTTTGCAGAAACGTGCTAAGGGTCAGTACTTATTCTTTAAGGTGTGTGAGCACCTTAATCTACTGGAAAAAGACTACTTTGGCCTGACGTACAAGGATAACCATGACCAGAAGGTTTGTATCCATAGACACACATACTCAGGGTGTAACAAATAAGTTAATAATGTCCTCATGAAGAAACCGCAGACATGGATGCTTTGATATTGTGTAGTATATATGGCAGAAGGTAACAGTCTTCTTTTTCTCTTTCCTTGTTGCCTTCTCATTCTAGTGTTGGTTGGACCCCACTAAAGAAATTAAAAGACAGATACGCAGTAAGTAGAACTTTTTTTTTTTTTCAGGACGCTGACATAAAGACACTCAAGTCCGTCCGTCCATCCGTGCATCTCTTTCGCTCTGCCTTAATGACACAAGATGGCTTTGGTTGTTAGAAAAACAAGCATCTTTGTTATCATGTCAGCCAAAAGGCAATGAATAAAATATTGAGCTAGTAAAATGGGACAAGTGTCCACATATCAAAAGAAAAACAAACTGCATCACAATTAAGTCAAACAAAGGCACCAGAGATATTTGAGACCAAACAGCAGCAGTCTGGCACCCTGGCAGAGGTTACCAGGGTGTGATCGCTCTACTTTATTATTTATTGACCTCTTTATTGACTGTTGTTCATTTATCAAAGGGGGCTGAGGTGTTGGATCTCATCTTTTGTTGACTGACAGCCATTAAGGGTGTGGTATGGAGCAGTGAAGGGTATAAAGCTTTGTTTTATAATTGCATGCATGCAGTATGTCTGTGATAGTGGACAATATGCCCTATTTGTGACAGCATCTATAGTTTAATGAGAAGCTTAACGACAAACTGGAGATGAGCTCATCAAGTCACAGCTTCTGTAGTTTGTCATTGCATTTTTTTTTTTTCAGTTAAAAGAACTTTCATTTGGTGTTATTTCCTTGTTAGTTAATTTTTTAGATACAGTTTTGTACTAGCATTTCTCTATCACAGTGGTTCTTAACCTGGGTTCGATCGAACCCTAGGGGTTCGGTGAGTCGGTCTCAGGGGTTCGGCAGAGCCTCCACCGTAACATGCACGGCTCATTTTGTGCACCAATAAAAAACATATCTATGTCTTGAATTTGAAAAAAATCACATTTTATTTTTCACTAAAGAGGGGTTCAGTGAATGCGCATATGAAACTGGTGGGGTTCGGTACCTCCAACAAGGTTAAGAACCACTGCTCTATCATATCCACCTAAATCTAACATTTAAAGTTGACATTGATTTGTAATTGGTTTTACTGGGGTGGTGGACAACGAAGTAATGCCAGGTCAACATTTTTCTTGGTCATTCAGTAGTAATGCCTTGGGGGTGATGAAAGCAACCAAGTAAAGGGCATATAAAATCTATTTATTGTGGCACATTGCTTGCCATAATTGAGTATTACTAAGTATTGCAGATTGAGTAATACTCAGTCCTCGTGCAGCATTTTAATGGACCTAGACACTGCTGTTTCATATTGTCATGCCGGTTGGATCAGTCGACACAGTCACATGGACTGATTCAGAGTGCGATTCTGTAATTCTGAAAGTCACAAATGTTTGAAAATCTTCACTTCTTTTTGGTTGCTGTCCATTTCTTACTTCTCCTTTTTACACTATAACCAAAACAGGCTTTAACACACTGTCGTAAACTTGAATTTGCACTTTTAAGAGTGAGAACATATCATTTAGGCACATAAAATGTTTTTAATTAGTGCATGTTAGGTAGTTATGTCTGGGTGTGTTCAAGTGTGTGTGGCTGTCGCTCGTGGATGAGCGCTGTGCATCTGGCTGTGTGCTCAGTTTCTCCCGCTGTCTACGGATGTTTATGGCCAGAGAGAGAGACCGTACATGTGGGCTGATGTTCATTTGAGTTACTCATATTGCCTGTGTGCGTACACAACACCACGCAAATGACAGGGTTGGCACAACTCTGCTCTAAACTGCTTGGAGTTTATACTCAGCTGTGACTCTGTTTCACTGCATGCTGGGGTGGGATCTAAACATTGTAACTGAACCCTTTTCTGTTTTGTTTTGTTTCTTAAACGTGTTCTTGAAATATTTTTAAATGTTGCTATCTCTGCAGTCCTTGTGACAAAAAGTTAAACTACATTCTTACAAATTTCTGAAGAATTAAATGGTCATCTCTTAATGCTTGTCAGTAACCCTAAATAGGAAGCTTGACGTTACACTCAACATATGAAGAGGGTGTTTCCTACGGTACAGGTTATTTTAACAATATGGGTGTTGTGTGAGTGTGCATGGTTTTTAGGGCTGACACTGTAGAGAGAGAAAATGAGATAGTATAAGGTTACTAGAGTAAAGTAAAACATGATACAGTGCATGTAATAGAAAATGCTACAGAAAGTGCAGATAGATTTACAAAGGAGAAAAAGGAAAAACAGGGAAATTCATTTTACTCCAAGTGGCTGAGGCATCGTGTGCATTAATGTGTCTCAGCCAATAAAAACACAGCTTCGTCCCCCCATAAATATGAAGCTGGCTAGAATCAGATGTCTAAAGTAAAAAGATTTCCATTGCAACAGATACCACAAATAGAAAACCAGAAGTAAAACTTTCAGTCCTTAAGTTTTGGATTAGGACTTTTGAGAATTAAACGGTTTCACTGTGAGAAATAATGAGAAGATTTCTTTTTTTCTTCTTTTCAGTTTTGACATCAGTGTTGCAAAATATCAAGCAGAGAGCGCTACTCTGGATAAAATCCAGTCAGTAAACTCGTCCCATTTGTGTGGCTGTTGATACTTGGCAGCTTTCAGATTTTGTCCAAAATCAAATATACAGTTTTGGATGCCTCAGTCTGGTGATATTGTTTGCCATCTTAGTACGTTTGGAGCCAGTTCAGTTAATGCAATGAGAATTGCATTAGCTTACACTAATAAATTGGCTGGTGAGTGTAGATGATAAGCAGGTGGCCTCAGGTAGATAAGAAAGTTAAAATCAATGTTCTGGTTCTCTTGTTACTCCCACATAAGCGTCACTGGAATTTAAGCAAAGGAAAAATTAGTTTTCCCTTTTATAATAATTTTAAAGAAATGGTTTGCATAAGAAAAACTGAGCACAAGTTGACTGCTGGAGGATAAAATGGTCAGAGAACACCTTTAAAGCGCTCAGTGCTGCCAAAAAAATTTCTCTTACGTCGATGGACCTTTGAGGAGGAAATGTTTTTACACTGATGTGCGACTTTTCCAGATGGCGCGATCTTTTCTAATCTGTAAAAATAAAAAGAGATGACTGGAGACAAATTAGAACTGAAATTAAATTTGTGTGCTTCAACAGAAAACCACAGTATGACAAGGTGATGGATGTGTTAGTGGTCGTGATTAGGTCTTTGTTTATGATCAGTAAATCAGCATTTCAGTTTGATATTTGGTGAAGCTAGGAAAATAGGTTATATAAAAAATTCTCATTTTCTAGCTTTACTACATAATGATCTCTCTGTCTGTCTTTCTACAGGTAACAACTGGCAGTTTGCATTCAACGTCAAGTTCTACCCTCCTGACCCATCCCTCCTCACTGAAGACATTACAAGGTATACACACACACACACATCAGGGTCTAACACCCAGTGTTTCCTTTAAATTTATTACTTTTTATTTGTATTGAACATAAAAAAAAAAAAAAGTAGCATAATTATTACTGTTTCTGGGCTCAGAGTGGGTGCCAAAAATAATAATATTTTGGGTTGACCTTCAGACATTTAGGGGATGACTTATGTCTGTCCTTAGTTTTAGTTTGATTAACTCATGTTGGGATGCTTCTTGAGGGGCATGAACATGCAAAGTGAAATAGAAAGCACAGGATAGCAACTAGCACCAACACCACAATCCAGCACACTATCACACATAACTAAAATGACACATCACAAATGGGGGGAAAAGGCAGCTCTGGTATCAAAGCACTTATCTGGCCACATATCAAATAAGAGCAAAGTAGAAAATTGAACCAAAATACAAAAAATTTAGGCCCTACTATCAAGGCCAAAAAAAGTTGGCTTTGTGCACGTTATTTCTTTTTGCATTTATACATAGGCACACACGCACAGAGGCATGCTTCAAGCACACAGCATTTAGACAGAGGTTTGTGTCTAATGGAGCGGACCGCTTCTCTGATGGTTGCACTTAAAGGCTAAACAAGGACACACTCACACTGCTGTTGACCTGCTGCAAAAAAGTCCTAAATGTTCTTCGGCTCTGTAAGTCTGCAAATTTATAAGGAGCTCCTGTTAAGTTTTAACAGTCAGATTGCTAATCAGTGCAGTCCACTAGTTGTATTCCACAGGATTTTCCACAGACTGTATCCAATACCTATTTTCTATTCATTAATTATCTAATTAGCCATATTAGAATGGAAAAATGCAGTATTGTCCTGGGACATTATATTGACCTAGTTAACAGGGAACTGTGTAACTCAATGACTGAGCTTTAAGCCTCCCTGTCAGCAAGTGTCCATCCTGCTTAAAGTGACTTTGAAAGACATTTTCAATAGGCAGAATAACACCTTTGGGTCTTTGGGTTGTTTGAAGTGACGTTTCATTAGATAATGGATTCATGACCAGAGGGTTAATCGAGGGGACAGCTTACACTGTTTAAATCCACACGGCTGCTAGACAAGTCAGTAACTGCAAATATAAACATTATGATAGATAAGTATAACAGCAGTTGTGCAAACATCAAAGAAATTTAATCCATACCAGAGGATCTTATTCTCAGGCTTAAAAGAAGCACGGATGTCTTTAATATTTATTGTGAACAATAGAAGTGCTTCCACTTCAAAGGAAACTAAAGAAAAAGCTTTGAACAAGTTTTGTTCTTGTTTATACTTGACTTGGTTTCAACTTGTAATCCGTCCTTGTTTGCCCCCTTTCTTCTTTTGTAGGTACCTTTTGTGTCTGCAGCTCCGTGAAGATGTGGCTTCTGGACGGCTGCCTTGCTCATTTGTAACTCACGCTCTGCTGGGCTCATACACGTTGCAGGTACAGCATGTGTAATTATGTACTTGGATGCTGTGTATTTATTTATCTGCGTTTACATGCACATGTGTGTGATGTGCAGCCAGTGGATACGTAACTGTCTTTTTTGGAAAAAGCCAATTCGTACATAAGTTCTTTTTCTTTTTTTGTTCTTCTTCTTCTTTTTTTTTTTTTAACAGGCAGAAATTGGCGACTATGAACCTGACCAGCCTCGCCCTCTGGACTTCATTAGTCAGTTGACCTTCGCACCAAATCAGAACAAAGAAATGGAGGAGAAGATTCTTGAGCTCTACAAGTCCCACAGGTCAGTTAGGAAGTTCTTTTGAGTGTATTGTATATGAGTTTTATGTGTCTCCAGCTGTGCTTTAAAAAAAAAAAAAAATTTCCTGTTTATATTTGCACAACTGGACATCACACCGATTTGTACAAGGGAGCTTCCGTTGCGTAGCGTAGAGCAGTTTTACAGTGTCTGTCATGTAAAAGTGATAATAATCCACTTGAGGGTAATCGAAATAAGACCTTATACCAGCTGATTAGAAACAGGGGTTATCTAAACCTAACAAGAGTAAGTAGCAGCAGTAGAAGTTTGATAACATAGTCAGATTGTAGGCTCATGTTATCTGTCCTCATTACATCACAACATTTTTAATAGAGTAGAAAGAGATGTGCAAAGCACTTTACCATTCCAACACAACACGCTGACTTTTAGGCAGCCTGTAGACGATTGACTGTTACTTCATTAGAAAGATTTCCAGCTTAAATTAAATTATCTTGTGGTTTGAAGTAGTGTTTTTTTTTTTTTTCCTGTTTTACAATGTTAGAGTAAAATTTATGCTCAGTGTGTCTGAACTGCTACAGTGGAGGGCTGGTAAGGATAAGAACCGATTTTCATATTCAAACATTTCACATACGCAATAAAGAACTTTGTAGTGTAGCTATTGGAAGGCATTAAGAGACTATTTTCATGAACAAAGACTTCTACGTTTGTACGTTCGATTTGAGCCTTAACGGTACATTTAAACGGTACGACGGTACATTTAAGTTAAAATTAGAATTAAAAAAAAAAAACTTGCTATAATACCATTTAAGCAGAAAATGATCACTATATAGAAATATGAGCATTTTGAATTAACTGAGCCTTTTCTTTGCTTTTCAGGGGAATGACACCAGCACAGGCTGACACCCAGTTTCTTGAAAGTGCCAAGAAACTGTCCATGTATGGCGTGGACCTGCACCACGCTAAGGTATGAATAAATGAATGAACCCTGTCCTCTCCATTGTTGTCAACATCTGTGGCTGAGCAGATTCTTTGATGTAGGGAGAGGGGGTGTGTGTGTGTGTGTGTGTGTGTGTGTGTGTGTGTGTGTGTGTCAGCTGTGCAAACACTCGGGGAGGCCATTACCATGGGAACAGCCAGTGTTTCTCACTGGGATAGCAGGTCATCAGTGTACTGCGTGCATGTTTTCATGTTTGTCTCAGTATGTTTGTGTGTCTTTATGCAGTATAGGCAGAAAAATGAGAGTCTTATAGATAGAAAGGAAGGATGAGAGATTGAGAAGGGAAAATAAATGGAGAACAGAAATAAGGCCAGAGTGAGATGGGGACAAATACTTGAAAGGGGCATGCTCCACTTTTTGCAACACAGAGAACCAAGGCAAAGATAGAAAAGCAGAGAGAGCCTTTAAAATGCGGAAAATCTTTTTTCCTTTTTTATTTATTTTTTTATGGCATACCAAAGATGTGGGAATTCAGGGAGTTGATCTATTTCTGTCCTGTGCCATTAATTTGTTGCACAAGTCTCAGAATCCCCAGGGCCCACAAAGGAACTGTTTCAAATACTGGATGTCAAAACATTTTAAAAGCACAAATGTAACACACACTGAGTAATAGTATTTCAGGGAATTCATTATTTTAGCTGCGAAAAGGAAAAGATGGACACTAAAGAGAGATGCATTTGATTCGATTCCACCTTGTTCAACTTTTTTTTTTTCATTACAAATTATTCTTTTCAGCAGAATTTTCAGCTTCTTGGCCTGTTTTCAGCGGAATTTTCAGTTTTTTCATCTCCTTTTTGCAGAAAGTTTAACAAGTTCACCTCTTTTCAGCACAATTTTCAGCTTTTTCACCTCTTTTCAGTTACCTGACAACCAGTTTGGCTCAGTGAGATGAGTAGCAGCCTTGAGACCAGGAGGCCCGAGTTCACCCAGCTCACGGCAACATTTCCTTTCAGCAGACAGTTCAACCTTTTCACCTCTTTTCAGCACAAATTTTAGCTTCTTCACCCCTTTACAGCAGAATTTATGGCTTTTCACCTCTTTTCAGCAAAAAATTCTGCTTCAACTGTTCTCAGCATGATTTTCAGTTTCTTCACCTCCTTTCAGCACATAGTTTTACTTCTGCTGTTTTCAGCAGATTCCACTACAAGGCATTCACACTGCATTTTCGCAGGAAATGCAACTTTTACTAGTTTTCTTTAACATTCCCTCTGGCAGTGTAACCAGCCAAAATATTTGAATGTAGCTGCAGCGCAAGGTCAGAGATCGATGAGCAGCTAATAGCATGGCAAGGCCATGTGATGTTTGTGTGCATGTGTCCTGATAAAACTGTCCATTATCCGCATATTGCATTCTCCATTAGTACAACAGATTTTTCCTGTGTTACTTCACTACTGTAATCAATACCATTAGCAGATGGTCTGGGAGCCTTAAAAGCTTTGTCAGTGTGTTAGTCTGCCAGCCAAATGCGTTACAGTTGTAATGAGTGTCACTGTTTGTGTGTGTGGTAATGGTGACCTTAAACAGTCTAATCAATCCATGCACAGTATGATCTGGCTTGGATAAATAGATGGTGTTTACAACAAATAATTAATCAAATTAATATATGTTATGCACATTTGTATCCTCACAGGATTCAGAGGGTGTGGACATCATGCTTGGTGTGTGTGCCAACGGACTCTTAGTCTATAAAGACAGGCTTCGGATAAATCGCTTTGCTTGGCCCAAAATACTCAAGATTTCATACAAGAGGAACAACTTCTACATTAAAATCAGACCAGGAGAGGTATGTATGCACACACGAATTAGGTTTACCTAAGCTATTTATTTTATCAATGTGCCCTTTTTACTGTTAAGAAAACGTTTTTTTTCTCACTGATATTGTGCTTGATAGACGGAGCAGTTTGAGAGTACAGTGGGATTCAAACTCGAGAATCACCGAGCTGCCAAAAGGCTGTGGAAAGTCTGTGTGGAGAATCACAGTTTCTTCAGGTAGACTGATGCATCCATACTGCCTGTGGAGTCACTTGTGTTATTTTTCTTGAAAAAAAGCTGTGCATCTTCCCAGGAAGTCTGTGAAGAAAGCGTATCTCAAAGTGCGTATTTGTTGCCTTAGACACAGCAGAAACACCCATATAGATAAGCCTGATGCCCGTGTTTGCTTTGCGTGTGTGCACATTTGTATGTTGTGTTTGTAGAGATGCCTGAGTATTTCTTTCATATCCTGTTCAAGGAGGAGTTGCCTGGAAGCATTTTGCTTTCCTTACCCATAGACTTATAAATGTGATGATCAGTGTTTCATTGCAAAATAAATTAATCTGAATAAGCTTTAAAAGTCATGTTTCTCTCCAGTACCACCTCATCTCTCTCCATCTCTCTTTTTGTCACTAGGTTAAATGCACCAGAGCCTCCTACCAAGGCCCGCTTTTTGACTCTGGGCTCAAAGTTTCGTTACAGCGGGCGAACTCAGGCCCAAACCCGCATGGCCAGTTCCCTCATAGACCGACCGGCGCCCAGCTTTGAACGCACGTCTTCAAAACGCATCAGCCGCAGTTTGGATGGAGGTAACAGACATGAATGCAACTGAAAGTGAGGCATATTTGATATTTCAGCTTCATTCTGAACTACGTCGAATGAATGGACAGATGGAAGGAATGAGGGGCAGATGGAAGTAGGGTCATGGATTTAGGCATTGCGCAGGGTCGTGTGCATGTCTGTGTTTGTACTGATGGTAAATGCTCAATGCCTGACCAGATACAGGAAATAGCTGGAGCATATGTTTCCTGTCACACAGTGAGAGACAGAGAGGGAGAAAGAAAGAGCTGAAAAGAATAAATGTTCTGTGGATCAAAAGTATGAAAAAACAGAACAGCAGAGTGAAGAGAAAAACGCCAATTGTTCGCATTTTGTCAGCACAAAAGTTGTCATTAACATCAGATTTATAAATAACTGTAGTAGATCATCTCATGTAGAACGGTAATAAAACCAGCGTGTTCTCTATGTCTATAGAACTGTGATGTGGTTTTGGCTTTACCTTCTTTGCCTACACATTTGTTTTGTTCTGCTTTGTTATGGAGGGGTTCAAGATTCCCAGATTCCAATTCATGCAACTGTGCACCCCTGTTTAACATGTGGTTATACTGTTAGCTGATATCGCCCCCTGCTGGGTACATTATTCTACTGCAACTTGATGTTTTATACTTGAGCTTATTTTGGTGCATTTACTCTACTACACGTTTTTGATTTTATTAAATTTTTTTAATAAAAGAAAGCTTTTTAATAAAGCTTTTATTATTTTATTTTTTTAGCAATTATTTACTTGTTATAGTTATGCAAGTTTTCAATAAGTAAATAACTGTGATTGCCGTTTCTTTTGTTTCTGATCGCGTAGCACCAATGATCAGCATAACTGAGGCTGGCAGAGAATCAGCTGAGAATGGACGCGAGCCTCACCTGGAGCTCCACTCTGACTCAAAGGTGTGTTCATAAATCAGATGTAGCATTTGCAGGTACAAGAACAGAAATACGAGATAAAAATAGAATGTGTGTAGCTCAGTTCTATTTTTTTTTTTTTTTTTTTTTGGTTGTTTTTTTTAATTTATACCAGTGAGTCTATGTTGTCCCATGGAAACGGTCTGTTATATCAAATAGAAATACAGTATGTACTGAGAGCTATAAATCCAGAGACAGTTTCTGCTGTTTCTTGTT
Source organism: Diplotaxodon limnothrissa (assembly GCF_057381915.1). Lineage (NCBI taxonomy): Eukaryota > Metazoa > Chordata > Actinopteri > Cichliformes > Cichlidae > Diplotaxodon > Diplotaxodon limnothrissa. The sequence continues at coordinate 6,951,498 of NC_140610.1, read as the reverse complement.
ACTGTTGTAAGATAGCAGTGTTTGCTTGCTTTATGTTTCTGTGAAACGATGAATATGTGTATTTTCTTTTCCGGGTTTGCAAAACTGTGACACTAGAAGTTAATCATGTGTAAACATAACCATTTACGCATCACTGTTGATAATTTGTGGCGAGTCTCCTCCACTCTGTATGTGTGTCTGATGACGATGACTTCTTAACCGTGGCAGGTGAACAAAGTCTGTTATTTCTACCCTACATGTCCCCCGCTACTCATTTCATATGCAAGTGGGTTCGATCAATTAAAGTCGAGAGTTGGGCCTTTTTCAACGGTTTTCACTGGAATCTACAGCTACAAATTCAAATAGATTTTTCTTTGTCCATTTAGTGATCAGGAATAAGTGACTACTGAGACACTGCGATATCAACCTTATCTAAGGCCAGAGGACAGCTATTAATTTGCCTCCACAAAATGTGAATGTATACAGGAGTGGTAGAGGTACATAAACCAACAAAACGAAGAAAGCCTCATGTCTTCAGTCTCATATTTTTAATGGTTTTCTTATCAACTACAACAAGTCTTAACAGAGCAGCTTTTCAAGTAGTCCAGCATTTTGCTCTATTGGCCTAACTGCTGTCCTCTACTGAGGAGCTGTGTCCCTCTTATTCATAGTGCTCACTACTAACTTGAGCCCGTCTCTGAACAATATATGAGTATACACAGATTACTGCTGTGTGCTGCTGTGCATGCCTCCTGTTCCAGCTCCCTTTCCTCACTCCCTCCCGTCTCCTCCTTACCCTCGCTCACATCCCAGCACTCTGGACTTGGCACCTGTCTTGGCCCTTTCAGTGGTGACACACCCTGTTGATACTTTTTCTGCCAGCACCTGTGCCTACTGTTTTCTGCACCTATGCTCTACCCTGCTATGTTCACTTGTAAGCGATTGTGGCGTGTTGTTCACTGACTAATGTTTTGTCTCTTTCCCTCTCTCTTTTTTCTTTCACACACTCCCTTTTTAAAAATTTTATTTCTTTATTTTGCCGTTCTCACACCTCTCTTGCATGTTGCCACTTGTTGCTGCCATTTTATGAAATCTGAATAATTTTAATTTTTGCACTCGATTATTTTGATTTGTCATTTAATTTTCATTTCTTCATGGCTTGCTCCTTCACTTTGCGGGTGTGTGCATTCGCCGTTGTTTGATCTCACCCATCTATCCACTCTCTGGCTCTCTTGTCATATTGTGCCCTCCCTCATTTCCTGCTTTTTCTTCCTCTCCTCTTGTGTCTTCCTTTAATTCTTCCCTCTCCATCAGTCAATCTTCATGTTCCCCCTCTCCTTCTCCTCATCATCCTCACTCTCATCCATCCCACCCTCCCTCGACTCCATCTCCGAGCTTGACCACGTCCTTTCAGATATCTCCGAAGATGAAGATCGTATCGACGACGTGGACTCGGCACACACGCTGTGGACCCTCCCCTCAAACACCCTGTCCTTCTTCACTGATCAGCAGTTAGCAGATCTTGAGCAGCTCGCACAAAACCCATCATCCTCCCAAACATGCTCCTCAGAGATTTTGAAATCTGTGGAGAGCTGCCAGGCTCAAACCAGAGCAACAGCTGGACTGCTAAACTGGCGAAGCTGGTTCTCTCTGAAGGGTGTGGTTAAATACGTTTCCTTTGTGTTTGGCTTCCTCTCCGTTTCAGGAAATGGAAACATGTGTCTGGCCACAGGTGCATTTTCAAGATTAATGAAGAAACTGCACCTTTTTTCTCCTGCTTTGTTCATGATGATGTTTAAGTGGGTTCCAAAATTAAATATTTGCACCATCACTGCCTGGAATTATAGAGTCTCCAATATGATTATGTCCAAATTAGATCAAATCCTTAACATTTTGACATTTAGATGGACTCATTTGGTAGCATTTCTTATCCAGCATCTTCCTCCAAAGATCAGTAATACAGTTGCTGCTTTATGTTCTCGTCCAGCTCAATTGAGTTTACCCAACATATCTTCTCTCCATCCATCAATACTCTCAACCATTGCTTCCCTCTCCTCTCTCCCTGCTCGCCCCTTTTCTTTTCCATCTTGCGGCTCTCTCCCTGCCTTCTCTTGCTCTAACCTCATTGCATCTGTACACCGCTACCTCCTGAATCCCTCCCCTCTGTTTCTGCCTTGCCTGTTAGTCGTCTTCCTCCTGGCAGTGATGCTGACAGCAAGCCAGTCTGTAGTCTTAGCCCTGATTTTAGCCACACCCCTCGGTCTGACCCTGTGCTACTTGGAGAAAGTTGTCTCCAGTCAAAGAAAAACCGCTTTGCCAGTGTTTCTCGATGACGGGCCCGATGATCAGTCTGAGAATCAGTTGAGCTCTGTTTTCAACAGGCAGGCTTCTCCTCTCACACCAACACACACGCCTCCTCGCATCAGGCACCGCACTAATACAGAGGCCACCTGGATGCAAGAGATGTGTGATCCAGCTGCATAAAAGCAACATGTATACACCTCCTGGTCCATATTCCACTCCCTCACTTTGTGTTTGACCTCTTTTTGAATGCATATGATGTCTGTCACCTCCTTTTGTTCATTTCCCCCACCAGCACTTCCTCTAGCTGATATATTTTTTTTTCTACCTCTTAATTCCTTACCGTGCAAACCCCAGTGTATTGTTTGAAGAAACAGAGTAGAATAAGATTAAATTAAGAGTTAGAACAGTGAGAAGACATTAAAAATGTATAGCACAGAGACAAATATGTACATTGCCAATATAGAGAAAAGGTCACTTTATTAAGAGTTTAAAATAATGTACAGAAATTGAGAGGAGAGCAGAGAGACTAAAAAAAAGGCAATGGTAATGATTAGTGATGTTCAGATCATTGTCAGAGTAGTTGCAATTAGAGGTTATTAATTGTAGAGCTCTGTTGTGGTTGCTCTGTGTAATATAAAACTGCTTAATGTCCCTCTAATCAGATGTGGTGACGTAATTATATAAATTACATAAGTGCACTTTTAAGGCAGTATCGATTATTTTTAAAAGTTATTTTCAGTTGTGTAGTTCTGCATAGAAAGGGTGATGCTGAGTAACTAATAGTTGATCACATGTTAGAATTGTACATACAGTTGCCTCCAGATGCCTATAGCACCTGCAGCTTATTGCGTTTGTGTATAATATGTAATAAACATTAAGACTAAACAGTGTTACACCTGCCCTGATCCCTGACGTTCAGCACTCTGTCCTCTACCTCTCTGCACTGATCAAGTCATTTTAGACAAAACTCTTCTAGTGTTTCTGTAGTACCCATCCTGTAAACCTTTAACAGTTTCACTATTTTGGACTTTGAACTCATTATGCAGCTAAGTATAAACGTAAAGCTGTAAATATAAGGCTGCCTTACAGTCATATGATAGAAGTATACACACACTGTAAGCAGTTAGTAGCACCTTCTGTCTCCAGATCTTGACCACCTCAGCATCCTTTCCTGTTACTGTTCCAATGGGTTTGGTGCTAAGGTCACATGACCAGCAGTACTCCCTAACACTAAAGGTTGCTGTGGAAGAAAATAGCTTTTCCCATCATCCATTTCACTCTTTTCTTTCTTCGTGCCCTTGCCTCCTTCATTTTGTCCTGACTACCATCACCATGACTACGACATTGAAGGTTACGGTGGTGGACGTAAGCCCTGGCGATGCAGAGGCCATGCCCTCCCAGGTCTGTAAGGCCTGTCTTTACCCAGCATGCTTTGCAAATATTAAAGAGATCAGAATAAATTGACATTATGCAGCTAAGAACTAGTGTGAAGTGTTTACAACATTGGTTTTATGTTGCAATGGAGCAAACCTGTCCTTATTGTCTCCTCGACTTTACCTCACCAGCACTCACCTGGATCCAGTGAACTTGGCCCCCCTCAGGTTCATTCATCTTATTGGTTATTTGGTTGTGCATTGGCCTGTGGCCCGTGTGGGTTGGTTTACTGGTTGGGTTTATTCTTTTCCCAGGGTGAAGTTGCCCTGACTTGAATCTATGGAGGTAGTTTGGGGTTTCTTTTTTAAACAAGAACCAAATCTGGAATTTTATAACCTTAAAAAAAAGTTATTGACTCATGTTGCAATAATTTAAATTTATACCTCATGCTCTACATTTGAATTCCAGATTGGGTTTGACTCTTAAAAATAGATCTGGGCACTTTCACCCAACTGTTTTCACTTTCAGATGCTCTGCTGTGGCTTACAGTTTCAGTCTGGTTTCTGGTTTGCACCTGAGGTTCTTTTCGTTATTTTTGAGTTTTCCTGAAAGCGCAGTGTGGTTTTGATGGTTTGTGTGAACATCTGTTGGTGTTTTGACTGCTTTGGATTTTGCATGTTTACCATGGGTACGAGTATCAACAACTGTGACATTCATGTGGAATACCAAAATGAAAACATTTGTGCTTGTACCCATCATCCAACGTTCACCCGAGACATTTGGGACATTTTTGGTGTCAACATCTCACTTTTTTTTGGTTATATGTAATTTTTTTTGTTGTTTTCATTCTGTTAGTTTTGTTTTATTTTATTTGTGCACTGAATTTTCACCATACATTTATTAATTTCTTTTGAATTAATTATTATTTTTTTCATTGTGTGCTGTATGTCTGCCTTCCAGAGTTCGTTGAGAGTGCATGGGGACAATATTTATGTGAGGCACAGTAATTTAATGTTGGAGGTTGGTACTGGTATTGTCCGATGGCTGATAATGAGACCTACATGTTTCTGTGTATTCTGACGCCATCAGATCTACAACTATACTGTACAAGACTGCTGCCCTCTCGCACTCTCAGGCTCTGCGTGCATGCCCGCATGTGTTTGTGTGTGTGTATGTTTGTTAATCAACTCTGTACTCAGGTCCAACATCAACAGTTATGATCTTGGAAAGTTGAAAACATTTCAGTGCTAGTTGTCCTCATTCACATGGCAGCTCCTTTGAACAGCTCAACTTGGAAATTTCACTGTTTTTGTGATAAAACACAAATGTCACCTAAACAAGAACCCAATCAACATTTCTACATGTGGAAAAACTCACAAGTCATCACCTAATTTGTCCGAATTCAACTCAGATATTTGGCATCTTTCAGCTTGATAATGTAGTTTCCACAGCTCTTGAGTTTGTGGGGTCTCTGTTTTACAAAAAAAGAGCTCGCTTTCTTTATCTGTCAGCAGTGGATGCTAAAACAAGCTACAAGAAACCGCATGACTGATCACACATTTCATACAATAGTTGTAGTTTTGTGCAGTTTTTGTCCTTTCATTTTCTCGTTGTTAGTTTCAGATTTGGTCTTTTAAATTTCTGTAATATTAGTCGGAATGTTAAAAATTATATTGCATTAGAAACAACACTTTGTGTTGGTAGTTAACTCAGTCTTAATAAAATATTTGGTCCTTATGATGTTTGAGTTGGAAACTTTTGCCACATGAAGAAAGACTTTTAAATAAATACATATTTTTAACATTTGTATTACATAATACATTTTTTTTGTTTTATTTCACTCACTTAGCTGTTGTAATGTAATGTTACTGTTGCAATGGCCAAATATTTAATTTTTTGTCTGGTCACTGAGTCCTGGGACAACACAATGAGAAAATGAGCTTTAAATGCACTACTGAGATTGTTTACAACATTTAGCCGTTATTTGATTCTCAGTAGTCCTCAACAGTTTGAATTAATCTAGCCAAGTATTATGTGATGGTTATGTTTGTAGCCAATGTTGTCTGAGGGATAGAGATGAGATTAAGGGTGTTCCTGACAGATATAATCCCCAACTAAACACTAAAAAGATTTGCGTATGTGCACAACAGCAACATCAGCCTCTTTAGACCTTTATTCTTCTCCTTGCTCCTTGGAATTAGTTGAAGTTGTGTCAGAAACCTCAGTTTTGTATCTGCACAACAGTACAGCAGAAATGGGCTCTTGCAGAAAATTTCCTTGACTGAGTGTTCACAATGGCTTCTCTGTGAATTGGACTAATGGTGACTTAAATGCATGCTCTGTGCATGTTGATTGCAGTTTTTTAAATTTTATCTTGTTGTATTCTGGATTCTCGATTGGTCAGAAGTTTGATTATTGCCAGGCAGCTGTGTCTAACCTGACTAATCCAGCCTCCCTAACACACATGAGGAGCTTTCTTCCTGTTTTCTGGTGATTGGCTGCCAAAAAGTCAAGTGATCTGTGGTGTGATAACATACTAAAACAACAAAACCTGTGTGTGAAGCATGGGGCTGATAGTGATCCGTTGCACTAGAGTAGTCTACACACTAATCAGTGTTAGCTGAAATGTTAAACGTGGTTAGAGCAGACTGAACAAGTATTTTTCTCCTCAGTATGTTGTGCCAGTGTCTCTGTGTTGGATTAAATCCTGCAGCCTTCTCAGTACATTAAGAAAATTTGTCTAATTTATCTCAATTTCATGAAATGTCTCCATGCTTGTGTGAATGAGATGAGGAACAGATGGAGGCAGACCTGGTGGGAAAGATACCTGATGTGTAACAAAACAACTATTACTAATGACATTAAAGTCAAATGGAAAAGTGAAAACTAATACTAAACTAAACAAATAAACTAATAATAAGTAAGCAGTCAGATAGGAATAAAGGGTAAGGGAGAGGCAGACTAGCACTACCAGCTCCATGCTCTGCAGATGCCATTCCTGGTCTGTTTTAAGGGAAAAGTCCTTACAAGATGGTGGGCCTTGTTTCACTGCAGCTTGCTGTAATTCATAAGTAATCAGCCGTCATGCACCAATTGTGAAACAACTCCAGTAAATCAGTATTTTCAGTGATTATCAAAAGACAACTTAGCTGTTTAAATGTCTTATAGGTCTTTTTTTACACTATATTTCAACCTGTCGCAGATTTGATGTGACAGAATTTGCTGATAGTGTGATACAGTCAAATGATCAAAATCACCGATATTGGCTGATATGTGGGTGCATCGCTAGTGATAAGTCATGTATATGATTTCAAGGCTTTTTAAACAATGCTGCAGTGAAGCACGGCGTCCATCTTGTTTCCCTTCATATTGACAGACTAATGTTCCTGTGACCACAATTTTTCCCTCCCCGTCCCTTTCTCCTTTTATCCTTCCCCATTTCTCCTTCACTATCCCCCTCCTTCTTTTCCTTCCTTCCTTTTCCCATCATTTTTCTGTCTCTTGATCTTGCTCTCCCTTTTTTTAAACTCTCCTTCTACTCTGGCTTTTACTTCCTCTTTTCCTCTTTACTTCTCACATCTCTTACATCCCATGTTTCCCACCTTTCTGATCTTTCATCACTCACATTCATGTCATTCACTCTCTGCCTGCCTCCTACCTCCCCTTATACCTATCCTTTCCTCCCCCTCCCCATTAGGACCATGATAAGACCCAAGAAGAGGTTCTGAAACACCAAGCTAGCATTAGCCAGCTAAAACGCTCCTTTATGGAAGCTCCACCTCCCTCTCCTCCTCAGCCCAACCAGTGGGAGAAACGGCTCACCTCCTCTCCTGCTACGATACGTTTGCAACAGCAACAAGTGGTACGTCTGTCTGGATGTTTTTGTCACTGCAAGACACATGAACTGCAGATAGTTTAGTCTACAACAATAGTGCAGGCGATGGAGCGTTATGCAGAGGATTTCAGTTGTGTCTTTTGCTGTAGAAACACAACATTGCAGTCCCTGTAGTAAAAAAAATGTTTTGACCTTTTTTTCTAATTCAAAGTTTTCTTCTTTTTGTTTTGGAGTGCAGTCTGTATCACTACACCCACTGCTTTCTTTTTATCGCTTATATTTGAATGGGTTTTTTGGAGTGTGCCAACTTTATGGCAGCAGATTTTTAATCTGCACTCTGTTACTTGGTGCCGTGGTGGTGTTTCCACAGTGTGTTCATTATAGCTCATCCATCACTTAACAATAATTTCTGGGTTTTCCTTTGAAGAAAACTGACCAAACATCAATAACTGTTCATTCCCTCCCAGCAGGACTGATGTTACGTTGGAGTTTTGACAGCACATGGGTTTCTACTTCATTTCAGTTCTACTCAAAACCAATTTTCTGATTTCTGTCTGTTTCTAGTTTACTCTGTAATAGTGGTGTAACAATTCTTGAAATCCACAGATTTGTGCATACTTTGCACTTTTGGATCCCCATTAGCTGACATCATGAAAGAGTAGTAACTTCTTTCTCTTCTTTTGGCTTTTCTCAGGTTATCCTATTTAAGATCTTATCTTCTAATATACACTTTGAATAGGTCTTAGCATCCACAGGTTTACACACTTTACTAAGAGTGTTGCTCAACAGCTGTTTCCCATCCTATATTTACACATCCTTATAACAGCAATGCAAAAACTGCTGTTACACATGCCAAAACAGTCCTTTACTGTGAAGTTTGGCTAATATACACACAGGAAGCAGCTACTAGCTTAGCTACTCCTGTGGCTATCATAAGAAGTGACTTCTAGAACTGTTACACCTCTACTATGTAATCATAAAGCATTTCTTTGTACATCTGTATGCTTTTGAGGATGATTTCTCTTCTTTTGGCTTTTCTCCTATATAAGATCTTATCGTCTGTCTCATTTGTTCATGCTTCTGTGTGTCTTCTCTCTGTCCTTTTTATTGTGTGTTGCTATAGAGTCTTGCAGAGGAGATAGCGTCAGTTCTTTTCAGTAGACACACTGACATTGGACTTGATTCAACTGCTAAGGCTGCCTGCATTTTTCCTGAACCACCACTAGATGCTGTTAAAACTACAAGTTCAGCTGCTACTTCTTCTTCCGCTGCTGTCTGCAGTTTTTCTGCACCACAAAGGCCTCTTGCAACCCTATCTACCGCCCTCTCTGCCACTGAGGTGCTTCTGCTACTACCAAGCATTTAGGAGTCGCTTTACTTTAATTCAAAAACATAAACTACTCAGGATTGTTGGTTAAAGGGGAAGTTAATACCACAATCAAATATACATGTTTTTTCTAGGCTGTAGTGCTGTTTACTTCGTCTTGGCTGTGAAGATTTCTGCCCTCTTGAATATAATAGATCAACTGCACTTGGCTTGAGCTGCTCAACACACCAAAATTGTAATAATGACACATTTACTCACCTGGATGTGAACTCTATGAGCCATTTTCTTTGTACCAAACTACACCTGCCAACCAAAGCAAGGTAGATGCTTCCTTCTGCACAGTGATATGGCTAGATAAAACTACAATCTAGAAGAAATACATGTATTTTTGATTTTAGGGTCACCTGTACCTTTAACCAATCGTCTTTCTGTTTAACTTGAGAGTAAACTGACGTTTTGTAATTCTTCAGGTATCTAAGGATGCCTGCCAGATGCGTTTACAAACCAAAGGGGTTTAAGATGCCCATAATGCCTGCTGTAGATGCCGGATGAATGGTAGCGATAATTAGTTTGTGACGGCTCCATTCATCCCAAAAGAACGGGCACACAATGACCATAATGCATTTAATCTAAACCTACTCATCTATGAATGGGTGTATGGCTTTGTTTTTTAACATTTATTTTTCATATTTTATTTTGCTAGTGATTGTAAATATGTGTGAATTTAATGCTAATGTACTAATCTGCTCCGTTTTAGGATCTGTGCTTAAAAAATAAATATATTAAAAGCAGCAGGTATTGAAGCAGCAGCTTTCGTAATGTAAAAAGAAAAGCTGAAATGGCAGCCAAATAATGTGCTTGGTTAGTGGCTTTTTTAACAGGAGCTTTTAAAACTACACAAAAAGGTTTTCAAGTGAGGACTGAATCCATTATGATGTATTTTCGTGGTCGTCTCAAAGACACTGCTGACTTCAATACCACGCTTCTTTTGCCTTTTTATGTATGTGAAGATAACCTTTTTTATTTATTGATGTGGTATTCTCTTTAATCCATCTTTCATCTTTTTGTTTTACCTTTTCTTTTTGGTTCTTTTATCCCGTCTCTTTTCCCTGCTTCAGGGAACCTTATGCTTTATGGGGGTTGCATGAAAAAACAGTCCACCAGGCACAGAATAAGAGACAATAAAAGTGAGGGGGATTGGGCACAAATAACAAAGGCAGCCCATTCCCACATGCCGTGATAACAGACATCTTAATACTGCTAACATTGATGGTGTGTGATTAATAATGTCATGCTAACTTCTCTGTCACGCAGGTGAGTGTGCCCCAAACAGAAGCAGCAACAGCTGATAACACGATCTCTGATACCAAAGAACCCGCAAAGGTGGTCCTGACCTTCTTCTATTAATTCCTCCAACCCTACATTCATGACAATTTTTATCCATTACTTTCTTCATGCCTTCATTCATTTTCCACTTGCAGCTTAAATTTTCTGTTCCTGCTACACCTTTCATTATCTGTCCTCCCTTTCTTGTCTCTTTGTCAACAGTTCTTCATCTTCTTCTGTTGGTGTTACTTTATTATCTTTTAACTGAGCTTAATTTTTTCCCATTTGTGTTCAATGATCATTTTATTCTTTTGTTTTCTTGTCTCCATGCGTTTGTTGTTGTGGTGTGTGTGTGCGCATGTGTGTTTGCGCACTTCATTGTGTTTGTGTCTGTGAACCGGGTGTACGTGTGTGTGTGTGTGTGTGTGTGTGTGTGTGTGTGTGTGTGTGTAGACAACCGAGGTTGAAATCGAGGAGACTGTTGTCGTCCAAGAGATTTCCAGAGCTCCCAAACCTGGACTTGTCACGGTTGCAGCCAGTACCCCCGCTGCTCCTTCTGCAGAGCAGGAAATGAGGGAACAGGAAGTGGAAGTTCAAGAGGAAGCGGTGGTAGTTGAGGAAGCAAAGCCGAGGAAGGAAGAGAGCATTTCATCTGAGAGCGAGAGTGAAGAAGAAGCAGAGTACCATCCATATCTCCCTGTGTCCATCTCTCACACACAAATACCTGAGGAGAAGGAAGAGGAAGAAGAGCAGGAGAAGCAAGAGGAAGATAAGACGCCAGAGCTACAGGTGTTGGCTTCAGATGCTTCTTCTCTTCCAGCTGAAGTCATCCAGCCTGCAGAAGAAACCCGTCGAGAAGAAGTGGAGTCCAAGAAGGAGGACGACACAGAGACAGAGAAGACAACAAATGCCGAGGAAGAGAAAGAAGTTGAGCGTGAGACTGAGGAGAGCACAGATGATCCGATGGTGACGCCCGATGAAGCTCCTAACGGCCTCACCCTGCCTGAAGAGGGTGTGACTGTAATGGATGCTCGTGCAGAAGAAGAGGAGGAGCCTAAAATGAACGGAGAGCCCTCGCTCACTGAAGCAGAGCCGCTGCCACAGGTTATTTGTTGCTCTGAGGTAAAGTCTTCACTGGGCCGACTGCGGAGCTTCCCCGGGCTTTGATCCCTCTCCTGCCAACTATAGAAACACCCACTTTTTTCCTTCCCTGCTTTTGAGAGCGCCGGTTTCCTTCCTGCTTGTGTGAATATTTAAGCCCCATGTACATCCTCACACTCATCTTCATCCTATGAAAATTAAAGCTTTATATTAGTATGCTCAAAACTGCCGAAACCAAGGAGCAGTGCTTTAAAGTTACAATTCACCACCATTGTTTTGGTGTTCATATTAATTCACCTACATGAATATTTTCAGTCTTTATTTTAATTTACATAAACATACATTTGACTTTCTTTCATATCTGCTGTTGTCAGATACCATTCATACCATTATCATGTCCCACGCAGTGTGGTGTGTTGCTACTGTTTTTTTTAGTGTTGTGAAGTAAATGGGGCCTAAGTGGGAAATGCATGGTGCTGTTAGGTGTGTTTTTGTTTTGTTTTGTTTTTCTTTTTGCTTTGCATGCTGCATTTTGATATGTGCGTATCCTCCGCGTGTTTGGCAGTGATGCTCCTCTTTCTGTTTAATTGGCGTGTTGTGGTCATCACAGAGACAGTGTTGTGGAAATCATCATTGCCAACCACTCATCTTTGTACCTTGTTTACATTATAGTAGCTCTTTGAGTCCCGCTTGTCATATTGGCTCATTTTTTTATGCACGTTGGTACAGTGCTAGGCTGCATGTGAACGCCAAAGATATCTCCATAGTTGTCCTTTGCCATAGCTCTTTTTATTACATTGCATTGCAGATGTTGTCTTACTTGTGTTTCTCATGGTTTTGTCTGCATGGCTTTGAGCTCTTGTTTCTGTGCATGAGTTTTGCTGCAGTGGCTCACATGTGCTGTTTACATCTACATGTACTGGTGTTTCCTGCGCAAAAATATTTTCAAAATGATTATGATAGAAGATGATTTTGAAGACAGATTTGTCAACTGCATAGATAAAAATTAATTTTTTTCCCCATGTCTGCCTCAGGTTTAATATATTAACTCTCTTCCCTCCCCCCACTCCTCACTCCTCTCTCTGCTCCCTCCCCAGCCGCCTGTGGTAAAGACAGAAATGGTGACTATATCAGACACGTTTGCAGCCCAGAAAACCGAGATAGCCACTAAAGAAGTGCCCATCGTACATACGGAAACCAAGACCATCACATACGAGGCTGCGCAGGTGCAAACACGAGAGAGAAAAAAAACGGAGAAGCTTGTTTAGTTTTTCCCCATGTGTGTCACCATCCGTGGTTCATATTGTTTGTGTGAAATATTTAGACCGATCGTTGCTACGTCAGCATTCTCCATGTTCCAAAGTGCTTCCTTTCTAGCTACAGTGCATGACGCCATCTTTTCATTCTGCTCCTACAGGAAACGAGTTTTATTTATTTATTTCTTTTAAACATCAGCTAATGATCTTTTTGTCTCTCTCAGTTGGATGGTAATGGTGATGGTGAGCCTGGAGTGTTGATGACTGCTCAGACAATCACCTCTGAATCTTTGTGTACTACAACAACCACACATATTACCAAGGTACGAACAGACACACACCCTAAAACACACACACGTTCATTTCTGTTGAGCCTGTGTCTTTGTGACATAGGGGACATAATTTCATTATGCTATCTTAATTTAAATGCTGTACTGCAGCCATTTGCAAACTTCCCAATTTGAAATGTGGTGATCTTTTGTTGCAGACGCTAAAGGGCGGTCTATCAGAGACGAGGATTGAAAAACGCATCGTCATTACTGGAGACTGTGACATCGACCACGACCAGGTCAGTTTTCAGGGACGCAGCCTTTCCCCTCTGCTTTGCCTCGTGTTCCAACAACTGGGCTCATGGGGTCTTTTCTTCCCACCAAACGTGGATGGTGTGAAAGTCTCTAAAAGAGTCATCTTAGATAAATAAACCACATCCAAGTCCAAACTTGGCAGCTTTAAATTTAAGATCCTTGTTCTGCAGATTGACTCATAAGGAAATAATTTTCTCTCATTTAGAAGATTTAAGAGAATAGATGGGTTTCTGGGACATGTCAATCATGTTACTTGCAGTCTTAATGCTACGTTTTATTTTTGAATCACTTATTTGACACACGCCATCAGATCCACCTAGAGCTGGGCGATATGAGATTTTTTCATATCACGATATGTTTTTTTCATTTCAGGCGATAACGATATCTATCACGATATAAGCCAAATAACTATATTTGTAAGATTTAAATGTGCCGTTGCTCACAAGTAAAATGTGAAATAATCAGCAGCTTGTTTTTATTTAAATATTTATTTCCCATAATAAGTTCAACAGGGTAGATGTACTTAAGGAACATGAGACTTTTTCAGATAAATAAAGGCAAATATTGCAAACTACACAAAAGGCAGCCACTAAAACGTTTAAGTTTCAAAATAGAACAAACAAAACAGACTAAATTGTCAATTCCACTTAGAAACAAAATATTAATTCTAAAAATAAATCTTAGTTTGTTTTACAGAAGAACAGACAAAACTGACTAACTTTTGTCAATATCAAATAAACTGAGAACTAAAAGGAAATTCTCAATCTCTCCTTGTTGTATAGCTGAGCTTTTCAAACAGTTTTAACAGTTACTTTAGTCTGACAAAAGCCGAATGACGAATTAGCGCTTCCAGTCAGAGACTGAGGCTACGTCCACGGGTACACGGGTATCTTTGAAAACGGAGATTTTCCGTTTTCGTTTTAAAAAATAATCCCGTCCACACATAAAGGCAGAAATGAAGGAAAACGCTGCTATGAACATGCCAAAGCAGCAGGTGGCGCTAGATTCCTAACCGTGCCGAAATGTTGGCCAATCAGAAGTCTAGAAGCCTCGGTGGGAAAAAGTAAACAAAGCTGGGGCATAGAAGCAGAACCGAGTCGTATGTGTGGAGGGACAGTAACTTTGTGTATATGTAAGCATTTAAACACTGCAGAGTAGAATTAACAGTAACAGTATTGTAGAAATTCATTTCACCGAAACAATAACGTGGCGCACAGTGTGACGCATGCACCAGTTTATTGTATTTCCAGACTTGCTTTCGGCACATTTACAGTGCACGCTACTCAATTTTTTGTCAGACTTGAAATAGCCGAAATACCTTCACACTACGGAACTTCTATGGCTCTTCCGTTCGACAATCTCTCCGGCATTGGAACCATCATCTGTTTTCTCTTCGGTCACGCTCGGTTGATTTTTCTAGTCGGCACACTCATTTCCTCCATTACCCGCTGGCTCCATTACGCGCTGGCTCCATTACCCGCTGGCTGCTTCCCAAACAAACACACGTGCGGCTTGGCACTTGTGCTGTACGTAACAAGTCACGCGACGTGATGCTGCGGCTGTGATTGGTTCGGCTCTGCGCTACTTAATTTGGATTGGCTGACCTTTTTTTTTTTTTTTTTTTCTTGAGGACAAGAGCGGCGAGGTCTATCGCGATAGCTTAATTTCTCTATCGAGTCAAAGTTATATCGCGATACATATCGTTATCGTTCTATCGCCCAGCTCTAGATCCACCCATATTCCACTCATTGTTGGAATCTGCTGCTGTGACTTCTTCACCACATCTTTTCATGTATAAAATGTTGGCATACTGCTTTTTTTTTTTCCTCCTGCAGTGACTAATTTCACATACTATGTTTTTCTGTGATTGTCACATTTCCTCAGTGACAATCAGAGTACAGTAAAATACACACTGCACAGAGGAGATCACATCTCAGTTAGTCCAGTCCAGATGTATGAAAATTGATCTTTTTTAAATACTTTAAACTAGCTTCCTAAAGACCCCAGCAAAAATAATTGATCCATTCTGCCAGCCTTAATTTGAGCCATCTCTTAATTATCAATTATGCAATTTTTGTGCACTGTTTGCCAGATTCAGATACTTAAAAAGCAATACTAAAAAGTCTCATTGTCCATATTGGGGTGTAGCGATACAGGTACTTAGGCAGCGCAACATTTATTGAGAGTGGTTGCTAGCAGGTTGCCACAGTCTCCAGTAGATAACATGGAAAACTCCAGAGAGATCTTTTCACCTGTGTGAATAGCTTCATGGGAATTCATGTCAAACTGCATGTAGCCCTGAAATGTTTGGGACGGTAAATGTCTCTTTCATCTCTTTGCATGCTCGTCTTTTTGTTTAAGTTGCCTGTCTGGTTTAATTCGCTGGATTTACACAAAAACAACAGATTTGGATATCACTGAGATGGGTTTTATTTGAGTGAATTCTTCTTCTAAATGCATTTTACTTGATCCGAAGAAGTAAAATGTCACACTGACCGTAAATCCAGCACATATGTCTTTTTCTGTTTGCTTCTTCTTTTATTTTTCATTTAACTCCACCATTTCCCCCCCTCCTTCCCCCTCCACTGCCTGCTGTGCTCGGTGCTTCCACCATGTGGTTGCCCATCGGTACTGCAGGCACTGGCCCAGGCCATTAAGGAGGCCAAAGAGCAACATCCTGACATGTCTGTTACCAGAGTGGTGGTTCATAAAGAAACTGAGCTGGCTGAGGAGGATTGACTGAACTCAGGTAATGATAAAAATAGTAGCTTATCATCATCATCATCATCATCATTATTATTATTATTATTATTATTATTATTATTATTATTATTATTAATCTTTTTATATTTGATAGGGAAAGGTTTATTTAGCGGTGCATGTGGAGAAGCTGCTAAAGAAACCAGCTGCCATCACACATGCTGCAACAGTTGAAAAGAGAAAAAGGGAAAAGGAGGCATTAGATTTTGGAAGGAGTACAAGGAGAACATTTTGATTAGGAAACCAGTGTCGTTTCATCATCGCAGTGCCCCAGGCTGATTACTCCCCCACCCCCCACCCCCTCTCTTTTTCCCCAGAGCTGAAGGGCCCGTCATGACTGTTTTTTCTTTGTCGAACGACCTTCATCACCCACGACGATCAGCCTTGACTGACGGGAGAGGAGGAGGAGGAGAAGAAGAGGAGCTTAAAGAACAGGGAGAGAAGGGTTTGACAAATGGACCGAAGTTGCCATTCTCTTCCTTTCTTATTGTCTGTGGTGCGATCTAAATCCCTCACTGCAAAACCAAGAAAAAGAAAAAAAAAATCTCTCATTGTTTCTGAGGGAACAAAAAGAACCACTTTGTTAGCATAACAATTGTAGCTTTTTTTTTTTTTTTTTTTTTAGTTGTGCTTTTTCTGTAACTGTTTTATAAACAGATGATAGCATGTTTGTCCTCTATCACAAAGATGAAACTAGGGATGCACTGATAACCAATCTGGATGAAACTGTATCCTGCATTGATCATTTTGTACCAGTACTGATGACCTTCAGCTAACGTTTCTTACAATAACAGCACGCTGAGATGCTCAAGTAGAGAAAGCTTTTTATCATAACAGTGAGGTTATGCACCTGTACTTGGGTTCCGGTGCATTGGCATAGAAAGGTAACTTGTTAAATTACAGCTCCCCCTCTTGCTTCATGGTGATGTAAATGGAGAGTAATATAATAGTTTATAAGGAACATGAAGGAAACAGGGTGTCACAACTTGGTCTGCTCTTTTTTTTTTTTTAAATTAGTATAACACACTCACTCTCACATATTCACAGGTGAATGGTAGAAACGTTGCACCTCACATTATCACTTCTACTTCCTGATCATTAGAGAAGAGCGGGAGCTGTAATTTCAACATCTGCAGGAGAGTCATCCAGGTCTTTTGGTTCTGTTATTTCTTTTTTTTTTTTCCTGTATAGTTATTATTCATCCACATTCCTTGTGTGTGACTAGCAGCCGAGTGAGTGCATTTTCAGTTCAATTCACTTTTTTTGCTAAACTGGAAGAAGAGACGGGTTTTGAACATTTTAAATAGGGTCGGCGAGCTTCAGCAGTAGTTCGAAAATGTAGGTGGAATAAATTCCATCAATTTTACAGTTTTAAATTTTTTTTAAGCTAAACTGAAGGTGGATTTGAACTGAAAATGACAACTTCTGCACAGTAAAAATGAAGGTTATCAATGGGAGCAGCTTTTCACTCCCCAGGCTCGTCCACTGTACGACACTAACCATTCCCGCTGGGCCTGAGGGGGAGCGAGGGAGACATAAACTGACTTTGGATTGGGAGACCGGAGCTGTAAAGTGAAGGATAATTGGGAGATTGCCCGATAAGTACCAGGGAATAAAAGAGAATTTGAATAATAATGCATGTTTTCTTGTATCCCACAGTGAAGTATTTTAATATTCTGAAGGCTTAATGCATAATGCAAAATTAACACTGCTATTTAAATTATTCAGAATGAGTTTTGTGCTCCAACTAGCACAGGTACCAAAATGAGGATGACTTGAAAGCAGCTCAGACTCAAATTAATGCAGCCTGCTAACTGCCAAGGAGCCAGTTTGCCGCCGTAGTTCAGCTCAGTTCATCGCCGGTTTCTTTTCATACCTGCTTGATATGATAGAGTATGGGATTAAATTCAGCATGTCTTCACGCAGTTTAATCTTCCAGGAGTCTCGAGTGAGTCTAGGTAGGACGCTACCACGTCAATTGGTTTGAGAGCGTGTGGACTATCTCTGCTCATACAGCGCGTCGGGCTGCTTTGTAACTGTTTCACTACAGCTAAACGTTTCTCTGCATGTTCTTTTTGTTTTTATTTTGGTTACATTTCATTCAGCCGATTTCCACGTTGTTCACAAAAAAACCGCAACGCTCTGAATCTGTCACCACACTTCAAACTGAGGCAAAAAAAACAAAAGTTACAACGCACCAGCCAAAATGCAGCTTAAAGGGAAGTGTATCAGAGGGTTTGAAGTGCTCTTGAAACCCCCTAAATGGAAACTCATTATGTTTTATTCATTTTCTGTCCTTTTACTCTGCAAAAAACAAAAAAAGAAAGTGAACTAAATTGTAGCTTTGTGTAAATATTGGGGGCATTAAATGTGCTAGGTGCTTGGTCTCGTGCATTTATTTTGACGCGCATTTTTAGCATAAGCAGCATAAAGGCAAAGTCATGTTCTCCTGAAATTTAGCTGATTGTAAGTGAAGAAGTGCCACTGATTTTAGTATAATAAACATTCCACCTTAGACTGGTCTGGATTAATCTACGTCTCCCTCTTTGACTGGACGTGTTTTAAATGGGAGACAAAAGGATATTTTATTTCATTTTTAGAAATAAAAAAGGAAGAAAAAACTGCTAATCAGCTTTTTAACTTGATGAGTAATCACTGCCCAATTTGACCCATTTTAAAACTTTTGTAGTTAAGCGTGCTCATCAAACTGAGAGCTGAAGCTTTTTTAAAATCAGGAAACGCAGGTCTGAGCTCTACTATGCAGTTAAATGACATTCCACGAGGGGGAAGCTTTAACCTCGAACCCTCTTGTAAAGAGACAAAGCAGCAGAAAAGCATTTTTTTTTTCTTTATAAAAATGTAAACCGTGCAACACTAGGCAGCTTTGGAAGCTTTTGATGTTCCAAAAAACAAACAAAAAGAAAAAAAGCCTTTGGTAATATCACAGTGACCACATTTGTAGATTTTTCTTTTTCATAATTTCTCATCTTTTCTCTGTGATCTAGTTGTTTAAAGGTGGGATTTCTTGTTCCCCCTCCATTTTGCATATTTGTAAAATTGTTGCAGTGTCGTTGTTTTTTTTGAAAACCACTACAAATGGAAATTTCTGCCACTGTTTTCCTTTTTGTACGTTTAGCCCCAGCTTTAACCGCTTTTCCGGGTTCTTCTGGGCTCTCTTAGCCAATCACATGAGCTTTGAGGCTGCGGAATCGGATTTTCCCAAATGTGTCATGTTACGTTAGGTTACACCAAGAAAAGTTTTACCAACCTCTACGCCTGTGAATCCACATCAGAGAACGTTAAATCCACATGGTGTCATAGCAGGTTATAATTGGAGGATCCTCTGAACACTTAAATCTCAGGCTTTGTTTCACACTCTGGAGAAACGGGAAACCAGCACAGTTTTTATATTTTATTAATAAAATAAAACTCACACAAACAAAGGAAACTTTACAGAAACTCATTTTGGAAAACCTACCAACTGCCTCATTGCTCTCTGTTAGCTAACCAGTGATCACCAGTAGGGTTTTTTCTGTCTAGCAGCTTAAATGTCTTGTATCTCCCCCCACACAGCCACTCCTCCCCCCTGTGTAACACTGTTTAAATAAAGGATTGTTATACTCGCTTCATTTCCTCATTCATTTCCTTGGAAGTGTGATTGAAAATGTGTGCAGCATATTTATTAGACATAATACCTAAAACTTAAATCCATGTGTAAATTATGCTTTTTAATTCATGTCAGTCGGGTGAGGCAGACGACGTCGGTGTCTTCAATGTCCAGCATGATGTGGCCCCTCAGGAGAGAGCACATAGTGTCATATACAGAGGGTGTTCCTTCATTTGTGTTAAAATGTGTCCGTTCATGACTGTCAGGCGCAGAAATGAGATCCAGTATTTCTTCTGTGCCGTCCTCTGTGGACATGCCTGTGGGTGGCGCTGATGGAGCTTCTGTCCTGCGCTAGCTTCAACAGATCAGCGTCAGCTGTGGATGAAAGATTAGAGATGAAGACTAAAAACAGAAGAAAACTGGAATGTTATGAGCTCTATGTGTAATATTTTAGTCTTTTTAACATTTACTATTGTAACTAGAATGAAGTTTAATTTTGTTATTTATACAATATTTTATATAAGTTTTATATATTCCACTTTGAATTAATTTAGACATTATTTTCATCAGTTGAAATCTTGGTGCCACAGGCTTGTCATTTCAGTTCTGCGTGGGGCGATGGTGTTGGTTAACAGAATGGCCCAGGGGAAAAAGCTGTTAGTGAGTCTGGAGGTGTGGGACCTGATTGACCCAAGGCACCGACCAGAGGGCAGTGGGGCAAACGGGTGGTGGGTGGGGTGCAAATGGTCACCTGTGATGACCCTAGTTGTCTTGAGACTGGAGGATTTAAGGATAGCCTCCAGGGGTGGCAGAGGGTAGTAGATGATTTTTCTGGGCAGTGTTAATTTACACTGTGCACAGCCTTTTTTCCCTCAGTTATCAACTGAGTACCAAACACCCAGGCAGTATAGGAGAGCACGCTCTCCATTCAAGCAAGGTAGAAGGCTGGCAGCAGCTTGTGGTCCAGGTTGTTCTTCCTGAGGACATGGAGGAAGTGCAGCCACTGTTGGCCCTTCCTTACTAGAACATTGGTGTTGTGGGTCCAGGTGAGATCAGTGGAGATGTGGGTGCCCAGAAACCTGAAGGTGGAGACATATTCCACCTGTTCTCCATTGACCATCTCCAATGAGATGGGAGTGGAGCTCTCTGCGCCTCTATTACGAGTTCTTTTGTTTTAGGGACTGCCTGCTGTGCTCGGTGCTGCCACTGTGTGGTTGCCCAGCACCAGGCAAGTACTTAGGTATAGTAGGCTCTGCTTAAAAAATGCTCAGTTGGTGTTAAGAGGCCCCAAACTGTGCCATGAAAATATCCCCTACATCATTATAGCACCAGCAGCAGCCTAAACTGCTGGTACAGTCTGATGTGCTGTGTGTTCAGAGATGCTCTTCTGCATACCTTGGTTGTAAGCAGTGGCTATTTGAGTTTATGTTGCTTGAAGAAGTCTGACCAGTCTTCTGTAACATCAACAAGGCATTTTCACCAAGGAAACTGACGCTCACTGCCACTTTCCTTTTTTTGTTTTTATCTTTTAGCAATGCTGGTACCTTGTGTGGTACCAGATGCAGGCTTTTGAACTGAGTGCGTATAACAATTCGGCACTCAACAATTCACCTCTTTATGCAGTGTCCATGTTTTCCAAAAAGAATTTCAAACTTTGACCACAGAACAGTTTTCCACTCTGTCTCATGAGTTCATGTTCACGTATGGCTTCGTCTTTGCACAATAAAGCTTTAACCTGCATGTGTGGATGGCACAGTATTCACAGACAGTGATTACAGGAAGTGTTCCTGAGCCCATGAAGTAGTTTCCGTGCCAGAATCATGTCTGTTTTTAACACCGTGATGGCAATTAACCTAATTAGTTGCTAAATGTTCCTCTGGCTTTTTCTTTTACTTTTCCAGCCTTTTGTTGCACTTTCCCCAACTTTGACACACATTAAATTCAAAATGAGCTAATATTTTTCATCAAATAGTAAAATGTCTGTAAAACTCTTTCTACTGTTGTGATTTGCCATCTAGAACACAGACCCAGATTTGTTTCTCACCAACATAAATAGAAGCTTTGTGTAATTTGAGCACCACTGACAAACAGTATGCGTTTGATTACCTGTAAATGATTGTAATTAGCATGCGAATAAACAGCAGACAATGTAAAATCACAAAAAATTGCACACTTTCTTGCTTTGATGCCAATCACGCCCAGCAGTCATTCCCACATGATTCTTTTAAAAACGGGTCACAAAAGAGTCAGATTTTCTCAAAAAGCAGCTGGAGTTCCCCATGATTGATTTTTCTACACATGAATAATCTTTTTATTAATATATCCACTTTGAACCAGAGCAGATGGTGAAAGCACAGCCATGATCATAACAGGATGTGTGTACACGTCTATGTTTTACGGCCGCACAAAGAACAAATGGGTCCGATTTAGCCGGCAAAAGCAACACCTGTGCACACATATAGATGAAGGAAAAGGCATGTTTCCAGGTTTTTCATGTGTTGAGTAATCTAAAGCCTGTGGCAGTCCTCTCTCACTACGCATCCACAAAAACCAGGCCAGTGTAACTAATTGTCAGAGTGTAGTTTAGTTTGGGCTCTTTGTTGTTTACCTGTGGGTCACGTGAGTTGTAATATACTGTTCAAATAATACTGTGAGTGAGTATGAGAAATGCCCACCCTGTCTGAGTTTCCAACTGAGGAGGATGATCAGTGCTAGCAGCAGCAGAGAGACAGACAGGAAGAGCATCAGTCCAAACAGCCACACTGGAAAAAAGCTGCCTGCATCACTGTTTGACATCGTGATGCTTCCCTGCAGGAACAGAGCCAGATCAGCCCAGGGGGAAGTCAGCACAGCCATGTTAGTCCTGTGAAGCAACAGAAACGGGGAGAACTGTGACAGCACTGAGCAGCTCCTTCAGTGGGAGACTGCGGCACCCACGGTGTGGGACGGAGAGATTTCGCAGGTCTTTCCTCCCCACTGCTGTCAGACTCCATAATAAAGACTTTAACTGATCAAGCACACACATCCATACATATGCAATAATACTAAGTGCAATAATCCTTTCTGTCATCGTTGTATTTTTACTCAGTTGTATATAGTATTTGTATTTGTATTCTATTTTTATCTTATTGTATATTTATTTTATTTTATTCTACTGTATATAGTATTTTATTTTATTCTATTCTGTACAGTTGTGTACTGTATTTATTCTTATTGTATTCTAATTTTTGCCTCATAACTCTTGCACTGTCCACTTCCTGCTGTGACAAAACAAATTTCCCACGTGTGGGACTAATAAAGGTTATCTTATCTTATCTTATCTTATCTTAACATCAGGTCTGCTGTGGCGATATGATCACAGAACACATCAACGCGAGTACTTTAATGTGTCGGACCGACAACAGCTAAGTTTTAGGTTAAATAACAAATAAGTAACAGTAGTGCTGACGACTTTTCTTTCAGTTAAAGCCCAAAATCTCTTTGGTCTGCAGCTGCTTTTGTAGTATGAAGCATTTACTGTACAAGAAACGTACACTAGCAAGTACCAGCTTAACCCCCCACACCTAGTGTATCATATTTGATACATGAGTTTTTGAGACTAACCCCTCTGAAAAAAATAAAAAAAATAAATTTAGTAATAAATATTTTGCCAAAACAAAACCCAACAACAAATATGATATAAATTAAAACTCAAATATGTGAATTGGCCACCTCTCCCTGAGCCTGGGAGTTTTTCCTTCCCACTGTCGCCAAAGTGCTTGCTCATAGGGGATCATGTGATTGTTGGGGGTTTCTTTGTTTTATCATTGTAGGGTCTACCTTGCAATATAAAGAAAATAAAATTCAAATAAAATTGAATTGAAAATAGAACTTTATTTTCAGAATTACAATTGCCTGGCAATTATTTCATGGTTCAGGCTTTAAAGGGTTAATAAAAGCAGACTATTTTTAGTAGCCAAGCGTGTGTATGCCAATCAAAGGTTGGAATAAACACCAGACATCAAATAAGAAACGTGTTCCAAATTTCTTTTAAATTGATTTCTCAGTACAACCATTCTGTGTGTAGTTTTCGCTTCTGGTTGATTGGTTTTAGTTAAGGGTGGAACTGAATAAACTTGTATACATTCTCAAACCAATGATCTTAGAACATACACAACCAGAGTAGCTGTCCCTTTGGATCAGATTCAGAATAAACTGTATTGTCATTGCACCGTATGGTTAAAAACTACAACACAACAAAAAGGGACATATCGGGGAACGTCTTTGATCAGCATTTAATCCTGATAGGTTTTCTTTTGAACTTGCCTAGGACATGCTGTGTGCTCATCAGAGGCAACCGCAATCAATGACCATTGCACAGCTGCAGGCTGTACTCATCCAGGAATGGACATCTGGACACTACACAGATGGGTGATTGCTTAAATATGTATTTCTATATGATTAGAAGTGTAAACTGTGACAATGCAACACTCCAGACTTGCAGCAATGTTGCTTCCATGCTTGGTGTTAAAGCCTCTATAGTCTAAATTATGGATAATCCTTTGCAGTCATGACATTTATATATTTTGTGTTTCAAACACTGGTTTTGATACAAAGTTTAGAATGATATTTATTTAAAATAATAATTCCCTGCAGGTTCAGCTAACCTTGCTGAAACTTGAATCATAGTTTTCATCCCTTTCAAGCGGCCTTGTCGGTCTCAGTGCAGGTTATGAAATGATAACTGTAACATGTAATCTATTGTTCGAGTTCCTTCGCACGTGTTTTCCCTCATTCACATGAACATGTGCTTTTATGGATTCACTTGTGTCCATGTACACACAGTGCATTTGGAAAATATTCACACTGCAGAGTTGTTACTTTTTTTAAAACAAAGTATCGAGGGAAGGCTGCGACAGCTTATGTACACGTTATAAAGTTGTTTGATTTTTAACAAAATTGCAGTTTAAAGCTATTTTTTCCCACTTTCTCATTATGGGGTGAAATAAAAAATAAATCTGTTTTGGAAGAAGGCTGTATGATGACAAAATGTGGTCATGTGAGGTGCTGTGAGTACTTTCCAGATGCGCTCTGAGTGGCATGTTCCCAAAAGCTTTGTATTAGGAACAAGACTGTTTGATCTCGGTCATGGTTTAGACTAAAATACAAAAGTTCACGGCAGTTTCACCACTTTTTTTCTTGGTTGCCTGGGTTACGTGTCCCCTCAGAGGAGCGTTGAAAACATGCACGATGCAAGCAAGAAATGTACTTCCACTTAAAGTACAGTTCATACAGTTCATGTCCACGGACAAATAGCTTGCACATTTGTGACTGTTTCACTCTTTGGCCATGAAACCTTGTGCTCATTTTGTCCATACGAACGTGTACAGTCAGTACAGATAAAGCAGGATCACCTATACAAAACATGAATCACACTCACAGTTATCATTAACACTACAACCAAATCTACTTACGGTTTTTAGGCCCCCAGTAATGCAGCTTTGAAGGCCTTTAGGTGGAAATGACCTACAGATGTTCTCCAGAGATTAATGAGTTTTGTCCTTGCTGACGTTAAGCTGTCTTTTAAAGAAATCAGTCAGTTGCTCCTGACGCCGCTGAGATTATGCAGGAAAAATAAATCTCGTGTTTTTATTTCCACAGTGAGAAAATGAGCTAAAAGAAGTCCAGTTCTTTGTTTCTTCTTTTTAGTGTGTTTGCTTCCTGTGTTTCTCTGTCCCCGACTCACTTTGATTGGGAGAAACAGCACTGCTGTTGACAATGTGAACTTTGTTCTGTTTCAACAGTCGAACCGTGTGATTAGTAAGATTAGTTTTACTGGACCGTGTGTGTGTGTGTGTGTGTGTGTGTGTGTGTTTAGTAAGAGGATTGGTGCATGTTACTGTATGCACTGGTGTCCTTAAACCGTTTGAATCTGGGAAATAATTTACATGTTATGCTTCTGTGCTTGTTTGTGTGCACTGTGGCTTTCTGCAGTGTTGATCATTGAACCTTAGACCTTTGTGCTTACTGCGTCATAAAAGAAAACCTCACAACACATGCAGTTTTTCAGCTGTTCTCTCAACTCTTTTGCCTTTCTCTGCTTTCGAACACTCTCTGCACCAACAAACACTGATGCCGTTTTGGTTGATGGCATCACTGATTAGTTTCAAACACAACTGATAACCGTAATCTGGACGATATCACTACAACATATCCATCCATCCATTCTCTTTAGCTTATCCTTATAAAGATTGTGGTGGTGGAGCGTCTCAAACAGGCTCTAGTGCTGGTGAGCACGGGGCCCACTAGAGGATGTTGGGTCCTCAGGCCACCCTCATGGAGTCTGTTTCTGATGGTTGCTCAGAGACTTTCACACCAGTGGCCTGCTGACCATGCCACTAAATCACAAAGAATGCAGTACTGAATCAGACAGTTTGCATTAAAATGCAGAGATACATGGCATGCATATGCAATCTGTGTAGGTTCTCTGTCATCCAGGTCATGGTAGTCTAAGGATCTTGGAAATAAACTAGCTGGACTTCTTTAAATTTCGTGAAGATGTTTCATCTTTTATTTTATCTAGCTACTTAGACATATACAATATATCTCCGTAATCAGTCACAGGCACAAGTTTGTTTTTTTTCTTGGCTCACAGGTCACACCACACTCACCACAAACTTTATTGGGTACACCTATTCAGGTGCTCGATCACACAAATATATAATCAGCCAGTCACATGGCAGCAACCCAATGTATTTAGGCATGTAGACATGGTCAAAAAAACACTGAAGTTCAAACTGAGCAACAAATTGGGGGAAGAAAGGCGATTTTGTTTAGTCTGACACGGTTCTGCCACATGGTTGGTGCCAGACAGATTGGTCTGACTGCTGATCTACAGGGATTGCCCCACACAAATATCTCTAGGATTTACAGAGAACTGTCTGAAAAAAAAAAAGATCCAGTTATTGGCAGCTTCCTGTGTCAAAATACCTTGTTGGTGTCAGAGGATAGATGGCTTTGAGCTGATAGGAAGGGAACAGTAACTCAAATAACCACTCATTACAACCAAGGTCTGCAGAAGAGCACGTGTGATAGTACAAAACATTAAACCTTGCAGCAGACGACCACACTGGCTACACTCAACTTCTCAGCCAAGAACAGGAAACTGAGGCTATAACTCATCCAGTCTCAACAAAATTGGATAATTCAAGATTGTCCATGTTACTTAGCTTAGTTAGTTTCTTGAACATGATCCAATAGAGCACCTTTGGGATGTGGTGGAATGGAGGGAGCTCTTGTAGGGTGTTCATGGTCTGTAGTCGTCTGTATCCATAGTGGTCGAAGAAACAAAGAGTGGTGAACCAGTGACAGGGTCATGGAGCGAAGTTGGCCCCTGTGGTCCAATCTAACAGGTGAGCTACTGTAACTCAAATTGCCTAAGAAGGTAATGCTGGATCTGATAGAAAGGCAAGAAAATACACAGTGCATCACTGTTTGTTGCTGTTTGGGCACCAACACAATATTAGGCAGGTGGTCATAATGTTATGCTGAGTGATGTATCCTTGCTTGTATGTGACAAAGTTTAAGTATCTTTGTCCTTTTTGCAGTTTGACATTCTGCTTCCAGTCTCCCCATCAAACATTTAAACAGAACATTGCTTTCAG
The DNA here is from genome assembly GCF_057381915.1 of Diplotaxodon limnothrissa. Classification (NCBI taxonomy): domain Eukaryota; kingdom Metazoa; phylum Chordata; class Actinopteri; order Cichliformes; family Cichlidae; genus Diplotaxodon; species Diplotaxodon limnothrissa. The sequence continues at coordinate 6,924,402 of NC_140610.1, read as the reverse complement.
GCTTTTGGGTGAAATCACAGACACAATCTGGCTACAGCCAGTAAGAACTCAGGTTAACTGTGTGATGCTGCCATCAACATCAATATAACTTATTAAGTTTGTTTGAAAGAAGGGTGGAGGCTGTGGCGTCTTTGAAGGTTGTATAGCGTTCTGTTTTTTTCTGGTAGTTTGATGCATGTATCATGCATGGATGTATACATGCATGTTTAATTAAATTAGGCAAATGAAAAAAACAAATGGAAAAACAAACAAAAAAAAAGAACGCAAAAGTTACATTCATTATTTAGATATGGCTGATAAAACATTAATGTGGCTCTTGTGAGAAGAGGAATTGAAACTAATCTGTTGAAAAATCTCCTGAAAGCAGCCATAACCCTGGCTAAACATTTCCTCCCTCGACACGCAGGAGGAATTTTGGCCCATTTTGCCATTTCCTCTGGACTGAGACAAGCAACAGAAAAGAAGAAAAAGAAGGGTTGTTTTTTTCCCCAGCACCACTGTTGCTGCCAAACTAACCAGCCCTTCAGTCAGTCTTGTTTCTTTGTGATTGTCTCTTATTTTCTCTTGTGTGCTGCTGCTGACAAAGTGAGCGTAGATAAAATTCTGAAATGAAAGAAAATGCGCACAAGCAAGAAACAAGACCAAACTCGATTAACCAAATGTAATCAGCAGAAACTGGCTGGGAGCTGCCAGAAATGTGGCTTCTGCAATGGGTCGGGATTTTGGGACAGCAGTGATCCTGAGGCTGTCTCAGGAACACATTATCAACACTCTGGGTGTTTCTCCACTGTTACAGCCCTAGCTGGGCCTCCTGATACTGCCCTTGTGTGGGCTTGGTGTTTTTCTCTGCCTCCTCCTCTCTTGCTCCACCCCTCTGTCTCTCTCTTGCTCTTCTCTCTCCCCAGGACACAGCTGCTGCTCATTGGACTCATTTACCACCTGGGCCCAGTCGGCAATCATCCTCTCTGAGGTCATATAAGCTGGGGATGAGCTGTGAGCAGTGTGGGGTGTTCTTGGTGTGTAGTTATCCTGCCTGAAGTGTGGAGTTGTGGAAATAGTATAGCTGCTTTACGTGAGTAGTGTGGGCTTGTGGGCCTCGGCAGCAGTAAAGCTAGCTGCTAGTGATGGGCAGATGAAGCTTCATGAAGCACTGAAGCTTTTCATCCAATTGGTTCACTCCAGCGCAAAGCTTCTTGAAGCTTCATTTGCTCTAGTAGGACACCTACTGGACATAAAAATATTAGTTGGCATGAATTTGAAGAGTGTGGCCTTTTGCACACAGCTTGTAAATGTCAACAACAAAAGGAGTGTGTAAAACATGTATATTGTAGTGATGGCAGTATACTGTGTATATTTATACTGGCAGTATGGAAAATGATTATTTGGAAATGCTTAAAATGGAAATGATCATTTACTGTGAGGTGAGGTGTAGTTGGGGTGTGGACAGTAGTTGTGCTTTTGTAACACTGAGGTATGGACAGCTACACACTGAGCCTCAGTCCTGCCTGTTCACATTTTATTCTGTAAAAACTACATTTTCACTGCTTTTATGACCTTTTTAGTGGGGAGAACATAGCTAGGATTTAATGATTTAACAAATCTTTTAAATCCTTTGTCCTCCACAATGCTAAATGGCTCAATCACCATGCTAACCAGGTCTTCATCTATTTGAGATTGTTCTCCTGAGGAAAGACAATAAAGACAAAGCACAAATATAAATATCACACACGTAACTTATAACAGCTGTATAATATTGTTATATCATTTAGTAACATTACTGCATGCTATATTATCATGGCATTTGATGGCTCACCTGGTCCTGCTCCATAATCGGTGTTCCCCTTATTCTCATGCGAAGCTCTGTAGTGCCTAAGCATGGATGAGGTGTTGTTGTTATATCCCAGCTCCCTGGCACATAGCAAACACTTCACCTTGTACAAAAGTAAAGCCGCTTAACATAAATTGTATTGCACCATCAGTATTATGAAAATACATCTTCTGTAGAAATTTACATAACTTGTTGGGAGGAATAAAATCACAATGTTCCCACACAGGGGAGGACATCCTCCTCTTCTTAGCTGGCTCCATTCTCTCCTGACTTTCTCTCCTCACTCTCATAAACCTCCAAACTGTCTCTAACTCTCACTAACCGCAACTCTCCATCAAACACCTACATTTTGAATGAAGTCTGAGGGGTTTATATCGCTGTCATATCTCGCGGCAAAGTTCGAACCACTTCATGAACCAGTCACGTGGTACAGCCGGGCGGCGAGGCTTCGGACGTCATCATTTTCAGCTCCTCCCATAAATGAAGCAAGCCTCGATACGCGCATCGCGGAAACGCCCCCTCCATTACTCGACACAAGCTTCGAAGCCTCGATACAGAACGTCACATCACTACTAGCTGCTGCTAGTGATAGGGTGAGCTTGTGGGCCCCTGGAAGTGCCTCCTCGTGGTGTGGAGTTTGTTTGGTTGTTGTGTTCTTTGTTGTTGCAACCTTTTTTTCCCTTTTTCCAAGTGTTATTGGTAAAACGGCGTTGCCGGCTCTTTATGTTATGATTATCTATAATAAAGACTATTTTATTTACTAAAAACACCTGTCTGTTTTCCTTTCATTCTGTTCTGGACTCATTTGTTACTGGTCCCCTCACTCGCATGCCTAGACCCCTTCGGGGGGACGTAACATTCACATTTTTATTTCTGCCTACTTTGAAGTCAACCTTCAGCAAAGTGTGTTTTTGTTACCAACATTCACAGAAAAAAGAGGAATCCTGCCTCACCTCTTTGTCTGATTGCTGCTGTAGGTATGAGGCAGCATCCACTTTGATGAGTGGAGTTGGATGTGTGCATCTGTTTGTGTGGGCGGAAGATCATGTTTTTGTCGTCAGCACTGTGGGAACGGATCCTGTGTTTCATTGATTGTACAGTGAGATGAATCCAAGTCATCTCTCCCCGTCTGCCACATTGTGCTAAGGCCAAGTGGAGGGAAACAGCAAAAAGAACAACACACATAAACATCATTTGAGTTCACCATGGTGTGTAAAACATTACAATTTGAAATCTGCAATATCTTTTCCTAAGTTTTTCTGAGTGTTATGTAACATGCTTGCTTGTGTGGAAAGATCTTTTAGTGGACGCGCAGCTTACTACATGGCCAGTGTTTATTGGTTTACCTTGATTTAGGTCCCACAGAGGTCACCTTCTCAAGGGAGACCTAGCCAAGGCAGCAGAAACACAAACTCCAAACATAATAAAAATACAAACAACTTAAAATGCAGAGCATACAACATGACATGCAATATGCATATATCCAAAACAAAAAACCTCTGATCTTTTTGCAGTGTTTTATGTCCAAGGTGCTTAATAAGAAAATCTGTCAACACCCTGGGCACATTAAAAGCAACCATTTGGAGGAGCGTTGCTGGTAACTGTTCAAGCTGATACAGAGAAAGTTACTGAGAAAAACTGTAAGTTAATCCAGTATTGTTTTATAGATTAAAAAATCCAAAACAAAACAAACGCCCATCAGGAGGTAAAGAGAGGAGTCATGAGTCAGAGATTTTGTTGCTGTAACAAAACATAGAGATGCATGACAAACTGAATAAAGATGTCAGGCATATACAGCATATTATCATAATCGATGCCAGGAGAACAATAACTCCCACAGTTTTTTTCCCCTTGGCATTAAAACGAAAGTAAGATTTAAACCTTGAGGCTGAATTGAGCACAAAAACAGATATTATTGCTGCTTTTGGCAATGATGTTTTGAAATTTGAAAAAAAAAAAAAAGTACAATTAATCATTGTACCTTATCATCAGTGTCTCTTTTCTGTTGCAGTTCCAGGAGATCAGCCAAATGATCAATGTAGTTGCATTTAGTGTGGGAAAGCAAGGAAATCGGTGCTTGCCCTTTGAAATCTAAAAGCAGACATCAGTTAAACCCTTCAAAAGTGAACCGATCTTACAATATTGCACATCCCCCACTTGTTTACTTCCTTCCAGTGAATTACTGCCTTGCTGTGCCTGTTGTCTCTGGAAGCTAGTTTGACTCTGAGCCTTGGGATATATAGTTTCTCCTCCCTTGTCCATGACCAAGAATGGGTTAATACTGACTATAATAATCACTAATGGTAAGTTGCTGGTCATTATTCATCAATCTTCCGCTCAAGTATTCATTCAGTTAAATAAATGCATTAAAAAAAGAGAAAGGTGGTAAATATTTAATGTCCAACATTGTAATGATATTTTACTTTAAATGACCTCTACTGTCTATGAATCCATTACAGTAATTTAATGCCATCGATTTTCTACATTCATTTCCCCCACCAATTAGTTTACATCACTAAATATAATGTATTTTCATAAGAGCAAAGTTCAACTCTGTCTGGAGTATTCAAAATTCAAAACACTTTAAACATATCATATTTGAACCGAGCTGCTAAGGTTCAGCTCAACTATGGAGTGGAGTTGGTTTTATTTAGGTGTAACACACAACAATCTGTTTCTAGCAGATAATGGCTTGCCTGATTACATTCCATTATTAAAATCAAAGTAAACTTTATTGTCATCTCTGCTACATAAAGTAGAGTATATAGAGAGATGAGACGAGGAGGCTCCAGTTCCATTCAGTGCAAAAGACAACAATAAATATAAGAAGAGTAAGAAATAAATATACATTTTAAGACTAAGGGAAAAGTAAAAGGTATAAATATATACTTTAAATTAAAGGTAAAAGGATCAATAACAATCTAAATTTACAATTTACAGTTGAATGATTTAAAGTGACCTTGAAGTGGTTTAAAATGACCAGCGTAGCAGCGTCACAGTTTACTGTTTATTATGAAAGGACACAGTTCAGACCACTTAAAGTTACCGAGCGAGGTCTTAGACTGCATGAAAGTCATCAACTCTCTGCAGAGTTGCAAACCTCCTCTGGCATTAACATCAGCACCAAAACTGTGAGCTGGGAGCTTCGTGGCGTGGGTTTACATGGCTGAGCAGCTTTTGTAGGTGGCCCACTAGATCTGCCCATATGGGGTAGTTTAGTATGCCATATCTGTTATAAAAGGATAGAAGGATGGACCCACATGCTGAGCACTGAAAAGTTTTTATGGGTTTATCTTCAGCTTAGGGAATGAGAAACAGGTTAGGACGGACGGACGGACGGACGGACGGACGGACGGACGGACGGAACAGACTGCGGGCAAGCATGTTACCTGGCTGATGCAAGGATTTTTTGATAACTGAGTCTGTGCTTCACTCTTAAATACTCTGCTTCCAGAGCTACTGATGAGTTGCAGGTGAGTTGACGAGCTGAATGCCGACAGGTGAGTGACTGACTGAGTGGCAGGGAAACCACGAAGGAGCCACCTTGGAAAAAAAGTAAATGACAAAGCGGGAAAGAGAGCAAACTAATGATTGGCTTCACAGTGTTCATCTTTTATATACAGTCTAAAGTTGATCTGCATTTAAGTGTAGTGAAAACCTTCATGAGCCATAATGTTGTTGTTATAAATTGACTGAGATGACAGGACATAACATGTCATATTTAAATAATCCTGTATTTATATGATCTCACGTTGGTAGTGATATTCGTGCTGTTTAACATTCATGTGAATTTGTGCTAACAAGCTCCAGTCTGGCTGTCATTACAGACCTACTGTGTGTGTGTGTGTGTGTGTGTGTGTGTGTGTGAGAGAGAGAGAGAGCGAGGGTGTTCACATGCTGAGGGATGAGCCTGGAGCACAGAGTGATGATGATGATAAAAAGGAACTGGAAGGAAAAGACTAACATCTTAACATGTTTTTTTCTGGACCCTATTGACATATTAGTGCCCATTTGAGCATAAAGGCCTTTGAGTGTCCGTGTGTGTTTGTGTACGTATCATGGCTTCAATAAACCAGCTCCAACTTTCTCACCCTTGTTTTTGTTCTAGTTGTCATGGCAACCTCTTGGCCTTTTTAGCATAAGTTACATCGGGGGTCTCCGATGATGCTCATCGCCATAGTTACTGGGGCTTTGTTAATGAGATTCAAAGCTTCGGGCATTATGTAAGATGTGTGACATTTACCTCTGATTACTCAGCTGCAGTGTGTATTCACTAATATATCGATGTGTATTGACGCACACAAAGAAGGGAGGAAATAACACCAACCTCACTGATTTCAAATATCAACAGTAGTGCGGCTGCCAGGAAAAGCCTCATGGGCTTGAGATGGATTTAGGCTTCTGCATCAAGGTGTTACGGCGCTCTCTTTATGTGAACCCCTCCGGCACAGGAATTGATTTGCAGCGTGGCACAGGATTTAACTTGGCGACTGTCATATTACCACAATATTTAAATTTCAAATCATACTACCAAGTAAGGAGTAAGGAACAGATTACTGAGCCTCTGACTTCTGAGTTCACGAATGACTTAACAGCACAAATGTGTCACTGAGAGATTTTTGCAGTGCTTTTTGTCTGATTGTGTCTTTGGGGGCACTGCTGATGAGCATTTTTTTTTTTTTTTTGCATCAACATGATGCAATGCCTTGGTTTGTCAGCTTTCTGACTAAGCTAAAAAAGACCTCCCTGACAGTTATTTTGACACATACTCGACATATTTTTCTGAGTCACACTGCATATTATTTTCAAAGATTAATTTAAGTATATCTTTATGGGATCTCCACTGGCATTATTCACATTTTTGAGAACACACAAGCCACCTCCACAGTCCAGTCTCAGTATTTGTGGCTTTTCGCTTGTTGCCTCAGTATCGCCGACAAACTGTGATTACAGTTTTGAGGCAGTGAACATCAGTTCCTGTGGAGCTGCAGAGGATTAAATTGCTCCTGCGTTGTGTATTAAAGACGCTGTTATGGAGGTGAAGCAAGGAAATGAACTGAGTGCAGTTTTCTTGTTGCCGACCATAAAACTGCACCGCGCTTTCACAAAGCGATATGTTTATGTAAAGACAAATTAAAAGTAAACTCTGAATACTTGACCCATTTAGTAAGGAGATCCAGTAACTCTGTCATGCAGTGGTTGGGATTTTAGAACACCTTATTAAACCCTGTCACCTGTACCCTGATTTTATTATTTTGCATCGTGTCCTTCTGGTTGCAGACACTGTTATAACTTCCTTCCTTCTTTGATAAGAAAAATCCCCCAAATTACATCACCAAGCACTGTGGAGACAGCCGTTCATCAAAGCCCTTCTTTGATCTGTTTCAATTTTGGTGTAGCTCCACTTTGTTATTTTCTTGCACTGATCAAACAGCTTTCCCATCCTGAACTTGATTATCCATGTTTTAGCGATGGAAACAGATGAAATCACATCGCTCAAATCATCCAGGCGTCGTCTTACCTGCCAGAGTGGAACATACATAGTCGGAGACTGTTACAACTTTGAGTCATGCAAGCTGAGCAGTCACCACTTTAGAAATACAGTGTAACAAAATCCAAAATACAAGCTCAGCCATTAGTTCGATGTTTACAACAATAATATTTGCTTTTACTGAAATGTCCGAGGGGGAGATTAATTCATGTCCAGTACCACACCACCGCTCACTACGACCTTGGTAACACCTCATGCACTGTATGCATGTACCTAATGGAGTCACCAGGGAGTGTACATTTGTTGTTTTTATTTAAATCTCACACCGTACTGTACACAGTCTGCTTTGCCTCTGGTTATTGATGACTGTTTTTCAGCCGAGTGTGAAAGAAGAAAAGAGCAGAGGCGAGCGGAGCAGGGTTTCGGAATTGAAAAGAGTGAAAGAAAATTGAGGCGAGTCAGCAGCAGTCAGACAAATAAAAAATAGTAAGAGCAAAGTCATGCAGGGTGATGGTTTTTCCGACAAATAACAGATACTGCAGCTATTCCTGCCAACGTGCACACACACACACACCTACAGTCCAGGTCATTTCATTACTGCTCGGTCGCTCTTTTTTTTTTTGATGCTTCAATGTAACGGTGGCATGAAGGTATATTTCATAAGAATTAGTCTGCAGTTGAAGGTATATTTCATAAGGTATATTTCTGGCATGAAGGTATATTTCATAAGAATTAGTCTGCAGTTGGACAGACAGGTCCAAGGGAAATGCAAAAAAGAAGAACACGCTGAAAATTATTTCTTTTTTTTTTTTAATATGGCAATGACCAGTAATGGGAAAGAGGATTGAGGAAGTGTGTCCAGAGAGATTAGATGTGCAGCACAGACTAATAGCAAGAAGAAAAAAACCAAGAGGCGATGGTGGGTGGAAGTGTGAGACAGAGTGAGAGGAAGAAGTGATGGAAGTGAAAGAAGATGAAATGAACGACATGGAGAGAATATTTGGCATTTTATCTTCTGCTAATTTAATTTATTGCTTTGTCAGGCAGAGACGCTGAGAGACAAACACACAGTCATGGGGTGGGGGAACGAGAGAGAGACAGAAAACTGATGGAGGTAATTAATGTGTTTATTAGGCTGTTTTTTGAAAAGGGAAGTGATTGACAAGAGGAGAGACAGGAGGAGGAGTCAGAACAGGCTGGACCAGACAGCGAGGAAAGACTGGGAATGCGAGTGTTAGAGAGACTCGGTGGGTGGATGCAGGAGAGATGTGATGAAATAGACCCAAGGGAAAAAGAATTGGAGGAGGTAGGGGTGAGAGAAAACAATTGGAAGTGAGGAAAGTAGACTAGAGAGGAGGAGATGAGGCTGAGAGTGTACTTTCATACATCTTTTTAGTTTAGGGGAGCTCATTTAGATTGAATTAAAAGTGAGGAGAGAACAAAGGTGAGGACAGAGAGTAATAAAACAGAAGGAAAGCTCAAGAGAGGCTGACACCAACGACGGAAGCAGGAAGAGAAAACCATTGTATCAGCTAATCCTCACTACTGTTGATAATTTAGCATCAGGAGCAGCTTGAAAGTAACTAGTGTCCTTTATTATATTTACATGCACAAACATGGAGGCGGTGACGCTCCTTATCAGCTCATTACCATTGTATTTCAACACACAAACACAAAAACACCTCAGAGCTGAGATTAAGTTAGAACTTCATATTTCCGACTTAATCCTATAAGCTTCACTTCGTAGACACAGAGCTGCAGCCTTCTAATCGCTGTGATTAATTACAGTTGTGGCGCAGATAAACGGATATAATATACCAGCTGGAAATGTGAAACAAAGGAAATATTGCCTCCGGGAGAGATGTGGAGGAGATATGTGTGTGTCTTAAATGGATCAACATGAGCTGATATGAGAAACTTCCCAATTGTGCTGCTGATCCATTGTTCCGTGTCCCTTCGATTGCTGAATTTATAAAAGTATTTTTACTGTATGAATAAGTATTAATGGCTCCTTTGTCACGTAAAGGTAACATGTATTACTCATTACTCGTTACCTTTTTTAATAGTAATACAGGACGTTCTGTTGAATGACCGGGATGTAACGTAATTATTAGTTAAGAATATAAACTTACAAGCTGCAGTTCCAAACACCAACACAAATCTCTATCCTAATAAGGACACAAATAGATATTTATTTTAGTACTTACTTATGAATACAACGTGAACGTGAAATGAGACTTTAAAACTATCTCCATGGTGATGCTACTTAAAATCATGAACAGATAGAAACAGGCTGGAACCTGACCACCCAACACTGCCTTTGTTATCTGATGAAGTTCAGGCTCTGGCTGCTGGGCTGGGGTCTGCATACACTCAGCTTTAACATCACTCTGGGTTCTTTGCTTACTTTGTGTTAGCATGCTGTCTCTGCAGGTGCTTGCAATAAAGTTGTGTCATTAGTATAATGCAGCTGCTTTCATCCTGAATGGAGTTTGCACTTTAACCATTCCTCTCTTGTCTTTTTCTGTATGAAAAATAAAAGTCATGGTCATGCTTTAGACAGCTTCACCATTTTCCTCCTTCCGCGCACAAACCAAAATCAGCTGACTGTAGCACAACCTTTGTAACGTGAGCAACACATTATTGTAACTGTACAGGGATTAGTTGTGTTACAGTTACAGTTACTGCAACTGTAAGTCTGCTAACGTCTGCTTGAGTCAAACTATGTGGTCAGTATTTTAATGGTGAGTTGCTGAGAAAGCTGAAGTACAGATTAGTTTTAATAAACGTTTTAGCTGATGAAAGGTGAACCTAATCTGATGGGCTGGGTTTAAGAATCTGATCAGGTGTCCTTAGTTAGCCACTGGGCAATCATGTACCTCCGTGTAATCCTAACATCCGCCGATACATTGTTGCACCACTACAGAGGCCTGTAATATGAAGGAGGTAACTTCAGGATAAACCCTTGGTTTTCAGTATCACAGTGGCGTTTCATTCTTACTGGGGTACATTGCCATGGTAACTCATGCTGCAGACCTATCCTGCTCCAGAGAAGGGTATGTTTGAGATTTTCGTTAAAAGATATGAAAACACTGCCTTCTGACCAATCAGTTCTCTGGAAAATGGCATCACCATCCTTAGAAAATCCCCTGACCTCAGTGCTGAGAAAGTACCGTAATAAGGTTTTAAGTGCATCTAAAATGTTTTTTCTTTCCTGAAATAGCAATGAACATAGATTCTTAAACACAACTTTATTCCTTGATCTTGGTCCGCGGCCACAAATAACTGCAACGTGTTTATTGTTACATAAGGATTAAAAAATTATTTCAAAACAGGAAATATATCTGTGCTTGTGAACCTTATGTTAAATTTGCATGTAGACTAAGTGTAACACAGTAAGGGGAATTGTTGAAAAGAATATATCAATGGGCCAATAGGCTCGACTATAGGAGCACAGGGGTGTGTTCAAATGAGACACAGAGACAAGAATGTAACTCAAAAGAACCAGCCAACTTTAGTGACATAAACCATAAGGTTGACAAGCACAGGTTAAAGACACTTTACAATGGTAGAAAGGAAACTTACAAAAATTAAAAGAAAAGTAAAACACAAACTACTAAAGCAATGACTTGGCCAAGTGTTATTTTTGGTTTTCAATGTTCGGGTTTCAATGCTCGGGTGCACCCTAGTAACCTGACTCCTTAACTCTTATAGAAACAGATTACACAAATCCAATGTACATTCAAATGAAAATCTCACACTCTTTTCACATGTGGAGAATGCTCTACACAACAGCTCATTATTTAAAGTCCCAAATAAAAAATGTCCAAGGGGTAAAGTCCAAAAAATTCCCAGGGTGTGAAAGAGAATAGGGATGAGAGAATGTCAGTCAGTGGTCTTATGTATAACCAGCTGTGCGTGAAAGTGTGAGTGATACAGTCCTACCACACCGCAAGGTGCAGCAGATCATCAAGTGGAAAAGAAGCGAATCTCAGTCTCTCTAAGTCCAGGTGGGAAGGCTCGCCATCTATTTCACCGGAGGAATCCACCTCAGGAACAATTCAGCATACAAAAAAAACCTGACCTGTCAACAGACAGGGTCAGAAGAGCAATTCAAATATTAATTATGCTGTTCTAGCTATAATTCACAACTTGGGATTTTGTTTAAATCACATTCAACATAAATTTGCAATAAAAATACTCAATTTTGCAAAAATAAAACATCTCTCTTACACAAACTATGCATTAAACCAAGTAAAGTCAGTGCATATGCATATATGTCGCATATGCGGCAATTATTAATCAAACAATTGAGATTAATTCAGTTTCTCAACGATAAAATGTGAAACAGACATGAACTAACTGAGACATACAACATGTGCTCACCGATCTCAGCGCATCACGGCCGAAGACAATGGCATAGTGTCTCTCGGTCGGAAAATGCAGGGCTCTAAATAACGTAACAGGACATGTTTTCTCTTTAATAACCGTAATACGACATGAAGGAAAAATAAACATAAGTTGCGCTTCAAGTGTTACCTTACTTCTGGAAGCAGATTGAGATGAACTTCCAGGCAGTTGATAGCAACCAGAGCTAACAAAGGCTAACAGTTTAGCTCCACGCGGTACTTTTTAAAGTCACCAGAAAAATGCAGCATTTGCCTGCTTACTCACTGTGGCTACTTTTAACATGAAAGGTAGCTGATAACCAGTGAACTTATGTGCAACACAGTTGGTTGCAACTTATATCTAATACTTTTTTTCCAGCTCAAAAGCTTCAGTCTCTCTTTTCTCCTGCCAGCACGCGACTACCTCCACACATAGCAGCAAACACAGAGCGCGTAGGTGGGACATACAGCGGCAGACTGCTCTCCCATTGGTCAAAACATACTGGGACCTGTGCATTTCGATTGGTTGGGCAGGCTGTCCATCTCTCCTCATATCAGTCCTTAAAGTGGTACCCCCATTTTATGTGGGTTACATAAGCCTGGTGTTGAATTTTGTTTTTATATTGATTTTTTCACTTGCTTTCAGACTGTGAAACACCGGCATGGCTGCTGCTGAAAGAAGGCGTTGTGAGCTAAACATTAATTTAATGAAATAAGGATTGCAATCTATGAGATTGCCTTGTTTGTAAATCATAGTGCTGTTATAGATAAGTGTCACAGTTGACACCCCTTTCATAAACTGTACGCATGAAGCTAGATTTAGGGAAACCCTGGCCTGACTTCTCATGGTTTCCTAAATTTATAAAGTTATTCTTTTCATATATTAAGTGGCAGCATGTGGAGAGTAATTGCAGGAGAACAAAGTTGTGCATAAATGGGTGTGTGTGCCCCTGTGAGACTTGAAGGTTAACAAGGCATTTAGGTGTAAAGCAAAACGACTCGTGCTGCTTGCCAGAAACAAAGAAACAATAAGCTGCATTAAGGATTGCAGTAACTTTGATATTTTTTTCTGACACAGCCACATTGACTGCCAAGAAGCCAAGAAGGCTCTTTATGGAGGAGAGGGAGGACACGGGTGAGACAGTGAGAGAAAAAACTTTTACTTACAAATTTTATGTAATATGCACGAACATTAATTCACCTCAGACAGCGAGAGAGCAGAGGTGCGTTGTAATTGAATTCTGTTGTATTAGTTACTCTGACATTTGAGTCTGCTGTACATTTATGCACACGCAGTGGGGCAGGAAATGGATATACTGACTGAGAAGCGTGAGGGGGGTGGATGGAAACAGAAATACATAGACAAAGAGAGGATATGTGTGAGAGAGATTAAAAGGATGGACTAAAAGGTTATCTCATCCCCCTGATGATGCTCTTGTATTGAGTGGGGTCATTGAACCTCAGACAAAAGGGGCGAGGGGTATTATGGGAGAGGAGGGAAGAGTTTCCCAGCTGAAGTGAGGAAGTTACAATGGTAGCAAGGAGAGATAAAGAGGATGAGGAAAATGGAAATGGGTTTAGCGCGCCACTGTTTCAGTTTCACTTTCATTTGTTTCCCTGTCTCTTCTTATCCACCATTTGAGTCCCTGTTGTCCTTTCACCCCCTGCCTGTTTTACACTATGTTCATATTTGAAATTCATTTTATGCAACAACCACTGCAGGCGAGAACAGCTAGGAGGGCTGTGGAGCAATGGTTAGCACTGACTCGCAGCTTGTGGTGGATTGGCAATTTGTCCAGCATGACTTTGTCTTTGACACCATGTAAGCTTTTCTACGTTGAAGACATAGAAAACATAGGGCCAAAACTGGCAGAAGAAATAAAGGTTGATGGAATAGAAAGGGACACTGGTGAAAATATTGAAAGGAATAGTAGCTCAATGTTTTTAAGAGCAGTGGAAGAGAAAGAGATTTATGACATGGTTAGAGGACTTAAGAACAAAACCAGTACAGACTGGAATGATATTGATATGGTAACGGTAAAGACAGTTATTGATGGTATCGTAAAACCATTAAAATATATATTCAACTTGTCGTTTCAAAAAGGAGTTTTTCCACAAAAAATGAAAGTTGCTAAAGTTATTCCCATTTACAAAACCGGTGAAAGACATCATTTTACAAACTATAGACCAGTGTCAATACTCTCCCAGTTCTCTAAGATACTGGAAAAACTCTTCATAAAAAGATTTGATAGTTTTGTGGAAAAATATGAATTAATGACAGATAGTCAGTATGGGTTCAGAAACAACAGATCAACAGCTTTGGCACTGATAGATTTAATGGAAAAGATAACGGAATGTATGGATAATAAGAGGTATGCGCTCGGAGTTTTCTTAGATCTAAAGAAGGCGTTTGATACTGTTAATCATGAAATTCTATTAAAAAAACTGGAAAAGTACGGGTTTAGGGGAGTGGTTTTGGAATGGCTAAAAAGCTATGTAGGGAATAGGCAACAATATGTACAAATAAATGAATATAAATCTAATTTGATGGATATAGCTTGTGGAGTACCTCAAGGTTCAGTACTGGGTCCAAAAATGTTTATTATGTACTTAAATGATATCTGCAGAGTATCGGAGATTTTAAAGTTTGTAATATTTGCAGATGACACAAATATACTGTGTTCAGGTGGGGAATTGCCACAGGTTTTGGAAATGATCACACAGGAATTAACGATATTAAAGAAGTGGTTTGATATAAATAAATTATCATTGAATCTCGATAAAACCAAATTTATGTTGTTTGGAAACCAAAAGAAAAACATCGAAGTAGAAATATGTGTTGACAATGTATATTTAGAAAGAGTAAATGAAATAAAATTTCTTGGGGTGATCATTGACCACAAGCTCTGTTGGAAGCCACACATTACTTATGTTCGGGGGAAATTGGCACGGGGCATTGCCGTCCTGGGAAAAGCAAAGCATATGTTGGATCAGAAAGCACTGCACATTTTATACTGTGCTTTACTACTGCCATATATGAGCTACTGTGTAGAGGTCTGGGGAAACACATACAAAAGTAACACACAAACAATAACTATAATACAGAAAAGGGCCATTAGATTAATAAATAATGTAGGGTACAGGGACCATACAAATGCACTCTTTGTCAAAATGCAAGCTATTAAATTCCAAGACTTGGTGAAGCTTAAAACAGCGCAAATAATGTATAAAGTCAGAAATAAATTGCTTCCCAAAGAAATCTGTAAATTGTTCATAGAAAGAGAAGGTGGGTATAACTTAAGAGGGAAATGGAATTTAAAAATACAAAGTGCTAGAACCACTTTAAGAACTATGTCAATCTCAATTGCAGGAGTTAAATTATGGAACAGTCTAACAGAAGAAATAAAAGACAGTCAAAACATAAAACAGTTTAAAGTAAAATATAAAAACCTAATTTTAAATAAGTATAAGAATGAAGAAAACGGGGTTAACCCAGGATGGTAATGTTGCTGGTAATGGTGTTGCGGTTCTTTTTTGGTTGTTTTTTTGTTTTTTTGTTTTGTTTTGTTGTTTTTCCATAACTTGTGTATCTGCAAATATACACATTCTGTATTTTTCATATGAAAGAAACTATACTGTGGTGGGGCTTGCTAATTTCTTGTTTTTGATTTATGTATGTTATGTTTTGTTTTACTTCATATGTTTATATGTTTCATATGTTGTTTGTTTAATTTAAGACAAAAAAAAAAATTAAATGAATGAGAGGTAAAACTTGAGGGGGTAGGGACAAATAAGTAAATACTTCAGCCTACTCCTTTTCAAACAAATAATGGAATGATATTTTGTAATGATTGTGAAGGCACATGTTTGAAATGTTTGAAATAAAAATGAACTGAACTGAACTGAAGACTCAGTAACAAGATGTTGGATAACGAGTTATGGATGATGTGGCAGCTATGCTTCCTTATTTTTTGTCATGCTATTAAACATGGTTAAAGTTTAAAACAAAAACTCTGGCTTCATACTGAATTACACACTTAGTTTCAGACAGTTTAATTATTCCTGGATCTGTATGATGTCAGTGAGAGTGGATATCTTTCATGTAGTCATCTCAGGGACACAGCTACGGGAAAGACCACAGAAGCCCGACCAGCCTATTGTTAAAAGCCTGCTTACAAGAGGCAGCCAATCAGAAGATTGTTGGCTTAAAGGGAGGGGGGAGAGAGCTAAAATGTCTTGACAAAGAGACTGGATCAAGGCCCTGGAAAAGATAAATATGGATTATTCTGGACTATGAATTATGCAAAGCTAGTGTACGGGAGGAAGATGGGAAATGTGGAGTTAGACATTAACATAACAGGCCCACTCTAAGATCAGTATGCTTACATGATCACAGCGATGATCGTGCTTTAAAGAAGAGTTTATTGTTGTGTACAGCAAAATCAGGGTTCACAGACACCAGGAGAGAAGAAAAAGCTGGCATAAACAGGATGGAGCCATTTGAATCACTCCTGAACATATAACTTCCATCCATCCATCCATCCATCCATTTTCTACTGTTTATCTGGGTTCGAGTTGTGGGATGTAGCAATCTGAGCAGAAGCTCAATAGTTGTCAGCACATTTAATTAAAAACCAAAAATGTTAGCAGCTGACAGAAAGAGGCAAAAAGAGAGATTACTAAAATCATCAGGATCCATCCTCACCTAAACTATTTCAGGGGCAGGTTTAGATAATAATAGACAAAAGGTCTGTCTGTAGTGTCATGCATGTTTTAGCTGCTAAAATATAACTTATATGCAGTGGAGATGGGTAGGTTGATAGATAACGTCAGGCAGGAATCTTCCATGCACTATGATGTTTGCAGATGACACTGTGGTGAGTTAGGGAGCAGGTGGAAGACAGCCTGGAGAGTTGGAGGTATGCACTGGAGAGAAAGTGAATGAAAGTCTGTTTAAGTAAGAGAGAAAAGATGTGTGTGAATGAGAGAGAGAGATAGGTGAAAAGTTGAAGTTGCAAGGAGAACATGTAATAATGGTTGATGAGTTTAAATATCTGGGATTATCCAGAGATCAAAGCAACAGAAAGTGCACAAGAGAGGTTAAGAAATGAGTGGAGGGAGGGTTGATAGGGTGGAGATGAGTACCTGGGGAGGTCTATGAATGAAAGAGAAAACAGCAAAAGTGAAAGGGAAGGTTTATAAGACAGTACAGAGACTTGCTATGATGTGAGATTTTTATTGGGAGTGACCAGAATGAACTGGATTGGAAATGAGGACATCAGAGAGACAGTCAGGTTCAGTGATTTGGAGACAAAGTGAGAGAGGCAAGGTAGAGATGGTTTGGATGTGTACAAGAAAGAGATGGTGGATAATTTGGGAAAATGATGTTGAAGATGGAGCTGCCGACAGAAGGAAAAAAGGAAGACTACAAAGGGGGTTTATAGATTTAATGAAGGAGGACATGAAGAGGATTGGTGTGACAGAAGAAGATAAGAAAAAGGTGAAATGAAAGCAGATGATCTGCTGTAATGATCTTATAAAGGAAGAAGATAAAAAACAAGAAGAAGTTTAAAGAAAAGTGCAAAAGACATGTGTGGACAAACATGAGTCTCTGTAGCTCATACATTCTGGAACTACCCAAACATTTCAAGCTTTTGGACTAATTCATACTAATTCAACATTTGAGACCTTTTCTGAGGTTCTTTAGAAGCAGATTATTTTGGACCTGGTCCTGGCCCTATTTGGGGTAAAAGCAGCCACACAAAAATTGTCAAACAATCAGTACATGTTGGTCTGATTTGTGTTAATGCTGGCGCGATGACTCATTTTGTTGAACTGGAAACAAAAGAAACCACCAGCTCATCGAGTGAATAAACCACTTACAGAAAAGATCAAATTCTCATCAAGAAGAAATAAAATTGATTCATTTTATGCAAGATGGGAACCCTTTATTGATTATTATAATAGATCCAAGTCAGGAAAGACTCCTATCTACAGTGGGACATCTTCGTTTCCTTTCTTCCTCCTTGTCATTTCATGTTTGAGTTGCTATATTTCAGATGAGAACATATGGGGGCTCGTCCAATCGCTGGAGGGTCCGAAGGAGGGGCAGCTTCGGCCTTCTGTCTTCGCTGGAGGGTCCGGGGACCGCTTCAGCCTCCGTCTGTCTTCGCTGGAGGGCCCGGGGACCGCTCCAGCCTCCATCAGTTTCATCTGCCTCCGCTGGAGGGTCCGTGGGACCGCCCCAGCCTTTGTCGTCGCTGGAGGGTCCGTGGGACCGCTCCAGCCTTCATCCGCCTTCGCTGGAGGGTCGGTGGGACCGCTCCAGCCTTCCTCCGCCTTCGCTGGAGGGTCCGTGGGACCGCTCCAGCCTTCGTCGTCTGCTGGAGGGTCGGTGGGACCGCTCCAGCCTTCATCATCTTCGTCTGCCTTCGCTTCAGCTGTCCGTCTCCGCTGGAGGGTCCGAGGGACCGCTCCAGCCTTCATCCGCCTTCGCTGGAGGGTCCGAGGGACCGCTCCAGCCTTCGTCGTCTGCTGGAGGGTCCGTGGGACCGCCCCAGCCTTTGTCGTCGCTGGAGGGTCCGTGGGACCGCTCCAGCCTTCATCCGCCTTCACTGGAGGGTCGGTGGGACCGCTCCAGCCTTCATCCGCCTTCGCTGGAGGGTCCGAGGGACCGCTCCAGCCTTCGTCGTCTGCTGGAGGGTCAGTGGGACCGCTCCAGCCTTCATCAGCTTCGTCTGCCTTCGCTGAGGGGAGGGTCCGTGGGACCGCCCCAGCCTTTGTCGTCGCTGGAGGGTCCGTGGGACCGCTCCAGCCTTCATCCGCCTTCGCTGGAGGGTCCGTGGGACCGCTCCAGCCTTCGTCGTCTGCTGGAGGGTCAGTGGGACCGCTCCAGCCTTCATCGGCTTCGTCTGTCTGGATCAAACTTTTCACTTGGTGTTAAATGTTTGATTTTTTGGGTGGGGGGAACTGTTACGTTTCGGTGTTGTCAGTGTGTTGTTTTTGGCGTGACTGTTATGCGTTTCCTGTTTTACTTTGAAAGTCTGTGTTATCTTAGTCTTTTCAGTTTACGTTTCCCTGTCTCGTCAGTTCTGAGTTGCCCCAGCTGTGTTTCCCTCTTGTTGTCCATTTTCCTGATTGCTCCCTCTAGGTATTTAAACCCTGTGTTTCAGTGTGTCATGGTCGCGATCTTCCCCCCCGTTGTAAATAGTTTGACGTCTTGTTTTTGGTGATGTAAATAAAGGTGGTATTTTGCTTTAAATCTCGTTTTGGGGATTATTTTTGTGGAAGTTCGTATTAGTTTTTTCTCGTGTGTTTTCCTTATTTTTATTTTCCTGCGTTGCACCCCGGTTGCCTAGGCCTAGGCCAGCTGCACACACGGACACGCAGCCCACCAGCTGCACACACGGACACGCAGCCCACCAGCTGCACACACGGACCCTCCAGCGACGACAAAGGCTGGGGCGGTCCCACGGACCCTCCCCCCAGCGAAGGCGGATGAAGGCAGACGAAGCTGATGGAGGCTGGAGCGGTCCCACGGACCCTCCAGCAGACGACGAAAGCTGGTGCGGTTCCCCCGGACCCTCCAGCAGAGGCGGATGAAGGCTGGAGCGGTCCCTCGGATCCTCCAGCGAAGACAGACGAGCAGCTCACTAGCTGCACACATAGACACGCAGCCCACCAGCTGCACACACGGACACGCAGCCCACCAGCTGCACACACGGACACGCAGCCCACCAGCTGCACACACGGACACGCAGCCCACCAGCTGCAGAAGGCTGGAGCGGTCCCTCGGACGCTCCAGCGAAGGCAGAAGGCCGAAGCTGTCCCTCCTTCGGACCCTCCAGCGATCCCGGACGAGCCCCCATATGTTACACCCCGGCCTAGGCAACCGGGGTGCAACGTAGAAAAACAAAGATAAGGAAAATAAAACCACGAAGGCTCTCCACCAAAATCCCAAAACGAAAATATCCCATGGCGAAAGTATTAACAAACCCAGTCACAACTATTTACAACAGACTATTTACTTACAACAAAACACCAAACTATTTACAACACGGGGGAGATCGCGACCATGACACACTGAAACACAGGGTTTAAATACATAGAGGGAGCAATCAGGAAATGGACCACAGGAGGGAAACACAGCTGGGGCAAATTAGAACTGACGAGACAGGGAAAATGTAAACTGAACACACTAAGATAACACAGACTTTCAAAGTAAAGCAGGAAATACATAACAGTCATGCAAAAACAAAACACTGACACACCGAAACGTAACATTCACCAAAAATAAATGAATAAATACAAAACATTAAAACATTATGGGAGTCTACTATTGTACATTAAGTATCATGAAACTTTGCACATGTAAGGGCCATAAACAGATGTTAACAGATGTTCCTGTTTGAACTTATTTGGATGTTAAACAGATGAGTTATGTTGTTATTGTTTTAGTAATGATGTCTTTTAATCATAGGATGAAATCATGTTTGTTGATACTATGGTAAGACATATGTTTCTCTGCTGAGGTCCACGACGTGCTGAGACGATGAGGCCAACGAGTGAAATATCAACAACTTTCCACGCACGCATTATTTTAATGAATCGCGGCTTCTTTGAAAGCGTACAACCGCTCTTTTTGCGTGTACGCGTCATTACTCCTCTCATTGCTTACATCCCCTTGGTATCGTTAAGTCAGTATAAACCAGGTGGTTTTCCAAGTAGCTGTCTCTGATTTCTCTTTGGAAACGTGCGTGAAATGTGGCTTTGTGTAGCTGTAACTGCAAACACTTAAATGATGAAGCATCCGGTGAACCACTGTGGTTGAATTTAAACCATATTGTGCAAGTTCAAAAACACACACGCACCTCAGTTGTCCTTCATTTTTTCCCCTCTTTTTTTTTGAAAACGGATTTCTTACGTTTAACCTTTGAAATGGAAAGCTTTGGAAACATCCCCCTAATGAAGGTACCCCTTTAAGAATAAATTGAGGATTAAACAGAGGATCACAGTGTCTCTAATCCTCTGTTTCAGTTATTACTAATTTGGGAGAGGATTTACAGAGGGGTGCTAGAGGATTTTTAGGAATAAAGGAGATGAGAGAGAAGGAAGGACGCTTAAATGCAGAGACCAGAGAAGCAGACGGAGTGGGAAGATGAAGCGGGTGAAAAGGAGAGCAGCAAAAACAAGGAAGCTCTTCTTTGAACGTTGTGATCATCTGTGAAGATGAAAGGCCAAGATGATGTATAAGTAACAAGGTAGAGCGACAGATATGAGAATGGAGAATCTGTTATGAGTCTCATCTGAATTTAGCATGTTAGCATATTAACTCTCTAATCTAAGCTACTGAAAACATTACAGCAGTGAATATATGTCATCTACTATTGTTTAGCACAGCCTCACACAGCATCCAGCATGGCTATAAACTCCTTGTCTTGTTACAAATTTCAGTCTGGTGAAAATGGATCATATGTGGCGTACGCTTCATGTCCATAGGTTGTATGTATGAATTTTACTCAACAGCTGCTTCAACCATTTAGCAGTTTTATATTGGGGAACATTTTGTTCAATGTTCAAATTAAAACTAAGATGCATGTTTTTGTATGTTAAAATTTCACCATTAATTGTTTGGGTCAATAATATGAATTCAGTTATTCCCTTTATCTGTGTCTGAGAAATCTGACCCCTATGAAACACTATAATTCAGCAACAGTTTGCCCAAAGCTGCGAAACCAACGCAAAATGATTTCCCTCGTTTTGGTGGGGAGATTTTTAAATGCAGTATGTATCAAGTTTCTTCTTCCCTTCAATAATTTGTCTTTGTCTGCACAAACCTTTACTTTTACTAAAAAGTAAACGTTTTTTAAACACAAGTTGATTAAGGTCATGAGATGACATGTTAGTACCTAGCAGTTAACACAATGGTCTAAAATATCTGTTACCTGGCAACCCTGTAAAAGTTGGGTAACAGGGTTGCCAGTGCGTTTCAGGGTTTAGGCCTATTGTCATAGATTATACATACATTGTTTTTAATTAAAAACATTAACTATTATTATTATTATCATCATCATAATTTGTAGTATTATCATTATACAAAAAGTATATGGTAAACTATCCAAAAGCACACTTGCATAGTATTAAATAAAAGCGTGTGATTCACATGATACGTTTAGAAAGGATTGATGGAGCTGATATAAACACCATTATATTGTCTAGGCACCGTAGAGATTCTGCTGAATAGATAAATCCATTCATACTAGACTTTCCTACCTCATTAAGGAGCATTTGCTTTCAACATCATCTGTATTACCTTAAGCAATACTTGTATCAATGAAACAGCGATTTTGATATAAGTCAGATGCTTTGAAAGGATGGGTTCCTGCTGATATTTGCGTAATTTGATCCACAAAAAAATGCTTGAAAACCACAGAGCGCTCATTTAAATCGTTACATTCACCCGTAGTGCTCTGTACACTATTAAACAAAGTGTTTTATGTTTTAGGGAGATGAGGTTATCCTGAGAAGCGGCACCAGATCTTGATTCTGAGCACGAAGAGGAAATAAAATGTGTTTATCTTAAATAAAGGTTTCTTTTTTTCCGCCTAGCGACTCTGTTACCTGTTATCTTTGTGTCATGATTCTTTAAAAAATATTAGCTCAACTGCAGTGAATAATGTTGTATTTCTTGAGAGGGAAGTGTCAGATAAAGGTGTTGAACGTCACTGTAATGTTGATTTTTTTGTTGTTGATGATATCAGCCCACAGAAAATCTATTGCTGGGCTCAGATGTCTTATTTTAAAAGCAGTTAGACAGAAAACCTCCAAGCCCCTTATGAATAGACCAAAGAACGTTCAAAAAACATACTTTTTAAAATATGTATTTCATGTATTTCACAAAATCATGACGTCACCATTTGTTTTCATTTAAACGTTTAAAAAAATCATTTACCATTATAGCTTAAGCTCAGCCATAAATTGAGTTCTCTCGTTATTGGGACATGTTTTAGGAATTTTTATTTTTATTTTTTTACTTTGGTTGATGTGAAATGTAGCCCTAATGACGGAATCACATATGCTTCATCTTGGATTTTCAAATTGAGCCATATGTTTAATGAAATTGGATTGTAATGGTGAACATACTTCATACTTCAAATAATTTACCTTCAGTTAATATATTTTAAATACGCTGTCTTCTTTTTTTTTTGCTGTTGGTGAGTAAAAATATGGAGAAAAAGAACAAAATGATCAACAGACATTTTTTAACAAGAGATTTTAAGTTTTAAAGTTTGCTGTACTGAGCATGCTTATGGTTGGTTTCTACTCGCTATTCTCACCTTTGCGATGCTCATCAAAAGCAGATTTAGGTCAATTAATCAAAAAATATAACGCATCCCACATTACGTGTTAGTTTTCTGTATGAACATTGCCTGGCTGGGTACAAATGTACAACTATGTTGGTTTTTATCACCATTTCAATGAGTCAGTGCAGAAGCTCAGATTTTACAGATTATATACATGGAAAATGATGACACTTTCTGGAAAGAAAGTGTATACTTTTGACCCTGTGTACATTAGAGAAAATCCATGATAAATGATCAAATTCAAATTTGTGCATCTAATCCTTGTTTTTATTCACTAAAGATGTTTGCTATACTAATTAACTCAATTCAGTTCAGTTTTATTTATATAATGTCCAATCACAACAAGAGTTGCCTCGAGGTGCTTTATATTGTAAGGTAAAGATCATCCATCCATCCATCCATCCATCCATCTTCATCCGCTTTATCCGAGGCCGGGTCGTGGGGGCAGCAGCCTAAGCAAAGAGGCCCAGACCTCCCTCTCCCCAGCCACCTCCTCCAGCTTATCCGGGGGAACACCAAGACGTTCCCAGGCCAGCCGAGAGATATAATCTCTCCAGCGTGTCCTGGGTCTGCCCCGGGGCCTCCTCCCGGTGGGACATGCCTGGAACACCTCACCCAGGAGGCGCCCAGGTAAAGACCCCACAGAAAAAACCCCCAACAATCATATGCCCTCTTTTGGTGACAGCGGGAACTAAAACCCCCCTTTTACAAGGAAAAAACGTCTGGCAGAAGCACACTCAGGGAAGGGCCGCCATCTGCCACAATGGGTTGAGGTGAGGGGAGGAAGATAGGACGCAATCATTCCACCCTGGAAAACAGTTCAAAGAAACTGGATTTCAGTTGCGATTATACTTTGCATGTCCGTGAATCCACAAGGGTCTGCTGGTGTCTGCTTGGTTCTGAGTGGTGTCTAAGTCATTAGACAATGAGCACAAGAGTCTGTGTGGAAATGCCTGCTAATTATTGAAATTGTTCAGACTTGTCTCAGATACTTCATAATACGCTGCATCAACTGTGCAGCAGATTTCAAAGAAGTATAACAGCAATGTCATTTGTCCGTTACCTTGTTTCCACAGTAACATTCAGGGTAGTACTTTTTTAATTGTTATCGTCATTGCCTCAGCTTGCTGCTATCACTACGTTTCTTTATAGTGGTTATTAATAATAGTGTGTTGTTGTAACCTCACTCTATTTGTGCAAAGTGCTTTCTCTATTCTCACATGTAATTTTATTGTGATCATTTTGCTCACGGCTGTCTTATGTACAAATCAAGTTATCCTTCGTGATCGTGTGCATTGCATGTTCACTCATTTTCCTGTTATTGCTTTTAATGAAAAGCCAGCAGAGGCAGGAAAAGAAGCAGAACAAGATCGAATAATGAGTCAGCTTAAGGGAGGATTATAGAGTTGAGTTCATTAAAAAAAAGAAAATTTGGATTTATGTCTTTGTAAAATATTTTAATATAAGTGTCATATCTATTTTTTTTAAATTAATAAGCAAGTAAATGAATAGAAATAACATTTTTAACACAAATGACATTTAATCTAACGATTAATGTGCACTTTTCTCTGCGCAAACACAGAATATTTTGTTTTCACTCTCAGTTTGGTTACGAACCCCCCTCCCCCCAGTATATTTAAATATTCAGGAGGTGAATACATTTTCTACATTTCAAGTCCAGTCAGAGGAGCATATTGCAGAGACAGAACATACGTCTGATTACTATACCAACCAGTGAATATACATGTGTTTCAAAGTTGTGCTGGCTGGAACAAATATGTAATACTAACGTAACAAAAATCATTCATTTTTGGTCCTATTTTGTCTCACTGACAAGCAGCAGTTTTAAGAATGTCTTATGTACACATGTGTGAACAGTTTTTTTAAACTGATCCACAGTCTGTAGATTTAACAGCCCCTTTCTACCTCAGAGTACTATTAGCATCTGTGTATCTATCTGAATGTCTTCACATCTGTATGGAACCTTGGCAAATTTTTGTTATAATTTGAGACAAAGGGTGGTGTGGCAGTATGCTGATTGAAAATGGTACACCTGGGCTGTTGATCCTGCCAGTTAGAGCAATTTTCCTCGCCAAAACCCTGCACGTGCTTTTATTCCTGCTGTTGTATTTTAAGACATGATGTGATTTGAACTTGGATGTTGTCCTTGGATGAACTTAACCTGGATTGGCTGAGCTGACAGGAGGCTTACACCCAGAATCAAAGACTTGATCCTGCTGCGTGTGTATATGTCAGTTTCTCTTTTTATTCCTCTCTCCCAAACACACACACACACACACACACACACACACACACACACACACACACACACACACACACACACACACACACACACAGAGCGCAGCTTTTAAGTTCTTTGTAGGTTGACGTGTGTATAATTCATAACTCAAAGTGGAATCGTGTGTGTTTATCAGAGAGAGACATGCAGACAAGAAAGGGGAAAAAGGTTGATGTTAGCATGTTTGTATGCATCACACACGAGGAGTGAAGTACTTTTTCTTTTTATATTGACCTTTTACGTCTTTCCAACTGTTCTTTTTTTTGCTTGTTTTTGTTTTTTACTTTGCAGGTAAATGCACTTTATCTACTTTATTGTCGATTAAGACAGTCATACCCACATAAGCTGTGACATAATTATCAACATTTCTCAACAGTGTTGTGTGGAGAGATCGCTAAATCTATCTGAATTCTATATTAATAATTTATCAAGGAAAATGCACTACAGATATGTCTGTGAAGGTTCTCAGTCATCCAGGTCATCGTAGTCTAAGGAGCTTGGAAAGAAAAGCGTCTGGACTTCTTTGAGTTTCTTGAAGACGTTTCACCTCTCATCCGAGAAGCTTCTTCAGTTCTGGTGCTTACAGGAAAGTACCAGTAATTACATTACTGGTACTTTCCCGTAAGCACTATTTTTTTTCAGTAGTAATCCTTTACTTTACTCGTTACTTGAAAAAGTAATCGGTTTACAGTAACGCGTTACTTCTGATCTCTGCTCCTAATTCTCCTCCATCAATTATGCCAAGTTGTCCAAATCCTGAAGTAGTAAATCAGCCCCAGGCCATCACACTATCACCACCATGACTGTTGGTATGAGATTATCTTTATCAAAGGGTGTGTATTAGTTTTATACCAGACATAACGGGACTCAAACCTTCCAAAAAGTTCAGCTTTTGTCTCATCAGACCACAGAATATTTTCCCAAAAGTCTTGGGGATCATCAAGATGTTTTTTTGGTAAATGTGAGACGAGCCTTATGTGTTGTTTTTGGTCAGCAGTGGTTTTCTCCTTGTTCTCTAACATAGAAGACATTTTTTCCTTCTTATTGTTAAATTATGACCTTAACTGAGGCAAGTGAGGCCTGCAGTTATTTAGTTATTGTTCTGGGTTCTTCTGTGACCTCCTGGATTAGTCGTTGATGTGCTCTTGGAGTAATTTGGGTAGAGTGGCCACTCCAGAGAAGCTTTACCGCTGCTCCAATTTGTGGATAATGGCTTTAACTGAGGTTCGCTGAAGTCGGCAAACCTTAAAATTGGCCCTTTAACCCTTTCTAGAGCGACAGATGTCAGTGATTTTGTTTCTCGGGTGTTTCTTGAGATTGTGGCATAATGTCTTGCTTTTTCAGATCTTTTAGCTGCTTCACTTTGAGACATGTTCTATTTACGTGATTTCTTGATTCAACAGATCTGGCAGTAATCAGGCCACCATGTGGCTACTGAAGTTGAACTCAACTTTCCAATAATGTGGTTAATCACAGTCAATTCATGATTTAACAGTGCGGGCAAATACTTTTTCACGCAGTGTCAGGATGGTTTGCATAGCCTTTTTTTCCCGAATAAATGAAACCATCATTTAAAAACTGCATTTTGTATATATTTATGTTATCTTTGTCTAATATTAGAGTTTGTTAATGATATGAAAGATTTAACTGGGACAAAAATACAAAAAGACTAAACGTAAACAGGAAGGGGGTAAATAGTTTTTCACAGGACTATATGCGCTTTGATTGATCCTCTTTGTGACTTTGTGCAAAGGCTTTTTCTTTAAGAGTTTTTCCAGTCTAATAGATCATCCTGTTTTCATGCAATCAACAGCGCTGGTGTCCCAAAGTATGCACAAGGTGTCCTTTGGTGTCAGTAAGATAAGATAAGATCAAACTTTATTAATCCCTCGGGTGGGTTCCTCTGGGAAATTCGGTTTCCAAAAGCACAGCACCAACAGAAGTTACAGTTACAGAATATTATATATATACACACACACACACACACACACACACACACACACACACACACACACACACACACACACACACATATAAATACAGAGACATATATAAATAAAATATACAAAGGGGATAAATAGAATAAATAGGAATAAAAATAAAAATACAAGTGAATTGCACATTTCAAGTATGGAGTCAATTGCACCATTGACTATTAACAAAAGTATTGCACAAAAGGTATTGCACAGTGAGGTGAAGAGGCACTACAGCTTAGTTGTTCCCCCCTCCTTTGTCCTCCTGTCTCCCCTCCCTCTCCCCTCCAGAGAGGAGTTAAACAGTCTGATGGCGTGTGGGACAAAGGAGTTTTTAAGTCTGTTAGTTCTTGTCTTGGAGAGAAGCAACCTGTCACTGAACAGACTCTTCTGGTTGTTAATGGCCGTGTGCAGAGGATGCCCAGCATTGTTCATAATGTCCAGCAGCTTTTTTAGTGTCCTTTTCTCTGCCACTGTCACCAGAGTGTCCAGCTTCATGCCGACCACAGAGCCAGCCTTCCTGATCAGTTTCTCCAGCCTGGATGAGTCCTTCTTTGCTGTGCTGCTCCCCCAGCACACCACAGCATAGAAAAGTACTCCAGCAACCACTGACTGGTAAAACATCCTCAGGAGCTTCCTGCAGATGTTAAAAGACCTCAGCCTCCTGAGGAAGTACAGTCGGCTTTGGGCTTTTTTATACAGGTGCTCTGTGTTGCATGACCAGTCCAGTTTATTGTCCACCCACAGCCCGAGGTACTTGTACTTGTTGACCACCTCCACCTCCTCCCCCTCTATCTGAACCGGCAGTGGACCTTCTCTGGACCTCCCGAACCAGTTCCTTAGTCTTTGAGGTGTTGAGTTGCAGGTGGTTTGTGTGACTCCATGCGACAAAGTTCCTCACCAGACTTCTGTACTCCTCTTCCTGATCATCCCAGATACACCCCATGATGGCTGTGTCGTCTGCAAACTTCTGAATGTGGCATAATTCAGAGTTGTAGCAGAAGTCAGAGGTGTACAGGGTGAAGAGAAGAGGGGACAGCACAGTTCCCTGTGGTGCTCCTGTGCTGCTGACCACAGTGTCAGACGTGATGTCCTTCAGCCTGACGTACTGTGGTCTGTCGGTGAGGTAGTCGGAGATCCAAGCCACCAGGCAGGGGTCCACCTCCATCCTGTTCAGTTTTTCCTGAAGCATACAGGGCCGGATGGTATTAAAGGCACTGGAAAAGTCAAGAAACAGGATCCTGACCGTGCCTTTTCCCCCATCCAGGTGTGAGTGGGCTCTATGCAGGAGGTACAGGATGGCATCCTCCACTCCGACATCCGCCTTGTATGCAAACTGTAGTGGGTCCTGGGCATGTTGTACCTGTGGTCGGAGGAGGTTGAGGAAGAGCCGCTCTAAAGTCTTCATAAGATGTGACGTCAGTGCCACCGGTCGGAAGTCATTCAGCTCATTGGGCCGGTTCCTTTTGGGGACCGGGACGATGTAGGATGTCTTCCATAGGGCGGGCACTCTCCCCAGTCGCAGACTGAGATTGAAGACAGTAGAGGATTTGTGACAATAAGAGAAGGGTTGGTGAAGTGAAAAGTACATCTTGTAACCCAAGCCATGTTCCTTCCATGTAGACTTGGTTATAGAGACTTTTTGGCCTCTTATAAACACACTGTTATCTCTTGGGGTCCAATACTGCTGCAAACAGTGTGTCAAGACCCTGAAGCTCCAGGACCTTTTGTACATATCTCTGTCACGACAGCGGCATTTGACAAAAAAAACATACTCATAACCGTGAGGCAAGGATGCATTTGAAAGATTGCATTTACTGCTATATCGTGCACAAACCGTTATGTAACATTTTCCCCATTGCATTTGTCTCCATGTTAAACATGTGTTTTGTATTTTGGTTTTAATGTCACATCTGCCTCTAGTATTATTGCCCTCTCATGGTTCTGTTGTTGTTTTGTCGGTTATCACGGATTCCACCTCTCACTGTAAACACTTAACATGCCATTGTGTGTGATTTTTAGTAATTTTGTCCTGTAGATAAGTGGTAACTGTGGCAACTAAACGACTACAGAGAACACACCGGCGTACATGCAGCGTGCACCGTGCCTGTGTATATGAGGCATATCTTACAAAGCCAATTGTTGCTTTCAACAACAGTGGACATTTCTGTTAACTGTTAGAGCCAATTGTCGTAATGGTAATATGTGTGTGTGTGTGTGTGTGCACGCACAGTATCTGCAGCATCATTGTCCCAAGTGAAGCAATTATCCCAGACAACTGGAAACAATACTGATCTCTCCTCTGTCTCTATCTCTGACAAATTGAGACAATTTGTATCCAATTTCTGTTTGTACAAAGACAAACGTAGTTTTGGTCCTCCAGCTATCCTAAATCATATCACATATGCATTATTCATATTTCCACACATAATAGAAACAAGATTGTCACGCTCTAATCACAAAATATTACATTTCTCTGTGATCTTTTGAGGAAAGAAACGACACCATATGAGCTCACCCACCTCTTACTTTCTAACTTTGGTCAAAAGAGGGTAACAGTGTTTTATTGTAGCAGTGTGCACATTTCTAACAAGTGGAAGATCCCTGCTTCGTTTCCAGGAGGAGACACAAATCCCATGGCGACTGTGTCAGAAAAGGTCCTCCTGGTGTAAAAATCTGCAGAGCAAATCGAACATGCAGAGCTGCTATGGTGACCCTTTGAACACAGTTCAACCCATTAACTGCATATTCATGCATATTTATGTTTAAAGGTGAGATTTTCTTAGGTCTGCATTCTTCCCTGAGAGAAAAGTCAAACTTACTACAGATTACTCATCTGATTTGTGACCTTAATAGACACATTCCTGGTGAGTGTAGTTTCTCAGTTGTTAGTTGAATAAAACACCATTTTTGTTTTATAAGCATGGCCCATTTGGAAAAAAAGAGAAAACAAATAAATGAGGCTGTGCTGACTTTGGTTGTTTTGTATTTTGTATTGTTGTATGTGCATGCTCATGTTCCTATCCATGACTTGCCAGTCGAGGAAATTATAAACACCTGATCAGACATCCAGTATAGAAGAAGGAAGATCAGGAGCTTCAGAAACACTACAGATGCTTTTTTGCATGTTGAAGGTGAATTAATTTAGCAGCAGATTTCTTGGAAATTCTTCAATCTGTTTGATGAGTATAAACATAGGAAGGACACCATCATCATCATAGGGATTGTGTTTTTTTAAGCTGCAAACTCTACCAGGAATTCTTCAAGCTCTTCCAACATCATTTTTCTACTTTGATCTATTTCTCATCTGTAGGCTATAACTCATACACGATTGATTACTTCATTCTCCCTTTTTTAAACTTTCAGTTTTTTTTTAACTTTAGCTGAAACTTCTTGGACAACAGTGTGAACTCGCCAATACTGTAATTTAGTAAGTAGGTTGAATGCAGTAACTTGAATGGTCACATGACGCTGTTTTTATGTGCATGCTCATGTTCCTATCCATGTCTTGGCAGTCGAGGAAATTATAAACACCCTGATCAGACACCCAGTATAGAAGAAGGAAGATCAGGAGCTTCAGAAACACTACAGATGCTTTTTTGCATGTTGAAGGGGAATTAATTTAGCAGCAGATTTCTTGGAAATTCTTCAATCGTAGTTATTTAAACAAAACCATTTAAATATCTATAAAACCAATATGGACTAAAGGTCAATAATAGGTTGTTTCAAAAGCATCTATCAGGAGAACTCCACAACTCCATGATTGTTAACAGTGTGCGATGTTCACCCAACTCACAGCAGATTTTTGGTTGTGGTTATTTATGCCAATTTCTCAACCCACCATCAGCATGTGAGAACAGAAACCAGGATTCATTAGTCAGCATGGACCTTCAGTCATCTGACTGTGATGGTCATTTTTTTGTTGTTGTCTCATTACTGCATTTTATTCCGTGCTTGGTCTTCTGTTGCGTTCCATCTGCTTCAGTGTTGGAAGAGCTGTTTGCTCTGAGTTGCAAGCATGAAGCAATACATGAAACACAAACTGTAAATGTCCTGTATATCATGCTAAGTCGTTAAAGTACAAAGCAGGTTACAGCTGTTTATGAATATAATTATCAATACACAAAGCATGAAAGCTCACCAAATGTTTGATGAGTATAAACATAGGAAGGACACCATCATCATCATAGGGATTGTGTTTTTTTAAGGTTTTATTTTTTTATATTGGTTCACCAGGGTTTTATTGAACTCTGCAAACTCTACCAGGAATTCTTCAAGCTCTTCCAACATCATTTTTCTACTTTGATCTATTTCTCATCTGTAGGCTATAACTCATACACGATTGATTACTTCATTCTCCCTTTTTTAAACTTTCAGTTTTTTTTTAAACTTTAGCTGAAACTTCTTGGACAACAGTGTGAACTCGCCAACACTGTAATATAGTAAGTAGGTTGAATGCAGAGTGAATGCAATGTCTAAGTATCAGAAAGTGCAGTGACTTGAATGGTCACATGATGCTGACTCCAAAAGCAAGTAAATCTCTGGAAAGTTAAAATAACTTCACTTTGCAACATATTTATAGCCACAAATATAGACAAAAACCCTATTTCGATCCACTGATTACATGTTTGACGCTTAGCACAGCTAATAGGTAGATGGCCTATACTTAGCGCTGATAACTACAATTAGGCGAGTAGTAAGAACAGACAAACGAGGACAATAGCTGGCATTAGAACGGAGGGGAACGTGGGGCCAGAAAGAGAGAAGTGCATAGAAGAATATAGAAAGAAGCAAAAATGATGAATGAAGGAAATAAGAGAAACAGCGAGGGGGCTGCAGTGGGGAAGATGCTGGAGAGAGGGAATAGCAATTAAGATAGAGAAAGAGAGAGAGAAAGCTGGAAGAGGAGAAAACAAGAGGAGCATCAGGAGGAGGGGGTGTGAGAGCCCCGAGGCTGTTCCTTTCAGTAGCACTAATTTAATCGCCTCGTTAAGACAGATGTGGGTTGCTTCCTCTTGATTGGTTGATTAGGCAGATCAAGCCTGGAAAGAAAGGAAATACAGGGGTTTCACAGTGTAAGCACGCACACACTGACCTCTGCACACATATTCACTTCCACATAAACGTATGAATGTGTGTGCATTTTTGTAAAAGCGTAAGTCAGTATAGGATGGTCTCATACATGCTCATGAATGCATGTGTAAAAGTACTTTTAACAGCCTCATTCACAGACATGTATGCTTACACACAGATTAGCTCATTCATGCATCCACTGTAGGTTATTACAGTTTTTTCTGAATGCTTAAACCCTAACTGTGATTCCTGTAGCACAATCTCTAAAACTATTCAGACTTATAGCAAAACCACTCACTGAGTTTGCAAAACTAAAAGCACAAAAACTGCTTTGCACTCAGTTTGCAATTTTGTAACACACACTTTGCAAAACTGTAGGCACAATTCACTGCACAACACTCAATTACCAAATTTCCAACACACTCCTAGCAAAAGTATACACATGTATGACTATCATTAACACTAACTTGCCAACTGTCTGGCACACTTTCACATGTGAAAACTTTTTTAGATAATTAGTTCACTTTGCAATCAGCCTAAGCACTATAATACAGGTAAGCTGTGTGTGCGGAGTACAATGGAGGGAGCAGAAAGAGTGAGAAGTAGAGGAGGCCGAGGAAGAGGACGTGGAGGTGAAGAAGTAGGATGAAGAGGACGACAAGGACAAGGAGGAGCAAGAGGAAGACGAGGAGGAGGGAGAGGAAGATGAGGAGGGGGGAGAGGAAGGGTAGGAAGAGTAAGAAATAGAATTGCTGATGACATCAGAGCTACAATAGTGGACCATGTAATCAACCGTGGAATGACCCTGAGGGTAGCTGGCCAACGGGTCCAGCCTAACTCGAGCCGCTACACTGTAGCAAGTACCATA
The DNA here is from genome assembly GCF_057381915.1 of Diplotaxodon limnothrissa. Lineage (NCBI taxonomy): Eukaryota > Metazoa > Chordata > Actinopteri > Cichliformes > Cichlidae > Diplotaxodon > Diplotaxodon limnothrissa. The sequence goes on along the minus strand of NC_140610.1, from coordinate 6,891,119 downwards.
AGGACATCTTGAAATGAGAATCGGTTAGTACAGTCACTTCGCACAAAGATTTGTAGCACTGCCATATGCCAATGAGAAACACACCAATACCATTGATGTAAAAATACTGAAATTGTTACTTTACAGAATTGCTAGATGACCAGATGCTGGGGGCAGAGGAAGCATGTTCACTGCAGACCAAGTAACCCATATAGTCATTATGGCGATTGCAAATAATCCTATACATGTGTTTGAATAAACACCAGTACTTGAAGTTTGGATCCCTCTATGCTTATGGATCTATGACAGAAGTATGAGCTCAAACTGACATAGCCTACCTTGTGCACAGAGAAAGCAAAAGCCAGATGTGTTTTGTATTCATACCATCAGTGTGCAGTTGGCGCATTGTGTGCTTAGTAGATGATGGCTTGTGTGTACTGTTTGATACGGAAACACCATTTTTACGAAGGTGTGAAGAGTTAATCTAGCTGTGTTTGCTTTTGCAAGAGAACTACAATGTTTTGATTATTGGGTGACAGGTTTTCTTATTTGTGTGAAGAGTTTTGCAAAATTAGCCAATAGTTACAAAAAATGTGCTTAAGCAATCAGAAAAAACTGTAATGAGAACAGAGACTGCAAATCCTCCTGCAACAGCCGGGCGTCCCTGTGTGTGTGTGTGTGTGTGTGTGTGTGTGTGTGTGTGTGTGTGTGTGTGTGTGTGTGTGTTTTGCATGCAGTGTACACTAACAGTACACTGCATGTCTTATGTAGACGTAGAGGTGAGCATTGCGTGGCAAAGCTTTTAGTTTGCTGACTTGTAAGAGTCATTCCAGTCCCTCATGGAGACCACAAACATTCACACAAAGAACAAAACACACACACTCACAAGAACGGTTAGTTATGTGACCTCTCTGTTAGTCCACCCACACTGGCTCACTCTATACCCATGGATGTGTCCATTACAAACCTTCACAAAGCATTAATTTCCCATGAGTCTCTTTCTCTCTGCTCCTTGTGTCCACTACTGTTCATCGACTTCAGACACTTAAAAAGCGAGTCCAATCAAATATATTGCGCTTTATCCCTCATTACCCATTTAATATTCGTACTGATGTTTGATTGATTAAAACTGAAATGTGAGTACAAGCTACTTCAGGGAAACCTCATTAAAAGAAATACACTGTACCTAAACATTTATGTTTAGCAGGAAAACCTGACGTGATTATCTCAAAATGTTATGTAATGATATCACATCCTGTTGTTTGGAATAAGAGACAGCAGACGGGACTATCCAGAGCAACAAATAACTGAGATAGTGGCACTCGGGCAGATTTATCTATTTCTCTCATTTGTACCATTATAGTCTCAAAGGTTTTCTCATTAGTGGCTCTCTCCACCTGCCTGTCTGAGTAGCACTCACTGAAGAGTGTGTGAAATATTACCACACTCAGGCCCTTAGTCAACAGCTTATGTTGGAGCTCTCTGCTAGTTTCTGCTGTCATGTCCATGGAAAGGAGAGAGAGTACAGCGAGAACGGAGGACAGCGGTGGAAAGCAGGGGATCAGAGACATACAGTAGAGGCAGAAGGCGGGAAGTGGAGGGAGTATGGGAGAATACAAGAACAGGGGAGGGAGAAGGAGTAATTGAAAGGCAGGTAGGAAGAGAGGAGAAGCGATGGTGAAGGTGGCGGGTGAGTGTGGGGGAAATGAGGAGGTAAGAAACAGGAAACCACAAGAGAGAGAAGAAACAGATGGGAGGAGAACTAGAAAGGCAGAGACTGTATTTAGAAAGTAATATGAAACAGATGCAAAGCCCACTAGTGACTCACCTGGTATTGGCACAGTGTGTGTGTGTGTGTGTGTGTGTGTGTGTGTGTGTGTGTGTGTGTGTGTGTGTGTGTGTGCGTGCGTGCGTGCGTGTGTGCGTGCGTGTGTGCGTGTTCTCTCTAATGAGCTTTGCTGCAGAGGCATCAAAGTATTTTTAGATATCCTTATATCACTGTCAAATTAATTTGATTCTCGGGCATAGCTGATGTGTAGATGTGGCCCATACACAGCTGTTTGTCTTTGTCTCACTCCAGAGGTATTGTTGAGTCCTGATGCACAGTTTAGTTTAAATGTTTTACTGAAAGCAACAACATGTGACTGAATTTTTGGTTCTTAGCATTTGCACAGGAAACGACTTCCTTCCCTCCCGGTACCAACCAACACGTGTTTATTTGGGTTGAAAAGGTGAATAGAAAACTAATACTAAGCAGTAAAAAACATCATTTTCAATCCAAGAAAATCAGATTTTGAAGATATTATGCTGGATTTTGATTAATAATCATGAGCATGCTAATAGAGTAGGTTATTTTACTCTTTAGCTCATCTGCTTTCAGAAAAATGCACCAATCGTCACCAAAGGTGAGCGTAACCTTGGTAGTTATTCACGCTGACACAGAATGACAGCAGCTATAAATATGCTATATGGACAAAAGTATTGGGCCACACCTCCAAATCTTTAAATTCAAGTGTTGCCAGTCCCATTGCCACAGGTGTAAAAAACAAACAAACCAAACAAAACATGCACTTAGCCCTACACTGAGGTCGAGTGCTGAGTGCTGAGGTGCATTAACATCAAAAAAGTATATGGTTCAGCATTTTTAGGTATATAGATTTTTCTTAAACGTCTTAACTAATATTCTTCTTTGATCATTTCTTTATGTACATGAAGTATCTTGGGCCACATTTTCAAATAGTCACAATATTATTTTTCATTTATTGTGATGCGGTGCCAGAGTGGAAGCTTTGGGAGGATTCCCAGTGGGCCGCTTGCTGGACCAGTGGTAAACAAAAAAAGACTAATTCATTAAATGTGACAATTAACACATTAGAGAAGAGAAGTGTTAAGAGTTGACTTTCTCCATTTTCTACAGCTGGAACACCACAGCGTCTTCATGGCAAAATGCCAAATATTTTCTGTAACGATATAGGTAAATGTCAGCCAATCATATGCCTTACAGACTCACACAAGCTGAGAAATGACATTAACAAGCTCCAAAGTAACACCGCTGTAACGTAGTTCCTCTTAGTTTTAATCTTGCATAAGTTAGACATCATGTACGTGTCACTGGGAGCTTTTTTATAAAGCTTTCTTGGTCCAAGATACATAAAATATACATGTTGTGGGTTTTCTTTGTACCCGAAATCCTCCTGAATGATGAACAACCCTCCACCAAAACGAACTGCATTTAGCTCCCTTCATTGTGACACATAAAAAAGCAAAATGTCATAAACCCTTTCTAACTTTAGACGCTAAAACAACATGTGAGGATGAAGCTGGAAAGGTCAAAGCCAGTTTTAGAAGTTGAAAGCCATAATGCTGCTATTAGTAAATTTTGATCTCTGCTGCAGTAAAGAGGGGTGCGCACCCCTGCAGCTTTTCAGAACAGCTCCTCTTGAGACTTTTGGCTTACCAAAGCAGCACTGGAACAGATATGGGAATAAGGGGGCTTGTCTCTGCCTATATTTAGAATGCATTTCTTTCATTTATTTATAAAGTGTACTTCATCGCTTTACTCTGTCAGCTGTGCTTCGACACATTCAGGTCAAGCACACGTAAACCTTTCAGGCCTTACCTGATCTGCCTGTCATCACTGTGGGACAGTACAGGAGCCTATTGGATCGAGCCACAGGATTAAAACTCTATTTAACTCTTATAATTTATATTTTGGCTTCATTAAATGACTGGTTGTTGGGGGGTTATTATGTTTTTATAAAAAGCTCAGTTTGCGTTCATTTCTGTGAGTGAGTTTACTCCTCAGGCAGGGGTCCAGAGCACATCTTGGGCTGCTATGGCAACAAGGCTGGCACCCCTACTGCTGCTTCGTGGCAAGCGCACAAACCCACAGATAGACGCACAAACACACACTAGCACACTGGAACTATAGCCACAAGGCTCTTTCAATGACACGCGGCAGGGAAACTCCGTTTTCTGCCTAATTACTCGGGATTCGGCGCAAAGGGATCGGGAACAACTGGAAGAGGCTTCAGCGTGATATAATGACAACACGCAGTGAGGTTTCTTTAAACACCGTGACAGCCACCAAAACATGTGGCTGTATTTAGGGAAGGAACTGGCCTTTGATATTCTTCAAACACATAAAGGCACCGTTATAAAGCTGCATCTGAAAGTGAAAATCTGCAACATCCAGTTTAGGATTTTGTCTGGATAAAAAAAACAATTAAAAAAAAAGTCCTTTGCTTCTTTTTAACCTTATAAAAAAAAATCCAGTCCGGCATTCACCGCTCCAGAAACCAACATGCTTCTGAACGGATGAGTCACTTCCATTACTAATTCAGCATGGCTCATCCCAATACACGATGCGTTGCTATTATCCGTGACAGCTGTGTTAACGCTGTTCACCCTCCTGGCAGCCGTTCCTACTCTGCTAATCTGCAAACCATTCAATTTACCCTCCAGATGTGTCATGGTAATTAGTCTGTTTATTAGATGATTATGTCAGTAAACTGCCCACATCACTGCTGTTGTTGCTGGTAAAAACACAAGGGAGTAGCACTGAGCGCACATGCTGCTAATGTCTGATTTTTAATGCAATAAAATACACAGAAACGCACCCAAATTAAGCCCTGTTGAAATGGGGTTAATTTGTTGACGTGGATACATGTGAATAAAGCAGATTAAGTAATTGATGATCTGTATGTGTTTGTGCAGCCCTATCTGCACGTTAGTTCCACATTGATACCTTTATTACAGAGTTATACCTTCTGTCAATCACTGTTCAAGCGAACATGACAAAGAAAAAGAGATTAATATGTTTTACTTCCTTGTCTGTACTTTTTTTGAAGTATGAACTTCAGTTCTATTTGCCTCCACTCTGTCATTTGTGCAGCTTTGGTGGCTTTTTTTTCAGTTTTTTATTCCGTGTATTGCAAAATGCCATTGCTGCTCTGGGGACCTTGGAAAGTTTACAGACGGGTCTGAAAGTACAGAGTGACAGAATATGACTAACAATGTGTTAATCTTTCAGTGCTTTCAGACCATAGCGCATATAAGCTCAGTCTTTTATACATATTAATCCTTAAAAATATAGGTATAGCCATGCCCTCAGTTCATTTTTAGTAGCTTCAAGTTGTTTTGTGCAGATATTGAGGAATGAGATGCAAGAATGTGGACCTGAATCTGATGAGATTGACAAAATGAGAGTGCATTTACCCTGAATACATGGGACAAACGTTAAAGGGTCTTAAGAAACCATGGAGAACGTGCTACCTGTAACAACATTCAGCATGACCGGTTTGGTGGTGGGTCAGTAATGATGTGGGGAGGCATATCCATAGAGGGCACACACACCTCTACAAGCCCGGCAGAGGTCACACTGGGGGGCCAAACAAACTCGTGAGTACCATTTTGAGTTTCTACAATGAAAATGGACTAGTCCATCGCTTCATTTTGACACTTTTCAAGCTATCTTTGAGTTCTGTAGGTTGCAAATTTCCATTTCTATCCTTTCATTCCATTCTTAACAGATCACCCCAGTTGATATCAGTATAGTATAAATATAGATCTGTTTCATTGTTTGAGTTCTGATGTGTTTTCATAGTGTTCCTTTCATTGTTTTGAACAGTATATATTGATACTCGTGAAGTCTAGTACAGTTATTGTTCAGCCTGCACTATAATAGCCACCCATCAATCCACCCATTCATTCTCTTCCACTTATCTAATTTAGGAGGGCTGGAGCTTATCCCAGCTGCCATTAGGCGAGAGGCAGGGCTACACCAATGTTTTTGATCTGGGTTTATTTCATTATGCATCAGTAACCATGCAGCTACTCAAGAAATCACTTAAGTTCAGTCCAGCAATTGAAGTAAACTGCTGCAAAGTAAGCAAAGCTATAGCAGTACATAAATCGACTGAAACGTTGAAAGGCTGGGAGATTAAAAGCCCGAGCTCCTCAGCAAGCTGAAGTGTGTGGCACAGCCGAGGAGGTGAGAAGGCGCGAGCTGTCTCGCTCCGTAACACATCAGCTGCACAGCTGATGAGGGATCGCACGTGTGCCCTGCTGTGGTTGATCACAGTTACACACACAGGAAAAAAAAGGTATTTGGCCACACGAGCTGTTGATGCACTAAGGATTTATTTCTCTATCTATGTGAAACAGTTGGAGCACTTCTTGAGCAACTTTCACCAGTCAACCATCTGGCTTAAGGGGCAAGGTAAGTGTTGCTGTTAGCAACTAAAACACATTTAGTGGAAGTTTGATTTACCTGTGTGCCACTACGTTGACACCACTTTCGGAGAAACATGACTTGATTTTTCCTTGTTTTTTTTTGTTATTTAAACCGTAAGGTAAGGAGGGACATGGTCTAAATATTAGGGATAGTTACTGGACCACAGTCTTACAAAGCCAGTATGTGACCTAACTGGCTATATCTACGCTACGTTGTGTCCTTGGGCAAGACACTTCACCCGTTGCCTACTGGTGGTGGTCAGAGGGCCCGGTGGCGCCAGTGTCCGGCAGCCTCGCCTCTGTCAGTGCGCCCCAGGGTGGCTGTGGCTACAATGTAGCTTACCATCACCAGTGTGTGAATGTGTGCGTGAATGGGTGGATGACTGGATATGTAAAGCGCTTTGGGGTCCTTAGGGACTAGTAAAAGCGCTATATAAATACAGGCCATTTACCATTTACCATTTACGCTGAAACAGCCAAGTGCCCCGAGGTGTATCAACTCAACTCAGTGGACAAAAACAGAAATTGCAAAATAATCTAATAGTGCCTGATCGAAATAGGATGACATTTAGATATTTACCAATATTTGGTGATACTTTTTTGTCTTTCAGATACACGAAATTGAAACATATTTCCTTAACATTTGTTATATGTAGGTGTTTATTTACTTATTTGTTTGTTTATGCTCTTCCCAACTCTTCTAGGAGCAGCTGATTGTGTTTGTGGCTTCCAAACCTGTGTTGCCAAAAGGGAAATTGCAAAGTGCCCTCAGGGTGACAAACTATGTTTAAGTTTTAGTTATAAATGTCAATACTGATAGTACAGCAAAAAGTTAATATAGTGGTCGCCCCATGATCGGAAGGCCAGGGGTTCGAATCCACTGAACGGCTACCCTGAGGTACCCCCGAGCAAGGTACTGTCCCAACATACTGCTCCCCGGGTGCTGGATTGGTGGCAGCCCACTGCTTCACTGAGTAAATGGGTTAAATGCAGAGGACTCATTTCCCTAAGGGGATTAATAAAAGTATACATTATATTACGTTGTTAGTGGTTAAACTTTTAAAATAGTTAGATAACATGATAAACAAGAAGCACTTCAAGAATGCAGACCTCTGCCAATGCAGCTGACTCTCTGTGTGAATTACCTTTTTAAGGAATAGTATCACTGTTTTTTGTATACACTGATTTTGTACCCCATGCCAACATGTTCTCATTAAACATACTTTATAGTGCAGTAAAAACAAGCACAAAGGGCAGGATTTTGTTATTTGCCCTGTTGAATCCATTTTAACATACCTGACACAGTTTTGAGTATAATTATTTTGTATGAAATGTGCAGCATTTATTTCATTTTTTAAAAATGAAAAAAAGTCTTTAAATGCTTAGTAATGAATATCAAATGATATATTAAATATTTTAGCTTATTTATAATATTTTCTTAGTTTAGTAAATTATTCAAGAACATTGTAAATGTATTCAAATTGCTATGTATTTAAACTTCAAAATTCATAATAAAATTAATCAACTATTCTCAAATAGTATCCCAAGACAACTTTTTCTTGACAAATCAGTCTATTGACCTTGAAGGAGAGGTCAGAGGTCACGTGTGTCATGATATTTTAAATCTCACAATATTTTTTACATGTTGACAATATATCAGTTTCTAAGTTATAAGGCTTTTTGTCTATTTTTGACCGATAAATTATTATGTTGACCTTGAAGACCTCGGTGGATATGAGTCAAATTTTAATGGATTGTTAACATGACCCCACTCTACACCCCTACAAGTTTTATTAGAATTAATTCTAAACCTTTCGAGGTATTGTGTTTACAAACAGGCTGACACAGGCATCTGCTACCAAAAACATAAGCTATAATGAAACGTTCGCTAAAATGAAAGGAGAAAGAAGGGTATTATTGACTGAAATTGCAAGCTACTAGTTGTGAATAAACAGCTGAGGCATTTATTAAACATAATTGATGAATGTTATTTAAATGCTAAGCATGCACAATAACCTGAACTTTGTTCAGGTTCAGTTTAAAATGAGCTCAAATGACATTATTAGAATGTAGTAAGTTGTACCGACAAATGGTTTCTTGAGTCCATCTGATCAGATTTTGGTACAGGCAGTGAACCCACAACAAGATGCTTAGCTTAGATTTAGCTTTAGTTGACTTTTTGACGTATTTGGGCTAAAATGACATCGTCATCATCCTTCTGCTTTTGAATTCCATTGTAAATGCACATTTGCGTGTGCTCATGTGTCTGCGTGCTTTGCTTGATGCATTTTAGAAAAAATATGTTTGCATGCTCTGATGTAAATAGTCCTTGGTCCTTGCGAGGGTGTTGCGCAAGTTTGTGTGTGTTATCCCACAGAGCCACAGACTGATAATTGGTGATGACTCATCCAGACCTTTGTTTGTTATTTTGCATGCAGCGAAGGAGAAGGAGGTCACTAACAAACCAAAACCATTGAACAATATGAATGCAAATTCATGTAAACTCAATTAGATATCCAAGAACAGGAATTCCTCAAAACAAACCATCATAAAAATGTGATCAAATAAAAGGAAACAACACTTGAATGATACAGATCTCTGGTTTTATAAAGACAGCACAAGATAAATAAATGTGGGTTCAATTGTTCTAATACCGAGAACTATTTTTTATACAGGTTCAAACATTTATTCAATAATAAATCAGATACAGAAAGAGTCAAATTGTCTCTGTTATCCTAATTAGAGATTTTTAGATATAGACAAACATTAACTTATTTTTGATTGTTGATCAGAAATAACTAATGGTTGTTATAAGTATACCTTCTGTTTTGACTGAAAAAAATACTGTGGCTGATGCACCAGATGAACCATGGTTTTCTCATACACTCAGTTTTATGATAGTACACAGAAAGATAACTGTATGACTGAATATCCTGAATGATATCCATTACATTAATTTTGTAAAAATAACCTTGAAATGCCTGTAGCAGAGCCATAGACTGAGGTTTTTATTTCTAGTTTAGAGATGGACTGTAATACTGCAGGACATCATGACTTCTTTGTTGTATTTCCCTGGCTACTATCTTTATTTGATTTATATCTCTGTTGCAGAGCCCACTGGCATTGTAGTAACTTCCTTCGTCTTATGGGACCCTTTGTGCAACAGGTAATTTATATGTAAAAAACCTTATGTAGCAGTGCTGGTTATATTGTCTCAGTGATGGTAAAACTTCAGAAATGATTTCTGAATATGATATTAAGCAGACTGATGTGATGTATTTTATTAGAATAAACCTTTATTATCCCATGGATGAGAAATTTGGGTGTTAAACAGCTCTTATAGCAAGGGGAATATAAAATATATAAAAAAATTATTAATCCCTTGAGGAGGACTTTTTTGTAATTAATAAGTGGTCATGAGCAATTCTCATTTCTTTGGACATTGGCTGCTTTTTATTTTTTAGTCCAGTCCTTGTACCTGACCATTACTTCTTGGTTGTAAGTTAAGCTGCTTAACACTGACATATGAATAATTTAAGCATAAAAAAGGCACCTAACTCAAGGGAGTAGTCAGTGTTGTTTCCATACATAACAAACAACTTAGCAAAGAACCAATTTCACATTGTATCGCTAGCACCCTGTCACAAAAACGCATCATTTGTTCCCATTCCTTTAGTCTATGAGGAATGTCAAAGATATCACAGTTTGACAGGCATAAAATAGTATTTGTGCAGAAATATTAATAGTATTAGCTAGAAACTCGGCATATCTCAGCATGGTGTGCAGTATATCCTTAAAGGATTCTTGGAAACTGGACAAGAGGAAGACAAATCAATGGTAACAGGTCTTATGGAGTAGTTAAGACATATGTAAAATGTGCTGCTTCAAATTGTCATCAGCATGCAGAACAGTGAACGTCTACAGCCATCTGTACACAATTGAGGGTCTGTTTTGGTTTGGGGCTGCATTTCTGCCAGTGGAGTTGGGATCTCGTCAACACTGATTGATTTAAGAATTCAGAAAAGTATGATCCGATTTAGATCCACCATGCAATGCCTTCGGGAAAGCATCTGATTGGCAACAGCTTAAGTTTTCAGCATGACAATGACCCCAAACACACTGCCAATGCAGTGCTCTTAAAGCATATATGGATGGAAAAATACACAGTGAAACACTATCAGTCATGGATTGGCCTCCCCAGAGCCCGGACATCAACATTATTGAAACAGAGCGGGATCATCTTGACAAAGAGCACAATGAAAGGCAGCCAACATCCAAAGAAGATCTTTGAATATCCCTAAAGGAGCCTGGAGAACTATTCCTGAACACAATTTAAAGATATAATAACAAAACATGCCTAAAAGAGTTCAGGCTGTGTGATGAATAATGGTGCTCATACCAAATATAGACTTTCAAGCTCATTAATGCAAATGAGCTTTTTTCATTTATCCAACCTTTTTCATCTTACATATCCCAACAGTCCTGAGGAGTATACTACACAGGATGTTCAACCCAGTCAGGCTTTCTTTGCCTTAGCTGTCCTAACAAAACAAAATAAGTTTTGTGTTCAGCATAAGTAACCATGGTGATTTAGCACAAGTAACCATGGTGATTTATCCAGGTAAAAGTCATGACACAGAATACTCTGACTTTTATCTTAACATCGCTTGCTAACCCATTAATCTCACATTGTAGTTCACCCCTCTGGACTGAAAAATCTCTTCCTTGGTTAAACCCTTCATGTTCAAATTTCTCAATGATTAGTCCAGGACTATTAGATGACTATTTTAATCATTTATCCAGTATTTTCACAGACAATTGACCAATTTCCCCTATTTATTTATATGGCTAGCAATCTTACTTTTATGTTAAGGTAACAATTCAAATTCTTTCAGCCTACTTTTGTATTGATATTTCATTGGATTAATCAATACTGAAAGATGAGAATTTAGTAGCATCAGCAAAATAATTGACAACATTTATGAATTTAGCTAGCTACTGTACAGTATTTCAGCTTGTTATCCATCCTGTTTAGCTCATAACATCATTTCTTTGTGCATGCTGTTGGCTAATAGTTCCAACTATTACTACTCGCTACTACTCACTTAGCGAGTTATCCACTTTCAATCACTTTTAACCATTTTATCTTTTGTAAACATTTCTACTTATTCGAAGTTTTCCCTTCACTGCCTAAAGTTCCTCAGGTCCACTAATTCTTTTATTTAATGGTAACAGCTGAGCTAGTCTTTTCATATACTCCTTGGCTAACCTACCGCAGATGTGCCCTGGATTAGGAATCACTGTCGTAGATCAACTAATGTCACCCTAATGCAGTAGACCCATTGTGTCTGACTGACAATAGACCTGAACTCTTTCACAGTGCAAGTTGTTCCATTACTCTACAACCTGCTGCTCATAAAAGTTGAGTTTCCTCTCTGCACAGTGTAGCCATTAAACTTGTCAGTTTCCTCCAGCACAAGCTGTACATTCATACTGTGTGGAGGGCAATTTACAGAACAGGACAGAACTGTCATCAACCTCTAGTTCAGTGCGATCAGAACCGAGTCTCAGAGCTGCCTCTCTTCAGTGTGCTGCTATTAAACTCATCATGCTCAAAGCTCAGGTTATTATGCGACCTGGATATCATTAGCAGCTTCTCGCGCTTACTATAGTCGCGCCTCTCTGCCACAGACTGTGACACCTCCAAGAGCCGATCTCCTTGTTCTTCTCTGTCCTCCAGCCGCTTGTAGCCTTTGGTGCTGCCCCGACTGCTGCTGTTACTACGGCTGCTGTTGCTGCGGTCAAGTCGGGGCCAGCTGGGGTGCTTCCGCTGCTCTGGGTTTACGCTAAGCATACTCGGTCTGCGCTCCAAGTCCAGAGATTTGGAATGGCTGTTGAGCATGTGCAGAGAGGAGTTGGAGCCAAAGTCACTCTTTGCTGCTCCCGGGGAAAGCCAGCAGCCTGAGGTAGAGGAGGGAGCAGGGGAGAGGGAGGACGAGGATAAGGAGGAGCAGTGGGATGAGGAGGAGGCGGAGTTACTCCTGTGTAGGCCCGGTGGTTTGGAGGCCTTGGCAACGGATGCCACGGGAACCACCAGAGACTCCACAGAGGTCAGAGGCTGCGACCTCTCTCCTTCTCTTCTCTCTCCTCCTCTGTCCTCTTCAGTTATTGCCTCCATCTCCGGCTCATCAATAACACAGTTGTTGAGTTTTATAACAGGGAGTGTAAATGCAGAGATAGAGGAGGAGACAATAGAGCGTGCATGGTGTCCTCCCCTCTCTCCATCTCCATCCGCTGACCACTGGTGACGCATGGAATCCGAATGAACCAGCCCGACCCCGGGGCCACAAAATGGGCGATCCTTATAGAGGGGTGCCAATAGCCCTGCAAAGTTACAATCCATCTTAGCCTGTTCTCTACGTCTGTGATACTCCTCATCCCCTAACAACACCTCCTCCTCTTCTGTAGAACCTCTCCCTCCTCCGGCAATGCTTCCAGCACGAGAGAAAGCTAGGAGAGAGTTGCTGGCTAACCGTGCGGCAGTATCGCAGCCGAAGACTCGAAGATCTCCGACTTCTCTCACACAGGTGCTGTTCCGGTGTTGGTGTTGCTTTTGCTCTTTCTGCCTGAGGCGGTGGATATCGATGACTGTGGAGTACATGTCTCTCATATGGATGATCTACAGCAAATGAAAATCGTATTAGCAGAAGTAGAAGCAGCAGCATTTATTTTAGATTACCTGAAAATATTTGAAGCGTTTCATTAAAACACATTATCTCCCTGTAGTTTTAAATTTGTGCACATTGCCACCGTGTGGCCTTGGGGGACATGTTTCTCACAAGGATTACCAGTAAAGGGAAGGGAGAAGGAGAGGGATAATTGAATCAAAGGAGAGAAGAAGAGAGCATGGAAACAGTGAATTTAATCAGAGGGAAAATTGCAGAGCTAAAGGTGGAAGGAGACTGGGAGAAGTCTGATCTGCATGTTATGGAGATGATGAATATGGATGACTAGAGTGTACATGCCCTTTATTTTGTAGAGAGTGGAGGAGGGACAGAAACAAGAATCAGTGACAGGGAAGAAATATTAACTACAAGTTCTGGCTTTTAAATTTAGAAACATTTGATGGAAATATTGCTAAAGAACCTACTTTTGAAGCAGATTATGCAAAAACTAAAGTTGCATTACCCACAAAAACCTTCCAACTTCTTTGTTTCCCATACAGTGTTTGAGTATTTCGACTGTGCGCATCCTGAAGCGATGATTTCAGCCTTACCTTGGTTTCCCTGTCTCTGTTTTCGTGAAGTATTGCATTAGCACAGATGAAAATAAAAATCCCAATGCCCATGGTGAAGGGCCCAAACATCTTCATCCTCTCAGAGTGAAGATGCTGTTCTAGGAATCGCATCAGAGCGCTCTCAGTCTCCTTGGAAGGCGTACCTAAAACCACAAAACAGCGAGATGAGCCATGAGAGGAACAAACTTTTGCCAGCAGGTTTCTAGTCACCCTTCTTCACCTTGCCCATTGTGGCTCGCATTGGCTGCATCCTTTTCTGTCTTGACTCCAGTTCCTCCTCCAGCGAGTATGGCTTTACTGTGAGGCCAGTAACCTAGCGTCGCCATGCCAATCCCTATGGCCAAGATGATTAGTCCCAGAAGGAGGAAAAACCCAGATGCAGAGTAGAGACGGAGTCTACCTCGCACCACTACGACATCGGTGCGCCTCTTCCTCTTCCTAAATGAAAAAGGATGGCAAGAAAACACAAACGGATTTTTGGAGGTAACAGTTTAACAGCAATGGGTAACAAATACAGCAAATTTTCAGAGACTGCAGAAGCAATTTCACCAACACACATTAGCTTTTGTGACAATATCCTCTTTCCTGCTGCAGAGGCAGCAATTTAAAAGGCTAATTTATAGTTCTGTCTACTGTGTTAAAATGAATGCACATGACAATCACCTAGGAGCGGCCTCGGGGGCGGCGTGTCCCAGGCCCGGCGATGTCGGTGGTACGGGCCGATGCTGAGAGCGAGCAGAGTCCTGGCGTTTTAGCTTGGCCAAGCCTGTTAGCACACCTGCCGCTGCAGTCATTCTTCACCTGCAGACACAAATTAGGAGTTAATGACTTTTAAATTCTACTGCCTAATCAGCATCCACATTACTGGTTTACAGTTTGTTGCTAAGAGATTGTTAGGGCCTTGGTGCATACAATTACAAGATGCTGCTGCTAAAAAAAGATGTATTTGGCATAGGTATGCACAGTATAGTCACAGTGAGGAAAAAACACAACTGTATCAAAACACAGATGCACATGTGTTTCAGCATAGTCACAGTCTCCCAGGTAGTCCTAATATATGATGTGTAAGACACGTAATAGTCAGTAGCACACCGTCTCCCACAGTTGTGCAGATCACAGCTCTGTTTGTGTGATTTAAAGCTGATGTGTCACCTCATGCACTTTTTCAAAGCTGTTTTATTTATTTTTTTGCTAACGGGGAAAGTGTGTCATGACAAAAGCGTGTTTTAGCATCTTTCCAAGTCCCAGAAATACTCTTTAGAGCCTAGCAGTGATACAGATGTAAGCACACCAAGCAGCACAACAGCCTGCTCTGCTCATGTTTTGTTCGGCTGCCTGTTGTCAGTCTTCAGGACGATCATGGGGACAAGTGTGCAAGTGTGCATGCACATGAAGCTGTACATTCAGGCCTGCAGGATGCTTGCAGGATGTAAAGGAAACAAACCCCAAAAGCATACTTGGCTTGTGATTTGAGTCTTGGGTAGTGTGTTTCATTCTGATTCACATCCTGTATTTATTGCTTTTGCATGTTTATTGTTTTTTTCTCCTGTCGTTATTTGCATTTTTTTTAAAAGCTGTTATAGATTTTAATAAAATACATCGCCTCAATTCTGTCATAACATTCGAATGAATCATGGTCTCTGGGCTCACCAGCTGCTCATACATCTATTATTGTTATTAAAGGAAGGGGGCTTAAACAAACACAGGTTTATTTTGAAAGCACTCATTTGGGTCTAAATGACTGTTAATCTGACCTCACATGAACATTAGCATTGTCCTGTTGCGCATGAAGAGGATTACATTGACTGAATTTGTTGCTGAGTGACCTTGGTACTGAATTTAAATGCAAATTTCAGATGAAAATGTGAAAACAGCTCAGCAGTTCAGAGCGAGCCCTGTAAAAATTGGCAGCGAACAACCGCTGGTTTTCTCCTGCTAATTTTATTTGTGATGTTTATAGGGTTTTCTATCAGACTACAGCCCCCAAAGGTAATCAGTAGGTCAATCACCCAGTTTATGTGAAGTGTGATCAAAGTTCTGAGTATCATCCTGCCCTCTCAAGCGCCTCCAGACTGCTTTCAGGAACTCACATCCTCAAACTTGCACAGAGAAAAAAAAAGCATCAACTTGTCTTTCAAACTGACCCATGCTTAGTATGGAGGCCCACTGCTGCTGCTCATAATTAAGTCTCCCTGCAAGACCCAACGTTTTCACTAGGGGTGCAACAATACTCGTATCGATATCGAACCGTTCGATACAGTGCTTTCGGTTCGGTACGCATGTGTATCAAACAATACAAAATTTTGTGTTGAGTGTTCAGTGGATCTGCGTTCGACTACTCCGCCTAGGCTGCTCTGTCGAGCGCAGATCCAAGCTAGCAAGACAGAAGCTAAGCTCGTTGCAACATGGCAAATTGAACCTCCCCCACCCTCATTCAGATGTGGCCTTTGGAACTATCTTGGTTTTCATGTGAAGCATGACCCTGATGGTAAGCGCGTCATGGACAAAAGTAAAACAGTATGTCGGATTTGCCACGCAATGCTCAATTGGTGGGAACTAGTGCGTTAGCGCAGTTAGCTTGTTAACGTGTTGACGCCGTCCAGCCCTACGCACGGGGCGATCCGCGGTAACTTGTTAACGGAAATTTGCCGCGTTATGGGGTTAATGTCATTTTAACGAGATTAACGCTGACAGCACTAGTGGGAACACAATGAATATGACTGCACATTTACGCCGACATCATCGTAGTGCAAAGACAAAAACAACAAGCACACATGCTACAAACTTTACCCGAGTCATTTAGACAGCCGTTAGCACATGATTCTCCTTATGGGGACCTGATATGTTTAATATGCTGCTGAGAATATACCCCAGAAGAAGCGTATAGTGTAGCTTTTATTTTGGAAAGAGCCCTTTCTCTGTAATAAACTCTCTTTTCCAAAGATGAGTGATTTCTCGATCAGATAGATTTATTATTTTGTTGTTTACATTAAATTTAAAAACTGTACTTTTGAGTTAAAATATATATTTATAATTTTAATAAATGACAAATTAAAAAGGCATGAACATTTTTTTGTATTGAAAAAATATTGAACCGTGACACCAAAGTATCGAACCGAGCCGTGAATTTTGTGTATCGTTGCACCCCTAGTTTTCACCACTTTTTACTTGAAGAGGACAGATAGTCCACGCCTGAAGGAAGCACATAAGGTCAAGAGCAGGATCAGGAGCATACTCGCCTTTCCCACAAGGTTGTGCGATGTGAATTTGTGAAGCTATTAATGCAGAGCTCTGCTGTAACATCCTGATGTTTGAAGAACAACATCCAGAACCTGTGTTACTGTTCATGCCATAATGTGTCGGCACTTAAAACAGAAAGAAAAAAAGAACCTGCTTTTTGCTTCTTTGGCCACACAGGTTTGACTCCTCGCTTCTCCACGACAACGTAACAAAGTTGTACTCCAGTTGAGTGATCTAAAACTAGCAGCTGTGCTGGAAGTATGCGACGGTCCATGAGAAGATAATCCCAAACAGGGCTTTTTAAAAATAATACATTTGACTTGTATGTGCTGTTAACCCACCTGAGCACAAAAACAGCCATACAATGATGAATTTTGGCAGCAACTGGACATTCCAATATTTCACAAGTTCATTGTCTCCAATATTGAATAAGACTGTAGTTTTTTTTTGAACAGTTTCTACACAGTTTTTCAGTTAACAATTCATGGAAAAAATAAACAAAAATGGTTAAATCTATTTTTCTTGTTTTGTTTTGTTGTCTTTGAACCTTAGCTGGGTTCTCACATGCTGCATCACATACTTATTTTTCCTGACTCTTATGTACTCCGTTTACATCGCTGAGTCCTCACTTTGGGTTTTGGACCTTCCCCCAGTTAGCTGCATTTTGGTTTTCTCTTTTTCTGGAACCTTTAAACAGGAGAAACAACAGCTGTGATACTGATGAATGATGATCTTAACGTTGTGCAACACAATCATTTAAAGCTACGGTAGATTATCTTATGGTGTAGAGGTTAACACATTTGATTGGCAGGCATATGGCTCTTTGTTCAATTCCAGCTAGACACACACAAATCCCCTTAAGGGATGGTTCAGGAAGCTAGCTGCTGTGGTGACCCTTTGCAGCAAGGGAGCAGTCAAAAGTAGCTTTAGTAATATAAACTTTCATTTCACAAACAAGCTTACCAGCAAATAACTTGAGGCCAAATGTCTAGTGTAAACGTATAAAGCACTGAGTAGATTGTACTAATAACGGTGCACTTGAAACACTTCTACCCCCAAAGGCAGGGAGTATGCAATCAGTTCCATTTGCCTGTTTGTCAGCAGTCTAGTGTCCACAGTTTTCAAGATATAATTTTCCAATTTTGTGTGACGATAGACCAATAACAGCTCCAGCTGACGTCACCGTATTATAATAAGACAAATGTCATGAAATGTCAGTTTTAGCATGGCCCTCTCTCTCTGCTTTCTGAGTGCTATCAGACATGCTCGCTTATGTATTTATTAATTCATGATCACAGGCATATTCAGAAGAATATAAAGAATACTTTAATGACCCATTGCCTGACTTAGAACAAATGTGATGTCATTCTTTCTGTATTACTTACTTTTATGTACCATAGGCACATGTTCTGTGTAGTCATGTGTTACAAAGTTATTTGGTTCCCAGGTTTGGGCATGTGCACATGTCTGTATATATAAAGGATCACACAGATTTAGCATGGGAATGATAATACACCAATGACCTTCCCTTTTCTTTTTTTTGCTTCCACGTGTCCATCCTGTCTTCCTTTTTCTTCCAAGAAGGCACAATCTGTAAATCTCCCCCTCTCGCTTCCATTCTCACCCGCTGTCTGTGTGCTAATGCATTCTGGTTGTGACCCTGAATAATGTTTGCTTTCTCCTACTTTCATTCTTTCTCCACCCCAGCTTACTTTCTCATCTTATCGCTCTCTTTGTTTGTCTCTCTCTTCCCTCCCACCCTCTGTCCTCTTCGATCTATTTTTAATCTGTATCTAATTTTAATTGAATTTTATTCGGTCACTTTCCTGTTTCGCTCTATCCCTCCCTCCCTCCTTTCCTTCCTTCCTTTCTTTTCTTCTGCATATCTGAAAGCAATGAAGTCAGATTTAATATTCAAAATCAGACAAAGCTTTTAGTATTCAAAGTAACTGTGAATCACACACAAGACCAGACGTTCTCTCCTCCTACCCTCTTTTCTCCTTCTCACATTTTAATGTATTTTTCATGTCAATCATCTTATTGGTTGAAAAAAAACTGCTGTAAGAGAGCGCTCTCCACCACAGATGGTGAATCACACAAGGACAAACACAACCAGCCACTTTTCTCAGGTTTTCTGTGCTCCCCCTCACTCTGCCTCTCTCCCACCCTGATTCTCTCCCCTTCGCTCCTCGGTGTGCGTCAAACAGGAACCCACACAAATGTTTCAAGAGCAACGGGAGAGATTTCCTCGGTTTACCGAACCAGGAGGAAAAAGGATGGACGGCGGTGGCAAAGAAGAAGGGTAGCGAGAGTTGGAGTTAGGAGTAGAAAGTAGAGGATAGATGACAAAAGGAATGCAAGAACAGAAAAAGAATGAGGATGGAGTATATTTATTTACATCAGTTCATGTAAGGTGCAACACTGAGTCATGCTTTCACCACAGAGGGACAAAAAAAGGGAACAACTGTTCTGGGACAAAGTGGGGGTGATGAGTGATCGAAAGAGCATTAAAAAAAAAAGCCTGACGAAAACAAGAGGAGGGTAAAAATGCTTTTCCTGACAGCCGTGAAAAGACCGCAAAAGAAAACAAGCTGAGTGCATCCATAGTTTTAACAAGACTGGAGTAAAAAAACAAACAAACAACATCAACAAAAAAAAAACAAGTGGAGCAGAAAAGAAGAAGTGCTGTCACACAGATAACACCAGCAGCCTAATGAGAATGCACTCAGGCTCTGACACATAAAGGCTTTCCATGTGCAGTGACCAAAAGAGATGAAAGTTAGCATTCAGTAATCGAGCTCGCCACATGCATTCAGTTCATGTCCTCCTTCTTCTTCTATTTTAAAGACTTACTGTGATCTTGTTGCTTAAACAGTGATGAAACACACAAAACTTGTGCAAAAACCTGCTGCTTCTTTTCCAGTCCGCTGCCTTGCTGGGCAGTTCTCTAAATCGGTCTAAAATTAATAATAAATCAGGCCTCGTGTGATCACCTTAGTAATTGCTAAATTGCTGCAGCAGGTTTATCTTTGCGTGCTTTCGGTAAGGCACGAAAACATATTAAAGCAATTTGCCCCATCCTTTCAGGAAGCGAACTCATTCTCTGTGAAGTTATTTAAGCATTTGGAGACGTTTTAAATAGATGCATCACATCTCTCAGGGCAGAGAGTTCCCTCGGCACATTGTAACACCTCCTTTTTTTGTAGCGTGATAATGTCGATAACAGCTCATCTATAGGTGACGCCACGTGATATATTGTCCCTATAGCAACTATATGCTGCTGCTAGGTGACGCGTTTCCATAGCAACTGCCAGCTGTGTGCACTGGGATGACAGGTGCATCATTAGCATGCGTACTATCAACACAGGGGCATTCCCCATGCATTATTTTAAGCCAGTTTTGACTTGTTGACCTTTAAGTTGTTTCCACCTCTACCTCTGCGTGAAAGAGGTTTGATTAAGAGGGGGAGGGAAGGAAAGGATGCTGGAGACTTTTAAATCTGAAAGGGACACACCGGAGACCTATATTTCTTTTTTTTTTTCACAGCTACCTTCAGGGTTTCAGTTACATCTTGTTTATGCGATTTGTACTAAGGCTCTACAACCCAGCTTTCTCTAAATCCTCACATTAGAGAGGAAATGATGCAGCGTGGAAGAGGAACGAGAACATGACAGGTGGGATAGAAGGAGAAACTGAGAAGCTGAAGGGAGAGTAAAGATGTGAGACTGGAAGGAGACACAGCCAGAGGAAGGAGACAGGGAGTAAGCGACTACAGGAGACACTTTGATCTACATTTAACAAACTCCAGAGACTTTTTATTTTTTGTACTCTGAGCATGCTGAGGAAAGTTTGTTTCAAATGACTCACTGCAGTGAAGTGTGCGCTGACATGTCATGGAGAAAGAACTTGAATATGGACACAGATGGAGTACGAAGGAAAGAGGCAAGGAGAGATGTAACGAGAGAGGAATGAGCAGGAGGATAAAAATGGAGCTTGCTAGGGAGGGAAAATCTGGCATCCAATGTTGCATGTCTCCTGTTACAATTATAGTGGGTCATTTGTTTTTGTTTATGCCGTAAAGTTCTCTGCTGAGGTTAACTGAGGCCATGAAAATGCAGAGACAGACAAAGCCCCCCCCCCCCGCTGCTGAAGTTAAGGTCATCTGCCATAATCGCATGGAGCTGAGAGTCTAACATGGAAACAACACACCAGCACGACTTAATAGCGTGGTTTTATTTTAATTCAGTGAATATAATTATGACTTTTTAATAGTTTTGCTAGTATTCAGAATATTAAAATGTAGTTCACTTAATGCTCTCGAGCCAGTCGTGATGGAAATTAACTTGCAGGAGTTAAGAACAAAAAAAGTGAACAAAATCAGATCTTTGTGTTCTGTCCTTTTAGCTTAAAAAGCTTAAACAATTATACCATCAAGCTTTTTTTGTGTTTTTTTTTATTTATTCCCATGTCAAAATAAAGCACTTCAGATTCATTGTACACCTACGCTAATGGTGACAATAATGTAATTCATGAAAGAGTGAAAAAGACTGACTTAATTTGATAAGAATGAATTTACTGCTTGCCAATTTATTTGCTTCTCTCGTAGCTCTGCCCATTCAAGTTAGATCCTCCTCTGCTCTCGAGCAGAGTCAATAGGCTGTTATCATAAACTGTATATAACACAGATATCAGCCGATTAGCGCTAAGCAACAGTTTAATAAAACACAATAAGGATCACTCACTAAATAGAAGCCAAAACGTCTTGGACTGGATGAAGATGGGTATAAACTTAGCAAAAAAGTAAGGAAATGTTGCGTTTGGTTGATGTAACAATGCTGTAACAATGTTTCTTGGCGATAAATCTTATACAAACAGTATAAAATGCATGAGCAGAGTTGAGTATAGGGGTTGCACCCATTAAATATGTGCCAAATTTTCTGTGCCAAAGCCAAACAGATTGTTCTGCTATTAACTCTTGTTTGGTGCCATTTATTTGATTGGATGATTTAAGTCTGAAGAAACACGACATATTAGCAGTTTACACAATTTATTAATTTAACAAACAGGTGCCTCGGGAGGTGGAAGAACGATGCACAACTATAACAAATTTTCCACTTGAGGTTGGCTCCACAGACTCTCAATGTCCAAAATTATAGATCTACAAAGCACATTTACAGCCGGGTGCAAAATATGAATTCCCTCCTCATAACTCATAACAACTCTGACTGAGGGGAAGTTTTGTTTTTGTCACCTGGATAATTGACATAGGTTCATGGCTGCCTTGACTGATAGGTGTCCCGGCACGGGCTCTGGAGCCAGTTAGTTTCTGCTAGGCTTCGTCCACTACTGCCAGTCATTAAACTGCACCTCTTCAGTGTATGTGTGTGTGCGCGAGCATGCTCTTTAAGCCTGTTGGAGCATTTTTAATGGATTGTCTGTCAAAACATTATGGCTTGCTGTGCAGTACAGACCATCCCAGAAATTTGCACGCATCACTTGGTGAGTGGAATTTTGCACTAAATAGTTGATATGTGTGTGTCTGTGTGTTGCACTCTTATATTTTCTGAATGGTGTTTACTTATCAAGCTGCCTAGTATAAATGTCACCTTCACATTCATATAAGATAATATTTGGCTCCAAAAACACATTGGCAGTCAAAACACTGACTGACTGTAATTGTAAGAGCTTGCATTGTGTCTGAAGGCCGCCAAATGGCGATAGATGTGGTTGCAAAAAAGATTTCTGGTTCTATTTAAGTGGGAGAATGTCTTATGTTTATTTTGAATAAAAAATGCATCCAGTTTGTAAATCTTGATGATACCATGTTTCAAAAAAACTGAATTATCTGTGCTATACCTACAATGGCTACGGAATTGGCAATCACAAGTCATATTGGCTAAATAAGCGTGTGGCTTCACAGTCAGACCTGCCCCCTTCATCACATCCTATTGTTTGCAACCACGATAGCAACAAAACCAAAACACTCATGTCGAGGTTTCAAAATGTGGCTTCAGAAACTCATGTTGAGGGTGATGTCACAGTCACTACATCCACCTTTTATGCTAGCTATGGTAGGAGCACATAGTAGTATTTTATAGAACACTGTACAAGTGTAATATGGACTAGCTAGTGTGATCTCTTACAGATGACTTCTCTGCTTCTCCAGGCATTTAGTGACTGTGAAAGTGAAGACACATGGATTATGCATGCTGTGCCCTGCATACACAACGGGAACAAATCTCTTTCATGCAGCCAGATGTTTCAGTAATCCACTTTGTTCACTCCTGACATGTTCTCTAGTTGCCTTTCCAGAAAGTTCAGAGGTCACACTCAGCTCCAGAAACACACCCCACATCTGCTTGATCAGCTGCAGATCTAAAAAAAATTGTGCTGGTGCACGTCCTACAAAATATTTGTTTTTGTCTGCTGCTTTTCACCTACCTTGAAAAGCTCATGCTGTCCAACTCAGAACCCGCTACATGGCACTTTGGCCAATTAGTAGGTGTAAGTAACAAGAGCAGTGACAACGACATGAACCCTGACAAGATCAGCATTATGTGAGAAAAGGAAAAAAACTGGCGACATGATCATTTTTTTAACCACTTCAGCGTCACATACTCTGCTTGTTGTAACATTTCTACAACGATTGGATATAGTGCAGAAAAATACAGCACGAGTTGTAGATGAGAATACGTTATGCAGTAATTGGCAACTCTTACACTTCTCATCAATATGAATATAACATTGTACTGCTGAAAATTTAAAGTGAACAAGCCTGGTTGGGAGTCACCAAGCTCCTAAAGGTAGTAAAAATTAAATGATGTAAGTTTCCTAGCCTAACAAGTACAACAGAGCACACTGGAGTGAGATCTGTGTGGGTTAAGTCAGTCTGTGCACGCAGAGGTCTAATCAGCCAGAGGTGACTTTGTGTAGACCCTGTTGAATCGTATTAACCTTATCGCATCTGGCACTGCTGCTTTCCAATGTAAAGGACCGCTGTGATTTATGTCTGTTTCCTTGGCGCTCTTAAGGGAACAGATAAGACTATCAGAAGTAAAAGAAGAAGAGAAAAAAAGAGGAAAACAGATAGAAACGAGTGTTTGTGTAGTGCCACACTCCTACAGACTCATGGTCAGGGGGTGAGTCATCTGTCTGGAGAATATGTCCCTTTATGTTTTCCCGCTGACCTTTTGGCAGTGCATTTTCTGAAGCGAGTGCTGGAGTGTC
This sequence comes from Diplotaxodon limnothrissa, assembly GCF_057381915.1. Taxonomy (NCBI): domain Eukaryota; kingdom Metazoa; phylum Chordata; class Actinopteri; order Cichliformes; family Cichlidae; genus Diplotaxodon; species Diplotaxodon limnothrissa. Next base: position 6,867,142 of record NC_140610.1, on the reverse strand, counting down.
AAATCATCCACCCCCTTCACCATCTTGTTTTTTCCCCTCGTTATTTTGATGATACATACTCCTTTTATTTTTTAAACTCTTTTTTTGCACATATCCTTCACGCTGACTCAGTGTCATTGCCTCCTGTGATAAATTCTCTACTTAATTGAATTAAGTTTTGCATTGAATCATCAGATGCTTATGCCAGGCGTAAGAGCGTGCATGTTTGTGTGTTTATGAACTGGAGTGAGCCCCCTGTTGATTCCATTAAAATGACTCATTCTGTCTTCCTCACAGCTCTGAGTGTCAGTCAGTCACCCACACTCATCCTGGGACGCGAGCTGGCCCCAGCAGCCCTGCAGCAGTGGTGGACAAACTGGACTGAAACATGAAATAATTCATTTGTGATGTTGCTTTCCTTAATTTGATTACTAACATTTTTTTCCAACCCCAAACCAGAATTTGTTCTTCTCCACACACACAAAAAGATCTTATTATTTCATCAAGGAGGTCTTTGGAGTGAAAAAACTGAAGGAACTGCTGACCTACCAAAGGGGGTATTTAAACAGGATTATCCGGTTAGCACGATATCTGTGACGGAGGATTAACCAACACATCACTCGACTTCCTAATTATTCCCAAATTAAACCCAGATCCAGTTCTCTGCAAAGTGTTTGGCAGCTAAATTTGTCTTATTATGAGCCATTTGGCTGAGTGAGTTACCCTAGTTCTTCAAACGGCCCTCAAGGTGAGGCTGACTCTTAATTCAAAATCATTTCATTCACGCTGCACGATAAAACCAGTGACGGTGCACCTCCTGTTAAAGTGCTCCACATTCTTCTTCTTTTGAATCTTTAGAAATGTGCCCATGAAAAGGCAATCATCACATTTCTCTATGTTCACCTCAAAGTCGAGTTTAACGTGCGTATAGATGAGACGACTCTGTAAAATCATAACTAGAAGCCAGTCGTGGTCTGTATTCCACCTACTCAAGTGTGATGTGGAAACAAGAAGCCTCTGGTGCACATGCACTGTGCAGCACTGAGCTAGTTTATTGCATAAATGTTTGTAAAGACATTAAAAGTCATATATTACTGTTACATCTTTGTGTGCTCCTAATATTGCTTGAAGGTTTCTGACAATAGGCTCACTAAAATTGTTTGACCTTTAATGATCTTTAATCCATCTTTGGAGGCTTACATGCATGCCATCACGTTTTCTTGGCTACCAGTTGGCCAATGATAATCAAGAGACAGCAGGCTGGCCTAAACAAAGGATCATCTCAGCCTTGGCACAGTAAAATGATCAGAGGATTCCCTCCAAGATAAAACAGCAAATAAACAAACCACACAAAGATTAGCACAGCTCATAAAAATGATAATAGTAAGATGACACGTATCCCCACTCATCAGTCTTTCAGGTGGCTTGTGGCTGATGTTAAACCTTTTTATTCTTCAAATATTAACACTGAGCGTTGTAAAATATGCATGTAAATAAAAGGGAGACTGTAAAACTGTCAGCTTAAATCTGCTTGAATACGTCTCCCCTTGAAGAGTTTAAACCACAACTAAGCTCTTACCTTTTTACAAAAGCCGAGTTTTCACCGTCAGTGTGCCATTAGGCATGCGGAGGGATTAGGCTATAACCTAGGGACAGTAAAAAGCCATCTTCCACTTTGAAGGCTACTTCCAGTGAGATGCCATGCTGGAGAAAATGAAGATGACAGGAGACGGTTCCACTCCCAAGCGGCAGTACTATTTGCTGACATCCAAGCTCCTTATTAACGGAGACGACGATGGTCGTTAGGCTTCTGTGGTTCGCCAAGTGAGACTGAAATATTACAAAGTGCCAGTTCTGATGACTTTATCCTGCGCGAGGCACGTTTTACGCCATATGGAGAGTACGCGCGCTCGAGACAAGGAGGGTGGCGAGGCACGCTAATTACGACTGAAGGAAAATCCTTTCTGCCTATTTAAAGTCCTAAACGAAGTGGTTGTAATTCCCCAGCGGAGAACTCTGTTTTATTTGTGAGAAAAGACAGCAAAGGAAGCTGATATGATACCCGTCCTTCGACTGGCTCGATGTAATGCGTAAAACTCCCGGTATCCTTGTTTTCGAAAAAAAAGAACTTCAATTTGCGTAAAGAGGGAGAAGGAAAATATATTTTTTTAAAAAACAACCAAAAAAACGTCTTAGAAGCAAGGAGTTTCGTGTAAAGAAAATTGGTGAAAAGTGTAGAGCGCGTTTTATTCCGCTGACTTGCAGAGAGAAGGGGCAGCTCCAACCATTTCTTCTAAAAGCGCTATAGGCTTGTGAGAATGTGTGAGCGAGTGAGAGAGGAAGAGGAGGGAGAGGGAGAGAGAGAGGTAGATGGGGGTGAATGTGTTGTACGCGCGCTGTAGCACTTTTATATGCATGTGTGCGCTTCGGGCGTGTGCGTGTTTACGAAAGGAAAGCAGGCAGGCTTCCACGCGGGGCACTTTCTTGCATGTGTAGGGCGCAGAAGACAAGAAGCGAGACTGATTTCTGAGGGGAAACATATGGACATGTCATTGCTTTCTAAGCAAAGACAAACATGGATCCGCTTGCAGTAGTTTTACAGATCTTTGTGGGCGCAGTAAGCAGCAGGAGTCTAAAAACTGGGTAACCATAAAAGGCCGAGGAAGAGTAAGCATGCTTTTATGTCTAACTGCGGCACTGGCACGTTTAATTCTCCGGGTTTTCATGTAAATAGACATCAGATGTTCAGATGCAGCTCTCGGCGCTGTGTCTTTGTAAACTTCTCAGCTTTTCTTTCTACACACACACACACACGGAGCGAGAGAGAGAGAGAGAGCGAGCAGCAAAAACGTTACAGATGTTGGCATGTGTGTCATTTCCTGTGTTTACAAGCTGGAAGAGTTTCAGGGAAGTATAGCAGCTGGGTGGAGCTGAAGAAGAGAATTTAAGGCATTTGGGCAGATATCTAACAATAAGCAGTAGGTGTGTGTCTGTGTGTGAGAGAAAATGTAAGAAATACAGAGAGCCCATTATTTGTTCAGATGGCTCAGATTAAGTTGGTGAGAAATGAAACCTCAAGAGCAGCTGAACATACACATGCAGAGGAGGCGATAGTCTTTGTATGTAGGCATCATTTTTTACCCTGAATGTGACCCTTACATACCATCTTTACCCCAATCCATCTCATGCCAATAACAAGTGTAAATGACTAATTATTATGTAATTATTATGTAATTAATGATTGATCAATATTATTTACTCCCTCTTGATCGCAAAATTTTTGTATTATTTTATGAGCTACTGATTGGTGGGTTTGTTCTTATACCCAGAGCCTTGAATACTGCTGAATAGTCAAAGCTGGTAGTATCCCAGGTACTCACACCGTGTCTTTAGCAGTGTTGGTCAAGTTACTTGAAAAAAGTAATCAGTAACTAATTACTGATTACTTCCCCCAAAAAGTAATCCCGTTACTTTACTGATTACTTATTTTCAAAAGTAATTAATTACTTAGTTACTTAGTTACTTAGTTACTTTTTAAAAACACGATTTACAACCTGAAGAGGTGATAAAGCGATAGATCTTTCAGCCCAATTCTACTTTTTCTACATAATCCATCATACAAAATGTAATCAAATGGAAAAGTCTCTTTTTTTAACTTGTTTTATCAGTTTTAATCTTTTAACTTTATGCATCAAGCAAAAATTTAATTATATGCAACATTCTCTGACTTGAATAAATTAGTTTAACATTTAAACCTATTTTCTGCACATTCCAGCACATAAAATAAAATATTTTTTTGTGTTTACACTCACTCTTTCAAATAGATGCAAGTAAAACACAGCAGAACATAAATAAAGTCAAAGACTCAGCGGTCCTGTTGCTCTATTTTCACCTGTAAAGCAGGACTGCAGTAGGCGGAGGTTTACCCTGGTGCAGGTGTGCAGCGGTCAGTGGAAGGATACGGCAGTGTCTCTGTGAGTTTCCCATTACGTCGTTGCGCTCTTGGTGCTTCCTTGGAAGTTTAGGGGTTTTTTTCGCTGTAAAAAGAAGTTTTCTTCCCACGCACGATGGACGCTAATGTTTTTGTCACTTTTTATGGAATCAAACTCAAAGTAAGGTCAGTACTTCCACGCTTTAAACGCTGCATGCTCATACTCTCTCCCGCACTCGATATGTGATCCATTGTTGATCTGCACACAGCTGTTGTCACTAACGGCGCACTCGCTTACGTCACTGTCGTGAGACATTCTGCAAAAAATCACGGTTTTAGTAACGCAGTAACGCAGCGTTCCTACGGGAAAGTAACGGTAATCTAATTACCGATTTTGCAATAGTAATCCCTTACTTTACTCGTTACTCGAAAAAAGTAATCAGATTACAGTAACGCGTTACAAGTAACGCGTTACTGCCCATCTCTGGTCTTTAGTGCCAGTTGTAAGAACAGCATTGCTCCAAGCTCATCTCTTCTTAACCCAAAACACAATCCTTTCCTAATCCCAACTTTCACAAAATAGTTTGGCGGTTAAACTAAGAGCCATCAAAGCAAAAGTAAACAATAAAAAGTGGAGCAAAACAGGACACAAACTGCTGTCTAAGAGTTCACAGTATTTAAGCCACCAACAGTTTACACAAGAAAAGTGCTACATCAGTACCTGACATGTCTACTGTGCTTAAAAGTTTTACATTTTTAAAGTCTTTTTATACTTCTCTATTTTGCTTCTAAGGAGCAGAATTGCTTGTAGTCTTGAGCAATAGCTCTCCAGGCTTTCTGAAAATGTACCGACCATTGTTGTTTTTTTAAAAAACATTTTTATATTTATCTTTAGGCATTAAAAAAAAGAATGCCAATGATAACTCAGTTTGACAGACAAAGAGTATTTTTTGAACCTACAAAGGAATTTTCAATGCACTATTAGCCAGAAATGTGTGCAATTAATCTTCAGAACATTTGAAGAAATTGCACAACTGAAGGAGAAATTACAAAGGAACTGGGCATTGCATCAGTAGCTACAAGTGTTATGGATCCAAATTTAAAATTTGTGGTACAAATGATAGTTGGTATGTATGGAGGAGGTCAGGGTAGAAGTTCAACACTAAGTGTTCAACACTGTGGAGGCTCTGTCATGGTTTGGGGATCTTTTTTAAATTGGTGGAATTATGACTGCAGAAAAGTACCATCAGGTTTTGATCCACCATGCAATACCATCTGGAAAACATCTTCATTTTTCACGACTACAGGGATCATGGTCACACTGCTAATGTAGTGAAAAGCATACCTGATAGAAAAACCCACAATCCGGTTGTTCAGTGATGACGCGACAAATCCTACTTCCGGGTCTAAAGTAGTCTGCGTTTAATATGGCTTTTGTGTTGTTAACATGTTTAATGTTATGTATTTTCTTCTATTTGATCTCAAAAAGCTCCTAAAACAGTCAGTGATCACTGTTGACCTCCCTCGGCTTTTATTACCGCTAATCATTTATTTAAGCTCAGTTTTTAAAACCTTAGGGTGTAACTACAGCCCAGCCCATGCAGCAGTATATGAATGACTAACCTCGTATTGTGGATGGATTATCTCAGTTGTTCTCCTGGCTGAAGTTTGGTCCTTTTACAGCATCCTGCCATGCGATTACATTTGTTCCTGACCACCGAGAACACTCACGGTAACTTTTATCGAGTGGAAAAAAAAGTTAGCTTGTTTATATTATGCTAACGTAGCTGTGTCGCTAGCGGTCACGCAGCACATCATTATATACCAGCTAGCCCAACTTCAGTAACCCTACAAACGTTACTGCTGTTTAGTTTTCTGTCTTCATTTATGCTGGAAGTGATAACAGAGCTGTACGTTTTAATTTGTTTCCAAAACCCCGCAGTCAGGACATGCTATATTGTATTTAGATAGAAGCTAGCGAGCTAACTCCCTGCTAACTTCTAACTCCGTTAAATGTCATAAATTCCGTTTTCATGGATGCCTGGATGTTAAACTCAATTGTTACACCTGGTAGAGCAGAACGCTGATCATTTTATTAAAGATGAAAGACTTTAGACAGTTTTTCAACTCTCAGTAATGCCACAGTGATCGTTTGATATATGGACCTGCAGCGGAGTTTAGACCCAGACACGGCTAGTGACGTCAGACTGAACAACCGGATAGAAGATAATCGGTCATGGATTGGCTTCCCCGGAGCCTGGACCTCATTATTATTGAAGCAGTGTGGGACAGACAATGAAACAAAAGGGAGTCAACATCCAAATAAGGGCTCTGAAGTTCCTTCAGGAAGCCTGGAGAACTATTTCTGGAGGCTACTTAAAGAAATGACAAGTAATCTGCGTAAGAGAGTTCAGGCTGTGTTGAAGAATAAAGGTTATCATACCAAATACTGACTTTGAAGCTTATTAGAATATAAATCTTTTTTTCTTTATATATTATATTTTAGTGTGTTTTTACCTATTTCAGTAATTTGCTCCATCTATTTCACATTTCACAGTAACATCCCGACAGTCTTTGTAAACTGTTTGTTAACCAGTCAGTAAACATTATTGTTTAGTTGCTTATTAGCCGTAAAAAGTTTAAACAGGGCCCAGTTAACCATAAATTCACTAATTATGAACGACAGCTCATAGCGTTTTCTTGAGCCACATGCACATACACCCTCCCAGTGACAGACGTGGCCTATTTAAATCCTCAAACACGCAGCTTTGCAGCTTTTTCTGATTTTTTGTGGAAACATCTGGATCCTATAACATACCAAAAACTCTCATCTGGAAATACAAACCGATACATGCTCCAGGCGATATCCACAGTTATCCATGAAGGTGGTCAGTCAGTTGCTCTGTTTACATTTCATAACGGACTGAAAGGAAAACATACTGTAGAGGGGCGGGCGAGAACCAGAATAAGATGTGGGGAGAGCGTGGGAGTTAGAGGGGAAAAACAAAGCCTTACATTGTTTACCGGTACACTTCTTGTTTACAAGCCCTCTTGAGATTATGTGATTTACAAAATGTGTTGACTTTTTGGTGTTACACTTATTGTAAGCAGCTGTGGACGAGAGTCTGCAGCTAAATAATTAATGGGAAAATGTAATTGAGAGGAGATTTGGAAAAAGGGGGTGGAGAGAAAATGTTGATGAAGGAGAGGTAGAGGGAAGAAGAGAAAGAAAGACAGCAGAGAATTTTTCAAATTCCTTTCACTGTTTATCATTTCAAATGAGGATATTTGCAAGGATGAAATAAAGACTGACAGACAGCGAGGGAGCTGGAAGCCAGAGGACAGTATTCACAGATCATTTCACATGCCATGATTGGAGGATTGGCTAAAGGAGAAAGAAACAAGCTGACGAATGATTTAAAGCAGCCACTAATGATTTTTTCCCCATTATTGACTGATCATTTGTTCATGCTTTCCTCTCTTTCCTCCTGCTGCGTGTTTATCTTAAACAAATTAAGATGCAAACCACGTCTGTGTGTCGTTATGTGCTATTCAGACACACAGCATGGATAGTACAGCCTCTCGGCTCCCACATAGAGCATATTGACATGTAGGTCAATGAGCCCAAGTGAGCTCATGAGTATCCCTCCCTATTGGTCTGTTTTGAAATGATTTTCAGAGACCTTAAAAACAGAGCGGGACAAAAAGCTGAGACGCAGCATGTTCATCTCTGCTCCTCGGTGGATGCAGCACAGATTGTTTAAGCTCACTCGTGTGGTGTAAACAGTCCCTTTGGTTGCAGGAGCACGCTGCTGAACTGAGTCATCGCTCCCATTTTTCACACTCGTATCATATCAGGTCTGGAGCTGCTGTTTCATTTGTTATGACTGGATCGCAAGCAAAGGCGACCAGCTTTACGGTTTGTTACATTTTGTAAGAGAACATCCTGTTGTTTGCCTTTTGAGGTTTTAGTTTTAGTGCCGGCTTAATAATTCATAATGCCTTGAAATGCATCTAAAATGCCGTTGGGCTTCAAAGGTTTTACTGTGCTTATGTCACCACTGATAGCCTGAGCTGAGTTGGGTTGAAACACAGATTCATTGTCACATGTTTTAATTTGTTATATATTTCCCTGACCTGTGAGCTTGGTAGGCTGGCGACTTGTCCAGGGTGGACCTGGCCTTTCACCCTATGGCAGCTGGGATAGCTTCTATCCCTTCCTAACAGCCCTGAGCTGGATAAGCAGTTAAGAAAATGGATGAATGAATTGCTATTGAGGCTTTCTGAAAGTCAAAGACAAGTTTTAACTCATGCCAATGATGCTTTTGTCTCTCACACAGTGCAACAAGTGATACACTGTCAAAATGAATAGATCAACTTGATAGATATTCTCATTGACTTCTCAGCTGAGGGTTAGATTAAGATGACTGACAGCTACCTCAATTCTTCTCCAAGGCATAGAAATAACTGATAAAAGTAATAATGTCTCTATAATTAAGACTTCAGCAGTAGATCCTTTCATTTGTGTAAGTCAAAAGGTGATGCCTGCTTGATTGCATTAAGTCCCCTCTTTATTGTGCTCGCCAAGTTATATGTGAACAATTTTTGTGTGAAAAAGGTCATATAAAAGAAAAGCAAAGGGTAAACGTAAAGAATAAGAAATGCTTCGTCACTCATCCAACTGACTTCTTCAGTCTCAGCTGACTGCAGGTTTGCCCAACCTTTAAACAGTACATTTGCATAATGACAGAAACCAGCTCCATTGCAGAGAGAAACGTGCAATTTCACCCAATGTGGCCAGTTTGTATATGGAAGATGTGGAAAACAGGGCTCTGTTATCATATCTTGGAAGACCACTGAGCCTTTGGTTGAGGTTTGTAGATAACTCGGTGGACAAACACATCACGTTCATCGGGGAGGATATTAAAAATGACAGGCTAGCCTTCTTAGACTGTGAGATTTCCATCAGTAATCTGGAACATTTAAAAGTTGATGTGTAGCGTAAAACAGCACATACGGATCAGTATTTAAGGTTTGACTCTCATTATCCACTTGGAGCACAAACTGAGAGCGAACACCATCCACACAGATACAGCGACCAGGGAAGCAGAAAAACATATCAAGAAGGCCCTGAGTAAATGTGATTATCCCAGCTGGGCATTTGTTAACGTTGGGAAGGCACCTAAAGAAAGCCCCAGGCAATTCAGGAGAGAAGAAGGACAACTGCTGCCTGAGCGAAAACCTTTAGTGATCCCTTATATGTCAGGAGTATTGGAACAGCTGAGATGCATATTCTTTGTAGAACAGAGCCTCTGTGGCTTTTAAACCCCCCAAAATTGGTCTACCCTGAGGATCCGGTTCTCCGACGCAAACAGAGTAATAAGGTGTACGCTGCTAAGTGTCAGGAGGACTCCCGTGATTTATACATCAAGGAAACCAAGCAACCTCCGGCGAAGCAAATGGCACAACGGAGAAGAACTAACTTGTCAGGTCAAGACTTGGCAGTCTATTTATACCTACAGGCCAGTGGCTACTCTTTCAATCACGAGGATGTACAGATCCTGCACAGGGAGGAATGCTGGTTTAAGCAGAGAGTCAAGGAGGCATATCTGTGTGAAAATGGAACAACCATGTCTGAACCAAGAGGAGGGCACATGAGGAGACGTCTAAATCATTCCCCAACTCTCTGTGAGCAGTACCCGTGGCCATTGGTCATTACATTTTGGTTATTAAGGATCATGAAACTGACCTCATTATTAGTGAATGGTGCTGGTTTCAGTGATCAAGCAGATGCACTGTTTATGAAGTTGGAGAAAAGAGACTGATGAGTGACAAAACTTGTTCTACTGAAAGTGTTACATCCAGGTGAATAGAATCAACTTTCTGTGACAGTAAAACAACATCCACATGAATACCAGGTTCATGTTTGCTTACTATTTATCTTCAACATAACCTGTAACCATTTCTTCTCTATGTAAAGACTTCACAGAGACATATGATTTAGAGGGAGAAGTCACTCACCAGATCGGCCACCTTCTTCAGATGCTTTACAGTGCTGTTCTGATGTTCACATAAACATTATAAGGATTTTGAGCAGTTAACCAGGTTCAGGATAGGCACTGTGATCGGTCTGTGGCAAACCAAAACATACTCTCCAGTCTGTGATGTATTGTGTGTTGTGACAGCTTTCTGCTACAGCCAGCATTCAGACTGTCAGCAGCTTGTGCTACACTGCATCTTCTGTGAAATATCAGCACGCAGGCCAGCCTTCTCTTCCCAAAGGCATCCATTAGCCTTGGACACTAATGACCTTGATGACTGTTCACCAGTCTTTCCTTAGATCACCTTTTATAGGTACTAAATATCACTTCACACTCCGCAAGACAAGTTTTGAAGATGCTCCAACCCAGTGGTTAAGCCATCACAATGTGGCCCCTGTTGAATCGATCGTATTGTTATGCTTGAGCATTTTTTCCTGCTTTCAACACATCAGTTTCGAGAACTGACTGTTCTCTTGCTGTGTTATATATCCCCACCACTTGACAGGTGCCACTGATGCAAGATAATCAATGTCATTTAATCACTGCGTCAGTGGTTTTAATGCTGTTGCTAACTGGTGAAAGCAATATGTAAATAATGTGTTAACTGGTAAGCTTTAGCTTTGTTGGCAGGTAGATTGTTATCTCCCTCCTCATTCTAAACATTCTAAACAAAGCTGGCTTCATATTTAGCATGCGTGCCATTTGTCATTCACTGAAATGTTCTGCCAGGAAGCAAAATGGTGTGTTTTTGCAAAATGACAGATTGTTCTTTTAATCCCAGCTGCTTTTACTTTTAGCCCTCATTACAGCAGTTACAAACATACAATCATCCAAACACCTTAACTTCAAGGTAAAATACAGTCACACATTCAGTTCCCATCCTGCTGATTTCTGAATGTTTAGCAGAGAAGCACAGACGAGTGTGAGAAGTTTCCTGAGAGTTTCAGAGTAATAAAATGTACCAGCACACAAACCGCTTGCAGAGGGACAGCTAGTTATGACGCCCACCTTACTCTTCATGCAACCCCCCCTCCTACTCCCCTGCTCACCATCACCATGGTTACAATGATGCAGGTTACCGTGGCAGCCAAGTCAACTCCACACTCCACACAAAGGCGCACGTGCATGTGCTTTACCGCTCACTCAAAGGGGGATACGCATGTTGTGACGATGAGGAGTTGAATATAGTTTCCTGCGTAATTTCTGGAGGATACGAGGACATGGAGCTGCTGTCATTTCTCTGTCTCCTGTCTGACACTCTCGCTTCTGTTCATGACAGATGATGGATGGTCAGCAGCTGGCAGCCCCCAGTCCCCCCTCCAGATTTTCCCAATCTGTTCTTTTTTTTCTTTTTCTTCTCTACGCCAAAAATAGACACGTAGAAAAACAATTTGTGACACACACAGCACAAATATATACATATGAATGGTCAGCATCTTATCTGTTGCTGCCAGACCCTTGCATGCGCCTCTTATCATCTCTTCCAGTGTGTGCGTGTGTGTGCGTGTGTGTTGGTTAAGTTCATTTGAGGCTATGCTGCCACCCAGTGTTCACATTACAAACTGCAGAATAAAAGTTTTAATATTCTCCCCAACCTCCACCCCCGAAAAATGAATTCAAGGATGATTTACACATTTAGACTGAGCAAGAGTAACTCATTCAAAACAGGTGTTGTTTAACGGTTATATTTATATTATATTATAAAGACCCAACAATATTAGAAAGAAAAAAATCACACGACCCTCTATGAGCAAGCACTCGGCGACCGTGGGAAAGAAAAACTCCCTTTTAACAGGAAGAAACCTCTGACCAGACCAGTCTCAGGGAGAGGCAACCAGTCATTTTCATCAGTGATTTTATTATTCAGTGAACCGTTTTGCCTTTATAATGTAAGGGCATTATAATTTTAACAGACATAAAAAAATAACGAAAGCCTGTGAGTGATAAACTAAATTAAGTTTACTACACTGTCACATAAATTTTTGTCCGTAGCACTTCCTGAAGTCTGAAAATCAACATCCTTCATCTAACTTACGTGTAAGTGTTCAAAGCTATACTGACTACATGTATATGTTTGTCTTCATCCGCTTTGGGATTGATTCAGTCTTCTTAGTAGTAATCTCATTTCTTCTAATCCAGCCCTCCTTCCTTTCTTCCCTCAACATGCTCTCACACACACTCGGATATACACATGCTGCCTCTCTCATGTAGACCAGCAACCATTCATGTTGTTGGACTACTGCTGTCGCTGCTGTGGAGTCACGCTCATAAAACGCCATGGACCCATCTCCCTCAAAACTACACCCAGTGATACCTGGGTAAGGACACACTCTGGTACTGTATGTAGAAAATGGTTAGAATACAGTTAGACTACTGTATGTGGAGGGTCAAAATGTTTAGCCAACTTGGTAATAATTTTCTTACTGAAAATTACAATTACTGACAATCATTTGAATTATAGCACCTCATTACACACATAATTAACATTTAGCTAGCAGTGGTTTTGTATAATGTCATATTTTCTAATCCATAAGTGTATGTGGCACTGCACATCTGGTTGTAGGCTTGCATTCCTAGAAATCAAAGCTAATTTCCAGGTCATGCTTTTAAAACATAATCTGTAATCAGGAGATGGCAATAAGATGGCAAACAGACAGCTAGCCAAAGTGTTTAGTTGTGTCTGATGGTATTAGCATGAGCTCAGCTACTTTAATGGTTTTGGACAGACTCACACTGTGATCCAAACTGTTGAAATATACAGTGAGAAGTAATCATAGACGGTATCTAAGGTCTAAACATCCCAGTGAGCTCAGAATATATTGTGAAATGCAATCGAGAAATACTGGAAGATGAGAAAACATTGTACATTAATGTACCTTAACGCCACATATCAGGTGCAGAGTCTGTAAAGTATTCATATATTAAACTGTTAAGCATTTTTCCATTTTTGTGCTGATGTAAAAACTGCTAACACTATCTTACAGTCCTGTGCAAAAGTCTTGAGCCACACCTCTTTTCTTTATAGTCTGCTTCCAAGAAGTTAGTTACTTTTAATTTTTGTTTTTAAAGTGTTGTTGAGCAATAGTTCTCCAGGTCTTTCAAAGTCTGTCTTTGGACATTGGCTGCCTTTCATTTTCAGTCAAGTCCTTGCACCTGTCAGCTGGATATTTTTCTTTTTGTTTGTTTGTTTTTGTTGAGCCAGTTAAGACCTTATGAGCTATGAATCATTCAAGCAAAAAAAAAAAACAGGACTTGAGAGATGCATCTGGCCCTTCAGTTGATCCATCTGTTTACTAAAGCCTCATCAGAGATGATCTCAGTGGAAGTGGGGGCATAATAATCTCTCACACACTGCCAGTACTGTTAAAGCATATGAATGGAAAAACACACACTATCAGTCATGGATTGCCCTCCCTAGAGCCCAGACCTCAACTTTATTGAAGCATTGTGGCATCACTGTAACAGTCATATTGACTTACAGGTTCATTAGAATTGTACAATTGCTATTTTTGCCTTATATACTATATTTCAATTTCTTTTTGCACTTTTCAATAAATTGCTGAACCAATATCCCAATTTCTTGGCAAAATATAAGTAAATGAGGGGTGGCACGAGACTTTTGTACAGAACAGTATATGCCTGAGGTGCCTATTTACATGTTTTTTAGAGAGTTAGTTTAGTAATCGTAAGAGAAATTACAGCAAATGTCTTACATTTTATATATTAAAACATCAGTCTGCCAGTCACAGAAACAAAATGTTTCCAATGTCTTGTCCAAGGGAGACCTGAGAAAATGAAAACACATCACACAAGAACACGATCAGAACAGAGAAACAGTCGTACAACAATAAACAAAGAAATAATAACTGAATTGAGAAAATGTTGGAAGAGTTATAAAAAATCATCAGATACTGAAGCTGTCGGAGCTTGTTTGCAGCTCATTCTATTTGAGCGGTGCGCAGTACCTGAAAGCAGTTCTTCTAACATTAGTGCACACATGGAGAATATATGAGGCTTATTAAACTGTGTGGTGTAATTACTAGATTTAAATGAGAAAAGAGATCTGAGGTAATGAACAACATAAGAGTTTCATTCTGGATATAGAAAGAGAGTGCATATTTACAATCAGGGGCAGAATGAAATATAGAGAAAGATCAAACTGAAAGTAAGAGCAGTATGACATTGATGAAGAAAATAGGAATTTTCTTTGTATCTGCCAGATTACTAAATGTGGATGAACTCAGCAGTAGGTACAGCTGTATGCTGGTATTATGAAATGCACCACTGCTCACTCGATTTTGATTGATTTATTACTAGTGAATGAAAAACCCTACTCAAATCCCAGATTCTTGGCATTATCGCTAGAGTTTGAGTTTCTAACATTCTTAGGTAGGATGTTCCAGAGTTTGGGGGCATAAACTGCAAAAAGCTGCACTTTTCTCTGTCGGAAATACTGGATATCTAACATTTATCATTGGTGATGAAGAAATGAGTCAAAAAAAACACATGAGCAGCTTGACTCGTCATCATGTATCCTGTTACCTTCGAAACCAGAAGTGCCTGTTTATTTTACCCGAAAGTGCAGTGAAAGTTGTTATTCATCTTATTTGCAGACGTTTGACTTGTCACAACAATAACTAATAAGATTAACGATGACCCCATTCCATTAAAGTATGCCAGCAAGCCAGTGAGCCGTTGTGCTGGCACCTGCACACCTGACTGGAATGGAACCAGCTTTTAATGTAATTAGTTTTACCTGTGTCTGACAAGCCAAACTGTCAGCCCTGAGGGGTGTTATCAGCCCTCCTAGGGTGTTATATAACTGATTTTCTGAAAAGGTTGCAGTCAGTCATCTATAAAAGGATGCCTTAGGGAGCACTCATTGACTGTCTGCTGTCAGGAGTTTTCTGGGTCACGTAAGAAGAAGATGGAGGAGAGGAGCAGTGATTTTCTGTCAGCTTCAGGAGCCAAGCAATATATCAGATAACCCGTGTCTTTTCCGGTAAACATCTCCAGATGAGTTTTCTCAGAAAAATGTGAAAATAAAGCCATAACGCTTGATATTTCTGTCCTGCCCTCTCTGTCATAAACAGTTAGAAATGAGGCAAAAATGCTGCCAGTAAGGTGCAGCATTATAAATAAGTAGTATTTCATCACAGAATCTTAGTTACTGTTTGTTCTTTATGCTCCTTCAGAAAGAGATTTTTTTCAGGACAGGAAACTTGGACTACAGCAGGTTTTATAGCTTCTTCATTAGCTTTAATGGTTTAGTCTTCCTTCTCCTCTCTTCAGGTTGTTCTGCAGAATCTGTTGATGTGCATGGTGTGCTTCTACTCTCTCTACTACATCGCGGTCAGTCTCTGCATTGGACTGCTCAGGTAAACTCAGACTCACACGATAATGAGACCCAGTGGGATAAGAGAGACAGATAAGCAGGTTGCAATAGACTTGTTATTGTTCGTGCTCACGTCATTATCTTTTCTTGCTTCATGTCTTCAGGGTTCATGAAATCAACAGCTTGTTGGCTCCATTCGACTACACCGCGCAACCGTCATGGCAGAACCCCAAATACCTGGGTGAGTTACAGTTGTGAAGTAAAACTAGAGGAGCACATCATTTTCATGACCTCTGTTACTTACATTCTGCTGTATTTCAGAGGCCAGTATTTTACAAAATGCTGAATTTATTCAGCTCTGAGGTTATCAGTTACTTTTAAGGTTAAATCCAAAACATATGAGACATATGCTGTCCTCCTCCACAGTGAGTACCTTTAGTCCAATAGTTACACATTTCGTGGTAATAGATTACTTCTATTTCCATTTAACTATAAAGCTAAAATATAGGGTTTTCTTTGTTTTGTTTTTTTACAGAAAGAGATGTAAATGACTATGATAGGTAGCCTTTAAGTGTTTTTAGTGCATTAAAGCCTGAATGGAAATCAGAAAAACTTTAATAACCCCTGCGGGGGAACTGCTTCATAACAGTTGCTCAAGACTGTAGAAATTGTAAAATTATACTACTTCATCAGAAAGAGGAGGAACTATGTAACTTGACAGCCACAAGAAGGAAGCAAGGACGTCCTGTGACGTTCAGTGCTGCAGTGAGTCATGTTTAGTATATAATTCTCCTCTGAGACATTGCAGCATTCATCGAAAGACAGAAGCTACAGTCATTCGTTTTTACACAGAATTATCTCGGAATTACACACTATTTAAAATGACTTGTGCTGTATACAGTATAATTGAGCTCCTTTCCAGTTTTTCAGAAGCTAAAAATGAAATAAATAAATATGTTTTAATTCAAAATAAAACACATTGACCATATTTTGATTATATGATCTAGAAGAAAAAGTTGTGTGTTCCATCTGTTCTCACAATTGTCTGACTTCAAAGACCCACTGTGGCAACCGCTTGTGAAGAAGCGGGCACCTCTGATTTAATTACTGCATATAATGCGCACATAACTGAGAACTTGGGACAAGGAAACTGTTAAATTTGAGGGACACGTGGATTCTTGTGTTTAAATATATATATAAAGGGCTTGAGCCTATCACAGCTGTCATAGGGCGAGCGCACCCTGGATAGACTGCAAGTCTATCACACAGCTAACACAGAGAGACAGATAACTATTCTCACTCACATTCAGGCCTACGGGCTCTTTCTTTCGTTCTTTCTTTCTTTTAGAATTATTAAAATTTAAAAAACAAAAACAAAAACAAACAAACACAGGAAACTGAAATAAAAAATTCCCAACATAATGATCTATAAACCCGAACAAAAAGGTGAGCAGAAAGAAGCAGTGGATCATCCAGTCCTGCCCCTAAGTTTGCATATAATCTCTTAATCAAAATGGTAACAATATACATATCTACATACAAATGCATACATACATAAACACATACATAAATACATACTTACACACCTATACATATCCATATGCACATGCATAGATGCACACAAGTCTGTCACTCTACAGATGCCATATTAAATAGTTTGGGACCCAATACTGAACCTTGTGGGACACCACAGGTAAAATATTCAAGCACACAGACTTGACTGACCAATTTGTACAAATTGCTGTCTGTCATCAAGATAACTTTTTAACCAGCTGTTTTTGGCCCCTCTCACATCATATCTTTCCATTTTTTGTAACAATATTTTATTGTCAATTGTATCAAAAGCCTCTTACAGGTCAATAAATATCCCCACTGCATATTTTTTTATTATGTATATGTTCGGTAATATTTTACACTAACTCCATCATTACCATAGATGTTGATCTAGTTGTTCTGAGTGATAAATCACATATATATGTAATTGGACACATAATTTCATGAATTACTTTCTTCAGTATAGTCATATCAATGTCATCACTATCTGTTGAAAATTATTTTTTTCCATTTCTATAATCTCTCTTTCTTGTATAATCTCTGCAACTTTCAGAAGTATTGAATTTGGACTTTCTAGTCCACAGTTCTCACCTACATTGTTCTATAGACTCTGTCATGTTGTCAACAAACTTTGGACTGTTGGACAAAGTGAGAGTACCCAGAGAGAACCCACGCAGACACTGGGTGAACATGCAAACTCCACACAGAAAGACTCCGGGCAGATGGTGGATTGAAGCTCAAGATAGTAAAGCAGGAAAATTCTGAAATCAGAATAATGCAACCCTTTTTTCTCTCATGTCCTTTTTGCATATTTAGGTTGTTAAGGATGAAACTTGACCCATGAACACAGTGAAAGAACTCCTCGTGTTTCTCTTATTATTCTCCAAATAATCAAGGTTATTTTTCCTAAATGGGCTTACTTAGGAGAGAAAGGTCAGCTTCAAATAAGATGATTTATTTCTCATTAATCCAAGAAAAGACTGCTGTGAACTTTAAGTCTCAAGCTTGCAGCTCAAAGAGAAAAGTAAACAGGTCGCGGTGTACTGTGTTGTTCCAGTCCTGCTCAAAAATGGGAATTACTCATAAAATCTGGTAAAGTAATCTATGATCCAGGACACCACTGCAGTAACCTACATAGGAGTCATCTTTTTTAAAGGTGTTGGAGAAATCAGAGAATATGAATCTGATAGTGTACCCTGGTATGTATGTGTGTGTGTGTTTTGCAAGCAGTTAGCCTTCATGATGTGTGAACTAAGAGGCTACCAGACTGCAATCGCTGAGTTGCTGGCATTGGGATGGGCCCTCGTGGTATCGGAACAGGGACCTTCTCCAGACATGTCTCCGGAGGTGGTGGCAGCATTGCTAGTTAATGCAAGGCAATGTGCCAAATCTTCCAAATAAACATTTAAGCCTGTTGGCCCTCTTGATGTCCCCATCTAGCATTTGACTGCTGGGCCTGCAGCCAGCGATCATCCTCATGCCTCTCCGGACATCCCTGGTGTCACTGCGCTGCAGCCCTGGCTCCAGCTTCATCCTGTCAGGCCTCTGATTTTCATTGGTTGTTGTTTCTGGAATCTCCTGACCTGAACAAAAGATTGAAGGGCTCCTACTCAGTATCAGGAGTGCTGTCTGAAAATGTCATTTTATAGTGGCTCAGCATTATCACAGTCGCATGTGACTGGACATAGCAGTTTATTGTTAAAGCAAAAGCAGCTCTGTAAGGTGATGTGCCACTTTTTTGCTTTCTTCCTGCAGTCGGAGTAATTTCCACAGAAGTGACCTATATTTTGGGAGGACTGGTGTTTGCCTGGATTGTGGAGGAGTGGGTTTGGGACTATGCCATAACTGTCACACTTCTCCACATTGCAATGACTGTAGCAGGTATATACACACACACGCACGCAGAAACACAAAGTGGATCAATTGAGCGGAACAGCTGATAGGATTGGAGGCCTGGTTATGTAACTGGATATAGAGGCTGCAGCTCAGCGTATAAACCCACGGACACTATTTCATTTGAATGTTCACTGCTAAACTGGAATCAGTTTATCCAAGCATAAAGCTTGCATATTTATCTTTTTCCCCGAGGTCACAGTCAGTATTCATTAGTTTGATAGTAATTGTTGTCACAAAATTTAAATTGTATTCTGGTGTGTTTTGCAGTCATGTCAGACTTCCCTTCAGCTGAGCACTGGTGGATGGCTCTGGGTAAGATTTGTACTCCTTCATTGTTCTGTCCGTGCCTCTGTCTGACTCCAATCTCATTTGCAGAAGACAAAAAAATATCCACTTTGTTTTTCAAGCTTCCAATCTATTTCAAGATATTACATTTCTTCTATCTAGACATACTATAGCTCACTTACATCATGCCTGCAGATTCAGCTGCTCTTGCAGTCCTTTAACTCTTCTCTCCACAGGTACAGGCCTGGTGATGATGATATTTGGAGGACAGCTAATGGCCTACAAATTTTTCAGAAGCAACTTTGTCTATCCGGCTGAACTGCAGAATTTTTGATGAAAATGAAGCATTTCACTGCAGACAGTGTTATTACTGGTATTAGCAACTAAAGTATGTCAATAAAGTTATTTATACTGTACATATTCTAAAGAGAACCACAAGACTGACTTTGTTTCCTTACCAGCTTAGTTCAGTTCAAGTAATAGTCTGATCCCACTTTGTACAAATGGCCTACTTTTGTCAATTTAACATCTTTTTTTTTTTTACCTTTTCTGTACAGTTTATTATATTTCAGTTTTGTATTATTTGTTTACACACTTAAAACTTTAAACATAAGCTTAAAGCAACAGATGTTAAAGTTGGAAAAACTGTGAATTATATACTACCTGTAATCTATTGACTGATATGTGTGCATAGATAGTTTTTGTCTTTTTTTTAAAATTATCATTATTTCTTATGTTAGTGTAAGCTTCAGAATTTGTTACATATATTCACATATAATTTGTTGCTCAACGGTGGCCACACAGTTTTGTCTAAATAAACTCAGTGCACATCTACACAAAAATAACTTTAATGTTTGTTATATTTACAATATTTAAAATCTGTTTGGAATTTGAATTAAAAGTTTTATGAACAAGGACATTTTTATTGTTTCTTTTTTTTTATTTTTTTTTATCTGTGTGTCTCTATTTTCCAGTCTGTCTTTTTTTTAATATATATATCAACGGGCAGTTAAAGTAGGATGACGATTTCTGTCTGTTAAAACAACACAGACCCCAGTTTCAAAATAGTCAATAGTTCAAAAGGCTCGTTAAGGGCGGAATTTGCAGACTGATGATGATACAGTGCTCTTCCCAAATAAACTGAATTTATAGGCTAAAAGTTTCAGTATTGGGATTGGTAATACCAGCCCCGTGTATAGTTGGCATTGGCTCACCTAAATGTGCAGACAAATTGCACAGACGCGTTTCCTGGACCCATCTTCTGCGCACAGTTTGGGACGCTCGTCAAGGTCACGTGGTGTAATTAACCCAAGCCTGAGCGCCAGAACAAACTAGGGAACTGGCTTTACAGAGTTATCTGTGTAACAGCGCTGTTTACAACAGTTTTAACTCATACTACCGAGTAAATGTCAAGGAACGGGTTAATATCGAGTTTGCGGAGGCTAATAAACGACGAGGAGCCGCTCGAAACGAGGTCTCCGGTAAGTAAACGTGTCAGCAAGCCTGAAAGTTGCTAGCTCAGCTAACTGACCAAATGCTAGCAAAGTTTGAATTTTTGCTAAAAAATATAACCACTATAATGTAATATTACAGCTAGTCTAGAAAAAACATATATTCTTTATGTAGGCTATTATTTTTAAATAGTGCCCAGGTTTGAAATGACACAACTAGCTTGGTAAAATTAGGTACAGTTCACCGTTAGCCTCAAGTGTCAGCTGGTTATGTACTTCACTGCCAGTTCAACACAATGATTTTACATGCAAGAGAATTCTGATTAGTGTCAACAGTATTTACTCTAAATACCTCACATACATAGCTGTGCAAAGGTTTTTATTAAATTTTCTTCATATTTTGCTAGTAAAAGTTTCAGCAATTTATTGAAACGTGCAAAAACAGTTTGCACGATTGTAACGAGTGAGTATTTGGTAAGACCACGTTTTTTCAACAACACAACCAAGCTTTCTATTCATTTCTTTAAGTAGTCTTCAGGAATTGTTCTCCAGGCTTCTTGGAGGATGGTCAAAGCTCTTCTTTGGATGTTGGCTGCTGTTTGTTCTATTCTCTATCAAGATACGCCCACACTGTTTCAGTAAAGTTGAGCTGTGAGCTCTGGGGAGGCCAGTCCATGGCTGTGGGTGTTTTGGGGTGTTTGGGATCATTGCCATGCTGAAAAATGAAGGTTTTTCTAACTACTATTGTATGAGGTATCACAATCAGATCGTCATCTATAAAACATCCCAGAGCCTCACTGTTCTACCTCCTTCCTTCCTGACATTTCTTTGTACATACCTACCAATTTGAACCGACAATGTCAGACTGGGATTAATCTCTAAGACCATAAGACCATGTCACTGATTTTCATTTCAGGTGTGTAACGGCTTAAAATACACTGCTCCTCACTGTCTTCGTTTACAGGCACAATATTGTGCTAGAAAAAGCTAGATGGGACGGAGCCTTGTCTCCTACTACAGCTACGCTTTGTTTTTTCGCTGTCGCTGTGTGCTAAAAAGCAGTAAGATTTATTTTTTTTGTAAGAATTTTATTTATTATTATTTTTTAACTACCAGCCTATTTTATTGTGTCATTATTTGCTGCCTATTATGCCATTTAATATTGGTATTTATTTTACTGTGTGTGTGTGTGTGTACACAGCCCTTTGTGACCCTTACCTGGTCTACCACTATTTTCCTCTATTTGTTCACTTTTCTTTTTTTGAGGACACAGGGATATTTTTGTTGTATTATTTTTTATTTTTTATTTTTTTCAACTAAAGAAAACAACTATGCCGTGCCGTGTTCTTGTGATTAGCTGCTCGTAACAAAGATAAAGATACAATTTTAAAATCAGTTCTTTGTTAAGTTGTTTGTTATGTGTATACCCAACACTTTCATGCCTTGAGTTAGGGGCTTTTTTTATGCTTGAATGATTAATTGGTCAGTTTTAAGTGGCTAAACAAACAAACAAATAATAACTTTGAAAATAGTTAGGTACAAGGACTGGACTAAAATGTGTAAAATAGCAGAGCAGCAAAGAAAACCTTTGAAGACCTCCATAAAGTCTGGGGAACCACTTAAAAAATGATGAGAAATTCTTGCTCCTTGTAAACAAAATATAACGAAATGAAGGGTACACTCACAGTATGAACATTTTTGGTCCTTGAAGTACACATAAATTTCAGTAGCAAATCTATACCAACTTTGTGTCACACATAAGAATGCAGCGGTTGGTGTTTGAGTATAAAATGTGTGTTTGCCAAGTGTCATTTAATCTTCTTTCCATCGTAGAGTCCTTTTGAGCAGCTACGTCCGCGGATGAACGATATCATAGGAGATGGAGGAATCCTGAAGGAGGTGGTCCAGCCAGGAGAGGGCCCGCCTGTCCCCGAAAACGCTTCAGTACTCAGTATGTATGAGTACACATTTCTTGTTAAAGCCTCTTACAGTTGTAAGTTATCATATACGTGAGGTCAGGATTTTTAGTTTGTCTAGCCACAATTCACAAAAATCTCTACTTCTTGTAGAGTGTTGTTCAGATTGTTATGAACCCTGCACCCAGTTGTCTCCTGAAGGTCACGTTTGCCATTTTATGGGCAATAACCTGTGAATTGTGTGAGCTGGTTGAGCTGCTACATCACTGATGGTCTGGTTTTACTTCCACACAGTCCATTACTCAGGATTCCTGGAATATTCTGATCAGCCTTTTGAAACCACCACTCACCTCAAATACCCTCAGATGATGAAGTTGGGGAGAGGTGAGAAATGCTCTACAATGGCTGAACCGTGAGTTTTTTGTTTTCCTGCCTGAAATATACCAGTTTTAAAAGTCATTCTTCAAACAGATGTGACACTGGCCGGGCTGGAGCTGGGTCTGTTGACCATGAAGAAAGGAGAGTTCTCTCGGTTCCTCCTCCAGCCTCAGTATGCTTACGGGGAAATGGGATGCCCTCCATTTATCCCCGCAGCAGCTGTGGTTCTGTATGAGGTTCAGATCCTCGACTACCTTGACTCAGGACAAGTGGATGACTTTATTACAATGAGTCTGGTAGGGAGGCTGCAGGTGCTCTGTTTAGTACTACCAACCTCAGACAGATCTGCATCTTTACCACACATACTTAAAAGCCTCTACTTTTTTGCTTTTATAGCACAGATCAGAAACGGTCTTTGATTTCTGTTCTCCTCCTCAGGAGCAGCAGAACACCGTTCCTATGTCCACACTTCTTGAAGTTGTCAACACACTGCGGAGCTTTGGCAACCGTTTCTTCAACCAGAACCGATATTACAATGCCAAAGATCGCTATAAACAGGTACATTTTGAAGTATGTTAATTGTTTTTATTTTTAATTACGTTTTACTGCGATGGCTAATATCATGCCAAGTTGTTCTTGGTGAAAGTGTTTTTTTATTATATTTCTCTGCTTTGCCTGCAGGCTATGACGCTGCTGGGAAACAGGGAAACACAGAGTGATTTAGAGAAGGAGAGGATCAAGACGGCTCTGCTTCCTCTCTACCTGAATATTTCTCTCGCTGAGCTCCGCCTGGAAAGACCGCACAAAGCCCTGAAATATGGAAACAAAGCCTTGGAGATAGACTCTGCCAACACAAAGGCTCTCTTCCGCTGCGGACAGGTAGGACGGGGCTTTTGTTTGTCTTCCAGACTGTCAGATAAATAATCCTCACTATCTCTGGGGGGTTTAAAAAAACAAACAAAAAAGGGGGTTGATGACACAGGAAAAACAGGAAACAAAATCATTTTTATTCACGCTTTCGTGTTTCAAGTCTCCCAAAACATATTAACTTAGTTAAAGATGCAGTTTGATACACTAATCGCATTTCTTTTAGGCTTACCTGGAGCTGCATGAGTATGCGAGTGCTCATTGTTGCCTCACATCTGCTCAAGCACAGAAGCCCTTTGACAGTGACATCAACAACCTTCTGAGGAAAGTGACAATGTAAGATGATTTTAATGACTTTAGAATAAATGCTGCTTCAGCTGTTTCTCCTGGCCTGTGTGCAGCAGTATGCACAGCAGTTCGCTGAAACTGTAACAGCTACCTGACCTAGAGCCCTCTGTCTGTCCACACAACCGTGACTATTACATTAATTTTATATTAATGCCTCCACTCACCCACCACTTTTTAGGTGCACTGTGTAACTGCTTCAACAGCTCGTTAAGGTCTATCAAACGTCTAATCAGTCAATCACATGGCAGAAACTGGATTATACATAGTCAAGACTACCTGCTAAACTTTAAACTGTGCATCAGAATGGGGAAGAAAGGTGATTTAGGTGACTGTGAACGTGCCATGATTGTTGGTGCCAGACAGGCTGATCTGAGTATTTTGGGAACTGCTGAGTTACTGGAATTTTCCCACACGGCCATCTCTGGGGTTTAAAAGGAAATGATCCAAAAAAGGGAAAATGAACAGTAAGCAGTGGTTTTCTGCCTCATTGGCCAGACTGCTACAAGCTGCTAAAAAGACGACAGTAACTCGAATAACCAGTTGTTACTCAGCCAATGTGTGCAGAAGAGCATATCTGAATCCACAACTTCCCGCAGGATATCATACCATGTCACAAAGCACACACAAGGCAAAAAGAGGTACAGCCCAGTACAAGCAAGGTGTTCCTCATAGTGGATCATAACTGTCTTTTGTAACATTTGTGAAACCACTCGGAAGATATTCACGTGTCATTTTCTTGTCCCAGGTGCTATAAAGACAGCCTGGACAAAGAGAAAGACTTGTACTCAAAGATGTTTAGAGAGCTGAAGGGCTCAGTGAAAATGTGAGGACCAGCAGGAGGAGGAGGTGAGAAATCCTGTTCATTCATTCTGTCTGGTTTTCATATATTTTAATCTCATCTCCATGGGAGGGTTAACATTTTAAAATGACTTCCGTGTGATGTGCCAGTAACTGTCCTTTTCCCTTAAACCTGCTACACCCGTCGTCACAAATAAATTATAATAAATACACTCTGTATAATAACTTTTAATGAAGCCATGAAAAAAAAAAAAAATACTAGACTGTGTTTCAAAGTAAAATCTTGTTGGTTAGTTTCCTTCTACTGATCTGGATCTCATCATTTAACCAAACATTAACTGTATGATCTGATACAAACTACAGCTCTCATGAGTTTTTGCCATTTGCACGGACAAATCGTCTTTGACTTCGTCTTTGACTCAGGTATTGGTTTGTTGTTGCAGGTTTCAAGATTCACCATGTTTTCCTTTTATAATTTGTTTTCTACTTATGAAGGGAGTTGGGTTGTAATCATTGTTTCAATTCTTTCAAAATTATCTCAAATTAAGTGTTGTTTTGATATTTTGTTAAATAATGTTTCTCATTAGTACCCTTTCTCTCCTTTGGACTCCTGCTGTACATATTCCTTGCATGTTTGCTGGAGTATTAAGCATTTGCTTGGGATCTTGAGATGATGATGATAATAAAAAATACAATGTTCACTTCTAGAAGAGTTTGTCTTTGTTGACTAACTGGAAACTAAGGTTTTCTCATCTTGAATTTCATCTTCAGTTTATTAGCTCACAACCTAATCTGTTGTAGGCAGATATTATGGATGTAATTCTAATATTAAAACGGCTGTTTGGCTTGTTTGGTTTTTTTTTCCATCCTGGCAGTCCAGACAGGATTCATTTCCTCTTACTGAAGCAGATGGGGTAGGGGGCTTACAGGAGTGGGGAGATGAGCTACATTAAGAGTTTGCGCTTAATTGTGAGCTTCACTTGACCTAATTACCTGAGAAAGGATCTCCATTGACAGCAGGGGGTGCCCTTTCTGATACTACTGCTGGAGTGTAGCAGGTACCAGGGTCATAACTGAGCAATGTTTGTAACAAACCAAACTGCCACAAGCAGCCAAACTTGTGCAAACTTAAGATGTGATGATATTGGACTATTTGAGCTATTAGGAGTGTAAAAAATTACAAAATTACCAATTTTAGCTCATTTTTCAAAACGTATTTGAAAGATTTACTGTTATAGATGCCCTTTGTACCGCCTTTGGCCGCCAGTACTCTAGGCCCAAATGAAAGTGATCTCAAAGTGGAGGTAGCGTGAGGGATACTGGGAAGAAACAAAGCAGGAAGTAAGTGAATGATGAATAAAACTGAAGTCATGGAGAGACTGAGTTGAGTGGTGGCATGACCTCAGAGGTGGGGAGGTGCACAAAAATCTAATTTACTTCTCTGGCTAATCCAATTTTCACTGTGTGGGTGGGTCAGTTTTACTATCAACTCCCACCACATGGTGAGTACAGTAGGTTGTGCTTTGTGAAACAAAGCTTTACTGAATTCAATCAGGCAACAAAACAATGGCCTCCAGATTCACATACTACCTCCAGCTCAGGTAAGGAATTAGTAAGGTTTTTGTGTTTGTACACCGGTGTGTGCATATGGGTATGTAACCCTTTTTATTTTTAAACATAGGTCACATGCTATGTGATGTGTGTTACCTGTAAGTGCTCAAAATTTAGGATCAAATGTGTAGTTTACCTGCTGTGCATGTGCTGTGATCAGCTCTGACTGACTCTGGGCCTTTGAAATATGATACAGTTATAAGCATATAGTATACACTGCATATATAACAGCATACACAGAAAAAAAGTAGTCAGTTTACCTTTTATATTGTAGTTGTGCATATTGAACAGTAATGTGACAAGTAGCTTTTTTAGTTATTCACATATTAAAAGCTATCGTTTAGAATTTGTGGTTACTAGAAATGTTATGTTATCCAAAAATGATCCAAGCAATTTTCCTGGGGGTGCCAGTATAAACTTGCAGGATATTAATATAATGCAGGCTCAGGTCAGTGTGTGAACACCCTCAAGTATTTGCAAAGCTGCATATTAGAAACACTACTTCATTTCAAAGCCAAAGCAGCTGCCCACGAACATGAACCCTAGGCTGTATTTTAAAACAACAGCTGCAAAACTGTAAGATGACAATAAAGAACCCTTAAGCTGTATGGCTGAAACTAGCAGGAAGTTTTATTTTGCTCATTATCAATCCAGAGTGGAAAAACACTGAGCATTGACTTCCACCTAATCTACCGTAAGTTGTAAATAGTAGAGCAAATAACATACATTTAAGTCCCACTAGCTGTACGGGTTGCAGATCATTCAGTTCAATTCAGTTTTATTCATATACAGCCAAACCACAACAGCAGTCGCCTCAAGGGGCTTTATATTGTAAGGTGAAGTAATACAGCTACAATAATCTAAACAAAAAAACACCAGCAATCAGATGACCCCCTATGTGTAAGTGCTTGGAAACAGTGGGAAGGAAAAACTCCCTTTTAACAGGAAGAAACCTTCAGCAGAACCATGCTCAGATAGGGTCAGCTATCTGGCGCCAGGGGTTGAGGGTGAGGAAAGGAAGTCGGGACAAAAGACACAATGTGGAGCCAGATTAGACTGAGCCATGTTGACATTACATGAAATGCATGTAAAGTTACCATCTTTATAAAATGTAGGAAACATGGTTTTAATTGTCCTGCTTTACAACTTTTTAAAAATGGTGCCACAAGCTGTTAATACACATACGTGTGTGTGTGTGTGTGTGTCTATATATAAATGATAATTCAAATCTAAGGAGAAAAGTGTGTTTACTGGGAAGATATATGGAGGAGTCTCGAAAACCCCCTTGAGCTTATTTGTACAGGAAGCTTTCAGTACCCTGTTAGAGCAGCTGGGTGCGCTGTCACATCGGAAACTTTGCCCTGCGGGGTTTGGACCAATCCCGGAGCTGGTCTGTGAGTGTAATCCAGCCCCTGTCCTGCGCTGCCTCTCAGAAAACACACCGACAAGTTGTAGAGAAAGACGATAACACGGAGCCGAGAGGACGAGGAGGGGGAGAGTAAAATGTGAGAATGAGTCGGCAACAAATCCGCACACAGATGGAAGGAATACACGGATAAAGTGATTATCTATCGATTAGCGATCGGATGTCATAGCCGTGTGTAAAATAGAAGAAAGACGAAAAGCGGGAGAAACATGAGCCGGCAGCAGATGGAGTCACAGGGAGTGGTTTTAACGGGTTACCACAGCAACGCGGAACTGTTGCCGCAAACTGGACCGTGTGAGTCCAGCTGTCCGCCAGTACCGGACGCCGAGCACACCGTACACAGGTGGGAGTGTGTGCAGCTGTAATGCCGTCCTTACAGACCATTAAAAGAAGTGTGTGTGAAAGAGGGCAAAGGTCACGTTGATAATGCTATTTTTTCCTCATTTTCTTTTTTGAACTTCAGCTGTGGAAGGAGTGTTAACTGCGTTAACTTGAACTCAGCAGTGGCCCGGTGTACTGCGCTTGCAGGCAGTCCACATTTCTTATTGTTCCCTCTGGCCTAACTCCGCCCTTGGCCTTTGGTTATGCTTTTTCCTAATCAGCAGATAACAAGTTTCACCTTGGTTTTGTTCCGCTGGCCAAGATTTCACACCTAATCCACAGTTCTTCCTTAGCACTGTAGCTTTACGAAAAGTCTTCCCCTACGAAGTGCTAGTTTTATAAGCAGTGAACAGACTCAAATGCAGAAGTATTAAATTAGCTCGTAGTTCATATATCCCATTCCCCTGGTCAGTGTGGTTGGTGACACACTTTTGGGCTGTGGTAAATCCTGTTCACTAGTTTCCATCAGCTTAAACAGAAAAAAATCATGTTATATTACACAGATTGTTCTATTATGAAAATAACAGCTGTAAGGATGTCTTAAAACAAATAATCTATATGGGATAGTCAGTTTTCTGTGATTCAAAACAGAAAATCCCTGACACTTAAAATATAGAGCTGGGTGTAGAGTTATTCTATACTTGGCCTGTGTTGCTGCACTTTAAAGCTTTTGGTTTTTAGTTTAAAACCAGGATAATTCGGAAGTGTCTGAAGACATAATTTAACTGTAACAAAGTATACAGAAACTACTTTTAACTGCTTTCTTATTCACATGGGAGCAACCATACATGTTTGACTTGGCAGATTTTTCTTTTTTTATATATGCCGGATGCCCTTCCTGAGGCAACCCCAAAAGTAACCTCTCTCTTGTTAGGCAAAAAAACACTATGGAGCCATGCAACAGTGGAAATATAAGGCCAGAATGATAATTGTCTGTGATGTCATGTGGTTAGTAAAATGTATGATTGATAAATTACATGTTGGGCTGCCACAAACCTCCAGGGCAGTAGTCAATGTTTCCTACACAGATTTTTCAAATCTAGTACTCGATGTGATCAGTCTCCACCTGAAAAACAACATCTGATTGGGTGTTTTGATGTTCTCTTCATGTAGCAGAATGTAGTCATGCCTTGTCTGGATTTCATAGCTTAACTTTCTGGCTTATTGTTTTATTTAATGGTTTGACGACCTTCATGTCCGCTTGTACAATGAGGAAGAGACTCAGTAATTCAAGAGGTGCTGTCGCTGGGGCAGCGATGAATGAGAACTAAGGTGTTACGGAAACAACTGTATAGCTACTCTTTTATTTATAACGGATCTTGCTGATTCATACAGGCTGAGCTGGATATGAAGTCTGCTCATTTACATCAGCAAACACCTGCCGTCACCAACTGTGGGCTGGTAAAAGTAAACAGCCCCAGCTGGGATTCAAACACACACACCTGTGCGTAGGTGTGTATCTCTGTGCGTGTTCCAGATGGCTTGTCCAGGTAGCTAGAAGAAAAAAGAAAAGCAGCATCACATTACAGGCTGCCTTTGTCTCACCTCCCAAGCAGAGTATGTGTATCCTGTCTAGGTTGACGTGCGGAGGCTTAGTTTTGTAGTCATTGTTTCCCCTCATCAGGAAATGCCAGAGAGACATAATGTGTCAAGTCTCGCATTTGATGTCTTTATTTGTTACATTCAGGCCCTCTAAGCAAGGAAACTTTACACTATTATATCACATTTTCCATTGCCATATATAAACTATGGACTGTATATAAAAGAGGGTTGTAACCAAAGTGATGTCATTATTCTTTTTGGACTACTCTTGAAGCAGTGGCCTTAGCATAGGGGCTAATGCATCATTCTTTTTTTCTTTTCTTTGTTTTTCTTTTTATAAACCATACATGAATGAGAGTCTGGATGTTAATTTAGCAGCTAATGCTAGCTAGCATTAGCTAGGTACATCTATAGATGTACCTAGCTATTAGTGCCCAGACAATGAGCAGTCTTTTTGGACAGGACAGACCCTTCGATCAACAGCACCAGTTCCAGATTCAGTGACTTAAAAAGCTTCAATCCCTTGTACAGTTCTCAGAATCTCAGGAAATATGGGGGTCTGTGGGGACTGACTCGCTCTTGGAGCCTGGCAGCATTTTGAGAAACTGGAATTTTTGGCACTTCACCTTTTGGCTTCGTTTGACTTGGCATAAAACACTACTTCCCAAAGTTTAGCGTGACAAAACAGACAGTTTAGCTCTACAACAGAGCACTACAACAGGAAGTGAAATAAATGAAAGGTTACAAGTAGGGCTGCCACGATTTGTCGACTAGTCACGATTACGTCGACTATCAAAATCGTCGACGACTGATTTAATAGTCGACGCGTCGTTTGAAGCTTTGTAAGATCCCAAAAGACGCAGGAATAAGTAGCAGGATTTAAGAGTGTAATAACGGACTGAAACAGAAGATGGCAGCACTGCATGTACAAGGATGCCAGCTGCCGTTAAACCCCGAAGAAGAAGAAGAAGAAGCAGCTGTGTCCCAGAATTCATAGCGCGGCCCAGCTCAGTTTCCAACAATGGCGGCAGCTAGTTAGTTTTAATATTACTCTTATTATTCTTTCTGGGTCACAAAATAAACGTTTAACATATTTTCAGCCGAGAATGTAGCTGTGTAAACCTCAAATATCGGCTCAGTTTATCAGGACACCACATATTTTCAAAAGCGCTCCGACGTTTTCGGAGACGTCTGTTACCCACTAGCTCGATAGCTAGCCGGGGGCTAGGTCACTAGCGCGGTGAGAACACCGGACTCCCGGCAAATTGTTTTCAAACCCACCGCTGTCTTTCGCTACTCAGGTTAAATATATATGAGTCACTTAGATAAATTAAAAATGTTGTTGTTTGGCTTTTTTTTTTTTTTTAGTATTTTATTTGTTCCTGAGTAAATCGGTTTGTCTGAGATTAAAGTTATAGTTTTTACACAGCTGAATAAACGTCAAGCAGACAGCTGATTATCAGAAGTGTGAGATGCTGGAGAATATACTCCGTTGTCCTGTTATATTTTAGATAGCAAGGAGTTTATTAAACTTCACCGAAACAATCTGCAAATTTCATTAAAATTGAATAAACTATCATCTTGTCTTTATTTTTAGTTAGCACCTTAAAAGCTTAAAGCTGTAAGCTAATGATAGTTATATAAGAGCATATGCTGCTGGTGCAATAAGCTGTAGTTTTACGTCCAGTGGATGATGATCTGATTAGTCGACTAATCGCATAAATAATCGGTGACTAGTCGACTATCAAAATAATCGTTTGTGGCAGCCCTAGTTACAAGGCATCGGGCCAAAATGAATTACAACAACGCAGAGGGTGCAAACACACAGCTGTGTTCTGTATAACACATATCGGTCAGATCAAATCTGGCGCCTGTAAGGATAAACAAATTACAAACAGAAGAGCTGAGGATTAAGGAGATGCAGCTAAAACTGAATACTACAGAAAAACACATGGCAAAGGAGTTAGTAATCAGGAATACTATAACAGACATGGATAGGTCATATATTGTCGATTCATTAGAACTACAAGAAGATGATTTGTTCAACCAGTGGGTCATTGCTGACACCAGCAACTGTGTAAGACGGGGAAACAGAGCTAGGCTCTGTCTTCAGAAAGAGCAGCTGGCATCTGTTGGTCTAAATGGAAATACCACACCCACGTGCACACACGGACAGACACACAAACACTTGTCATCCTCTTCCCTTTTCCTCAGCTGCCCATTGTTCACTTTGTGTTTTGAAGCCTTAAAAATAAGTTTGATTGTCTTCCCCTTCCAAAGTCCAGTTTTGAAACAAGCACTCCTTTAAAATCTTATGTCGTACATTATGGACAATATTTTTTTTTAGGTTGTTTATAAAGGGATATCTTCACATTCAAAGCAAAAGCCACATATAGGTGTTTTTTATCCTATTAAACAAATAAAATTGAAATATGATTAATTATTTTACAAGCAAGCCAGACGTTTTAATTTGGGATAAATCTGCCTGAAGCTTCTCTTTACAGCATGTACAGACACGAGCGTGTTGTCTTTTTGATCTCACTATCAGCAAGAAAGTGAATAAACATTTCCCAATATGTCAAAAGTCAATCCCAATAGATGCAGGAATGCAGCTGTGTGAAAACAAGCCTTGTATCTGACACCAAACATGGGTAAAAATAAAGTGCAAAAGAAAAATGGCTGCTCAAGTCAAAGTACAAGTACATGCTACAGTATTGTTCAGTCAGTGATTTTTGTCCACTTTTAAGTGGTTGCCTGGCAACATGATTGCACATATATCATAATATTAAAGTTTTGTAGATATGTTAGATTTTATCATCAAATTAATATAATACAATGCTTTTTAAGGTGTTAGAGGCACTTGCATAGTAAAAATAAAAGGGTCATTTTAGCCTATTGGTATGTTGTTGCTATGCAATGTGGTGATGTCATAATATATGCGATAGATAAGAACCTTCAAGGACCTAAGATTGTACCTGTGTGCCAAGTTTGGTCACTGAACTCGAGATCGTATAGGAAGGAGTTGGTGGGCAAACATGTAGAGATTTGGTGTTTTATAGTAAGAGTAGAAGATTGTTTTACAAATGCTTTAAAATATTTGCTTCATCTTAATGCTGCAGGCCGAGGCTGTAACTTACTCCATATTTAATATGATCGTGTGTCTTTAACATAATAATAGCTGTTACTTCTTGAATAGATCAGATAGAATTTTAATAAATTGTTAGAAATTGCGAATATAACATCTGCTTTGATTCATTTAAAGCTACATTTACTCCACCAAATCATGTTTTGTGCCACTGGAGTGATTCATAAAGTCACGCTGGTCATGTGTGAAATTGGCTTCCTCAGATCTTGACTCATGTTCACCTCATGTGTGCTGAACTGGCTCTTTGTGTGTGCCACTGTTTTCTTTCTTTCCTGTTTGCAGCTCACAGCATGGGATTGATTTTTATAGGCTGTTTTCAGTCCACGCGCGCACACACGGCCTTGCGCAATCTATCTTTGTCGGCAGCTCTAAGCAGCTGATAAAAGGTGTGGAAAAAGGTACAGAGAACAATTATACACACCATTGCAG
This sequence comes from Diplotaxodon limnothrissa, assembly GCF_057381915.1. NCBI lineage: Eukaryota > Metazoa > Chordata > Actinopteri > Cichliformes > Cichlidae > Diplotaxodon > Diplotaxodon limnothrissa. The sequence goes on along the minus strand of NC_140610.1, from coordinate 6,833,829 downwards.
CACTCTATATACTTCAAAGATAATATGTATATGTACTGTACGTGTGCCAAAATGAGAATGTGTTTGTTTTGCTAGCAAGGGCAGCTGAGGGCACGCTGCTGAGTCTCTCGGACTGTGTGTGTGTGTGCATAAGCAAGCAAAGTGATGTTGTATGCAAAGCCTTAAACAAATTTCTTTGCATTAATTTGGTGTGTGCTTTGCGACCTTGACTTTAACACTGTAGGAAGACACAAACAGGAGGCAGACCTGAACTTTGGGTTTAACCTGATTGTTACATAGTGATCAACAACCTTAGGTTAATTTTTAACAAGGTCGTAAATACATTTCCATGAATGACATGATTGTATTGTAATGAAAAATGTGGCAGGAGTGTCTTACCCAGTTAGATCGCTGACGATCTGAAGTTCATTTTTGTCAGATTCTGAGTTTGAGTGTCAGATACAATTATTAAAATGCAGGAAAATGCCTAAATGATAACCAGCTTGGCATGATACTCACAGTGTCACTTTAACCTTGCCAATGTTCAGCAAACATGACGTTTGCCACATTTCCACAGGAACTGAGAAATCTACCACAGCAACGCTAACTTCTCAATTATCAAAAGTGTTTCGAACAAACACAAAAGCGCTTAAAACAAAACTGCCAGCTCCAGAGGAACCAGTTTATTCTGAAACCCTATGAAACTGGGAAGTCACAGAGTTTAATAAATGCAAAGTTCAGCTGGGTTTGATGGAAAATTGACCGGGGATCATAAAATCCCTATAAACAGGTTAGGAGAGTCTGTAGGTAATAAGACCTTTGGTACAGATAACTCTCTGGTTTCTGTTTGTCATCCACTTTTAGTCACAATGCTATCGAACAATCACGTTTCAGACACTGACCCCTGGACAGAAATGAAAATGTTGGCCTGGATATCCACTGACTACACTGGAAGTCAGTTTCCCACAGGTCTCCAGAATTTTAAATCTTACTGCATATAACTCATTCAGTACTTGTTTCTACTTTTTAGTCTTTACAAAAACAGTCAGCAATCCAACTAGTCGATATTATTTTCAATACTAAAATTAGCTAATTGCTAGACACTTTGATGCATAATCATACATGTTTTCCATTGTAAATCTAATGTACTGTAAAGAAAAAACAAATGCTGCTTTACGCCTTTTATGAATTTGAACACCGATAAAGTAATGTGCACGTTTTGGTGTGTGTGTTTGTTTGGTCATCTCTGATTTATGAGTTAGTCAAACTGTTCATCCTGAAGCTCTGAATCAACACATGTAAACGATTAACTCATGTGGTGAGCTCATAGCTCTGCCTGCTTTCAGGGTAAACGCATCTTCTGAGGTACATCAGAAAACGCTGATGTCTTTCCTCACAAATGAAAGCATCAAACTTCCTGAACTTTTAAAGGCAACATGGACATGAACTGGGAGATGATTATTATTATTTATTTATTTTTTAAATTAAAACCACAGATGAAGTATAAAGAGAAGTCGGTGGTATCGCACAGAACTTCCAGCTAAATCCTTGTGTTTTTATGGCTTTGTTGTACTCGGTGTTGCAGGAAGTCTGCTGTGGTATGTGGCCATAGCTCAGCACGAACCCTCAGGGTAATACTGGGGTGATAATTCCAAATTAATTAATAAAGAGCATCAGCTTAGTGCCGCTCTGTCTGAAATCCCATTTAGTCCTTGGGACTAACTGATTTTCACTTCCTCCATTTCCTTGGAGATTTGTAGAAAATGGCAGTTTTTTAGTTAAAAGTTATCAGTGCTTATCTTTTGCTTTTGAACACCTGTGTATATGAGTGTGTGAATATGTGCAGAGTTCATGTACGTGTGTTGGTACATTTGCACGTGTTTGCATTTTTTTTGGACGTTCTGCTTATCTTCATTACCTGAAAGTAAATCATATATTTGCACAAAGGGCAACTTTACTTTACACGATTTTCTTCTCCCTCCTTTTCTTTGTTGGCTTTAGCATATGTCAAAGTGAAGTTGTTGTGATTTTATATCATTCTAACATAAAATAAACTTAAATATTAGTTATATAGGAATTTTTTGTTTTGGTATTTTTGCTGTGTTATACTGTATTGAAATTGACCTAATGTCCCATTTATTAGTGACTTAATGCTTTATAAACATATTGTATATACCGACTAAACATGTCATCTCTTACAAACACCTAATAAGTCATTGTTTTGTTATTTGAGAGCTTTATAATGATTCTCAAGCATACATTTGAAATATTAGGTCTATATTGGTGCATGACAGCACCCTTTAATAGAAACGGGAATAACTGTGTTCGGACTCAGGAGCCATACTTGTAGTTTTTTAATTGAGGGGCCTGTTCCAATCAGTTTTATTGTCGTGGTGTCCGATGTTTTAAACAGCCCTGCTAACGGGTGTGCAGCTCTATATTTTTGGGTAAATGAGATGACACTGATAATTTGCAAAAAGATGGATGAATGACAAGATTGTTGAAAGCAGCCTTTCAGCTTGATTGATGTGTGACACTGAAACCACAGACCCTTAAGGAGCTTCACTTGCACTACAAGTGTAGTGGCTTGCTCAATATAACTCTTGTTGCTTAAAGGAAAGAGAGACAAATGTTGTCATGCTTAATCAATCTTATAATTGAAGAAAGCTTTGCTGCTGTTGTTGGCACAGTTTAGAACCCATGCTGATGCTCTGGGACATTTCAATAAGCTGATGTAATAGCGTTTTAACCCTTTTTGCCCTTATTCTTCTCCCGGATGTTGTAATTACACAATATATAGTGACAGAGGTGCTACTAATTATAGTACAGCAGGTGTGAAAACTTTGTGTCTTTATTAGTGGGCACAAGCAGAATAAATACATAAGAAATGTTGCATTCAACATTTAAAATCAGCAAGAAAAAACATAAAAATGAATAGTTTCTATATTGTTAATGTTCAGTTTTAGTGTGTGCTTTCAAATCCAGCAGAAAAATGCACATGTTACAAGAGACCTTGTCAGTGTGATGGGAGCTGAAATTCCAAGGGGGGAAAAAGTGAGTGGCACTCGCTGGGTTTTACTTTTTTACGTCTTTTACTGGAGGAACACCTGTGCCTGTGATATCTGTGTGTACCAGGGGGAAAAAAAAGAATAAACAGTAACTCATCTTTATAACTCATCTTTCTTGTTCCGATTAACTAATTGTATTAACTTAGTACACTGACCTGAACTAGACCTTTGTTATCGTCAATATAAACTCATATTTTTCATGACATTTATTGGTTGCAAGTCCATTTTAGTTGCTAATGTTGTGGTCAAATTTAAAGAAGTTCATAGTAAGCAGTCCTGGAACATCTTAAATCGGTTGCATTTACTGTAGTGAATTACAAAATTGTTAACTGGCCAGCTAGCCAGTATCACATTTATATTATTTTTCCCCATTTTGATGTCAGTCTACCTCTGATCTGTCTGCAGTGATCTATTGTGATGTCATCAGATTATTTGCAACATTTATAAAGCACCAGTCCTCCTCAAGGTGTTTTATATCATAAGGTAAAGACCCCACAAAATTAGAGGGAAAACTGTCACAATCAGACAACCCTTTTAAGACCGAGCACTTGGTGACAATGGGAAGGAAAAACTCCTTTGTTAAGAGGAAGAGACCTCAAGCAGAACCAGGATAAGAGAGAGGCTTTTAGGAGAAACAGAGGACTAAACATATATTATTGGAGCAGGAAGATTTAATGACACACAGTATTGATATTGAAATTCTGTATGTGGAAGGTGAAAAGATATGTTCAGATAAATTGTATACCTAAAGTAATGTACTTAATATGTCAGTAGGATATTTCTAGCAGGTATTATCTATTTACACCATCAACTAACCTAGGCTAAGCCACACTAATATGCCTTGTGATAAACTTTGTTTGCAGTGTTTGTATAGCAAAGGAAAGTCCAAGGTCTGCGAGATGTGCTATTTTTATTCCAAGAAAATGCTGGCATCATTAGCTGACTGATTAGGAAACGACCTTGCTAATAGCTTAACTTAAGTTGGAGCCTTTGACCAGCGTGTCCAGAGTTACTGTATCGCCCTGTTTTCATGTCATTAAAGGTACAGGAAATATCAGTGCATACACACCTGTGTACTTACAGAGCATGTTTCCAACAAGTGCTGGAGGAAGGCATCTGTCACTACTAAGTCCAAAGTACACAGCTACAAGAGAAACCTAGTTGCCCCTTCTTACATCATGACCACTATGATAGCAAGATGATACGTTTTGCTGGCTTGCCATATTATTTCTTTAGTTTATTGGGATCCTCTTTTGCTACTCTGCATCACAGACACTGATATTTCAATGGTACACAAAAAATAAAAATCTTAATAAATCAGCATTTCAAAATAAGCAAAGCAATGCCTTACGCAGCTATATCCAGCTAAGTGTATGAACTCCAATGACTCAATTTTAACTTTTGTCCATTATGTACCTATTTCACGAACCTCTCCCTGCTCTTGTCTGTATGTGTCTCCAGCCGCAAAACAGGCCAGTACACCCTGCAACACAGCCAGAATGGACAACAAGGAGACAGATATGGCACTTCTGCTTCTTCTACCACTGGCAGCACAGAAACCAGCAGCACGGAGCCAATGTCACTGCCCAGTCAAAATTCTGCAATCCAGCATTCCTCCAGCCCCAAGCTTGGATCCAGCCCCAAGACTGGCTCCAGCCACAGCCCCAGGCACAGCCACAATTCCAGGTCGAGACCATCGCCTGCATGTCAGCGCTACAACTCTCAGGTAGCCAGCAGATTTTGTTCACTTTCAGTCTGTTGGGGCAAATACTTCATTTCATTCCTACAAAATTCTGCTGTATAGGATTTTTTTTTTTTGTATTTTACAGCTCTCTGGTAAGATGTACAGTATTTTGAGCCTCTCTTAGTTGCACTGGGAGTGACACAGTACGCAAGCTCTTGGGTTTGCTTTAATTCTTATACACTTTATGAAAAGTGTGTGTGTGTGGTATGTGTGTTATGTGAGAGCAGACAGTTGGCGCAGCCAGTTGCTGCCACCATCTAGACTTGTTGAGACCAGTTGAGAGACCTGTCTACTTCATTATCTCTGTGGATCATATCTGGAAGATCGTTGAAATGAATTATTAATCGCTGAAACGGGGCAGAGAAGCTGAAACTGTGAGCTTAAAACCTCATTTTTCTGCACGTCTGCTCATTTTGAAGGACTCTTTGGACGAGCTGCAGATGGACGACTATTGGAAGGAGGTGGAGAATATTTCATTCTCGGGCGGCGGAGGAGAGAGGGGAGAGGGAGAAGTTCAAGAGGAGGAATTGCAGAAAATTCCTGAAGGTGAGATACACATTAAAGGATGAAGGCAAAATTTGGATCGTAGACTTATTTGGACATATGTGTTGGTCCAGACGCAAACAAATTCTAATCTAAAAGTCTGTTTCTATACTGGAAGAGGAATTCCTCACTGAAAGCTCAGCCTTTTCATTCATCTCTTTATGTAACACTTTGTATGTCTCCCTCAGACCCCGATGTTTATACTCATTTTCTGCTTGTTTGCCGTCATTCGCATCTCTGTTTAAACAGTTTGGAAACACATTAAGTGTCTCGTTTTGAAGTAGTTTCATGTGGGACTTAAGTACCAGCTGTTTATCACACACCGCTGCTGGGCCAGCTCAGACTTGTGGATACTGGCTCTGTGTTGGCTTGCACAGTAGGAATGCACTTCCTGTGCATTTCTTCAGTCAAATTTAGCCTTTAGTGTGTGAAGACTATTGTTTTCTAGCGTAAATGCGCTCTTCCTGTTAGAATATGTAAGCCATTTGTGTATGTGGTCGCTCCTTTCCCTTTCCTGCACCTGTAGATTTGTTTAAGTAACGCCGCATCATCTCAGCAACCAAGTAGGGAATTGCCCATCATCTTCCCTTCTCAGTATTGCTCATTCTGTTTGTCTCTTTCAGAGGGTGAGCAGGAGGAGGCGTGGCTTGCAGAAGCAGGTCTAGCGCGGCTTGTTGATCATTCAATCACAGTGGATCATGATCAGGTAACAATCATATATCTTTTATTGAATTAATAAGAAGTTAGTCCAGGTACAGTTAATCAGTTCCATATTTTCAGGTCAGATCTTAAATAAGCATTTATTCTTTGTCACATTTGAAGCCTTCTTATACAAATAAGCATGTACATGAGAGAAAAAAAGATGGACTAATGTAAAACATTGTGTGAAAACAACAAATAGATTTAAGTTTGTGTTTGATCTTAATCTATGTATTGACAGGAAGAAGACAGTGCAGTTTTCCTTTCCACGCTCACCAGGACTCAGGCGGCAGCCGTAGAACGTCGCGTGGCATCAGTGCAGCAGACCTTAAGGCGACGTAACCGGCAACAACTTCCTGATGTTCGAGATATATTCCGACACCCTGATAAGGTTAGCAGATCAACACTGTGCTTGACACAAACTGCCAGCTCACCAGCCACATTGTAAGGTACACCTTTTTAACTGCTCATTAACACAGATATCTAATCAGCCAATCACGTGTCAGGGACTCAATGCATTTAGATATGTAAACATGCTCAAGACAACCTGCTGAAGTTCAAACTGAGCATCAGAATGGGGAAGAAAGGTGATTTCAGTGACTGTGAATGCTGCACGATTGTTGGAGCCTGGCGTGCTGGTCTGAGTATTTAAGAAACTGCTGATCTCCTGGGATTTTCCTGGAAAACATGATGACTGCTTATTGCATGGTAGCACGCCATGTCACAAAGCTCAAATCATCTCTAACTGATTCATTAAACAGAATGAGTTCATTATACCTAAATTGCCTCCACAGTCAACAGATCTCAATGCAACAGAGCACCTTTGGGGGATGTGATTGAACTGGAGATTCTAGATTCATTATAGATCAACAAATCTGCACCAACCGTGTGACGCTATCATTTCAGTGTGGACAAAATCTCTGAGGAATATTTCCAACACCTTGTTGCATCTGTGCCACAAAATACTTAAAGCATTTTTGAAGGCAAAAAAAAAAAGGGGGGGGGGGGGGGGGTCATACTTGGCTGGTAAATATAATTGACCCAGTATTTTGCAGTCGGTCAAACCCCATTGAGACTCTAGTGCTTTCTTGCTGTGAGTAGCCATTCTAATGCCTGATCACAAAGTTAGAGCAATGGTTGATTTAGCTTAGCCTGGCAAAAGACAGCAAAGTTCTTGCTAGCTTGTACAGAAGAGCAGTAAGTATAATATATATGATTCTTCCTTATTAAATAATTTTGTTTGCATTTATATTATTTATTGGTCAAAGACAGTAGAGAATAGAGAGGAAAGCAGGGGGAGGGTCCAGGCCAGAAACAAGCCCAGCTCCTGGAGCCTTACTCAACCCAGTGAGCTGTAGTGGTAATATAAAGAGCATCTTAAGAGGAAACATCACAAGCTGGTGTGGCATGTGCACAGCCCAAGACCAGGAAGCTCTGAAGTGAGTAATTGAAACTCCTCAGATCATCACTGGCACCTGAGCATATGGATGAGATGAGGAGTCTGCTTAGAGGCCCAAAACAAAACACAACTCCCAACCACACCTTGCTGCCATCTGGACAGTGATGATCCACCTTTTGGCTGTACACTTTTTTACATATGCATAATAAATATAGTTTGGATAACAAGATGTGGTTTTACAGTGGGGTACTTTCTAGGCTACGACTGTATCTTAATTTAGATACTTCAGCTAGTACACTCTCCATGTGGTACACTAAGCACACTGAATTCTTACTAGTGTGATTTGTGAGTTTAACAGGGTAGCGCAGTCTTAAATCAAGCTTAAATCATTGCTGGTAACTTATCTTCAGTCCTGCTGGTGGAAAATCGTTTAGTGTTCCTAATCTTTCTGCTACACAGCCCAAATGACAACTATTGAGGATATTAAATGTTCGATGCAACATTCAACATTTGGATTGTTGTACCATACACCGGGGTCGGCGCCAAAGTAGATAAACTGGATGAACAACCAATTTTGACAGGGTGGAAGCCAACTCTTTTTACTGTTCTTTAAAACACAGCAACAACAAAAGACAAAAAGAGATTAATGCTGCCAACTTTACAACCTAAACAACAAATTAAATTATAAACAACTGATCAGAACTCAACATGCATAACACAAAGTACACTCATAGCGAATTTGTTATGAAGTTTCAAGTGACGTCATACTTTAGAGTTGTTGATTACCATTTTTGGTTGCAAAGCGACACATACAAGGGTCGCAGACTTTTGACTGACTTGCATAGACCTATGCCTCAGTCACGCTGCTATGCATGACTATGTAGATCCTCAAAGCATTGTCAGTGCCCTTTGGAAAAATCATAAGGGAACTGACAATGACATTTATGAGGTTTTGCCTTTTTAGTTAAAATTAACTCGATGTTCATGAAAATAAGCATTTTCAGTGTTCTGTTGTTTCACGTACCACAAAGGAAGTGGTCACAAATTTGTGTTTCACTTCAGTACAGGTCTCGCAGTATTTACTTGCTAGTTCCCTAAAAAAATCCAAAATTTTATGACATCACTGCAAATTCAGTATGGGTTAAAGAGTTGACTGGAGTTATCGTTGATAAATTACAAAAATAAAATGAAATACAGGGATCAAGATTTATAATCAGAAATAAATTTAACAAATAATACGTTTTAAATTTAAATCTGTCTTTAGTCCAAACTGTTTGAACAGTTTGAGCCTCTCATATTTATTTCATGCACACTCACACACAGACTTTGTCCACTAATTAACAGAAAAGATAATGTGTAACAGGGCTTTCTATAAATTTGTGACTTGTTAAACTTGTTGACTGCTGTGTTGTTCACGTCTGTGTGTGTGTGTTGTGCTGTGTGTTGCAGGATGGGGAGCCTCAAAAATCCGAAGAAGGAAGTGAGAATGGACAGAAAGGTGCCCCTTCAACCGGTATGTGCAGCATACTCATGCAGATAAGTGCTTACAATATGAGTCAGTGTCATAAATCACTAACTGAGACCCCCCACCACCACCACCACCACCAAAAAGAAAAAAAAATCTGCCTAACAACACACACACACATTTTTGGGAACTAACACAAGTCCCTGTGTGATATGAGAACATTCAAGAGGAAGTAACAGAGTATAGTCGTGTGACTGTATAATAAGCATAAGTTCTCCACAACAGAGAAGATAAAGCTGCAGAGAATAGGTTTTTTATGAGTGCTGCAGTGACGAATACGCTGCGCTCTTAAACTCCAATAAAACACATCCAGTTGTCTCTTTGTATACACTTGCACTTAGCTATCATAAACATATCTGTACTACCCTACATGTGTGGTCATAAGTTTTATTTCTTCATTGTGTGTGTCTCTAAACAGAAACGGAGACAGAGCTGAATGTTGACGTGGCGTTTTCAGAGCAGGCGCTCAGTTACAGGGACAACCACCAAAGTTTTAAGGTCACCCGGAGCCTTAACTCTCCTGATGACAAACTACCGGTGAGCTGCATTCCTGAGAATTTACACGGACACAAAGGTCATGCGCATATTCACTTCCTTAATGGTGTTTTTTTAATTTTCTTATTGTCTGAACATGTCTGTGCTTGTGCAATAGACAGCGTTGGCGCTTTAGAGTCAAAAGAGGATGCATTGATCATTTACTTTGTCAGGCAAGCATGGCAAAGCTATTTGAAAGTTGTTGCAGGTCAGTAATTACCAGGAAGAGCAGAAGATGGATATGGCAGCACAGAAAAAACTATTTGCACACAGTTGTTGTTGTGTTGGATTGCAGACCCTTATAATCAGATTTTTTTTAGAGTTACAGTTATGTTGGAATTTGTTTGTTTGATCTATATACAGTGTTGGAAGTTGATAAGCATTTCTGTCCTATATATGGTGTTGTCAATTAGCAGATATGGTGTTGGAGCTAAATCTTAGTGACATCTGGTGGCTGGAGCTGGTATAACAGAACAATTCCACTGATCATACAATGTCAGAAAAGGGTTTTTCTGTATCTATCATCATGCAGTTATTTGACTTTTACACTAACTGAATGTAAATACAATAAGAAGTCAATTTAGCTTTATTTTTCCTCCCTAGAACTTTAAGCTTCTCCCAGATAAAACGGGTCAGACGCGAATAGGAGACCTGTCTCCTCTGGATATGAAAAAGGTAAAATGATGTAACACAGTGATCTGTGTATCTATGCCTACAAGACAAGTGTTTGATGAGCTGTCTCCACATTCACTTACTGTTTAGTATCATCATTGTGTTTATCTGTGTCTGTGTGTAATGTTCTGTCAGGTGCATAGACTGGTGCTTGTGGAGATGACTGCTCTGTTTGACACTTCTGGGATAGACCTCAAGCCAGCCAAGGCCCTGAAAGTGAAGACTAAAGGTTAAACACACACACACACACACACACACACACACACACACACACACACACACACACACACACACACACACACACACGATGGCCCCCACAGCCTAAATAGAAATGTCTCATTACACAAATCACACAGTCAGATACAACAGATAAATACATTTACACACATACAAACAGAAAGCTAAGGTATGTGTGCCTGTATGGTATCTGTGCTTGTGTGCGGTGCAGTGCTTTTGTTTTACTCACTATTTGTTTGTGTTTGCAGAAAGTGGATTGTTTGGGGTTCCTCTTACCACTTTATTGGATCAGGACCAGAGACGGGTTCCTGGAACCAAAGTGCCATTGATACTGCAGAAGGTGAGTGCACTGACATTCACATATTGTAATCCAGTGGTTCCCAAACTTTTTTTGCTAGGCCCCCCTTTGTTTTACAAGAACAATGTTCGCCCCAAAGTGCAAAATGGGTTCAAAAACATAAACAACTGTGGGATGCTGTTTGTTCATGATTTGGACAGGGGGAATAAATCGTGGCAGGATCAGCCTGATATTATTTGTATCCCACTGTAACCTTACTGTATAAAGAGCAAAATTTCAGGAGTAGTTAGTCATTATAAGAAGTGTTTGTGAACTAAAAATCAAGAATGTGGGATTCTTTTTTTCTGTGATTTGGAGAGCCCAGTGCATGCTCCAGACGCAGTGAAAACCAGTTCTGCAGGGGAGACCTCCTTGGCACTTGTGCAGGTGAAGCCAAAGGGAAGATATGCTTCACCATATTTTCTAGTCTTTGGCTTGGAAGGAAGTTGGTTTGGAAACATATTTGGCGATGCTTCATCTCCTGCTTTGCGTTTGTGTGGAAGCCCCGTCAAAAACCTGTCCATTACGCTAGCAGTGTCCAAACGTTTTGTTCCCCCCCCCCCCCCCCCCCGCAATGACTCTGCGCCCCACCTAGGGGGCAGGTCCCACACTTTGGGAACCTCTGTTGTAATCGTAGTTTGTTCTTTTGCATGTGTGTGTATTTAAGCATATTTCCAAACCTCAAAATTTACACTCAACTCATTGGCTTTATGTTTGTTTTAATGGTGTTTTTAAATGACATTTTCTTTCTCTCATCATAAGATCATCAGTCATATCGAGGAGGAAGGATTACACACAGAGGGCCTTCTTCGGATCCCTGGAGTAGCTACTAGAGTCAAGGTTAGTTCAAGTATTTAGCTGACCACCCCTCCCACAGAGACAATGTAAAATCTCAGGTTCATAATAACGCCAAGCATAATAAAATCAAGCATCAACTTCCAGAGCATATATATTCCCTACTCCGTCTCCAACCACACTGTCATTCATCTTAAGCAGTGTCCACACTGGGGGAAAAAAAAAACACTTCACCCATCATTCATCACTTTGAAGCTGACAGCTCAGAACCTGCAGACAGTCCAGGTTCTGGTTGCCTAAGAAACCCTGTAATATATTTACTATTAGGTCATATGTCAGTTATTGGTTTCCTGGTAGGCGCTTCAGTCGCTCACCTGGAAGTTGAGAAGTTTACCTTGGGCCACCATCGGTTATTTCGCCCATGGTCACTTGAATTGACCAAATGTTCTTCACTGTCACTTCCAGTGGGAACGCAGCTTAAAACTGAGCTTTTCCTTCCCGTGACATCACCTCTTTCTCTATTTGAAATGTGAAAGTAATAGTGTTGTTGATTGTACTTGAAGTTGATAAAGGCTCTCTGTCTGTCCCAACTCCAGTTCCTGTGCCAGGATCTTGAGTCCTCCTTCTATGATGGGACATTTTCGTGGCAACAGATGAAACAGCACGATGCTGCTAGCCTTTTGAAGCTGTTTATCAGGGAGCTACCCCATCCACTACTGACCGTGGAGTACCTCAATGCATTTATTGCTGTTAACAGTATGTTTCCTGTTTACGACAAGTGCTTCATACACACATAGTGAGGCAACAAAGTGTCACACTCATGCTGTGTATATTTGTGTGCGTTCACAGATCTCCCCACAAAGAAGCAGCAGCTACAGGCTTTAAACCTGCTCGTCCTTTTGCTACCTGAAGCCAATCGAGACACTTTGAAGGTAAATTTGGCTTTATGGTCATCACATTTCTGTTCCCTATATTATTCCTTTATGGCGCGTGATTATTTTTGTAGTGAAATAAAAAATTGTGTTTGCAGGCACTGGTGGAGTTTTTCCAGCGTGTCATTAAAAATCAGGCCAAGAATAAAATGACCCTGAACAATGTCTCTGTCGTCATGGCGCCCAACATCTTCATGTTTAAAGGCTTTCGGTCCAAGGTTACAGAACAACAGGAGTTCTCCATGGCAACCAGCACGGCCAACATTGTCCGTCTGCTGATCAGATATCAAAATCTCCTGTGGACTGTAAGAAAAAAAATCTTAGCATTAAAGCTGTGCATGTGTGGCATTTTTGTGTGGTTAAACTAGTTACTCACTAACCACCATTATTTTTTGGTTTTAATGGAGTATATCTCTGTGATGTGCCTGTCTTATCCAGATCCCCAAGTTCATTATGAATCAGGTCAGGCACCAAAATATGGAAAGTCAGAGGAAGCAAAAAGAGAGAGCCGTACGGAAGCTGCTGAAGAAGATAGCCATTGAAAGACCGTCTGAGAAAACTATCCCTGAGGTAAGAGTTTGAATTTCCTGGCTTCACTGAGATACGTTTTTTAATATCCTATTAGAAATCTATAAATTATAAACACACTGTATTATGTAATACAATGAAATCAGAGGACTAGAGTCATTAACCCGGTGGCCGTGTACATCTTGTTTATCAGAAGACCACCTGTAAACTACTGGTAAAGGTGTCAAAGCAGACAAAGGGTTTCTTTGCATAAGGACGATGTATGACAGATTTAGGAAAAAAGCACACAAGTCAGTCTGTCTATGATGGCTACAGATTTTACTGTATTTTCAGTCTGAGAAATGGTGACATCTAGTGTTATTGTATAAAAGTACAATGAAGATCATGATAACTGAATTTTTAAATCATTTATACAGGAGCCGTTGTGCAGCTCACACAATCCTCCTGATTAGATGTCGGCCTCTTTTCCTCACGGGTGTCTGACAAGAGCGATTGGTTAATCAGCAATTGAAGGGATTCTAGGCAGTTCTTTCTTTTGTGCAGTCTTGTGTTAAAACGAATCTGTTCCTCTTGACAGATTCTTAGTGGATGAATAACTTTAGTGATGTGAACCTAAACCTTGACTGTAGTTTATTAAACAGAGGAGCCACAATTTTTTTTTAAGTCCACATTCTTGAGCTGTCATTAGTCCAGGTTTTAAGTAAGTACCTGGGTTATTTAGAAGAGTGATTTAGATTACCTTATTTTATTCAACTGTTTACATCTAATGCAATTGACAGTCTGTTTCTCTTCTCTGACTCTGTGTACAAGCAGGAGACCTCACAGGGGATTATCCGAGTCCACGCACCACAGTTCAGTAAAATTTCTATGGCACTTCAACTTACCGAAGACTTGCAGGCTTGTGATGTGTTAACACGCTTCCTGAGCCAGGACAGGTAACATGAATATTAAAAACACAAACAGAGAAGCTCTCACATGCCCGCATGTCCTCTGACTACGTCTCTCATCTCTCTCATCCTTCCAGCTCGTTGGCAGT